>NC_090266.1:1162071074-1162709199 GCF_040414725.1 Anabrus simplex
CTGAAGCACTCTAGATTGCACATTCCACTCATGCGTAATGGTGGTTGCATACGCAGCAAGGCGCATCTTGCCTCGTCTCGAGTTCGAATAATGCACGCCTCTAGTATCCAGGTAGGTGTACCTACAGTAGCCGTCAGTTTCTGTACTTAGCCTACTCATTCGTGTACTTACCACTGCGTACAATGCCAGAATGCGTATCCTTTATAATTATGTTATACTGCGTCAAAATAGAACTCGGTAAAAATGAACGCCATAGTCGCTTGTTGGCACGTATTTACGAAATGGAGAAGGCATACTCGGCACAAACAACATTCAGCTCTGACTACCTGCACAGTAGGCCTACGACACTCTGCTCGCCGCACAATGCGGGGACAACGCTCTCGAGATCTCTCGAGATCTCTCGAAATTTCTCGCGAGATATAGAGCCTGCGCTAGTCTCGAGAAATCCCGAGAAATCTCCAGACCTAGTCTCAGACTGCCCATCACTAGATCAGCATAATAATATTTCATCTCCTCTTCACAATATGTGCTGGATGTGACTGCCACCCATTGCAATGCAGCTTTCCACCCTACGGATTCTTTGGAACACCACTGGCTGGTGCTGGACTATAATAATAATAATAATAATAATAATAATAATAATAATAATAATAATAATAATAATAATAATAATAATAATAATAATTGTACCAGGAGGTACACCCCAACGCCGCGCATTCAAATTCAGCGCCTAAAAGTACTCCTCTATTGGTAAAACAGTGAAACTGAAACTACACCAACTTAGAACTTTGCTCAGAAGATGTCACCACAGAAATACGTTGTAATTTTGTTATTGTGCAGTTGCCTAAACTGAATGAATTTCTCCTTGTTTGCCATTCATCAAGAAGTTTGGACATTCTTCCATAGATGACACTACTAAACACTATGATCATGCACCCTGGTGCGAGGTGTAAGAAGTTATAATTTAAAGAAGTTTTGTATTTCTAGGTTTTTGTAACTGAATGATGTTCATTTATTTTTGGTTTGGCAATATTTCCCTTTTCTTTCCGCCGGTTTTGAATCTCGCCAATCAATAATTTCTATAATTAATTTTCCACCCATCACATGCTTCTTGTTCGATTCTAAGTGTAACTTTGAAATTCATCCAATAAAATTGAGAGGGTGTGGCTAGTTTAGTCTTGAATGATCTCGAACCTTCCCTGAGGGTTTATAAACTGCGGATTTTCTCGTTTCTTGACCAATTGATCGACGGCTGTGTGTGTGTGTGTGTGTGTTAAGCGGGAGGGGGGCGGCCTCTTTCGTCAGCAGCTAGAACATCTGCAAGGTAATGGCCACATAACTCTATTCTTTCTTGCTACCTCCGCAGTTTAATCCGAGGGAAAGGTCCGAATCATTTACTATGTAACCTACTTTTCCAAAATGTAACTTATCTTTTAACTTCATTAAATCTTTAACTGTAGACCAGGGATAGAGAGTGATGTACCCTCTCGAGTTCCCTTTCATCTTGATTTGGGGTGGCTACGTTTTCACAACCTTTCGTTTCTGTAATGTATTAAAGTTATTTCCATCCGTGCCACCTCAAGTAGTTTGGGAATAACTCCTGCTTCATCGGCCTAGAGCCCTTTAGTTTTTTTACAGTGTTCATTATCTCGGAGCGCAGTTCGCCTCCATTCAGTTTGTGTTTCGGGCCATTTACTTAACCTGTTCTTTCCGCAAAGGCCCTATAGGTTGTGTACGAGATACCCCTGTTTCAAATTGTAAGTTGGGCCATGAAAGGCCAGAGAGTGTAAGATTTTTGAGGTTGCCTCGAGGAGGCTGAAGGAAACGGAGAGCCTGTTAGTTCTTTTGCAAATGTTGTAACTGTAAGGTGTTCCTCTAGGAGGCTAGATGTTGTGATTTAGGGAGCAAGTGCTCTTGAATTAGGGGATTTCTGCCCCTGATTAAATAATGCCTCTTCCTCTTGTAAAATTGTAAAACTAGGGGCTTAAAGCTCAAAGTGTTAAGCTTCTGAATCGTGGAATTGTCCCAATCTCGTTTAATGATTGCTATTTGTACCTGCAACATTGTTATGAAAAATTGTTAAGTTTGAAGTTCTAAAAGAAATATTGATATTGTAGTTAGACACATTCAAGCCCGCGCCTTCTGTCACCTCTGCGTTCCACGGGTAACACCGTAATAATAATAATAATAATAATAATAATAATAATAATAATAATAATAATAATAATGGCGTGGGGTCTCCGGAGAGGGCTGGTGCAAGTCTTTTGATTTGACACGCGTAGGCGACCTGCGCATCGTGATGAGGACGAAATGATGATGAAGACGGCACATACACCCAGTCCCCGTGCCAGGGTAATTAAGCAATTATGGTTAAAATTCCCGACCCAGAAAGGAATCGAACCCGGGAACGCCGTGACCAAACGCCAGCACGCTAACCATTTAGTCATGGAGCCAGGCTGTTGCCCGACAGTAACAGAGGCATTGAACACGCGTTCTCGTAATGTATCCACATCACTTCTGGGGACCGCATACACCATGTTCTTTACATGTCCCCAAAGCCAAAAGTCTAAAGGGATATGTGAATAATCCGTACATAATACAATTAACCTGGGGTGCAGACGCTGACCTAAGGCCGCCTAATCTGTGAACAGACGCCTGAGGAATTTTATGTTCTTCAACCAAGATCCGATTTTTGGAGGTAGCTCATCCGCACTCTCTGCCGTTGGGAGATTCTTCTCTTCATCCGCCATTTCTACTGTACCGAAGGTCATCTTGTCCGCCGTAAATGCCGTTGAGGACTTCACCCATAACCCAGGCAAAAGGCCCTCCATATGTATGACCCCTGAAGAGGTGTCCCAGCATTTTACAGCACCCAGGAACTGGGTTACCCGTTGGTCCGCGGGTTGTATTGGGAATTTCAGCCACCCCTAAGTACTGTAGGGGCCCCCTTTCCGGCACCTGGGGACGCGTTCTGTAGGGGTCGGGTTCCCCTGGTTACTTTCGGAAATCAACCTCACCCACAAAGCCAAACTGGTTTGAGGAAACTGAGAAGGACCTAAGAGATGCTTGTAGATGGATCCGCGAAGAAAATTACCAAAGATAAAATAAAGAGGCTTCAGGACAGGGTGAAGTCCAAACGACTATACAGAATTTCTGAAGAAGAGACGAAGGCAAGATCTGAAAGGATGAAAAAGTACTGGGAGGAAGGGGAAAACACGACTCAATAACTATTGATTGATTTATCGTACCCCAAAGTGTGTGAAGCGGACAAGAAAAAGAAAGAATAGTTTTTCTGTACATTGCTCAGAATTTAAAAAGAATGGTATTTCTGAATCGGACGTGTCCATAGAACAAGGATATGCACTTTTTAATTTTCCGTAATTTATGTCTGTCTGACTCTGTATGTATATGTATGTACGGGCATCACCAGAAAATGGCTGAAGAGAATTGAATGAATATCGGTATGTAAAGTCGGGGAATGAGCCATTAAATCGAGGCTATAAATCATTTTATTCACACTGAGTGAAATGGGAGTTTAGGGGAAGGCGTAAAATTTAATTCTCAAATATTTGTGATATTAGTGGTCTTATCGATATATACTGCATAACTAAAGATGTATAGAATTAAATTTCAGATCATTTATGCCTTATACATTTTTACTGTACCAGCTATGATAACAGAGATGTTCGTGAATTTGTATTTTTGTTGTTTAGTCCGTATGACCGCCGAGCCACGAGAAAATGGGTAAACAAGATTTAATGAAAATTGGTATTAAGAACATACATACATACATACATTATCATGATAAATTGTTATGCCTTTCAGCGTTCAGTTTGCAAGCCTCTATGAATTTACTAAACGTCGACACAATCCTCTATTTGTAACTAGTGCTGTGACTTTAGTTCTATGCCTCATCTTCAAATCGTTAGAAACTGAGCCTAACCATCGTCGTCTTGGTCTACCTCTACTCCTCTTACCCTCCATGACAGAGTCCATCATTCTCCTAGGTAACCTATCCTCCTCCATTCGTCTCACATGACCCCACCACCGAAGCCGGTTTATGCGTACAGCTTCATCCATCGAGTTCATTCCTAAATTATCCTTTATCTCCTCATTCCGAGTACCCTCCTGCCATTGTTCCCACCTGTTTGTACCAGCAATCATTCTCGCTACTTTCATGTCTGTTACTTCTAACTTATGAATAAGATATCCTCAGTCCACCCAGCTTTCGCTCCCATAAAGCAAAGTTGGTCTGAAAACAGTTCGATGTAAAGATAGTTTCGTCTGGGAGCTGACTTCCTTCTTACAGAATACTGTTGATCGCAACTGCGAGCTCACTGCATTCGCTTTACTACACATTGATTCAATCTCACTTACTATATTACCATCCAGGGAGAACACACAGCCTAAATACTTGATATTATCTACCTGTTCTAGCTTTGTATCACCAATCTGACATTCAATTCTGTTGAATTTCTTACCTACTGAAATCAATTTAATCTTCGAAGGGCTAATTTTCATACCATACTCATTGCACCTAGTTCCAAGATATTAGACTGCCGGCTTTCGGCACAATCTGCCGTTACGACCAAGTCGTCAGCATAGGCAAGACTGCTTACTACATTTCCACCTAACTGAACCCTCCCTGCCACTTTATACCTTTCAGCAGATGATCCATGTAAACTACAAACAGCAAAGGTGAAAGATTACAACCTTGTCTAACCCCTGTAAGTACCCTGAACCAAGAACTCATTCTACGGTCAATTCTCACTGAAGCCCAATTGTCAACATAAATGCCTTTGATTGATTTTAATAATCTACCCTTAATTCCATAGTCCCCCAGTATGGTGAACAGCTTTTCCCTTGGTAGCCTGGCATATGCTTTCTCTAGATCTACGAAACATAAACACAACTGCCTATTCCTCTCGTAGCATTTTTCAATTACCTGGTGCATACTGAAAATCTGATCCTGTCAGCCTCTCTGTGGTCTGAAACCACACTGGTTTTCATCCAACTTCCTCTCAACGATAGACCTCACCCTCCCTTCCAAGATGCCAGTGAATACTTTGCCTGGTATACTAATCAATGAGATACCTCGATAGTTGTTGCAATCCTTCCTGTTCCCTCGCTTATAGATAGGTGCAATTACTGCTTTTGTCCAATCTGAAGGTACCTTACCAACACTCTGTGCTAATCTTACTACTCTATGAAGCCATTTCATCCCTGTCTTCCCACTATACTTCACCATTTCAGGTCTAATTTCATCTATTCCTGCTGCTTTATGACATTGGAGTTTATTTACCATCCTTTCCACTTCCTCAAGTGTAATTTCACCAAGATCATTTTCCACCTCCCCATGAGCTTGACTGTTCGCAACACCACCAGGAAGATTTCCTTTTACGTTGAGAAGATGTTCAAAATATTCCCTCCATCTCTCCTTTGATTCCCTGGGATCTGTTATGAGTTCACCTGAATTACTCAATACACTGTTCATTTCCTTCTTCCCTCACTTCCTAAGATTCTTTATTACTGTCCAGAAAGGTTTCCCTGCTGCTTGACCTAGCCTTTCCAGGTTATTACCAAAATATTCCCAAGACTTATTTTTGGATTCAACAACTATTTGTTTCGCTCTGCCTCGGCCCTTGTTTGGAGTCATTTCTGATAGGTCTTCTTTTTACGTATACAAGCTGCTCTCACTTCATAATTCCATCAAGATGTTCGCCTTTTCCCATCTTTACACACAGTTGTCCCTAGGCATTCCCTTGCTGTTTCTACTACAACATCCCTGTATGCCACCCATTCTCTTTCTATATTCTGAACCTGCTTTCAGTCTACTGTTCGAAACTTCTTACTAATCATATTCATGTACTTCTGTCTAATTTCCTCGTCCTGAAGATTTTCTACCCTTATTCGTTTGCAGACAGATTTCACTCTCTCTACCCTAGGCCTAGAGATACTTAATTCACTACAGATCAGATAGTGGTCTGTATCATCGAAAACTGCCTGGAAAACTCGTACATTCCTAACAGATTTCCTGAATTCGAAGTCGGTTACGATATAGTCTATTTTAGATCTGGTACCCCCTAGCCTCCCATGTGCAGCGGTGAATAGCTTTATGCTTGAAGAATGTGTTCGTAACTGCTAAAACCATACTAGCACAGAAGTCCAGCAAACGCTTCCCATTCCTATTAGCTTCCATATCTTCCCCACATTTACCAATCACCCTTTCGTATCCTTCAGTTCTATTCACAACTCTCGCAATGAAATCGCCCATTAGCACTATTCTATCCTTGCTATTGACCCTGACCACGATGTCACTCAATGCTTCATAAAACTTGTCAACTTCATCCTCATCTGCACCCTCACATGGTGAATACACTGAGACAATTCTCGTCCTAATTCCTCCAACTGACAAATCTACCCACATCATTCGCTCATTTACGTGCCTAACAGAAACTATGTTGCGTGCAATGGTATTCCTGATAAAGAGCCCTACCCCAGACTCTGCCTTTCCCTTTCTAATACCCGTCAAGTACATTTTATAATCTCCTATCTCTTCCTCGTGATCTCCCCTTACCTGAATATCTCTCCTAGCACATCCAGATGCATCCTCTTTGCTGACTCAGCCAGTTCTACTTTCTTTCTTCCATAAGCCCCATTAATATTGATAGCTCCCCATCGAATTCCATTTCGTTAGCCAAGTAGTTTCAAAGGAGTCCCTCGCCTGTCAAATGGGAGTGGGAATCCGTTACTCCCATAGGTCCGAGGCTTGCTTAAAATGTTCTGAGCTCGGTTAATTCATGAAGCAGGATGCTACCCTACTTACACAGAGTCCAAGTGAGGATCTCTCCTCTAACGGGTTATGGACCACCGGTGGATTGTATAGTCCTAGCCGCCTGAGCACAAGGAGGGCCATGACTCAGAATATGTCCGAGATGTCCCGACTCTCAGGACCACTTACTCGGCCACTCAGCCGTTGCTCATGGTTCACGAGCTAGGACGTGACTACAGTAACCCACACCATGAACGTGGAATAAAAAACTACAGTCTAGGCCATAAATAATTTTAATCACCCTGGATGAAATGGTAGTTTATGGGAAGGTGCCTAAAATTTAATTTTTAAATACCTATGTTATTAGTCCTATCAAAAAGTACTACATAACAAACGTCATAGAGAATAAAATTTCCAATCATGATTTTTTATTCATTTTTACCGTACTAATTATGATAAGAAATGGTACTTAAGAGTCGGAAGAAATGTGAAGGCCTTACAATATAGAAAGCTCATAAAATTGATCTACAGTAACATTACATTGACCATTGTTTGTTGTGATGTTCTTTGTCTCTTACGCTGCCACTCATCTCCGATAGATGGAATTACTGCTGCGTATCGAGTATAACAGCCTGCCTGAATATGGTGGGAAATAGCTGGGGAGTTAGATAACTTTCTTTTTTAGCATGCCATTCGTCTAGTCCATACATTTTCTCATACTGCTGGTACGTATCACACTGGTTCTTCATAGTATTCCAGCTATTCGATTCCTACTCTGAGGCGCTGATTGAATGAGCAGTGTGCACTCTTAACGGAATAATGGGAGAGGAGTGTTCACGGCTGTCAACGGCCTGGTCATTCCAGCTCTGGAACTTTGGACTGTTAGATCGGCAGCGTAGTACTGTTCGTTAAAAGTGAGAAAATGTGTCGTTCTTCATTTCATCGAGTATTTTATATGATAGCATTGCTTTTAATCACAACATTCTACTGACGTGTTTGTAATGACCTATGATTATTTCAATCGGAAAACCACTAAGACAGTCTTGCTGAGGATGTAAAAAGGCAGTGGAGAGTGAGAGTCTGCCATTATAATGAAAAATTCCCAGCTTGATAGTGACTGATGGTAGGCAAGAGGGCCTATCATTATAATGAAAATTTCCTAACCCAGTCTTCATATGTGAAAAAAACGTTTGGTGACTTCCCCGTCGCGTTTCTGGGGTAACGTTTAGAGCTATGAAATTTAATACAATCTTACAACGCGTACATTACCCAGCCTAGAATTCCGTATACAATGTAGTATTCCGTAGCGAAGCACGGGTACATCAGTTACGAGTAGTAATAATAATAAAACTCGTCGACGGACAATACCATCTCAAAGGCAGACAAGAAATAAATCAATACACAAATATTCACAGTGGCATTAGAAAACACAGGTTAAGGGTTAAGATTCTATGAACACATTAAAAAATGCAACCAGACAGACTTACAAAACAAACAGTCGAATTAAACTGATCTGAAACAGGCAGAAATTACACCAGCAGATGTCCAGAACCGGGCAATCTTCAGATCCGAAATTCACAAATGGCAAGTTGACCAACAGGAAAGACCAAAGAAGAAAACCGGAATAACTTGGTCTGAAGACAGAAAGAAAGCCCGCAATAAGAGAGTGAAAGAAATATGGGCATAAAGGAAGGCAAACGCACACTTCTGAGTACACTGCGTAGTCCTAATGGGCTTATTCGCATATAATAAAATAATAATAATAATAATAATCATAATAATAATAATAATAATAATAATAATAATAATAATAATAATAATAAAGATGATTATATTACGTAACTGAATTAAGACTCCGGTTGTTGTTTTTCAGGAGATTAACAATTTGGTGTGCTATGTTGAGTCTTGGATAATTCATGGTGTGCCGCGAGTAAAAAGAGGTTACGGAACACTAATCCAGTGCACTATATTTTAGCACACCAAAGAACCTTAGTACGTGAACCAATGGTCAATATTAGTGTTTTGACGCGTGACTTTTCATTCACAAACGTGATGCGTTCTTTTCCCGACTCTCTCGCCTAATCTTTGGAGGTCATCAAGAGCCTTCGACGTCATTTATCCCGATAAGCGTTGTGTATTACAGCTCATGGTCCAGCTCTGCCAAAAAATAATAAATATTTATTCTTTCTGAGGGAAGCAAATTCAGAAACCTGGAAGGTGTTTGTACTTTTAAATATTGTTCAACGCAGTGATAGGGTGAACATGCAACTATGTCTAGTTCTTGGATACAGGGCAAGGTCCTCAACTACTAAAGCGGTAGAATCTGTTGTCACGGAAGTAACAGAAAACTTACAGGCTTATTCGGCTATTAGTGCCACGCTTCTAGATCTCAACAAAGTATCTGATACTGTTTCTCATGTGATACTAATATAAATTACGATAAAATTAAGGATCTTTCCGGTCTAGAAAGCCAAGAAAAACGGCCGAGAGGATTCGTCGCGCTGACCACACGACACCTCGTAATCTGCAGGCTGAGCAGCGGTCACTTGGTAGGCAAAGGCCCTTCAAGGGCTGTAGTTTGGTTTGGTTTTTAAAGATCTTTGAATTAAGTCAACCTGAACAATCAGCAGGCAGATGGTAGTTCTTGAAAACCACAGATCAGAATGACTTAAAATCACCACCGTTGTAGTTCAAGGGTTAGTCATCGGGCTATTACTTTTCCGAGTATACATGAATGATCTCTCCGTGACCTTCCCATGTAAATCAATACTTTACGCTGATGGCATTATTCTCATAACAGCTGATAAACAGTAGCAAGAAATACATAACGAAAACTGGGAAATGTTTCCGAAAACTCTGGAGTGGTTGCAAAGGAATTAACCTTTTTAAAATAAAGGTTAATCAGAAGAAATATACTCTCATCTAAACAATTCAACATTGGAGGACAACAGCAACAGTTCAGCTAAACTTTTAAGTACCGCATTCATTTAGATTCTAAGCTAAACTAGTGCATTCACATCCAATAGCTTTGTAAGAAACTGTCCAGAGTGACATTTTTATTTTATTTTTTATATATTTTTTTTTTTTTTTGCTAGGGGCTTTACGTCGCACCGACACAGATAGGTCTTATGGCGACGATGGGATAGGAATGGCCTGGGAGTTGGAAGGAAGCGGCCGTGGCCTTAATTAAGGCACAGCCCCAGCACTTGCCTGGTGTGAAAATGGAAAACCACGGAAAATCATCTTCAGGGTTACAGACAGTGGAATTTGATCCCATTATCTCCTCAATGCAAGCTGACAGGTACGTGACCCAAACAGTGCGGCCACTTGCTCGCTTAGTAATAAGAATAAGAATAAGAATAAGAATAAGAATAAGAATTAGAATAAGAATAAGAATAAGAATAAGAATAAGAATAAGAATAAGAATAAGAATAAGAATAAGAATAAGAATAAGAATAAGAATAAGAATAAGAATAAGAATAAAGTTTATAATATCCTTTCAACAGTTATCGGTCTTAAGATACTCCGGAGTAGTGAAATATTGCTCCTTAAGGAGGACCTTTGTGCCATTAAATCTACCAGCACGAAGTTCTCATAAATAAGCAATCTAAAACGCCAACCAACTGTGATTCATCCCCAAAGTTTAAAACATAGAAGACAAGAGTATAAACAACTGGCCGTTCGCTCAGTCGAAAATATAAATCACGGCCTACGAGGTTGATTCAGTAAGTTAAGGACCAAGACCTCTCCTTGTATAAATATACTCAACTTCTTCGTACACATATCATAAATAGCATGGAGTTGGTATAGTCCCCTCATGCTTCAATATTTTTATAACAGTATACCAAAGCAACTGTCTCGGTATGGAAGAACTCAGTATCAAGCACATGGCATCAAGGCATGACGGTTTCTAAACTTTAATGTTGCTTCCTAATCTTTATTTAACTGTTTTCTTTCTACTACAGTTAGTAACACACTAAGTCATACAGGTCTTCGGCGACGACAAAATAAGAAAGGACTAGGACTGTAAAGGCAGCGGGCCTGGCCTCTTTCGCCGTTGGTAACAACTCATGTGTGCAGTTGGCTGAGTGTGATCTGGGGTCGTCGACATCTTCCGATGCTGATGAGTGCTTTAAACGCTGAAATCGGATCACACTTCGTATTTCACTATTTGATCATTTTCTCGCTGGTCCCACTATAGCACAACTGATGTTGTGATAATAAAGATGATGTGATCTGGGATCTAACAGCCATGGAGGTTTGGCTGGAAGTTGGAATAAAGTAGGGAAACTACGCTAGTAAACATTATTGTCACGTTTCTTATTGATCCAGCTACGTACATGGTGATAAAGGAGCTATTTAAATTTCTTCAGCTAAACAAATAGGCTATGTTCATAAAAGGATAGTGTTGCTAAGATGATTGACTTTGTCATCATCATCATCATCTGTTTACCCTCCAGGTTCGGTTCTTCCCTCGGACTTAGCGAGGGATCCCACCTCTACCGCCTCAAGGGCAGTGTCCTGGAGCTTCAGACTCTTGGTCGGGGGATACAACTGGGGAGTATGACCAGTACCTCGCCCAGGCGGCCTCACCTGCTATACTGAACAGGGGCCTTGTGGAGGGATGGGAAGATTGGAAGGGATAGGTAAGGAAGAGGGAAGGAAGCGGCCGTGGCCTTTAGTTAGGTACCATCCCGGCATTCGCCTGGAGGAGAAGTGGGAAACCACGGAAAACCACTTCCAGGATGGCTGAGGTGGGAATCGAACCCACCTCTACTCAGTTGACCTCCCGAGGCTGAGTGGACCCCGTTCCAGCCCTCGTACCACTTTTCAAATTTCGTGGCAGAGCCGGGAATCGAACCCGGGCCTTCGGGGGTGGCAGCTAATCACGCTAACCACTACACCACTGATTGACTTTGTAAGAAATTATACGCGCCACTTTCGTCCTGGGAGCCAGCTGTACCTAGTACAATCGCACGGCGGTCATGACGGCCATGTGACATGTGAATGATATCTGGCCTTCATTTGGACTGGTCTGAAATACACAATAAGTATGGGCTATCGACCCAGTTGAGCAAATATTAATCTCAGTGTTTTGCTTCGGGCGTTATCAGACTGGCGCACAAGGTTAGCTTAACCAATTACGATAATCAAAGAAGTAGTAATGCAATGGAAAAGTTTTTAGTAACTTCACTCGCTGAGGAATTTCTCCAGAGATTCGTAGAGGTATGAGGCGAGATCTCAGCTATTGAAAAACTATCAGAAATTTCATGTAGATCTATAAACTAAAGAGGATATGAAAGGGCCTTGCCCTACCAAGCGACCGCTGCTCAGTCCGAAGGCCTGCAGATTACGAGGTGTCGTGTGGTCAGCACGACGAATTCTCCAGGCCGTTATTCTTGGCTTTCTAGACAGAGGCCACCATCTCACCGTCAGATAGCTCCTCAATTATAATCACATAGGCTGAGTGGATCTCGTACCAGCCTTCATATCTGGGGCCGGCACAAGTAGGCCTAATAATAATAGTAAGCTTAAACCAAAAGGCTTTCACAGGTATAATCATACATAATGTAAGTAGATTAAACGAATATTTAAAAATTGAAGTCAATGAGTCTTTGTTTTGGCACTTTAAAAGTCATAATTTTATGGTTGATAATAACATTTATATACATGAGTAAAATATTAACATTACATGAAACTTTCGATATATAAAGGGAAATTTCATATTGACAAAAATTACTACTGAATGGTATCAAATTAAGAAGAGACTACAGTATATCCTACTTGACAACGTTAAAACTATTGTAAAGAATTGTTAAAATTAAACGAATACATATATTATCTATAAACATGGCACATATTACCCGTAACATATTATTACGATTAATTATAATGTGATAATAACAATAATATTAATAATAATGTCCGCCTCTGTGGTTTAGTGGTTAGCATGATTAACTGCTACCCCCGGAAGCCCGAGTTCGATTCCGGGCTCTACCACGAAATTTGAAGAGTGGTACGAGGGCTGGAACGGGGTCCACTCAGCCTCGGGAGGGCATCTGAGTAGAGGGGGTGGTTCGATTCCCACCTCAGCCATCCTCGAAGTGGTTTTCCGTGGTTTTCCACTTCTCCAGGCAAATGCCGGGATGGTACCTAACTTAAGGCCACGGCCGCATCCTTCACAAGGTCCCTGATCAGCATAGTAGGTGAGGCCACCTGAGCGAAGTACTGGTCCCCCTCCCCAGTTTTATCCCCGACCCAAAAGTCTCACCCTCCGGGACACTGCCCTTCAGGCGGTAGAGGTGGGATCCCTCGCTGAGTCCGAGGAAAAACCAACCCTAGAGGGTAAACAGATTAAGAAAGGAAGAAGAAGAAAAAAAGAAGCAGTAATATAAATACTGGTTATGATAAATACTCAGCAAATTGGTAATAATAATAATAATAATAATAATAATAATAATAATAATAATAATAATAATAATAATAATAATAATAATAATAATAATAATAATTCACAGTAACAGGAAGAGGCAAGGCTTCTAAGAACAAATGGATCACGTCAGTTAAGTCAGATATGGAACAACTAGATATCCCACCGGGACAAACTCATGACCGACTACTGTTCCGTCAAGCCATCCGACACGGAGTTTTCCCAACGTCCCTTACAAGTAAGAAGACTACAGGAACTAAGTGGACCGAGGAGAGAAAGCTGGCTCATAGTCAGCAAATAAAGGAGTATTGGAAGAAGAAGAAAGCAACAACTTTACCCAAGAGTAGATACGAGCCCCGTGGTCCTCAGTAGGCCTAAACGACAAAGAAGAAAGAAGAAGAATAATAATGATAATAATAATAATAATAATAATAATAATAATAATAATAATAATAATAATAATAATAAAATGCCGGGTCCGCCTCTGTGGTGTAGTGGTTAGCGTGATTAGCTGACACCCCCGGAGGTCCGGGTTCGATTCTCGGCTCTGCCACGAAATTTGAAAAGTGGTACGAGGTCTGGAACGGGGTCCACTCAGCCTCGGGAGGTCAACTGAGTAGAGGTGGGTTCGATTCCCACCTCAGCCATCCTGGAAGTGGTTTTCCGTGGTTTCCCACTTCTCCTCCAGGCGAATGCCGGGATGGTACCTACCTTAAGGCCACGGCCGTTTCCTTCCCTCTTCCTTGCCTATCCCTTCCAATCTTCCCATCCATCCGCAAGGCCCCTGTTCAGCATAGCAGGTGAGGCCGCCTGGGCGAGGTACTGGTCATTCTCCCCAGTTGTATCCCCCGACCAAGAGTCTGAAGCTCCGGGACACTGCACTGGAGGCGGTAGAGGTGGGATCCCTCGCTGAGTCCGAGGGAAAAACCGAACCTGGAGGGTAAACAGATGATGATGATGATAAAATGCCGGGCTGAGTGGCTCAGAGGGTTAAGGCGCTTGTTTTCTGAGCCCAAGTTGGCAGGTTCGATCCTGGCTCAGTCCGCTGATATTTGAAGGTGCTCAAATACGTCAGTTCCGGGTCAGTAGACTTACCGGCACGTAAAAGTAGTTGGTGGTACGTAAACCAATAACATTATTATTATTATTATTATTAATACAGAGCTCAAAAAAATTAGGGGAACATGTTTTGTAACATCTGGTATGTGAACGTTAATTTGGTAGATGAGGTTCCAATGGTCGTACAGCATACCTTGAGACCTTAGCTACTCAGGTTATGTCAAATCGAAGTTACACTTCATCTGTAGGCGTAGCCATGCATTAAACTGCCAGGTGACCTCTCAAAACAATGTGAATAGCGGTGCGTCCGTATGTCGTAGTGAGGCACACAGACTACTGTGGTCATTTGAGCACGTTGTACGTCAACCAGCACATCCCATGAGACATCTTAACGAGGTTCAAGTCGCCATGGTCGTCACTTTTATCCAGGAAGGATGGACTTCTCGTCGTGTTGCTATGAATCTCAATGTCTCTCCGTCAGTTATTCACCGCTTGTGGAATCGCTACAATGGGACAGGCCAGTTCACAAGGAGGGTTGGACAAGGTCGCGGACGCATGACAACCCCACAGGATGACCGATATCTGACCACATGTGCGTTGCGGCGTCGTTCAGCAACTGCCAGAAAACTGCAACAAGACCTCAGGAGGGTTACATGACTCACGGCGTCTGATCAGGCAGTGGGGAACCGGTTAAGAGAAGTGTCCTTACGACCCAGATGTCCTGCTCGAGTGCCCCGTTTAACTTAGCAACATCGCGCAGCTCGCCTTCTGTTTGCCCGTACCCACGTCAACTGGCTACTTCGCCAATGGAGACCTGCGTTGTTCATAGACGAGTCCAGATTTCCACTGACACAGCGTGATGGACGTCAACGTGTATGGAGACGCCGTGGTGAGCAGTACATGCCAGAAGTTGTCCAGGAAGGCGACCGATTCGGACAAGTTTCTGTGATGGTGTGGGGTGGCATCAGTGTTGATGGCTGTACGGATCTTGTCGTCGTCCGTGGTAATCTTATCGCTGCGGGGTACATCGAGCAGATACTGCTACAGCATGTGTTGGTTGCTGCATACGGTGTTGGGCCTGAATTCGTACTCATGCACGACAATGCCAGGGCTCATGTAGCGTTCATCAGCAGAGCTGTCTTGCGAGAACTGGATATTCAAGAGATGAAATGGCCAGCAGTGTGTCCCGACTTTAAACCCATCGAGCATGTGTGGGAGAGGTTAACAGAAATGTTCGTGGGTGTCCTGTTCCACCACAGACTCTCCAAGAACTCGAACAGTCTCTCGTTGAAGAATGGGACCTGATGCCGCAACGTGACCTCCGTCGACTTATACGGAGCATGCCACGTAGGTGCCAAGCTGTGATAAATGCTCGTGGAGGACATACACCATACTGAAGCTCTTCAATTGTGATAAAAATCCACCCTGGAGAACAGTTATCACTTTGTTTTCGCCCCCTATTTGGATATTTCCGTTTGTGTTCTGAAAATGAACGCAAATCTATCGACGTTCTTTTGTATACTTCAACGGTAAAGAATAAAGGTTTAGTTGGTAATATACCTGGGTGTGAGGTATTGTTATGTGGAACATGGCAAACTTCAAAGACATGTTCCCCTAATTTCTTGAACTGTGTCATTAATAATTAATACTTATTTTTAATTAATAAAGATGTGTGATTGAATAGAATCTGGTGATGTTTTTTCAACAACGAAACGTCCATTCTGTTACAAATTAAATGTTATCTTTCTTAGGTATATTTTGTTATTAATCAAGTGATTTCTTTTTCAGGTATTTGTAGATTTATTAATCTCACCGGGCGAGTTGGCCGTGCGGTTAGGGCCGCGCAGCTGTAAGCTTGCATCCGGGAGATAATGGATTCGAACCCAAGTGTCGGCAGCCCTGAAAATGTTTTTCCGTGGTTTCCCCATTTTCATACCAAGTAAATGCTGGGACTGTACCTTAATTCAGGCCACGGCCGCTTCCTTCCCACTTCTAGGCCATTCCTATCCTATCGTCGTAATGCGATCTATCTGTGTCGGTGCGACGTAAAGCAAATTGTAAAAAGATCTATTAATCTAGTACTAGTTTCGACAGACTGGAAAACTTCTGAGTTATATAGGCCTACTTCACCAGCAGTAAAACTCAAACAATTATAACGACTACATTTGGAAACATAACGTCTATGATTCATCAGTTTAAGAGAAAAATCAGCATGAAATTAAATATACTGTACCTCTAGTTTTTTATATAACATCCCCGTTACAAACTTACCTTAGTAAGAATAACAGAGTCCGTCTCTGTGGTATAGTGGTTAGCGTAATTTGCTGCCACCCCCAGAGGCCCGGGTTCGATTCCTGGCTCTGCCACGAAATTTTAAAACGTGGTACGAGGGGTGGAACGTGATCCACTCAGCCTAGGGAGATCAAATGAGTAGAGGAGGGTTCGATTCCCACCTCAGCCATCCTCGAAGTGGTTTTCCGTGGTTTCCCACTTCTCCTGGAAGTAGGCCTAAATGCCGGGATGGTACCTAACTTAAGCCCACGACCGGTTCCTTCCCTCTTCCTTGTCTATCCCTTCTAATCCCCCCCTTCAACAGGCCCCTGTTCCGCAATGCAGGTGAGGCCGCCTGGGCGAGGTATTGGTCCTCCTCCCCAGCTGTATCACCCGACCCAAAGTCTCACGCTCCAGGACACTGCCCATGAAGCGGTTGAGGTGGGATTCCTCACTGAGTCCGAGGGAAAATCCAACCCTGGAGGGTAAACAGATGAAGAAAGGAAGAAGAAGAAGAACAATAATAGGTAATGAAACAGTGTCGATACTGCTGTTACATTACAAAAGACGCAGAGATTTGACACCATTTAAGCTGACTGCGTGTTATTTTCGACGTCCCGTTTTACTCTGCCAGATGACAGAGGAATTTCAATTCTGTTGGGCGACCTGTCACTAAGTTTTATTTTTGTCGGGCAAACACTGAACGTGTCACCGAAGGTCTTTAAACGTTCTGACATTGCACGCCATAGAGGGTCGAATAGAATTCTTGCCAAAAATTCGAATAATTCTGCCGAATTACAGTCTACAATCTTGAGATCCATAGGTGTACTCTCTCTGATTCACAACGACCGGGCGAGTTGGCCATGCGGTTAGGGGCGCGTGGCTGTGAGCTTGCATCCGGGAGATAGAGTGGGTTCGAATCCCACTGTCGGCAGCCCTGAAAATGGTTTTCCGTAGTTTCCCATTTTCACACCAGGCAAATGCTACGGCTGTACCTTAATTAAGGCCACGGCCACTACCTTCCAACTCCTAGGCCTGTCCTATCCCATCGTCGCCATAAGACCTATCTGTGTCGGTGCGACGTAAAGCCACTAGCAAAAAAGACTCACAACGTGAAGATACTTGAAACTTTGAATACACTGAATGTGTACTACTCCATGTTAGACTAGTTTGCATTCTGATAATCACTTATTGAGCTTAAGCTGAAGAAACCTAGTGGTACGTACAGCTACTACTAAAATATTTTCATTTCTCCACTGAAGGGTGAGGTGGGCCTCTTAGAGGGTAACGCCGTCTCTCATGCCGGGAGATTTGTGACGGTGAAGGAGATACTCGGAGAAGGTGAGGGGGTTGGCGGCCTTGGCCTATACTTGGAACTGTCCCGGCATTCGCCTTAGTGAAGGAGAATGGAAAACCACGGAAAACTATTCTCAGGACAACCGGCGGTGGGGCCAGCCGTGGGCTCCAGGCCTGTCCCGTCTCCCGAATACAGAGGCGTAGAGCCACGGTAGAGTCGTGATCACCCCTCCTCTGCTCGGTTGGCCGGTCGGAGTATAGAGCTGTTGGACCGCGGACCAGCCGTGGCCACTCGTGGGCCGAGACCCACTCTGGAAACACCGACCTACGTACAGTTCGTTGGAGGGTCTTGTAGACAACCTGATAGCATCCTCAACAGTACTGATTGATTTTCTTGACTGGCAAGGGAAGGGTGCGTACCTGGAAATCGCCCGTCTTACGTAAATTTTGCACACACATTAAATGAGCCAAAATACTTATTTCGGAAATAACTCGTGCAACCTACAGAAAGCGTTAAAGTTCGTACTGTAACGGTTCAAATCCCGTTAGAAATATTTCTCTGTATTATTATTATTATTATTATTATTATTATTATTATTATTATTATTATTATTATTATTATTATTATTATTTGTTTTACGTCGCACCAACACAGATAGGTCTTATGGCGACGATGGGACAGGAAAGGCCTAGGAATGGGCAGGAAGCGGCCGTGGCCTTAATTAAGGTACAGCCCCAGCATTTGCCTGGTGTGAAAATGGGAAACCATGGAAAACCATTTTCAGGGCTGCCGGCAGTGGGGTTCGAACACACTATCTCCCGGATGGGAGCTCACAGCTGCGCGCTCCTAACCGCACGGCCAACTCCCCCGGTATTATTATTATTATATTATTATTATTAATGGTAGTATTATTACTGTATCTGTATTATTATTACTATTATTGTGACTATTATTATTGTTTGATTCAATTTTGTGATCTGATTTCGCTATGCATTAATTAATTATCGCTTGATTTATTGTATTTAATTTATGGTATATATATATATATATATGTGTGTGTGTGTGTTTGCATTAAAATCATGTAGAGTGAGACTTACTTCCTAATATCAGATATGGATATATTATTTGTGATACTCCTTTTAAAACATTGCAACATATATAGTGCAATACTGTTACAGTAACTGTCGAGTCATCGCTCTGTCATTGTATGCATTTAACTATTACATAATATTCTGGGAGTTTCTACTTTGCCTGAGGCTATTTCGTGACACCATGCACTCTTTGAGAAATGACGTGGGTTACAACTAGTGTCTATCTATAGGGGTGTATCCTATAGCGTGAGTTCAGTTGACTGGAATGAGTTGAATGGAGAGACTTGCCATGAAGTTAACTGGAGTCAATTGGAAGGAGACGGATGGTGAACAGTGAGAGAGTCAATCGTATGGAGAGTGAGGCCACAGTTGGTCAGTCAGTCAGTTGACGATAGAGCAGTGATATGGATACGTAATCGTCACTGACCGAATTGATTAAATGTTCGGAATGTGTTTCTCGTGGATCTGTTCGGTCGAGTTCTTGTGTCAGTTCGGTGACAGCTGAATACTGAGTCGTCGTAATGCAGACTAACAGTTATCAGTGAATGACTTGTTAAGTTGATTGTGAAGTGTGAATATAATTTCAAGTCATGCTATATCTCGTTTGTGAAACTAAAAGGATACATCACCAAATTAAGCTTGAGATACGTACAGCTGATACCAACTCAAAGGAATACGTCGTGATAACAATCAAAGTGTTGAAGGTACTGTTACGTGAACCAGTGAGGGATACATTTCTTGTACAACTTTTAAACGTCCGGTCAAGAAGATTTCAAATTTAATGCCTAGAGTTTCTTTCATTTGTTATTTCGGAGTTTTATATTATCACTGATATTATCGCAGCAGGTCTCACCCGTTAAAGCCAACTTTTAAAGAATATATTTTGTTTAGTATTAAATACAATTAATTGTTTTATTTCAATAGTAGATCAGATAACCTCACATTTTAATGGGGAAATCAAACTGCAATGTCCTTTTCCCAGAACCTATATGTTATGCTGTCAAAGTAAGCTTATTACCTCACACCCTAGAGATATTCAAGACTCTCATTCTATTATCGTTACATTTATTTGTAGCTGGCGCCCATCAACAACTGTATGTGTAAGTAATCAGGTAAGTACTAAGTGTGAGTACGTAGTCAGACGATTGAGTATTTTATTTCAAGAATATTTTAATATTGTTTCATTGTAATCAATACCACGAACCTACTACGCTGGCGTAGCAGGGGGAGAGCTGATAATCCAACGTGGCGCGTCCCAGGTGGCGGATAGGGGGGTCCTAACCGGCTTGCCGGCGGGCTTGAGGGAAATAAAATACCTCTCGCGGACCAAACACAAAACCCCCATGGGTGCGGGACGCAGATGAAGAATACACCCACGGTATCCCCTGCCTGTCGTAAGAGGTGACTATAAGAGGCGACCAGGGGATGATTGAATTAGAACCATGAAACTACTTGTGATTAGTGCCACCACGCGGGGAACACCATGGGTCGCTTTTCCTTCCGCGTAGTACCACTATGTTAGGTACAAAATAGGTTTGTGATTAGTAGCAAACGAGAGCGCGACGGCTTTTACAGTACCTGCGATTAGTAGCACTATATGAGCGACATCGTGGGATGACGGAACCCATGGTTTTGGCTTGCCCATGATTAGTACCCACTATATGAGGAACACCACGGCATAGTACGAGACCCTGTGGTTAGTACACTTAGGTGATGAACACCATAGGTTTGCGTTGCTGTCAACGGCGCCGCAATGTGCGAAACACAGTCGGTCCCTGATACATGTGCGAATTTCATTATCTGTGAATAGTACCATAATGTGTGGAATACCGCGAGTCTACGCTACTCTTGAGTAGTACCATAATGTGTGGAATACCGCGAGTCTACGCTACTCTTGAGTAGTACCATAATGTGTGAAATACCGCGAGTCTACGCTACTCTTGAGTAGTACCATAATGTGTGGAATACCGCGAGTCTACGCTACTCTTGAGTAGTACCATAATGTGTGGAATACCGCGAGTCTACGCTACTCTTGAGTAGTACCATAATGTGTGGAATACCGCGAGTCTACGCTACTCTTGAGTAGTACCATAATGTGTGGAATACCGCGAGTCTACGCTACTCTTGAGTAGTACCATAATGTGTGGAATACCGCGAGTCTACGCTACTCTTGAGTAGTACCATAATGTGTGGAATACCGCGAGTCTACGCTACTCTTGAGTAGTACCATAATGTGTAGAATACCGCGAGTCTACGCTACTCTTGGGTAGTACCATAATGTGTGGAATACCGCGAGTCTACGCTACTCTTGAGTAGTACCATAATGTGTGGAATACCGCGAGTCTACGCTACTCTTGAGTAGTACCATAATGTGTGGAATACCGCGAGTCTACGCTACTCTTGAGTAGTACCATAATGTGTGGAATACCGCGAGTCTACGCTACTCTTGAGTAGTACCATAATGTGTGGAATACCGCGAGTCTACGCTACTCTTGAGTAGTACCATAATGTGTGGAATACCGCGAGTCTACGCTACTCTTGAGTAGTACCATAATGTGTGGAATACCGCGAGTCTACGCTACTCGTGAGTAGTACCATAATGTGTGGAATACCGCGAGTCTACGCTACTCTTGAGTAGTACCATAATGTGTGGAATACCGCGAGTCTACGCTACTCTTGAGTAGTACCATAATGTGTGGAATACCGCGAGTCTACGCTACTCTTGAGTAGTACCATAATGTGTGGAATACCGCGAGTCTACGCTACTCTTGAGCAGTACCATAATGTGTGGAATACCGCGAGTCTACGCTACTCTTGGGTAGTACCATAATGTGTGGAATACCGCGAGTCTACGCTACTCTTGAGTAGTACCATAATGTGTGGAATACCGCGAGTCTACGCTACTCTTGATTAGTACCATAATGTGTGGAATACCGCGAGTCTACGCTACTCGTGAGTAGTACCATAATGTGTGGAATACCGCGAGTCTACGCTACTCTTGAGTAGTACCATAATGTGTGGAATACCGCGAGTCTACGCTACTCTTGATTAGTACCATAATGTGTGGAATACCGCGAGTCTACGCTACTCTTGAGTAGTACCATAATGTGTGGAATACCGCGAGTCTACGCTACTCTTGAGTAGTACCATAATGTGTGGAATACCGCGAGTCTACGCTACTCTTGAGTAGTACCATAATGTGTGGAATACCGCGAGTCTATGCTACTCTTGATTAGTACCGCAACATGAAAAATACCATGATTCTACTTTTCTAGCGATAAGTACCATTATGAGGGGCCGATGACTTGGATTTTGGACTCATTTCGACTACACGCATCATCGATTCAGTATCGTGCTATAGAAGCAGTCCCTTGGTCAGTAATACTATTGTTTTACGCCAGCTTCTGTGCATGTGAGGCACTGTGGGTCGATTCCACTGATCGTTTTAAATTCATATCATCCATCCATTCATTCTTCGTCCTCACGTTTTGAATTGTGGTCAGTGTAGGATTTTGGGTTTTTAATTTGTCATTTCATTTCGTACCATTAGGGGCCGATGACCTGGATGTTTGGCCCCTTTAAACAACAAGCATCATTTTAATTAATGAGTAACCACAGTACGTTTGAATTAGCGCGCTCAGCTACGCAGGCCGCTACTCCACAACCTGCCCGCAACTCGCACTGTCCAATAGCTGATTTGAGACCACGCTGACATACAGTCATAGCCTTTGTGTGGGGCAAGTGGTTGTTTGTATAATGGTAATCAACATAAGCAAAGTTATTTTTTCATTGGAAGGAAAATATGGAACATGTGATATTAAGCCCTTATCCTCGTTTCGTTAAGTGAGGTTGGTGTAGAACCACCGGGTGCTTTCAACATTTTTGTCATGAGCATCATTGTTGCACAAACCTATACGGACTAACTTCCTTTCGTGTATAACGTCCCTTGTTATACTAATTAACTTTTATTTTCACTATAACAATCTTATTCTATTGCCTTTAATGACCCACAATCAATGCAGGAATTACATTGTTTTTCTTAATGCCGCTACATCATTTTCGCGAAGTGCTAAGCAATTACTAAAGAAATGGGAAAGGGGATCAGTTGCGCGGTCCCTTGACGAGTGAACCCAGCACGCGCCGCAGTCCTGCGTAGTCAAACGCGCTAATTCAAACGTTCGAACTTCAACGCTTTCTGTAGGTCACATGAGTTAATTTCCGAAAGAAACGTTATGGCCGTTGTGTGATCCTTGGCTCATTTAACGTGAGTGGAAAGTTTACGTAAGATCCGTGACTCCCCGGCTCGCGTCCTTCCCTTGTGATTCCACTGCTACTCATATAGTATCAGACAACACTTCAGTTGGTGTCACAAGGCTAAGTAAAATCACTTTATAGCCCATAAAGTAACTAAAAGTCACTTTTATCAACCAAAGGGTAAACAGACAAGTCTTCATTTAAAACGGTCATCTTATCTAAATCTGTGTCTGTCCCTTCTTCTTCTTCTCCTTCTTCTTCCTGTTCTTCTTCTTCCTCTTCTTCTTCTTATTTATCTGTTTGCCCTCATGGTCCGTTTTTCCCTCGGACTCAGCGAGGGATCCCACCTCTACCGCCTCAAGGCAGTGTCCTGGAGCTTCATACTCTGGATAGGGGAATACAACTGGGGAGAATGAGCAGTACCTCGCCAAGGCGGCCTCACATGCTATGCTGAACAGGGGCCTTGCGGGGGCATGGGGAGATTGGTAGGGATAGACAAGGAAGAGGGAAGGAAGCGGCCGTGGCCTTAAGTTAGGTACTATCCCGGTATTTGCCTGGAGGAGAAGTGGGAAACCACGGAAAACCACTTCCAAGATGGCTGAGATGGGAATCGAACCTACCTCTACTCATTTGACCTCCCAAGGCTGAGTGGACCCCATTCCAGCCCTCGTACCACTTTTCATATTTCGTGGCAGAGCCGGGAATCGAACCCGGGCCTCCGGGGGTGGCAGCTAATCACACTAACCACTACACCACAGATTCCCTTAATCCTGTTTCTTGATAGTGGGTCCGAGATGAGGTGAGATGAATTTATATTACGTGTTTTTACGGTCGGATGTCCTTCCTGGCGTTAAACTCAGATGAGGAGTTAATGAAGACGAATGAAATGAATGATGGTGAATTAAATTGAGTAAGAAGGTGGAAGGATCAGCTGAGACGTATGAGAGCGAACTGCCCCGGTATTTGTTTGGCAATGAAAATAGCAAACCACAGAAAACCATTCTCAGGACAGCCGACGGTGGGACCCGAAACCACGCGTCTCCCGAATAAAGAGATTGGCTACATCGCCGTAGAGTGTTAACATGCTTGGCCACTCCGTTCGGTGGTCCTCTTGTCTAAATGAATCGAATAAATTCACAATAATCACCGACTTGAGTAATTGACCAGTTTGACTTCTCCAATTCAATGCGTTATCTTAGAGAGCACAACAGAAACTATATACCAGGGCCTCTCAGGGTGCATGCACTGTGCACGGTGCAAAAGAAGACTTCGCTTGGTTGCTCAGAGTGCAGATCCCCACTCCTCGATTTGGAGCAATAGAGCTGTATCTCTCTTTTTCCCCACGCCTGTCTCGTTCGCTCCCCCTGTCTCGCTCTTCCTCACTTGCTTCGTAGCGCTCCAAATCCGAGCCGAGTCGAGCCGAGTGGAACCGATGCACTGTGCACAGGAACTTTGCGCCGCTGTTTGCACGCGCGAGATTTTGGGTGATTGACAGGCCCTGCTCTATACAACACAGCTATGTTTTTGCTTCTCGAAAATCTTGTCCATTTCTAACGGCACTCAGTACCTGTGGAGTGCATGCTATGCATTCGTTTGATACGTGTTTATAAAATAATACAGTATAATATGAAGCCTCCGTGGCTCAGGCGGCAGCGCGCCGGCCTCTCACCACTGGGTTCCGTGGTTCAAATCCCGGTCACTCCATGTAAGATTTGTGCTGGACAAAGCGGAGGCGGGACAGGTTTTTCTCCGGGTACTCCGGTTTTCCCTGTCATATTTAATTCCAGCAACACTCTCCAATATCATCTCATCTGTCATTCATTAATCATTGCCCCAGAGGAGTGCGACAGGCTTCGGCAGCCGGCACAATTCCTATCCTCGCCGCTAAATGGGGCTTCATCATTCCATTCCTGACCCGGTCGAATGACTGTGGATTTTCATTATATTTATAGGCTACTAGCAGTTACCTACGGTTTCACTCGCGTGGGTTTCGTAATTTGATAAAAGTAATCGTTTACCGGTACTGCACTGAAAATCCCTAAAGTATAAAAACTCACCGAAAAATTGAATTCCATTCACCTCATGTCTTTTGGGGCTAAGATGATCAGGCTACTGGCAGAGCTAACGCTGGAGCATGCGAAACATGTATCCTCATAAAAAGAATTCAGCTCTTTCACATCTTTTCATCCTCCTCCCCCCTTTAAGTGGACTTTCCGAAAATAAAAATACGTGTTCCTTTATTTTTAAAGAAGATTTCAGATACCAAATTTCACGTCTATAACATCTTCAGTTTTGATGTGAGAAACGGTCCTCACTCAAGTCCAAAACAAAAATATACGTGATTATTTTTAGAGGAGAATCCAAATACCTATTTCCACGTCTGTAACATCTTCAGTTTGTGAGATATAAGTATTCCCATAAAAATAATTCAACCCCTTTATCAGTCCTCCCCCTCGCCCACCCCTAAGAGGATTTTGCGAAAAAAAATGTATGTATCTCTATTTTTAAAGGAGATTCCAAACACCAATGTTCACGACTGTTTTTGATATATAAGTATCCTCATGAAAAGAATTCAACTCTCTTTTTCACTTTTTTCACCCCTGTTAAGTAGCTTTTCCGAAAACAAGAAAATACATTTTCCTGTATTGTTAAAGGACATTCCAAATACCAATTTTTACGTCTGTAACATTTAAAGTTTTTGACATATATACTCATTTTTAAAATTCACCCGCTTTTTTCAATTCTTTTCACCCCCTTAAGTGGAAAAAATACGTGTTTCTTTATTTTTAAAAGAGATTAAATACCAATTTTAGTCTCTCTAACATCTTCAGTTTCTGAGAAATGTTTCCCCATAAACAGAATTCAACTCCTTCACTTATTCACCCGCTTTTTCAATTCTTTTCAGCCTTTAAGTGGATTTTCCGAAAAGAATAGGTGTTTCTTTATTTTCAAAGGAGATTCCAAGTACCAATTTTCACGTCTGTAAAATCTTCAGTTTTTGAGATACATGAAGTTTTTGCTAGCGAGATGTAGCGTTTACAGTGCATTATGTCTTCTGGCATGGGCTAGAATAAATTTGTTACTTTCATTGACCTGTCTCTGTCTGATCCATGGCTTCGACAATGTGAAAGTAACCGAGGTATGAGCGATGCTAGCAATACCATGCCTTATGCAGCCAGTCCATGTTATGAATGATATGAAAAGATCGCTCATGGGGTCGGTTGGTGTATGTATTTCAGTGGGCTTGGCAGACTGATATCTAATAGCAACTTCTGGCTCTGTGAGCAAAGCAACGGGAAACTACCTCACTCCTTATTTCCCTCGTAGGTCCTATGCCTCTTCAGTGACGCCTATATAGGTTACATATGACAAATGTTGACGGGGCTGTGGAGGATAAAACCAGCTTTCGAGCTGAATACCCGACACACATGTATCCTCATAAAGAAAGGAGATTTCGGATACAAAATTTCACGTCTGTAACATCTTCTGTTTTTGAGATATAATTATCCTCATCAAAAAAATTGAACTCCTTCTTCACTTCTACTCCCCCTCCCCAAGTGGATTTTCCGAAAAAGTACATGTTTATTTATTTTTGAAGGAGATTCCAAAAAACAATTTTCATGTGTGGTACATGTAAAAAAAATTAGATATACTCATTTAAAAAATTTACCCAATTTTAAAATTCTTTCCACTCCCTTAAGTGGATTTTTCGAAAACAAAAGAATACGTGTTTCTTTATTTTTAAAGGAGATGCCAAATGCCAATTTTCACGTCTGTAACATTTCAGTTTTTGATATGTAAGTATCCTCATTAAAGGAATTCAACCGCTTTTTCGGTCCTTTTCAACCCGCTTAAATGAAGGGAGATTCCGACCGACTGATTCATCAACGCCGAGCCAAAACTACTGGACATAAAGAAACGAAATGTTGGGAATACGTTTATATTACAGTGAAGGTGCTCACTAAGGGAGGATTTTTGGATATTCCGTCGCTAAGGGGTGAAAAGAGGGTTGAATTTTTAAAATGAGTACACATCTATATCTCAAAACTTAACAGTTGAAAGATGTGAAAATTGGTATTTGGAACCTCCTTTAAAAATAAAGGAACGCGTATTCTTTGTTTTTGTAAAATCCAATTACGGGGCGACGGGGGGGGGGGGGGTTGTTGAAGAGAAGTGAAGAATGAGTTGATTTTTTTTTACAAGTCGCTTTACGTCGCACCGGCACAGATAGGTCTTATGGCGACGATGGGACAGGAAAGGCCTAGGAATGGGAAGGAAGCAACCATGGCCTTAATTTAGGTACTGCCCCAGCATTTGCCTGGTGTGAAAATGAGAAATAACGGAAAACCACCTTCAGGGCTGCAGACAGTGGGGTTCGAACCCACTATCCCCCGATTAATGGATACTGGCCGCACTTAAGCGACTGCAACTATCGAGCTCGGTGTATTCTTTTTATGAGGATACATATGTCTCAAAAACTTAATAGTTACGGACGTGAAAATTGGTATTTGAAATCTCCTTTAAAAATAAAGGAACACGTATTTCTTTTTCTCCGGAAAATCCACTTAAGGGGGTGAAAAGAATTGAAAAAGCGGTTGAATATTAAAAATGAGTATATCTCAAAAACTTAAAATGCTACAGACATGGAAATAGGTATTTGAATGTCCTTTAAAGATACAGGAACATGAATTTTTTGTCCGGAAAAGCCACTTAACAGGGGTGAAAAGAAGTAAAAAAGAGTTTAATTCTTTTTATGACGATACTTATATCTCAAAAACTGAATATGTTACAGTCGTGAAAACTAGTATTTGGAATCTCCTTTAAAAATAAATAGACTTTTTTTTTTTCGGTAAATCCTCTTAGGGGCGGGGGAGGAGGAGGCAGAATGACTGATAAAGGGGTTGAATTCTTTTTAAGGGAATACTTATATCTCACAAACTGAAGACGTTACAGACGTGGAAACAGGTATTTGGAATCTCCTTTAAAAATAAACTCGTATATTTTTGTTTTCGACTTGAGAGAAGACTGGTTCCCACATGTACATTTGTATGACGCATGTTCCAGTGTTAGCTCTGCCAGTAACCTGGTCATCCTAGCCCAAAAAGGCAATGCCACAGGCATGGTTCACAAAAAAGTTCTGGAGTAAATGAAACTCAATTTTTCGGTCAGTTTGTATACTTTAAGGATTTTCAGATAATGTCTTAGTGCAGAACGATTACTTTTATCAAATTACGAAATCCACGCGAGCGAAGCCGCGGGTAACTGCTAGTTTTATAGATTTCAGTGTTTCGAACCTAATTATATTCTTCGAGTGCTAACCAACTTTGTGGACCGACAGATTGCAGTGAAGTGGTTGATTACGTTTATAGTGCTATTTCTGGAATTTTTGGAATGGTTTAATTATATTATTGAGTTGATATGTAGTGCCAGTCAACATCCATGGCTGTGACAATATGGAAGTTGCTGGGGTATGTGTAGTGCTTGAGTAATGACGTTCAGAGCATGACTAGTGCATCTGAGTGTTATGAAATGTGCTGCTCATAGGGTCAGTCGTGCTGCAATAGTACTTTCTGACCCAGTGAGGAAAGCAATGGCAAACTACCTCACTCCTCATTTTGCCTAGTACGCCTCATTTTGGCGCTGCCATTGGTTTTTGGGGTTTCCTTATAACTGCATAACCTTTGGTGGTGCTATTTGAGGATCCAACCAGCCTCTGGGCTGATGACCTAACAGACGGACATGTTTTATATCTTTTTCTATCCTGGGGTTATATTGTTATTCTGCTTGCCCTTAAGTGTAAGTCGTTGAGAGAGTACAGTAAGTCATCATGACCAAGCAAACTGGCCAATTGTTGGTGACTAGAAAAGGGTAAGTAAATGATTTATACCTCTGAGTCTTGTGTTTCCAAGATACGTGCAGGAACACAACGCCGGCACAGAACTCTGATAATGAGGAGAAAGTATTTCCTAACGTGAATCAAGCACAAGGAATCCATCAGACTTTGCACCCGCCCCTATAACCAGCCATCCACCCCTGTGTACTTCAAGGTCACGAATAAATGGCAACGAAAAGGGACTGGAAACAAGACATATACATTTCCGATTTAGTACAGAATGATCCTCCCATGTAGTTCTGTGCAAGAAAAATACCAACACTGAAATCACCACAAAGTGGTTTTTCTTAACATCTGCTCTAGTCCCACCGACACACACAGGTCTTATGGCGATGTTGGGATAGGAATGGGCTAGGAGTGGAAAGGAAGCGACCGTGGCCTTAATTAAGGTACAGTCCTAGAATGTGACTAGTGTGAAAATGGGAAACCACGGAAAACCATTTCAGGGCTGCGACAGTGGGGTTCAAACCCATTATCTCCCGAATGCAAAGTGTATTTTTGGTTCAGCTAGTGAATAAATTTGAAAAAGACGTGTTTACAACAGATGGGCGTGGTTTATTTTGTTAATTGCGCAGCGTTAAATTGAGTGCGGAAAGGAAGTTTGTTGTACAACAGCACATTAAACGAGAAAACTATCTGAAAGCTGTATCGAGAGAAAAAAACAAGTGTACCCAGGTTTTTCGGGGGGCAAAATATTGGTTTTACAAACAATGTTTGTAAGACCTTTTTTTCCTTCATTTGTCGCGTTCTGCCTCCTCTGTAAATATTGGAGCCTTTTTCAGTGACACCCTGTAAACAATTTATTTATTTCTGTAAAATCAACATGATACATGACTTGTAAAACCATTGTTATACAGTCACCAGAATTCAATTGGGTCACACATTTTATAGTCATTCTTTACTTATTTTATAGCATTTTTCCAGAAATTTAAGAGCATTTTATTGTTCATTTTCAGTGATTTGTTTCGGTCTTCAACATCCGCCCCTTAGTTACAAGTCGAAACTGAAAAGAAAATGGCTTCCACTTTAACAACAACAAAAGACAGGTTGTTATTTATAGGTTCTTTCTCAATCTGTTTCCCTCGGACTCAGCGAGCGTTCCCACCTCTACCACCTCAAGGGCAGTGTCCTGGAGCTTGAGACATATGGTCACGGATACAACTGGGAGGAGGACCAGTACCTCTCCAAGGCGGCCTCACCCGCTATACTGAAGAGGGGCCTTGGTGGGGGATGGGAAGATTGGAAGGGATAGACAAGGAAGAGGGAAGGAAGCAGCCGTGGCCTTAAGTTAGGTATCATCCCGGTATTTGCCTGGAGGAGAAGTGCGAAACCACGGAAAACCACTTCGAGGATGGCTGAGGTGGGAATCGAACGCTTCTCTACTCAGTTGACCTCTCGAGGCTGAGTGGACCCCCTTCCAGCCCTCGTACCACTTTTCAAAATTTCGTGGCAGAGCCGGGAATCGAAGCCGAGCCTCCGGGGGTGGCAGCTAATCATACTAACCACTACACCACAAGGCGGACTGTTATTTATAGGTATGAATAGGAACCATAATTTTCAGTTACATTTCGAAAATAACACACCAAAATGTTTATGAAATCCCTTTTCAGCAGATGACAGGTGCACTCAATAATTCAATACGAAAAATTGATTGCGCAAAGAGTTGGAGTTTATTTTAGAATTTTTCTTTAATTCGTTTCGACAACACGGCAGAAGAATCTGAATTTTATGTATACTGTATTCTTTGAACTGAGTCTGATCTGCTTCGTCACATCGACTTTGATGATATCATTAGCGCTTTCCCTGAAGTGAAAATGGGCAACAAAAAGAACTATACAATTTATTCTTACGTAAGATGCATGCATTTTGCTATCACTAATTTAATGTTTTCTAAATTGCAAAATTCCATTAAAAACATTTAAACCTTATGCTGTATATAGCCCCTTATGAATTTATTTTGCTCCTGGGAGTTGGAGGGGAGAGAGTAACAAATTTTAGCACTGCGTAGGTTCGGCACTATATCTGTATACTACTAGGCTACGAGGAACTCATTGAATATTTTTAATAATCTAGGTTTGCAATATTGTAACCCTCATTCTGTTCAATAAAATTGATTTGCGTTAAGGTTACAATTTTTTTTTCATTTGAACGGGATAATATGCTATTTTGACTATGTTTTGTTCCAACAAACAACAGGCGGGTATGTCCATTTTCTTAGTAGCCATCCGAATTTCATTACACGATATAATCGATGAACATTAAGGTAGAATTTCTGAAAACAAATGCTATGGTCACAATGAGGACACGTGGTCAATCAAATAACAACAAAGGCTATCTCACAGCACACACGCACGACCTCTTTGGGTATCCATTGAATGAGTTGGGAATGGTGATAAGTCTCCTCTCTGAACTTCGAACTTCCTCATGGAGAGCACGTGTCTTACAATAGTGGGTAACGTATTTACAAGAAGAGATTAAACTACCTTAGGGGCTGTCTGGACGAGACGGTAAAGGCATGTTCGATTCTTCTGGAAGGGCATGGGCTCGATTCCCCGTCAGGAAGTCGAAACATTTTAGAACCGAGATTTCCACTTTCGGAAGTGCACATGGCCCTGAGGTTCACACTCAGCCTCCACCAGAAATGAATACCAAGTTAACGCCGGGGGGCAAAGGCGGCCGGGAGTAGAGCTAACTACTCTCCCTCACCAATTGCCGAGGTTATGAATTGTGGAAGCCTTTACCTTCCACCTCACCAAGGCCTTCATGGCCTGTACAGAGAAGACTTTGCTTTGCTATTGAACTACCAGGACCATGAATCCTAACTTCGCCACTACGAATAGGGGTAAATACAACAATAATAATAATAATAATAATAATAATAATAATAATAATAATAATAATAAACATACCTGAGGCTCTACCATTTAGGCCAATAATTGCAATTTTAAAAGAGAGAGGGAGAGAATGAAATGTGGCACAGACAAACAGTTTAGATGTCCTCAACATTCTTGTAACTCACACAGCACTTCTCCATCACAATAACATGCAGTTTTCTATACAGTACATGACAGATGCCGCACATCATCGTCCTACAAGCGTTGCACCAGGCTAGTAACGGCCACACAAAGTTACACTGCAGTGTAATTTTGCCTGTACACTTTATATTCTTGCCTTATACTTCGTTCTTTCACTCGGATTATGTAAAAAGGTCGAAAATATGCAGTGACGTGAAAAGTACAAGAAAAACGATATTGCGGACATCCGAATTACAGTTCCTGAGAAATATTTTACTCAATTACAATTACTTTTTCAACAAATAATCAGTAAAATTACTGTAAAATAACAATTACCTCACAGAGCACCCGTCTTAAGGCAATCACTCCTTTTCTCTTTCTTTGTTATTTTTATTTTTACATTGGTTTGGAATGGTACCAATGCTTGTGTTCTTTTAGATTAGTCACATTAAGTGGCCAGGGGCGAACGCAGAGGGGGGAATTGGGGGAATAAATGCCCTCCCTAAATTTTGAAGCTTAGAACTTGTGAATAATTGTGGCAACAAATGCAGATTTTAGGTACGGTAGCTCATTGCTTTGTTTTAATTTTAACTACGCATTTGCCAACAATTGTTGATGCTTCCATTCGTATATACAAGTTTTTCTTCTAAAAGCAATCATCCTGAACCAATGGACTTTATTTCTGCATTTGACATTTTGCGGCAGTGTTATTTTCCCAACAATAGATCGAGTACTGAGACAGTTTGCTGTCCTGCTAGTAACCACTGCCACACCAAAACGCTCTTTTACATCCCTGAAATATTTAAAAGCTTATTTGCAGAATATGGCTGCACAGGAAAGATTGAATATGTCATCTCTTTTCTATATACACAAAGAAGAACATGTGGCCGTAGAAAATATAATCCATGAGCTGGCCGAAAACCCAGGAGACGTCTGCTATTGTAATCAACATGAATACAAATGTGTCTTAATTAAATAAGTGTGTTATTCTGAAAGTTTTAATTTATTGTTTCTAATTACACAATATGCACCCAACATTATTATATAGTACTCCACAAATTTTAATATTTAATATACCCCCCCCCAACAAAAATAGTTTCTTCGTACGCCCCTGTAAGTGGCAATCGTTACCATGTGGGACCAAACATGACATCTTCGAACTTTCCAAATTATACCTTTTGCATATTTTTTAAAAATTTTGGTTAGTTACTTTTATCATTTCATATAATTTACCATTTCTTAAACTTTTCATCGCTAAGCTTCAATCAATTGGGGGAAATTACATCCTTGCATTTACTGAAAAGTCGCCTTACAAGGGCACTTAAATTATCTGTATTTACTACTAAGAACATCCCCAGCTGTGATGGATATCATAGGATGAATTTCATGTCTTTGGAAGTGCTGCGGAGATAAGAAAGTACCTCATCCAGCACTGGTGAAGTTACTGCTTTTGCTGTAGTAAAATTGAAAATGTGTTTTTCATCATCACTTCATTTTGCCCCCCTTTTCACTTCCATGCAACATGTTGAAATTACTATTTTTCAATTTTATTTCAAGAAGTAAATTACGAGTAAAAGGCACATTTTGTTAAAAAAAAAAGTAACGATTACAAGTAAACATCACAAAAAAGAATATTCGTTACAAGTATCACCAACACTTTTACTCGTTTACCGTTCTTCCTAACTGTCGACTCCATGGCTACATGGTTAGCACGCTAGCCTTTGGCCCAGGGGATCCCGGGTCCGATTTCCGGACAGGCCGGAGATTTAAACCTTAATTGGTTAATTCTCTGGCTTGGGAGCTGGTATCTGTGATGTCTTCGGCATTCGACATCATCTTAGGAAGGGCTCCATTCTCACAGACAAACAGGCCTCTCCGGAGGCCATACGCCGTTGTTATTATTATTATTAGTAGTAGTAGTAGTAGTAGTAGTAGTGGCCGGCCCCGTGGTGTAGGGGTAGCGTGCCTGTCTCTTACCCGGAGGCCCCGGATTCAATTCCCGGCCAGGTCAGGGACTTTTACCTGGACCTGAGGGCTGGTTCGAGGTCCACTCAGCCTACGTGATTAGAATTGAGGAGCTATCTGCCGGTGAGATAGCGGCCCAGGTCTAGAAAGCCAAGAATAACGGCCGAGAGGATTCGTCGTTCTGACCACACGACACCTCGTAATCTGCAGGCCTTCGGGCTGAGCAGCGGTCGCTTGGTAGGCCAAGGCCCTTCAAGGGCTGTAGTGCCACGGGGTTTGGTTTGGTTTGGTTTTAGTAGTAGTAGTAGTAGTAGTAGTAGTAGTAGTAGTAGTAGTAGTAGTATTTCTTTCTTTCTTTCTTTCTTTCTTTCTTTCTTTCTTTCTTTCTTTCTTTCTTTCTTTCTTAATCCGTTCACCCTCCTGGGTTGGTTTTTCTTTCAGACTTAGCGAGGGATGCCATCTCTACCGCCTCAGGGCAATGTCCCGGAGCGTGAGACTTTAGATCGGGGATACAAGAGGGTAGGAGGATCAGTAACTCGCCCAGGAGGCCTCACCTGCTATACTGAACAGGGGCCCTGTGGGGGGGAGGGTGATGCGGAGAACTGAAGGGATAGACAAGGAAGAGGAAAAGAAGCGGCCGTGGCCTTAAGTTAGGTACCATCCCGGCATTTGCCTGGAGGAGGAGTGGGAAGCCACGGAAAACAACTTCGAGGATGGCTGAGATGGAAATCTAACCTCCCTTTATTCAGTTGATCTCCCAAGTCTGAGTGGACCCCATTCCAGCCCTCGTACCACTCTTCAAATTTCGTGGCAGAGCCGGAAATCGAACCCGGACCTCTGGAGGTGGCAACTAATCACATTACCACAACACCACAGAGGCGGTATTATTATTATTTATTTTTACATCGTTCTGCCCTACTCAGGAGCACGGTTGAACTTGCTTAGCTGATGCGTTGGCCTTCTTTTCCTCCCAAAATCTCTTCATCCTCTCGCTGAGCTTCTTCCTTCGTTCTTCTGTCCAAGTTATAGTAGCTCTGGTGTTGGGTTTGTCTTCAAAGTGGTGATTGTCGATTTTGGCTCTGAATTTACATCTGTCCTGTACAATGTCTTCTGATATGTTGATTTCCTGGAGATCTGTTTCATTTCACGAAGCCAGCTGTTCTTGGTTGAGAATTCTTTTAGTTAGTCTGTTAGTGTTCATTCTGATAATGTGTCCATAAAATTTCAATCGTCTTTTCCGAAAAGTGTAAGATTTCTTTTCAGCATGACAATATATCTCCTGGGATTATTTTTTCCTCCATATTCCATCTATACAAACTGGGCCAAAAATGTTTTGTAAAATTTTCCTTTCTTGTTTCTCAATGTCTTTGGTTCAAGATCTGCCACCAATGATTAAGGTTTCTGAGGCATATAACGCTTCAGGTTTGATTACTGTATTATAGTGTCTAAGTTTTGCATTCCCAGATATTGATTTTTTATTAAACCTGTTCCAAGTGATCCTGTATGCTTTCTGTAATTTTGAAATTCTTTCTTTACTTGCTTCGCGGTTTAAACCAGAGGGCTGAATAATTTCTCCCAAATATTTAAATTGGTTCACTTAAACAATTTTGCCGAATTTAGTTATCATAGGTTGTCCATCTAAGTATCGTGAGGCTTCTTCCATGTACTGAGTTTTCTCATACGAAATTTGAAGTCCTGTTTTGATGGCAATTTCATGTAATTTTTCAATGGAATGAATTGCTTCGTGCCTATTATTGGAAAGGATTGCTATGTCATCAGCAAAGGCCAGACATTGCACGTGAATTCTGTCTTTACGTCGTCTTCCAAGGGTTATTCCTTTAGTTTCCTTTTCCCAGGTCCCGATTATTTTCTAAAGTACCGGTACCAAGTTGAACAGTAACGGAGATAAACCATCCTCTTGACGGACCCAGGTTCCAAGAAGGACATTCCAGGAATAATTAATGAACAAGGGGAGTGTGTATGTGAGGATCTTCAAAAGGCAGAAGTATTCAGTCAGCAGTATGTAAAGATTGTTGGTTACAAGGATAATGTCGAGATAGAGGAAGAGACTAAGGCCAAAGAAGTAATAAAATTTACGTATGATAACAATGACATTTACAATAAGATACAAAAGTTAAAAACTAGAAAAGCGGCTGGAATTGATCAGATTTCTGGGGATATACTAAAGACAATGGGTTGGGATATAGTACCATATCTGAAGTACTTATTTGATTATTGTTTGGCCGAAGGAGCTATACCAGATGAATGGAGAGTTGCTATAGTAGCCCCTGTGTATAAAGGAAAGGGTGATAGACATAAAGCTGAAAATTACAGGCCAGTAAGTTTGACATGCATTGTATGTAAGCTTTGGGAAGGCATTCTTTCTGATTATATTAGACATGTTTGTGAAATTAATAACTGGTTCGATAGAAGGCAATTCGGTTTTAGGAAAGGTTATTCCACTGAAGCTCAACTTGTAGGATTCCAGCAAGATATAGCAGATATCTTGGATTCAGGAGGTCAAATGGACTGTATCGCGATTGACATGTCTAAAGCATTTGATAGGGTGGATCATGGGAGACTACTGGCAAAAATGAGTGCAATTGGACTAGACAAAAGAGTGACTGAATGGGTTGCTATATTTCTAGAAAACAAATCTCAGAGAGTTAGAGTAGGTGAAGCTTTGTCTGACCCTGTAATAGTTGAGAGGGGAGTTCCTCAGGGCAGTGTTATCGGACCTTTATGTTTTCTTATATATATAAATGATATGAGTAAAGGAGTGGAATCGGATGTAAGGCTTTTTGCGGATGATGTTATTCTCTATAGAGTGATAAATAAGTTACAAGATTGTGAGCAACTGCAACGTGACCTCGAAAATATTGTGAGATGGACAGCAGACAATGGTATGTTGATAAACGGGGCTAAAAGTCAGGTTGTGAGTTTCACAAATAGGAAAAGTCCTCTCATTTTTAATTACTGCGTTGATGGGGTGAAAGTTCCTTTCGGGGATCATTGTAAGTACCTAGGTGTTAATATAAGGAAAGATCTTCACTGGGGTAATCACATAAATGGGATTGTAAATAAAGGGTACCGATCTCTGCACATGGTTATGAGGGTGTTTAGGGGTTGTAGTAAGGATGTAAAGGAGAGTGCATATAAGTCTCTGGTAAGACCCCAACTAGAGTATGGTTCCAGTGTATGGGACCCTCACCAGGATTACCTGATTCAAGAACTGGAAAAAATCCAAAGAAAAGCAGCTCGATTTGTTCTGGGTGATTTCCGACAAAAGAGTAGCGTTACAAAAATGTTGCAATGTTTGGGTTGGGAAGAATTGAGAGAAAGAAGAAGAGCTGCTCGACTAAGTGGTATGTTCCGAGCTGTCAGCGGAGAGATGGCGTGGAATGACATTAGTAGACGAATAGGTTTGAATGGCGTCTATAAAAGTAGGAAAGATCACAATATGAAGATAAAGTTGGAATTCAAGAGGACAAACTGGGGCAAATATTCATTTATAGGAAGGGGAGTTAGGGATTGGAATAACTTACCAAGGGAGATGTTCAATAAATTTCCAATTTCTATGAAATCATTTCGGAAAAGGCTAGGAAAGCAACAGATAGGGAATCTGCCACCTGGGCGACTGCCCTAAATGCAGATCAGTATTGATTGATTGATAACAGGAATAGGCTCAGATATTTCGCCTAGGAATTTAACTTTTGAAGTAGTGCCAGTTAATGTTTGATTAATTCTCTTGCTTTTTTTTTTTATCCACTTGAAATTCTTCTAGAGTATTGAAAAGTGTTTGACGGTCTATAGAGTCATATGCTTTTCTGAAATCTACAAAAGTAATGACTGTTTGTCTGGTTTTGCGCATTTGAAGGATAGTTTTGAGATTAAGGATTTGTTCTGTACAAGATCTTCCTTTTCGGAAACCTGCCTGGTATTCACCAATTAGATGGTCTGTTTGTTTCTCAATTCTAGTGAGCAGGGCTTTGGAAAAAATTTTGTGAGCAACTGGTATCAAGCTAATTCCTCTATAATTATTGATGTTCGTTTTATCCCCTTTCTTGTGTAGTGGATGGATTAGTGCACATTTCCAATCTTCCGGGATTTCTTCAGTGATCCAGATGTTCTCAAGAATCGAATGGATTTTCCGGGCTACGCTGTCACCTCCTATCTTCACCATTTCGGCAATTATACCATCTTCCCCCGGGGCTTTGTTATTTTTGAGTCCATGGATTATTTCTTTGACTTCTTCCAGTGTTGGGGGTTCTGAATCTTGATTAGATAAGGGTTTTTCAAAGGTGAGTGGTTCTTTAGGGGATTCACAGTTTAAAAGATCCTGGAAATAAACGGCTAGAAGTTTGCAGTTCTCTTGATTATTCGTTTCCAGTGTCCCATCTGGGCGTTTGAAGCAAAGACCAGCTGCCTGATAATTTGATAATTCTTCTCTGAAAGTTTTATAGAAGTTTCGCGTATTGTTTTTTGTAAAATCTTGTTCAATTTCTGCCAATCTGTAGTGTTCGTATTTGCGTTTTTCAGACCTGATAATTTTTTATGTTTGTTTCTGTATTTTGGTGAATTCCTGCCAGGTTTGTTCAGTTTTATGAGAATTCCAATTCTGCCAGACTTTTGTTCTAAAGTTTATGGCCTTGTCGCAGGTTTCATTCCACCACCTATGTTTTCGTTTCCTGGGTGGCGTGCCAATATTTCGAGAAGCCATCAAAAGTATGTCTTTGAGTTCTAACCAGTTCGAAGGATTGTGAGTAGGAATACTTTCAAGGAAAGTACTAGTGTTCTGTTTAAGAAATTCCGGATCGACACGCAGGTTTTTTGTTATTCTGGGTTTGGACCTGTTTGGTTGAAATTTGACCTTGATTAAGGATAGATGGTGGTCAGAGTCAATGATCCCTTTTTTAACTTTAACATTTATAATTTCTTTTTGATTTTTCTTCCAAATAGCCACATGATCTAGTTGAAATTCTCCCAAATGAAAATTTGGGGATCTCCAGATTATTTTCTTGTGTAGAAGCAACCGGAAATGTGTTGACATTAATTTGAGATCAAAATGTTTGCAAAAATCAATTAATCTTTCTCCATTTGTATTAGTTCTATTGTGCGCTGGGTATAGTCCTACAATGGTCCTGAATTTCTTTTCTCTACCAATTTGGGCATTGAAATCTCCTAAGAGAATTTTTATGTGATGATTTGGAATTGTGGCTGTAGTTTCTTCTAGCAGTTCCCAGAAGTCTTCCGCCATTTGTGGATCTTTTTTATTGTAGTTATTGGTGGGTGCATGCGCATTAAGTAATGTATAAGCTAAGCTCTGTTTCCTGATTTAATGGATATTGTTGAAATTCTTTAAGAAGGCGAAGAAAAGTTCAATACTGAGTTTACAATGTTTCTTTTTACAGCGAATCCTGTGCCAAATTGTAATGGTCTCTTATGAAGGGAGATTGCTGGCTTGCCTATGTAAATTCTATAATTTCCTGAGTCAAAATGATTTTCATCCATGTATCTAGTTTCCTGAAGTGCTAAAATTTGGATGCTAAGTTATCTAACATGTCTGTTAATTGTTTTAACTTCCCAGTTTTCCGAAGTGTGTTGATGTTTAGACTACCGAAGAAAGTTTTGCATTTTGGGCGAAGAGATTTGGGAAGCTCCGGTACATTCCCGCATGATGTTCTTGGTCCCCCAGAATCCGATGACCGAGAAAAACTAGTATGTCTACTAGGGCCTGGGGTAGTTATATTGTAGGTTTATTCCATCATGCTATCAAGTTAAAAGTATTGGGGACATCGATCTATGTCGGTGTCATGGTTACAACTGAAGTAGTGAGCTTCAGAGGTGGCTGAAGATGTTGGCGAGCTAGGCCTGTTTTTGGTCCGCGAGAAGTATTTTATTTCCCTCAAACCCTCCGGACAAGTCCGGCGAGCCACCCGATCCGCCACCTGGGACGCGCCCGATAGGGGAACAGGCTGAAACCCCCACGGGATTATTATTATTATTATTATTATTATTATTATTATTATTATTATTATTATTATTATTTGTTTTATTACTTGTTTGTTACATCACGAGAAAATTGCGGAACAGAATTTCTTGAGACTCAGCATTCAAGTCCAGGAATAGCTGGGTTGTGCACTCGGCTATATACAGTATATTTTTATTACGGTAAATATACAATTGCGTATATATATACTATTTACTTTACGTCGCACCGACACAGATAGGTCTTATGGCGACGATGGGATAGGAAAGGCCTAGGAGAGGAAAGAAGCGGCCGTGGTCTTAATTAAGGTGAAAATGGGGAAACAACGGAAAACCATCTTCAGAGCTGCCGATAGTGGGGTTCGAACCCACTATCTCCCGGATGCAAGCTCACAGCTCCGCGCCCTTAACCGCACGGCCAACTCGCCCGGTCGTAAATATATTAAGAGGGTCAAAACAAGAAATACATTTTTACAATAATATTTACTGCATGGAAAAAGCTATCTATAAGGAAGGTTGTGCAAAATACAGGTTGCTAATAAATTCACATTATACACTTCTAGGGCTTGTAGAGGAGGCTGAGTAGATAATATTTTATACAGGAACCATGTCCGGACACGTAGCCTACACTCAACCGCAGAAATATTCTCCGTCGCTGAAGATGACTTTCTTTTAAAATCCTTTTGTTTGAAATAGGATGGACATATTCTGCAGGCGGGTAGGATTACAAGTACCATCCCTTCGGCCAAGGCTATTTACAGTATAGGAATATCCTCGCGTTTCAAGAATGTACTGTAGCTATAAAATAACATATTTCTAACTACTTTTATGGTTTTCGGAGACGCCGAGGTGCAGGAATTTAGTCCCACAGGAGTTATTTTACGTGCCAGTAAATCTACCGACACGGGACTGATGTATTTGAGCACCTTCAAATACCACCGGACTGAGCCAGAATCGAACCTGCCCAGTTGGGGTCAGAAGACCAGCGCCTCAACCGTCTGAGCCACTCGGCCAGGCTTCTTTTTTTTTCTGCTGTTGGGTGTACGGTTTCCACGCTACAGTCACTACTACTTCAAGTAAGTGTTTAGATCTCCCGCTTCTGCAGGGCGAAGGAGCGAGTGTACCAGGTAGGTAGGTACAATGTTAGCACCGAAGTTGGTGGTCGCCATTTCGAAGCACTGTTTTGTGCACTGAGGGGGTGCAGCTTTTTCAGGTACACCCCCAATGGAGGTGAGCTGCATGTACCATTCTAACCACGCACTAGCCCTCCTGCCATTCTTAAATTTCTGGCAGTATCGGGGATCGAATTCGGGCCCACCGAGGACGGCAGCTAATAGTACTAACCGTTTCGCTTCGGAGGCGGACGAGCATTGGTGTAGTGAACCAGGATGCTAATTGTACCGGGCGGTACACCTCCACGCTGCTAGTTCAAATACTGCGCCAATTTAATCTACTCTACAGGAGAAAGCCTGAACTTTGAAAAACTGTATTAATTCTACTGTTTCTAGGTAGATGGCTCTATGTGAGTTTCGAGGTGTTTTTGTTTGCTCTGTAGCAAGAAGTGTGGACATTCTCTTCTAGATGTCACTACATAAAAACTATACCTGTGCACTCTGGTGCTATGGAATGAACCTTCTTGAAGAAATATTGTATTCCTAAGTTTTATTTTTACTAAATTTTGTTCTGTGGTTTGGGGGTTGGCAATATAAATCAGTTCTTTCCGCCCGTTTTGAATGTAACCAATCATGAATTTTCTAAATTAATTTTCCACCAATCCTAGTTTTCTTCTTCAGTTTTGACATGTAATCTTTGGCCGACCAATAAATGCTTGTGGGCGGGTGTTATCATTCATGAAAGGTCTCGAATGTTCCACGAGGGTATATAAACTGCTGATTTTCTGGTCTCGGGGCCACTTCAGTAACATCTTTCGCAGTGTGTGAACGTATATAGGAGGGGGCGGGAAGCGCCTCTTTTTCCAAGCAGCAGTTCTTCTACAAGGTAATGGCCTGTTAACATCTTCATTTTTTGCTTTCAGCAGTTTAACTCTCGGGGAAGGTTCGAAACCTTTAATATGTAACCGACCTTTTAAGATGTAAATTCTTTTCTGTCTATCTATAAAGTACAAATCTGTAAAGCGGGGATAGAGAGTGCTTCACCCTCTCGAACTCCCCTTCATTTTGTAAAAAAAAAGAGGTGACTACGTTTTCATAACCGTTCTTCTCTTCTTTAATGCGGTAATATTTTCTCATACGTGTCACCTCCCTAGTATGGGATTAGCCCCTGTATAACTGGCCGAGTGCCACCTAGGTTTTAGGCAATTTCATGTAGGAGTGCAAGCTACGCCTCCAGTCAATTTGGTTTTCTGGGCCATTTAATTAACCCGACATTTTGTTTTCCTCATGTAAAGGCCCTGTAGGTTGGGTATTAAATACCCCTGTTTTTTTGGTGTACCTTGAGGGCAGTCTTAAGTGAAGGTTTTTGTAGCCATTAATAGGCTGGTAATATTGAGAGCGGCTCTGCTCTTTTCTTTAACATTGTAATTAGGAGCAAGTGCTCCTTGTACTTAGGGGTTTTCTGCCCTTTTGCTATTGTGGAGGTGAGCCGAGAGCTCAGAAATTTATCTTGGGGTTCGAAGCCCAAATTTTGTAACTATTGTAATTTCTTAACTTGTTTCCCTGCTACTTGGTACCTGCTACACTGTTGTTGGTATCTGTTGATTTTGAAAAGAAAATATAACCTTTGTTAAAGTTTTAAAATTAACTTTAATTTTGTAAGTTGAGACCTATTCCAGCCAGCACCTTCTTTCTCCTCTGCAAATCCACAATCTCCGTAACACTAACTATCATTTCAAGAAGAGAAACACAGATTATCAAGTTTACGTAGAAACATTTGCTAACGCAACAAAATGAATAAGTGAGGAGCATATTTCCAAAATGTCCTTTCTCCAGGAGCTTCTAGTTTACAGAACGGAGGAAAAACGAATAGAAAATGTAATTTTGAGTTTGACTCTTTCAAACATTCTTCTAGCTAATTGTTATACATTCTATAATTCTCTACAATCAAAGAATGCATTTAATACCATACCGTGTTGGAGAAGGGACATTTTGGAAATATAAAAAGGATAAGAGACGTTTTGGAAATACATTTGAACATCCTGCATAGATAACTCTTTACTCTTCAAAACACTGCTGACATGCGTACACTTTGGTATCTGTGGTAGTCTCTTCTGAGCATAGAGTTTTCGTTTCTTAATATTTTTCCTCCACTCCTCCTCATTCCTAGTACGTTTTCTCCCTTTTCTCAAGGGAGCAGGAACTACTACACTGTTTTTTACACTATCTTCATTTGACTGTTTTCCTGCCATTATTTTGCGTGTAAACGAATGTAACAGTAAACACCGGACAAAAAGTATGTCCAAACTTATTAAATATACCACACAATATGCGTAAAAGCACAATAACTAGGCAAAAAACGCACACGAAATACAAGGACTTGAATGTATTATTACACCATAACCTGTAGTTCCATTGTTTTCCTAAATCTAATATTATTATTATTGATATATACAGTCGTATCAGCACACACGTTTTTAAAACAAAACACGACTGTATATATCAATAATAATAATAAAATAATTACATCAGCACTGTCAAAATGGCTTTGATATTTTATAATGATTATAAATCTAATAGTCATGCAACAATGTTACCACTACACAATTATCACCATATTTACAATGAAATTGCATAGAATGCTCGTTTTGCATTGCCTTTATATCTAGTTGTGTTGGAGGATAAGAGACAGCTTTGAAACAATAATGGCAGTCCTTGTTATGCAAGTATAGAGGAGAAGAGACATTTTGTAAACATAATTGTGATGCACTCCAGTCAGCCATATTGCTGTGGAGAAGAGACTCTTTGGAAACATAGCTCATATTTAACCGTGTTTTGTGCTTATAAAAAGGACATTCTGCCTAAAAGCACTCATCACCATTCCACGGAGAAAGAGATGGACATTATCAATGTACCCATAGGTCAATTTCCTCAAAATGTGGAGAAAGGACGTTTTGGAAATATGCTCCTCAAGTTTCTTCGCCTTGTTTTCTTTCTAGTGGTTTAAAGTCGCACTAACTCATCGAAGCTTTTCGGTAACGCAAGGAAGGGAAAAGGCTAGGAGTGGGAAGGTAGCGTCCGTAACCTTAATTAATTTCCCTGGCGTGAACATGGGAAACCACGGAAAACCATCGTCAGGGTTGCCTACGAGGGATCCAAAACCACCATCTCCCGAAAGCAAGCTCACAGCTAGGGTCGCTCCGTACCGCACCTTTCCCTCCATATTGGACATGGTTACATTAGTGAACGTTGGTTTGTTTACGAAAAAAGGATATTAATGCGTTTGCTTCACGTCGCACCGACACAGAGGGGTCTTATGGCGAGGGTGGGATAGGAAAGGGCTAAGAGTGGGAAGGAAGTGGCCGTGGCCTCAATTAAGGTACAGCCCCAGCATTTTCCTGGTGTGAAAATGGGAAACCACGGAAAACCATCTTCAGGGCTGCCGACAGTGGGATGGGAACCCATTATCTCCTGGATGCAAGCTCACAGCTGCGCGCCCCTAACTGCACAGCCAACTCGCCCGGTATGTTAATGTAACACAGTGAATAAGTTCCTTTCTTTTTCTTTGACAATGGATATTGCTACCATATAACTGTTTGTTGGTTTGTTAAAAATGTAATTAACTGAGCCACAGATAGTTACATTTCTATCGCTCCGTCACAGCGGCGGTTGCAGAGGCAGGGCCGGCCAGGCCCAAAAAATCTGAGATTTTCAAATTTTGAAGAAACGTAAATTTAGGAAAGACTAGCTGATGTACCTGTGCTTCGCTACGGAATTCTCAGGAAGACGGTCTTAGTGGTTTTCCCCACTGAAGTCAACATAGGTCATTATAATGACATCAAAAGGAATGTTGCGATTAAAAGCAATGCTTTCATGTCAAATACTCGATTACGATTACTTTTATCGAAAACAGTCCAGAGTTCCAGAGCTGGAATGACCAGGCCGCAGACAGCCGTGAACACGTTTCTGCCATTATCCCATTAAGTCTGCACACTGCTCATTCCAATCAGTGTCTCAGAGTAGGGATTGAATAGCTGGAATGCTATGATGAACCAGTGAGTTTACGTACCAGTAGTATAAAATGTGTGAACCAGAGGAATGGCATGCTGAAGAAGAGAGAGGTTTAACACACCAGCTACTTCCCGCCAATATTCAGGCAGGCTGCAATACTCGGTCCACAGCAGAAATCCTATCTATCGGAGATGATTGGCAACAGAGGACACAAAGCACATCACAACAAACAATGGTCAATATAAGATTATTGTTGATCAATTTTATGAGCTTTCTATATTGTAGGCCTTCATATTTAGTTTTCTTCCGACTCTGTGATATTAGGGAAACTAATGTGAAGTGAATCCTCCTTTCTTTCTCCGACATGTCTAAGGAGTCCTTCATTTTCAAGCTCTTCGTGGCCCTAGTCTTTCTTCGGTCGATATCTTTGTTCTTCGAATTGTCGGACTCCTTCCATTTTTTCCCTCTGATTAGTGTTATATAGCGGATGATCGGAAATTTTATTCTCTATAACTTTTATTATGTAGTAGGCCTACTTTTCGATAGGACCAATAACATAGGAAATTAAAAATTAAATTTTAGGTGCCTTCCTCTAAACCACCATTCCAACCATGCTGAATAAAATTATTTATAGCGTAGACTGTAACTCCTTATTGCTCGATTTAACATACCGATTTTCATTAAATTCTGTCTACCCATTTTCTCATGGCTCGGCGTTGATATGGACTTGGCAACAAAAATTCAAATTCATGAATCTCTCTGTTATCATAGCCGATACGATAAAAATGTATAAGACATAAATAATCGGAAATGTAATGCTATATAACTTTAGTTATGTGGTATTTATCGATAGAACCACTAATAACATAAATTTTTGAGAATTAAACTTTAGGCCTTCACCTAAACTACCATTTCACTCAGTGTGAACAAAATTTGTCCACCTCTGTGGTGCAGTGGTTAGTGTTATTAGCTGCCACCCCCGGAGGCCCGGGTTCGATTCCCGGCTCTGCCACGAAATTTGAAAAGTGGTACGAGGGCTGGAACGATGTCCACTCAGCCTTGGGAGGTCAACTGAGTAGAGGTGAGTTCGATTCCCATCTCGGCTATCCTCGAAATGTTTTCCGTGATTTCCCACTTCTCCTCCAGGAAAATACCGGTATGGTACCTAACTTAAGGCCATGGCCGCTTCCTTCCCTCTTCCTTGTCTATCCCTTCCAATCTTCTCATCCCCCCCGCAAGGCCCCTATTCAGCATAGTAGTTCAGGCCGCCTGGGCGAGGTACTGGTCATTCTCCCCAGTTGTATCCCCGTCTGATGGAGGGTAAACATATAAAGAAGAAGACGAAGAGGTGAACAGAATTATTTATGGCCTAGATTGTAGCGATTTATTCCCCGACTTAACATACCGATTGTTATTAAATTCTCTTCAGCTGTTTTTTCGTGATGCGCGTACATACATAGAGACAGATAAACAAACAGACAGAAATTACGGAAAATTAAAAAGTGCATTTGCTTCTTACTGTGGACACGACCAATGCAGAAATACCATTCTCTTTCAATTCTGAGCAATGTACAGACAAAACTCTTATTTTATATATGTAGATTAACGACTGTGGAGTCCGACTCGTCGGCTGAACGGTCAGCGTACTGGCTTTCGGTTCAGAGGGTCCCGGGTTCGATTCCCAGCCGGGTCGGGGATTTTAACCTTCATTGTTAATTCCAATGGCTCGGGGGCTGGGTGTTTGTGCTGTCTCCAACATCCCTGCAAATTACACACCACACAGAACACTATCCTCCACCACAATAACACGCAGCTACCTACACATGACAGATGCCGCCCACCCTCATTGGAGGGTCTGCCTTACAAGGGCTGCACTCGGCTAGAAATAGCCACACGAAATTATTATTAACGACTGTGGAAACCAGGAAGAAAAAGACAGAGCAGAATGAGAATGTAATTTCACATTTTTCGAGATAGCAGACAAACGACTAAGAGCTTTTCTGAGAACAAATATACTTATTTCTGTTTCTGATTCTTCACCACGACTAGCCCTATGAATAGTGGCTCTCTTAACATCCAGACGCACTAGTTGTACTCCGAAAGTCATTACTCAAAGCTTCTACACCGGCACAGCCATAAATGAGACTGAGATTTCGGTTGAAGCTACATTTTCCTCTGCCCTGTGACAAGAGACAGTATCTTTATACTGCATCCATCAAGAAATTGCAACAGGATACCATAATTGTGTAGACATCAAAACTACGTTATAATAACATTGGTCTAGATTTTTTCTATTGGTTTAACGTCGCACTAACACGTCGAAGGTTTTCGACGACGCAAGGATGGGAAAGAGCTAAGAGTGGGAAGGTAGAGGACGTGGCCTTAATTAATTTGCCTGGCATGAACATGTGAAACCACGGAAAACCATCCTCGGGGCTGCCGACGGTGGGATTCGAACCCACCATCTCCCGTATGCAAGCGCACAGCTATGTGACCCTGACTGAACGGGCAACTCGTTCGGTGTGTAATTTTTTAGTTAGGCCTATTCTTCGATCCTGATATAATCCAGTACGGATTTATTATAGGTTCCACTTTGTTACAGCATTGTAAATTAAATGTTCAAAATATGCGACCTCTGCCTCAGCTTGCTGTTTCATGAGTTCCGAACACACTTCACATTCTTGGAAAACCATTTCCAGGGCTGCCGACAGTGGGATTCGAACCTACTATCTCCCGAATACTGGATACTGGCCGCACTTAAGCGACTGCAGCTATCGAGCTCGGTAAGGTTAAGTTTAGGGATGAACTCTGTGGATGAAGCGGACCGTATAAACAAGCTTCGGTGGTGGGATCATGCGAGGTGTATTGAGGGGGATAGGTTACGTAGGAGAGCGATGAATTCGGCCATGGAGGGTAGGAGAGGAGAGGGAGACAAAGACGACGATGATTAGACTCAGTTCTTAATTATTATTTCAATGATAAGAGGTGAGGAACCAAACGAGGCCGCAGAGCTAGTTGCAAGTAGAGAATTCCAGAGGTGCTTAGTTCATTCACAGAGGCTTGTAGACTGAACGCTGAAAGGCATAACAGTCTAGGTATAATGAAGAAATATATACATGGACGTAAGTATTTGTAAGTTACAGTAAGCGACTTACAACTCGATTAATATTTCGTGCGCATACACTAATCCCCTTGGTTAACAAGTATGAGATTTCGTGTAATACCACAGATAAGCTACCGGATTTGGGTGTGAAAACGAGGAATGTTTACGTTGCAACGTCTAGTTCTTCCTGGACGGAAGTATTCGTAAGCTTGGCTATAATAATAATTTCGTGTGTCTGGTTCTAGCCGAGTGCAGCCCTTGTAAGGCAGACCCTCCGACGAGGGTGGGCGACATCTGCCATGTGCAGGTAACTGCGTGTTATTGTGGTGGAGGATAGTGTTATATGTGGTGTGTGAGTTGCAGGGACGTTGGGGACACCAGAAACACCCAGCCCCGGCCCTTTGGAATTAGCCAATGAAGGCTAAAATCCCCGACCTGGGACCCTCTGAACCAAAGGCCAGTACGCTGAACATTCAGCCAACAAGTCGGGCCGTATGCTTGGCTGTGAACAAGGAAACGTCAAGTTGTCTACCACACACAGTCTCTCTTAGGTGTTAACTGCATGCTAAACGAGCTGCTTTTAGTGACTGGTGGGATACAAGTGGTTGAAATTGGTCGCAAAGGAAAGGAAACTGCAGTGGAAATGAGGCGGATGATTGTCTCATTAACTCGTGAAGGGAAATAGTATACCGCAATTGCAAACATTGTTGGAAGAAGTAGTCCGACTGTGCCAAGTATAATTACGCGATTCAAAGAAACGAACCTGCTAATAAACGTAGAAAGAGCTGGTCGCCCACAGAAACTGATCACCTTGGAAACGAAGCACGTGATGCAGATAATCAAGGAGGACCTAAAATGTACATCTAGTCCGATATCGGCTTATGTTGGAAAACAGTTCGGAAAGCAAGTGACACTCCGAGGAATAAGGCGTCTCGCCAATTGTGCAGGATACAGAGCTAAAGTACCCAGAAAGAAGTCCTACATAAGGGAGCAGATTCAGAAGAGCAGATTAAGGTTCGAAAAGCTTGTGTAGGGAAGAACCTTGATATCTGGAACAGAGTTGTTTTCTCGGACGAAAGAAAATTCAATCTGTTTCATAACGATGGCCGCGTTTTGCTTTGGAGGAGGCCCAATGCTGCTCTTGTCATCCAGAATCTTCAAGCTACTGTGAGGCATGGTGAAGGTGGTGTTATGATATGGGGGTGTATGGCTGCGTCTGGTGTCAGACTGTTAAGTTTTCATTGGAGGTACTGTGAACACATCTGCTTGTTTACATATTTTAAAAGAAAATTAGGGAAGAGTGCAGAAAAACTAACTTTGGGAAACAATTACTATTTCCAGCACGACAACGATTTCAAGCATACAGCCGAGGTTTTCTGACTATGGGTGCTTTGTAATACATCCCACACCCTAAAAATCCCTGCAGTGTCCCCCGATCTCAATCCTACTAAGCATTTCGGTAGTGAACTGGAAAGAAGAGTACAAAAATACCACATCTCTAGTAAATCTCAGATAAAAGAAATGCTTCTGAAAGAATGGCGTAATATACAACGTAGGCACAGCAAGTAGCCTACTATCTGCGTCTCACGAGAAGACGCGGCAGCTTGTAGGTACGGCAGTGAAAATGAATGTTTCGTGAGTGTACGAAAATTTTGCCCGGCTTAAAACCCGCGTTGAGAGGGTTTTTTTTGTTTTTGTTTTTTTTTACGATGAACGTTAAAATTGTATCATTACTGTGTTCACACGCTCAAGTGATTAGTTACCTTTATGTACATCAGAAGTATGTTTGTTTGTACTTAGAGATCCACAAATAAATAATTTAGTTGTATCCTAGTGGCTGCATGAATATTTACGTCTATGTCTGTATGTATGATGTTTCTTCTCTGCATCTGAGGAATCCGTTCCTGAAATTGTGTTCCCTATTCTTCTTGTAACACACTGTGTTGGAAAATAATTGTAGGATGTAACTCTTTATAGGACGATAACGTGATACACACAGATAAAAGAGCGATCTATAAAAGCTGTAGACAAAATAAACCTGCAAACTTTCAAAGTTGAAAATCCATACATTCTAAATTACCATACAGGTAGGCCCTACCACTGGCACTAACAAAATTTAAAATCATATACAGAACCAAACCAAACCAAACCCCATGGCGCAACAGCTCAGAAGGGCCATGACCTACCAAGCGACCGCTGCTCACGAGGTGTGGTGTGGTCAGCACGACGGATCCTCTCGACCGTTATTCTTGGCTTTCTAGACCGAGGCCGCCGCCATCTCACCGTCAGATAGCTCCTCAATTGTAATCACGTAGGCTGAGTGGACCTCCAACCAGCCCTCAGATGCAGGTAAAGATCTCTGACCTGGCCGGGAATCGAACCCGGGGCCTCCGGGTAAGAGGCAGGCGGGGCCGGCCCACACACAGAACACTTCACTTTTATAAAAAGATCACATCTACCTCTGATCTTTCAATTTCTTTGAATAGCCTATATTTCTTACATCCATTTTGCCCAAAATGCGAGAGATTTTGAATATTATTTACCTGCGGACTGCACACACACCGCCACGAGCCCAACCGGCCCGGCAGCAGCTGCGGCTTGCCACTGAGGGAGCATCGCACTGATTGTGACTGTTCGGGCTTGACCCCTCAGCCACGGACCTCTTCAACACTGTGACGTCAGTTTGCTGACATAGGAAATGAGTACAAGGTCTTTCCGACCAACTCTTGCTACCGTAAGCCTGAAACCAAGACCAAGAACAGGCTGAAGTGCCACTGACTACCACATTTGTACTCAGGGACTCAGGGGCAAAAAGCTGGGGCCTGCAGGCGGGCCCGGACCTTTAAGGGGCCCCACAGACTCCTCACAAGAAATAAATGTATGTCTAGTCTAATGCCACTCTGCACTGAAACGGTCTGGGCAGTTTTGCAGAATAAATACAGTGAGTCACCTTAATATTCGGACACCATATGTCATGTGACAATCTCAACATTATATTTGTATTTTTTTGATACATAAAGAAAAGAAAGTTTGATAATACAAAACCGCAATGTTTCCAATATGATTACATAATAATACAAGTGTCTCAGAACAAAAATGACATGTAGATAAAAAATAAGCCGTCACTTTATCACATAACAAAACCACTTTAATATTCGGACACAAGGATCATAATGACCGAAACTGTAGCATAACATGGAACTCAAATCAATCTAGTACTTGGTGGCATTGCCATGGCTTTCAGTCGTTGTGGCATAAACAAACTAACTTGGGGCTCATATTAGCCCATTCTTGTATCAGTTCTCGTTACAGTTCCTTCTTTGACGTTATTCTGGAATTCTTCACTCCTCTTGTCAAGATCACTCCATAAATTCTCAATGGGATTGAGATCCGGGATCTGGGATGGAGTTTCAAGCACCTATAGGCAGTTCAACAACAGCCACATTCGGACAATCCACGCTTTATGTTTGGCATCATTATCTTGATAGAAATGAAGAATGTCCCTGATCCCAAGCTTTGTTTCGCTTTGGTGTAAATTCTGCTTCAGGATGGCTAGATACTGTTTATGGTCCATTGTATGTTTAATGAACAACATTTCACCTACGCCAGCAGACGGAAAGCTCGCCCATACCATTGCATTCCCGACTCCATGTTTGACAGTTGGTTGCAAATGTTTCGGTTTTAATTCGTCATTTGGTTTGCACCAAGCCATTCTCCTCCCATCCGATCCATAAATATTAAATTTGCTCTCATCATAAAATAACACATGTTTCCACCATTCTGTGTCCTTGTGTACATATTGCAAGGCAAACTTCAGTCTTTTCCTTCGGTTCACTTCGCTAATAAATGGTTTGTTCCTCGACACCCTCCCGTTAAATATGACCTTTCGAAGGGTCCTGCGCATAGCTTCAGGGTGCACTGATTTACCAGCTTCCTCTTCTAATTCCCGTGCAATTTGTGGCACATTCAGTTTAGGATCGTTCCCTATTTTTCTTAAGTTTAAGAGAAGTCTCTCTCCACGATCAGTTAGCTTTTTCAGTTGATCCGTTTTGCGGTATCGACGCAATCCTGTCCTCTTCTTTAAATCGCCGTACAATGTCATTGGCAATACTTTTATTCATACACAACATTTGCGCAATATCTCTGCAACTACGCCCCTTTGCATTGTGGAAAATAACCAGTTGGCGCTGTTCAAACGTGTTTCTGCAGTGAAGTTCAGGGAAATGTATCCTACTCCTTACGTTTCTCCCTTGCCGCAAATAGAGTAACGACGGCGTGTCCGAATAATAAAGCGATGTGTAGTATATCATGATTTCCTTTTCTATCACTATCAGAACACTTCACCAATTCGCCTGATATTTCATGTTCTTGTGATACGTGGGGGGGTATATATTCATGAATTGTTGGACGTGTGTTTATTGTATATACATTTGTTTGCGAACGCATTATGTCAGGAAACATTCCATTATCTGTGTTGTCCGAATATTAAGGTGACTCACTGTAGCTTCTTTTACAATTTTCTACGCAGAGGAAATGCCATTTGATTTTATCTAAACCAAACCAAACCAAACCCCATGGCACTACAGCCCTTGAAGGGCCTTGGCCTACCAAGCGACCGCTGCTCAGCCCGAAGGCCTGCAGATTACGAGGTGTCGTGTGGTTAGCACGACGAATCCTCTCGGCCGTTATTCTTGGCTTTCTAGACCGGGGCCGCCATCTCACCGTCAGATAGCTCGTCAATTCTAATCACGTAGGCTGAGGACCTCGAACCAGCCCTCAGGTCCAGGTAAAAATCCCTAACCTGGCCGGGAATCGAACCCGGGGCCTCCGGGTAAGAGGCAGGCACGCTACCCCTACACCACGGGGCCGGCTTTTGATTTTATCTAGCTCCAGTTATTATCAATGCCCTTGTCGTCTCTCGCAGCACCACGGCACACTCCTCACAAAAGACCTGCACCAAATTATTTTAAAATAAATGAGATGTTGAGATAAAAAACGGGACATGTCACTGAATAGTAATTTTGAAATATATCAATTTTTGTATATAATTCTGAATAATAATATTCCTACACGTTATAGCTAACCCTACATGCTCATTATGATGATTAAAGTCATACACCGAAATATGTAATCATATAATAAAGACACATACTAGGAAATTGATATAGAAAATGACTGACAAGTCCCGTTTTTATTTAAACAACGCCCTTTTTACCAAAAATAAAGTTTAACACAAAAATTCGTACAATTTTGTAGCAAAACGTGTTTTTTTTTCTATTTGTTTTACGTCGCACCGACACAGATAGGTCTTTGGCAACGATGGGATAGGAAAGGCCTAGGAAGTGGAAGGAAGCGGCCGTGGCCTTAATTAAGGTACAGCCCCGGCATTTGCCTGGTGTGAAAATGGGAAACCACGGAAAACCATCTTCAGGGCTGCCGACAGTGGGGCTCGAACCCACTATCTCCCGATTACTGGATACTGCCCGCACTTAAGCGACTGCAGCTATCGAGCTCGGTAAACGTGTTTTTAATCATTTAAGCATATTAATACGCTTTCCAAATAAGTGTATAAACATGCGCCATGTAACGAAACATACATTTCAAAATGGACGCTGTCATGGAAAGACAAGTCAATAACCTATCAGTATCCTGGCTTGTAACATGGAAGGGATAATACAAAAGGATTTTCTTACTAAACAACCAGGGTTATTTAGTCAGACCACTATGCTCATATTTGATTTGGACGCAAGATTTCACTCCTGATGACAGTCCTAAACTTTACTTTCACATGACACAAAATTTCAACACTGGTTTAAACAGGGAAAGAGCTACGAACAAGTCACACTTTAGCATCAACAGATGCGCAGTCATATAAAGATCAGAACCACAGTAATAACGCATATACCACCAAACTGATGACTAATCCCGTTTTTGATCTCAGCGCTTCAATTACAGCAATGAAAATGCTAATAAGAAATAGGTGTAATAATACTCAGTCAATTCAGTTTCGAACGAGCTCTCTGCGCGAAGGCTTATCAGTTGTCCTGTTTGCTATTTTTCAAACTTTATTTGAACAGTTTTTGATTTAATTCTGTTCGTATATTTTTCTCTGTTATAATCGAAAAAATTATTAGCCTATAACTGAGACATTGGTATCGGTTACAGAGTAGGCCTAAGTTATAGTTCCGTAGTTACTGTAAAATGAAACCAATTTTAAGTACAAACAACTAAGTGGTGTATGGTTCAGCAGCTTAGCCGTTAAACCACGGAGGCAGCCAACATATTAACAAATTTTTAATAATCTTACAATAGTGAATAATACCTTCGTTTATATCATTTGACAATATATTTCATATTATCTACGTGCTGTGGCCCGCCTCTGTGGTGTTGGAGCTTAGTGTGATTAGCTGCCAGCCCCCAGAGGCCCGGGTTCGATTCCCGGCTCTGCCACGAAATTTGAAAAGTGGTACAAGGGCTGGAACGGGGTCAACTCAGCCTTGAGAGGTCAACTGAGTAGAAGGGGATTCGATTCCCACCTCAGCCATCCTGGAAGTGGTTTTCCGTGGTTTCCCACTTCTCCTCCAGGCAAATGCCGGGATGGTACCTAACTTAAGGCCACGGCCGCTTCCTTCCCTCTTCCTTGTCTATCCCTTCCAATCTTCCCATCCCCCGCAAGGCCCCTGTTCAGCATAGCAGGTGAGGCCGCCTGGGCGAGGTACTGGTCATTCTCCCCAGTTGTATCCCCCGACCCAGAGTCTGAAGCTCCAGGACACTGCCTTTGAGGCGGTAGAGGTGGGATCCCTCGCTGAGTCTGAGGGAAAAACCGACCCTGGATGATAAACAGTTAAAGAAGAAGAAGAAGATCCACGTGCTGTAATGACATTTATATTAGTTATTCGTAGGTTTTACAATTTATTTGAGGGGGCTGGAATTTTTATTTGTTTTTATTTTTATACTGTTTGTACTAGTGCCAGTAGGCCTACATAATGGGGCAAAACATGGCCGCCCGCAAAGGAAGGCCCTTACCTAGACCAAGACCAGTAAGAATTTACACTGTGGTTGATATTTCCGTGTTAGGGATTGTATAGTCGCTCAAGAAAATAATGAACGCATGGTACTGTATGTTCCTCGCATTTAATATTTTACTACATTTAATTTTATTTAACTTATATATCAAAATATAATTAACCTATGTAGATACAAATCCTGTGGATTCCCCTAACACATATTATATCTACCAAGTGAGTTGGCTACGCGGTTTGGGGCACCCAGCTGTCAGCTTGCATTCGGGAGATAGTGGGTTCGAACCCCACCGTCGGCAGCCCTGAAGATGGGTTTCCGTGGTTTCCCATTTTCACACCAGGCAAATGCTGGGGCTGAACCTTAATTAAGGTCACGGTCGCTCCCCTCACCGCCCTAGCCTTTCCCAAACCATCGTCGGTATAAGACCTGTCTATGTCGGTGCGACGTAAAATTAGCAACTAAACATTGTATCTATATATTCAAGTGTTCCTGAGAAAAATGTATGCGAGGAACTTATAAAATATCATCTCTTCTTCTTCTTCTTCTTCTTCTTCCGCTTTTCCCACACCTGGGGGTTCGCGGGTGCCAACTGTGTTGCACATGTGAATTTGGCCCTGTTTTGCGGTCGGATGTCCTTCCTGACGCCAACCTTATATGGAGGGATGTAATCGCTATTGCATGTTTCTTTGGTGGTTGGTAGTGTGGTGTATTGTCTGAATAGAAGAGGAAAGTATTGGGACAAACACAAACACCCAATCCCCGAGCCAGAAGAATTAATCAGACGCGATTAAAATCTTCGAGCCCGCCGGAAATCGAACCCGGAACCCTCTGAACCGAAGGTTCCTCAACGCTGACCATTCAGCCAAGGAGTCGGACCAACTTATACAGTACCATACGCTCATTCTTTGTTTTTTGAGCAGCTGTACATTGGTCATCCTGATTTTCGGCTGATATACCATAGTAGGTGAAGCCCGGCTCCTTGCTAAATGGTCAGCATCGCAGCCTTCGGGTCAGGCGGGTCTCGGTGTCAATTCCCGGCCGGGTTGAGGATTTTAGCCGCACCTGGCTAATTCCTCTGGCTCGGAGACTGGATGTTTGTGTTCGTTCAATATACATACGAAACAGCACAGCACCATCACAGAAACACTCAATAGTTATTAGTGATTACATCCCTCGAAATAAGGTTACACCGGGCGAGTTGGCCGTGCGCGTAGAGGCGCGCGGCTGTGAGCTTGCATCCGGGAGATAGTAGGTTCGAGTCCCACTATCGGCAGCCCTGAAGATGGTTTTCCGTGGTTTCCCATTTTCACACCAGGCAAATGCTGGGGCTGTACCTTAATTAAGGCCACGGCCGCTTCCTTCCAACTCCTAGGCTTTTCCTATCCCATCGTCGCCATAAGACCTATCTGTGTCGGTGCGACGTAAAGCCCCTAGCAAAAAAAAAAAAATAATAAGGTTACCATAAAACCAGGCTAAGTCCACATGTGTGGCAAAGGGCATGGGAAGAACAGAATGAGAAGAAGAAGAAGAAAGAGGAGGTATTTCCCTGCTCTTTGACTTAACAGTCAGTATAACAGCCTTCAGCTCATTGGGTATTGGCTTCGATTCTTAGTAGAGTCGAGGATTTTAGTCGGCAATGGTTAATATCTCTGCCTTGGGGACGAAGTGTTTGTGTTTGTCTAAATACACACCACTTCAAGTACATACAACACACCATAGAGACATGTAATAGTGAAAACATCCCTCCACATAGCATTGGCATCAGGAAGGGCATTCGCCTGTAAAACTTTACCGAGCCCACATGTGCGCGACAGATCTCATACGCGACTCCACCAGGGTGTGGGAAAAGAGGAAGAGTGGAATTAGGTTTCAATTCAGGTTTCCATGAAGAAATATTTTAATTTTACTTTCCAGTCCACTTCACCAATTAAGAAGACTTGTACGGTAACAGCAGACGTAGTCACTGTCCAAACTCACAAACGAGACATGTTGAAAGGGACAATTAACGATTTACCAGCATAATACCGGTAATAACATTCGAGATTAAAAGAGTAAAACCCGAATACTTAAGAAGGGATGTAAGTAGTTCTGATAGGCCGAGTCATTACGTTTACATGGTAAAGAAGCGGCTCTTCTGATCGACTGCTTGTTGTTTCACTGAGGTAAGCATTGATCGGTGCTATCTGCTGTTTCGTTACTTTGTTGAGGCATAGGCCTACGGCAACCTTTAGCTGGGCTGCAGTCATTAGGCCTACACCTGTTGTGCGATGAGCAAGTTAAAATGAGTAGAATACAAATCCCGTACACCGGTACTTTGAATATCAGCTAACATCAAACACATTCAGATGCACAATAAATAACTGCTCGCATGTTTTGAAGGTTTGTACGTTCATAAAACCATAATAATAATAATAATAATAATAATAATAATAATAATAATAATAATAATAATAATAATAATTCCTTTCTTAATCCGTCTACCCTCCAGGGCTGGATTTTCCCTCGGACTCAGCAAGGGATTCCACCTCTACCACCTCAAGGGCAGTGTCCTGGAGCGTGAGACTTTGTGTCTGAGGGATAAAACTAGGAAGGAGGACCAGTGCCTCGCCCAGGTGGGGGCGAGGCCCCGCCTACTATGCTGAACAGTGGCCTGGTGGGGAATGGAAAGAACGGAAGGGATAGACAAGGAAGAGGGAAGGAAGCGGCCGTGGCCTTAAGTTAGGTATCATCCCGGCATTTGCCTGGAAGAGAAGTGGGAAACCACGGAAAGCCACTTCGAGGATGGCTGAGGTGGGAATTAAACTCCCTCAGTTGACTACCCGAGGCTGAGTGGAACCCATTTCAGCCCTTGTACAACTTTTCAAATTTCGTGGCAGAGCCGGGAATCGAACCCGGGCCTCCAGGGGTGGTAGCTAATCACACTAACCACTACACCAGAGAGGCGGACAATAAATAATAATAATAATAATAATAATAATAATAATAATAATAATAATAATAATAATAATAATAATAATAATAATAATAATGTCCGCCTCTGTGGTGTAGTGGTTAATGTGATTACCTGCCACTCCCGGAAGATCGGGTTCGATTCCCGGCTCTGCTACGAAATTTGAAAAGTGGTACGAGGGCTGGAACGGGGTCCACTCAGCCTCGGGAGGTCAACTGAGCAGAGGGGGGTTCGATTCCCACCTCAGCAATCCTGGAAGTGGATTTCCGTGGTTTTCCACTTCTCCTCCAGGCAAATACCAGGATGGTACCTAACTTAAGGCAACGGCCGCTTCCTTGTTTATCCCTTCCAAACTTCCCATCCCCCACCAAGGCCCCTGTTCAGCATAACAGGTGAGGCCGCCTGGGCTAGTACTAGTCATTTTCCCCAGTTGTATCCCCCGATCCAAAGTCTGAAGCTCCAGGACACTGCCCTTGAGGTGGCAGAGATGGAATCCCTTGCTGAGTCCGAGGGACAAACCAACCCCGGAGGGTAAAAAGATTTGAAAAGAGAAATAATAATAATAATAATAATAATAATAATAATAATAATAATAATAATAATAATAATAATAATAATAATAATAACTCCGTGTGGCTATTTCTAGCCGAGTGCAGCCCTTGCAAGGAAGACCCTCCGATGAGTTGGGCGGCATCTGCCATGCGTAGGTAACTGCGTGTTAATGCTGTGGAGGATTGTGTTATGTGTGGTGTGCGAGTTGCAGGGATGTTGGGGACAGCACAAATACCCAGCCCCCGGGCCACTGGAATTAACCAATGAAGGTTAAAATCCCCGACCCGGCCAGGAATCGAACCGAGGACCCTCTGAACCGAAGGCCAGTACGCTGACCATTCAGCCAACGAGTCGGACATAATAATAATAATAATAATAATAATAATAATAATAATAATAATAATAATAATAATACTTGAATTCTTGCACATCGCAGGATTTCTGTGCTATTCTTTGGGCGAATCTATTCTCTATTTTATCTATGAGAATATAATAATATTAATGTGAAGCTTATACAGATTAATTTATTTCTAGGGTAATCATGGGAGGAATTTGGAGGTATATTTGAGCAACTTGAAGCCTCCGTGGCTAAGGCCGCAGTGCGTCGGCCTCTCACCGCTGGGTTCCGTGGTTCAAATCCCGGTCAATCCATGTTTGATTTGTACTGGACAAAGCGTAGGCGGAAAGGTTTTTCTCCGGGTACTCCGGTTTTCCCTGTCATCTTTCATTCCAGCAACACTCTCCATTATCATTTCATTTCATTTCATTTCATTTCATCTGTCAGTCATTCAGCATTGCCCCAGAGGAGTGAGACAGGTCTCGGCAGTCGGCACAATTCCTATCCTCGCCGCAAGATGGGGGCTTCATTCATTCCATCCCTGACCCGGTCAATGACTGGAAATATTAATGTGAGGCTTATACAGACTAATTTATTTCTAGGGTAACCACGGGAGGAATTTGGAAGTATATTTGAGCAACTTGAAGCCTCCGTGGCTCAGGCGGCATCGCGTCGGCCCCTCACCGCTGGGTTCCGTGGTTCAAATCCCGGTCACTCCATGTGAGATTTGTACTGGACAAAGCGGAGGAAGGACAGGTTTTTCCCGGGCACTCCGGTTTTCCCTGTCATCTTTCATTCCAGCAACACTCTCCATTATCATTTCATCTGTCAGTCATTAGTCATTGCCCCAGAGGGGCGCTACAGGACTTGGCAGTCGGCACAATTTCTATCCTCCCCGCAAAATGGGGGCTTCATTCATTCCATCCCTGACCGGATCAATGACTGGAAAACAGGTTGTAGGTTTTTCATTTGAGCAACATGCATATACAGCGTGATTCAGCCGCCCCATCCAATGTACTTGTAGTTTTATGCAACCCATAGTATTCATTCCGTCCTGAAAACATCTGCCCGGCCGGTATGCTCAGACAACACAAACGGATATCTTGGTATTTACCGCCTCACTATGACAGGACGCCGTAATGTTATACTCATATTAAACACTGGAAGACATGCGTGTGCCTTCTCGATCATATGAACCTGACACGCCGGCGAATCACTAAAATGATATTGTGACCGCAGTGAACCTAACACTTGCTATAAGCTGCCCAGTGTGCCGTACGGAACCGTAGTGTAGTTGGTATAGGCGTGGTGGAGCGGGCTTGCGTGTCAGGTGGGACTTTCGAGTCCGGGGTCAAGATTACAAATTTTTGGAATATACACTGACTGACAGAGCAAATGCAACACCAAGAAGGAGTGGTTCGAAAGGGATGAAAGTTTGGGGAAAAAACAGAGACGGCACGGACGAATAATTGATGTTTATTTCAAACCGATATGCAGGTTACAAAATGCGCACGGCATCGACTCAGTAGGATGTAGGACCACCGCGAGCGGCGATGCACGCAGAAACACGTCGAGGTACAGAGTCAATAAGAGTGCGGATGGTGTCCTGAGGGATGGTTCTCCATTCTCTGTCAACCATTTGCCACAGTTGGTCGTCCGTACGAGGCTGGGCAGAGTTTGCAAACGGCGTCTAATGAGATCCCACACGTGTTCGATTGGTGAGAGATCCGGAGAGTACGCTGGCCACGGAAGCATCTGTACACCTCGTAGAGCCTGTTGGGAGATGCGAGCAGTGTGTGGGCGGGCATTATCCTGCTGAAACAGAGCATTGGGCAGCCCCTGAAGGTACGGGAGTGCCACCGGCCGCAGCACATGCTGCACGTAGCGGTGGGCATTTAACGTGCCTTGAATACGCACTAGAGGTGACGTGGAATCATACGCAATAGCGCCCCAAACCATGATGCCGCGTTGTCTAGCGGTAGGGCGCTCCACAGTTACTGCCGGATTTGACCTTTCTCCACGCCGACGCCACACTCGTGTCTGCGGTGACTATCACTGACAGAACAGAAGCGTGACTCATCGGAGAACACGACGTTCCGCCATTCCCTCATCCAAGTCGCTCTAGCCCGGCACCATGCCAGGCGTGCACGTCTATGCTGTGGAGTCAATGGTAGTCTTCTGAGCGGACGCCGGGAGTGCAGGCCTCCTTCAACCAATCGACGGGAAATTGTTCTGGTCGATATTGGAACAGCCAGGGTGTCTTGCACATGCTGAAGAATGGCGGTTGACGTGGCGTGCGGGGCTGCCACCGCTTGGCGGCGGATGCGCCGATCCTCGCGTGCTGACGTCACTCGCGCTGCGCCTGGACCCCTCGCACGTGCCACATGTCCCTGCGCCAACCATCTTCGCCACAGGCGCTGCACCGTGGACACATCCCTATGGGTATCGGCTGCGATTTGACGAAGCGACCAACCTGCCCTTCTCAGCCCGATCACCATACCCCTCGTAAAGTCGTCTGTCTGCTGGAAATGCCTCCGTTGACGGCGGCCTGGCATTCTTAGCTATACACGTGTCCTGTGGCACACAACACGTTCTACAATGACTGTCGGCTGAGAAATCACGGTACGAAGTGGGCCATTCGCCAACGCCGTGTCCCATTTATCGTTCGCTACGTGCGCAGCACAGCGGCGCATTTCACATCATGAGCATACCTCAGTGACGTCAGTCTACCCTGCAATTGGCATAAAGTTCTGACCACTCCTTCTTGGTGTTGCATTTGCTCTGTCAGTCAGTGTATGTTTAATACGTACCGCACGCAATGTAAGTTCAATACCCGCTTTCATGCAAATTGTGCGTTAATGCATGTGTTTGTGGCCCTAAGAAGGGCCGATTAGTTAGCAGGCCATACACATACAGACCGAAAATAATAGGAACACAACTGTCCTAACAATGTTATATCTCAGCAAATGCTCGATGTGATGACCGTTTTGGTTTATACACATTCGGGCCCGGTGTCCAATAGATCATCTTGCGGGCTGAAGCATTCCAGGTGTAATTGCTAGGCAGGCGTCCGTGATGAGTTGCCGGAGCTTGTCGGGGTTTTCCGGCGCTTGACTGCAAACGACGTTCTTCAAATGTTCCCACAAGAAGAAGTCTAACGGCGTTAAATCCGGTGATCTGGCGGGCCAAGAAACAGGGCCACCTCGTCCTATCCATTTCCCTGGCAGTTCCTCGCTCAGATTTTTACGAACGGGCAAATATGATGGAGCTCCACCCTGTTGCAACCACATCGTCAAACGACCGTGCAAGGGCACATCCTCCAGCAGCAGTGGGAGTTACTGATGCAGAAAGTGCAGGTAGCGTGGGCCCGTCCAATGGCTCTCAAAGAAATAAGGTTCAATCAGGCGATCCCCCAAGATTCCACACCAAACATTCACTCCCTATCGTACTTGATGAGCCGCCTGTCGCACCCAGTGAGGATTGTCCGGACTCCAATAGTGCATGTTGTGGCGATTGACGTTCCCATTATTGTGGAAGCGCGATTTGTCCGAGAACAAGATATGCGATACGAATGCTGCATCATTGTCCAGTCTGCCTAATAGTCACTGACAGAACTCCATTCGAGCTTTTTTTCTGGCTTTACGTCGCACCGACACAGATAGGTCCTATGGCGACGATGGGATAGGAAAAGCCTAAGGGTTGGTAGGAAGCGGCCGTGGCCTTAATTAAGGTACAGCCCCAGCATTTGCCTGGTGTGAAAATGGGAAACCACGGAAAACCATTTTCAGGGCTGCCGACATTGAGATTCGAACCCACTATCTCCCGGATGCAAGTTCACAGCTTCGCGCCCCTAACCGCAATGCCAACTCGCCTGGTCATTCGAGCTTCGAAATCCCGCCCATGGAGCTCTTGGTGTAGCTCAAGATGATATGGGTGAAATTTATGTTCATGCAGTATTCGCCAGACAGGCGGCTGGTTGGTGTTCACCTGTCATGCAATCGCCCTTGTACTGATGTATGGATTATTACGAGCTGCCTCCAGAACGGCCTCTTCTGTTTCATCCGATGTAACGGGCCTATCGCGGACTGGTGGCTGGTTGGAAATCATGTCTGTTGTCCTTAGGCGTCTTTCAACATGGCGGAATGTCGTAGCAACCGGGTGTTGCCTGTTGGGATACCATTACTGGTACAGATGTAGTGCCCCGCATGCATTTAGTCTTGCTTCCCCATAAGTGAGGAGCATGTCAATGTATTCCTCTGTGGAAAACATGCCGAATGACAGCAGAGATTACAGTACATTCAAGCCCTACGGAGCGGAGTATGTGCAGGGCACATAATGAATAACAGCGTCATTCTCTGTTTGAATGTGGCAAACGTGGCCTGTGTTTACATATTCAAACATCATACCGGTACTGATGCAAAAATATTTGAAATATGCAGGATTCGAATCGCTACTGGCCCATTCCATAGACTGCTAGAAGAATGCCTAACCACATCCACTACACTACACTGCTGGAAACATGCTGTTAGTATGACGAGGGCAGAGTACATACGCCATCCAGTTTGGTAGACATTAATTACTGCACTGTTACCTAGTTTTATGCATTGATTCCCCTCTTCGTTAAACCTGGTCACGAGGCACGACACATTATAACATAGTTACTCGGTTAAAGGACGTTGCTACATGGCGTCATGTTTTGTGAACTGATGATATAACATTTTCCTATGGTTCACAATCATGTGCAAAATGTGCTCACTAAACATTAGTACCATACAGTATGCCTGCAGGGGAATAGCACCCCTATAACCATGTGCACATTAGTTGGGCTGCAGCAAACGTTACTGGAAGAGGCTGCTGAATCTCACTGTAGACGAGTTCATGACAATGCCATCTACACAAGCAAGTACTGAAAGACTTTTCATTGTTAAAGTACATACTTTCTCCTCATCATTGCAATGTACACAATGATACAATAGAAGATATCTTGTTAATCAAGATTAATCCACAGTAAGCATTATCATTGCACTCCGGAACACAGCACTTGATATTCAGCCGTGCCAACCCAATGTTGTTGTGAAGGCACATGAGAACAAATTAAAACAGAGGCACTAGGCCTTTCCATTTATAATTAGACATTTACTATCCTTATTTTATATTCAGGATATTTCTTGTTATACATAGGTAGATGTATTTTGTAATACCATTGTTATATCCAAATCAAAATTATTCCCGTATTCTGTCTCTACATCACATACCCTTCAATTCTATTTCCAACTCTCGCATTGCAATCGCCCATTAGTACTATCCTATCTTTGCTGTTGACCCTGACTACAATGTCACTCAGTGCTTCATAAAACTTATCAACTTCCTCCTCATCTGCACCCTCACATGGTGAATACATTGAGACAGTTCTTGTCCTAATTCCTTGAACTGCCAAATCTATCCACACTATTTGCTCTTTTACGTGCCTAACAGAAACTATGTTGCATGCAATATTATTTCTGATGAACAGTCCTACACCTAAGCAGACCCAGCCAACAGCTGGAAACTGCAGATGATGATGATGATGATGATGATAATGATGATGATGATGAACAGTCCTACACCACACTGCCCTTCCCTTCTTAACATCCATCAAGAGCCCTTTATAATCTCCTATTTCTTCTTCATTATCTCTCATTTCTTTAGAATTGTAATATCTGGATGTTATTAAAGCAGAAATTTTCTACATGAGGGAAGTTTGCACTCCAAGTTGAAGTCTATTTCATAGCCTACAAATATCATGCAGAGATTAAGTACATAAAAATACATTGTACTTTGGTACTTATCGTGATTCTATTCTCAAAAAACATAGAACAGAATATTCTTGTGCCAATTAAGAATCTTTAATTAATCGAGGTTAAGTTTACAAGGTCAGATGTTTCTTTTTTCTTTCCTTCGTGTATCCCATTTCTACTGATGTTTTCCAAAGGATATTCTTGCTTTTTTAAAATTTAAGTCTCTGGTTGAGTTTCATTGTAAATAATTGTGACACCAAAGAATGCAGTCCACAGTAGATTAAACAGACTGAAATCACAGCAGCTGTAAGTGTTTTAGGCCAATATATGTATGAATCTAGAAGTAAACACTTAGCCTTTATTTCCAGGACTGAACATGAATGATCCAGACTATGAGTTTTCCAGTGGTTGTGGAGGTTCTGAAAATGGTGATTCCGATAATGACACAGAGTGGACCATTTAGAATAGTGTTTGTTGTCAGATCCAACTACTAGACCAGACCAAGTAGGTAGCATTCTAGCATTTAACAACAACAATGCAATCAATTTGTGAGAGAAAAGGATGTAATAGGAGCCGTTCGTGCAATTTCACATTTACTGCAACATATTATGTTTTGTTAAGAATTATTTTACAAATAAATTGTAATATTGGAGGTTAAAATACAGCTTATTCCTTTCTTTGTATTGAACTTCACCAAAACATTTATAAGAAGAGTGGTACAACTCTTGATTTCTATCAAAGGGTAGAGAAAGGTCCACCTATTCAATACCATTAGCTTAATATAAGCTTTGTTTGTAGTACAGTCAGAAACTGTTGCCAACTATCAGATGCATGCGCACATTCAAATTCATGTTTGTAGTAGCGATCATCAGAGTTGCTGGCTACTAATGTTTTGTTTTTGTTCAAACTGTTTGAAACCATCAGCAAACCATTGGAACAGTTTCTGATCCTGATATAAACCACTCAGTTGGCGAGTCAGAATATGGGCGCGCATACCCAGTGCCATCTATGTTCATTTCATAGCTGACCGGAGAATTACTTCACGCCCATGATTAGTTGTTCAAATAATCTACAAAATAATTAAAATTTACCAAATATAATCCCACTTCTCTATTTATGTCTAAATATATATTTCAGACTTTCAACTTACCATTTTTAATTATTAATTTCTGCAGCTCACAGAATACGCAACACCTTGGTTCAAAACAGCTGATGTCCCCAACCACTTCCGTTCGTAGTGGAAATTAGCTCGTTACATTTCAAACTAGTTGCAAACCATGCATGCGCATATGGACGTTAAGTCGAACTATCATGGATTTGTTCTGCAAACAAACTTATAGTGTCCTATATAATTGGTATTACCGGGCAAGCTGGCCATGCGGTTAGGGGCATGCAGCTGTGAACTTGCATCCGGGAGATAGTGGGTTCGAACCCCACTGTCGGCAGCCCTGAAGATGGTTTTCCATGGTTTCCCATTTTCACACCAGGCAAATGCTGGGGCTGTACCTTAATTAAGGCCATGGCCACCTCCTTCCTATTCCTAGGCCTTTCCTATCCCATCGTCGCCATAAGACCCATCTGTGTCAGTGCTACGTAAAGCCAATTGTAAATAAATAAAAATAATTGGTACTAGTTTTGACACTACATACATTGGGTCATCTTCAGCCATGATCTAATTGGAAACATATGTTTACATACAACCAATAATAAAGAATACAATTTGGTATGTTTTGATTTATACCACTTTACCTTTCACTATGAGTAAATTGCTGAGAAGAAAAGTGGTATCCTAACTTTTAGGGACTATAGAAAGCAATTTAAGGTAGAAATAACTAAAATGTCTTTAGTAAACATAATTGTAATATTTCATTTGTACATTTCATCAAATGAATCATGGAATATTGTAAAGTGTGAATTTACATTTAATGAAACGAAAAACCCTTCAGTTCTCAGAATTGGGAAAAGTTGAATTATACAACTTTGGCTCTCAGCGGCTTAAATAATGTTAATGTTTTGGTACAGTTTGTAATGAATATTTACATTTTAAATTTGCAATCTTTTTTTTTTTTTTTTTTTTGCATCTATTAAAACTAAATTATTGTACCTTTTTGACCCTAATTTTGCACCTAAAATTCCTAGCTATGGTTATGTGTGATCTTTGGTCAGACCAAACACTAAGTTTTGAATGTTAACTATAATAATGTCTCGTCGCCATAAGACCTATCTGTGTTGGTGCGACGTAAAGCCCCTAGCAAAAAAAAAAAAAAAAAAAAATTAATAATAATGATAATAATAATAATGTTATTTGTTTAATGACCTAATAATTACTTTTACGATTTTTAGCGATTCTAAGGTGTTGGAATTTTGTTCCACAGGAGTTCTTTTGCATGCCAATAAACTTACTTTTTTATAAATTTTACAATTGGCTTCACGTTGTATCAACACAGATAGGTCTTATGGGGACGATGAGACAGGAAAGGACTAGGAGTGGGAAGGAAGTAACTGTGGCCTTAATTAAGATACAAGGTACAGCCTGGTGTGAAAATGGGAAACCACTGAAAACCATCTTCAGGGCTGCCGGCGGTGGGGTTTGAACACACTATCTCCCGAATACTGGATACTGGTCACACTTAAGCGACTGTAGCTGTCGAGCTCGGTCTGCCAATTTGAGGCTGGTGTTCAATACCTTCAAATATCATCAAACTGAGCCTAGATCTCATCCTCTAACTTGGGCTCAGAACCACTGTCTGAGCCGCTCATCTCTGCAAATAATATCTGAAGCAGATCCATATATCAGGAATAAAAGAAAAGATGAATATACGTTGGAGTCATAGTATTAGGAAGAATTTAGTGTGGTGGAATAAATGGACCAAATATACTTTAATGGAACTGTCACATCAGAGAAGTATCTACAAAATGATAAAGGCTACTAATCTGACAAAGCTACAATGCAGTGTGCATCACTATGAGATTATTGTCAGATACTGTTTTGTTCTTTTGCTAGTGGTTCAGCATCACACCAACACTGTTAGGTTTTTAGCAATGGTGGGATGGGAAAGTGTTAGGACTGGATACAGCCCTGTCATTGTGTACAATCTAAAGTTTGCAATCAAGGTTAAAAAGCTAACACAGAGAAAATATGCAATTTTACAATAAATAAAAGAAAGGCAAACCCATGGTACATCAGCCAATTAATTGTCTTAGCCTGTCAAGACAACTGCTGCCCAGAAGATATTGGAGTAGTACATAATCAACAAGTGACTTGCTTGTGTTCTTGACCAGGTAAATGATGCAAAACTGTTAATGAATGGAGTCAGTTGTGCACTTTGAGAAATGGTAGATAATTTGAACAAGACTTGAATTTTTATTTTACATATGTAGGTACAGTTGGTACCGTACATTGACATATGGCTTACCTGTATACAACTATTAAATTTTCATGGTTTCTTAAAGAAGTACAATAGAACAGAGTGCATAATTTTCTAGATAATATGCAGTGAAACTCCTCAATAACAGTCAGGCTGGAGGAAAAATAAACGTCCATAATTAAAAAATGTCAGCTATTCAGAAAAAATGTGGGATGTTGCACAATGGGTGTTTTTCTTACAGTCAAAGAAAAAAAACAGATATGATAAATTTAAATTTACTTATGTATCCCTACATACAAATTTCAAAAAATAAAATACAGTACACATAGTGTGATCCTTTCTTAAATTACTGCATTCAAAATACTCCTTCATTTTTGATAGACTCTTAACTGTTTATGGCCAGACCCATATTGTCCAAAATAATCATCTATCTTTTTCTGAATCTTAAGGTTTTCAAAATTGTTTTTTCAATATATGTTTAAAGTTGAGATGCTAAAATAAGTCCCTCTTCATCTGTTTTTCTTGAAAAGTAATGGTTTAAGTTCCTCACATCTTCAACAGCTTCTTTACTTGTAAGTGGATAGTCCAGTTCATCATCATTATCATCATGTTGACTGCTCTCCTCTTCATCAATGCACTCTTCCTGACGAAGATCTTGTATGAGTTCACTGATATCTGTTGGCACATCTGTGTAGAGTGCATCATCAATAGTGACAATTCTCAGATCCACAAATCACATGTAGTAAATCATGAATATCACCTTCATTGACCTCATTTTCTGGACACTGTCATTGATGGCTGAAGGTAGATCATTCTCCCAGTTAAATGCAGATTTTTTGAAGCAGTTGCTGACTGTAGTGAAAGAGACTTGTCCCAAGGCAGAGGATATCCACAGAATCACATCTGTAGGTTCAAGATTTTCCACTGAAGACAAAATATTTATCAGTACTTTTTGCCTATAAAAAACTTTAAAACTGTTAATAATCCCCTGATCCAAGATTCAGCAGTGTGGAGTAGTGTTGGGTTGCAAATAGACAAGTTTCACATTCATTAGAATAGCATTACATTGCAATGTAGCATTACCCAAAACCAAGATCACATTCCTGTGTTGCCTTCTCATTTTTTGATCAAATGCCAATTATCACTCAGTTATTATTGCCCTTGTCATCCAGGCACGGCACTATGGAAACAGCTCCATGTTCGGTTTACTCAAATCAATCCCCTTAAAACATCTTGCCTATAACAACCTATCATATTGGTCATATCATATTGGTCTTTCTTTTGAAATTTCTCCTCCTGCACACTTTTCACCTTTTAAGGACATTGTCTTACTGGGTAGAGCACTGAAGAAATGAGTAGTCTCATCATAATTAAACCTGTTTCTTTCTTCATAACCTTCACAGATTACACGTATCCATTTTTCCCCATTCCAACGCAATTTCTCTGTCAACTAAACATGATCCGCTGCAGACATTTTGAAAAGAAATGTTGTGCCAACTTTGAACTTGTCAAGCCAGACCACAGATGCTGTAAACTCATGATACCCTCATTCTTTAGTGACTTCAAATGCTTATTCATGGTAAGAGGTCCACTCACAGGCATGTTGTTGCTATGACCATGACAAAACAATTCAATCGCAAGAAATGAAATTTGTATTTCAAGTTCTGTATTAGCTGTAGTACCTAAATTAAAGTATAAGATATATTCAATACTACACATTATAATCTTACAGATTATTTTATCAGCATTGTATTTTTTTAAAGTGTATGTGTTTCAGCTCAATTGAGTCATCATCAGCACTGGAAAGACAAAATAGGTACCGGTATTACTATTAAATAAAATATTTTATAATAATATGATATTGATATACTTAAAAATATATGTCTGTTAGGTCTCTAGTGAGATAACTTAATGTAAAACATGTGTTCTGGACAGTACAGACAAAATATGATGAAATTACATTAAAATCTTGTACAAATTGTTGGCTTCATATGCTGAAATCTTTGGTTGTAAAAATAGGATTTCTTGTATTTTTGCTGGGGAATTTGAAAATGTCCATAATTTGGAGATGTCTGCTAGGAGAAGTTTCACTGTACTTTAAAATAAATACTCTTAATAATTGTAAACACCTCTGTCACTAACGTGAAGACATCCACTGTTGGGGAAAAGTTGGTTGGCTAGAATTTTTCATTTCTTCAAGCAAACATCTCAAACAATTCAACTTCTTTCTGCAAAGGATTTCTTCTCTTGACTTTAAGACTGAGGTACACCTCTGCCTGTAAAGAAGAAAGAGTATACAGTACAGTATATGCAATATTCCTTGCACTCCTTCTTGTCATACTTTCTTGAGTTTGAGCTTGTGGCACATGATTTGAGTAATTTTTTACTCAAAATTATAGGACCATAGATTCTTTTGGGTTCCTACAATATCATGGACAGCTTTGGAAGGAAAGCAATAGCCATACTAATAGTGGACAGGTAGAAGAGCAGAGGATAGGATGATGATGATGATGCTTGTTGTTTAAAGGGGCCTAACATCTAAGGTCATCAGCTCCCAGAGGATAGGGATTAAGTGATATGACCAGGTGTTAGGCCCTGTAAAACAATGTTGATCATTACCAAAAAATATAAATAAAGTACAAGAAACAGATGTTGAAGGGCTAGGGGACTATCTAAAAATGTGTTCAATTCATGGGTGAAAGAAGGTGGGGATGTGAAAATATTGTGGGATGGAAAGAAAATATGTTCTATCAAAAAGGATAAATTATTTTTCCGACTCTTCAGATTATAACAGGCAGCTAAGAAGAATCAAACAGAAATGAAGTTACAGGAACAATCACTACCTCGATCATTTGTTATCTCTGTAATACGGTACGGAGTGGTTATTACACAGAGTTAAAGAACGTCTCAATAGAAACCACTTTTTGAAAATGTATTCATGAAGCACCCATTGCAATTTACATCTGATTCACGGACAAATCTGAATATCTCAGGTGTAAACAGTGGGAAACTGTGCATCTGTGCATTACTGTTTGAGTATACATAACTAAATGGGTGTCTGAACTCACTGTTGACATATGTCATAAACAAGTTTTGGCAGTTATCCTGATTGTCAATCTCTCCTCAACCCCAGCAACCTGGGCCCCAATGTTTGGGAAGCCAGGCTCTGCCTGTTACAAGTCAGGACAAAGGGGGAGCGATAGAGGAGTAACACCTCTTTAAAAAACCCTGGTCCAGCTAATCTTGAGAGTATCCAACCATGGGTTGAAGAAAATAATATGAAGGTTAATGGACGCAAATCAACTGTTACAACATTTACAAACAGGAGCTTTAAAACTGAATTTGAATATACTTTGGATGAGGTAGTTATCCCAAAACATGGCAAGTGCAAATGTACTTAGGTCTGAGATTTGAAAGTAATTTGCACTGGAAGGGTCATGTTGATGACATTGTTGGGGAAGCATACAGATCGTTACATGTCATAATGAGGCTACTTAAAGGATGCAACAAAGAATTAAAAGAAAAAGTTACTTAAGTATGGTTCGTCCATTATTGGAATATGCAAACAGTGTTTGGGATCCTCACCAAGAATACCTAATAAAACAACTAGATGGTGTGCAGAGGAAAGCAGCAAGATTTGTAACAGGGGATTTCAGGAGAAAGAGTAGTGTATCAGAAATGTTAAAGGAACTTGGGTGGGAAACTTTAAGTAAGAGAAAGGAGAAAACTAGACTTATAGGATTATATAGAGCCTATACAGGAGAAGAAGCATGGAGAGAAATCCGTGAGAGGCTTCAGTTGGAAAATAATTATATTGGCAGAACTGACCACAAGTACAAAATTAGAAGGAATTTTAGCCGAAGCGATTGGGGTAAATTTTCATTCATTGGGAAGGGTGTGAAGGAGTGGAACAGTTTACCAGGAGTAGTGTTTGATCCTTTTCCAAAATCTGTATAGATATTCAAGAAGAGAATGAACAGCAACAGAGAAAATAAATGAAATGTTAGAGGGCATTCAACCAGTGCAGGATATTGTAAATAAAAAATGTGTGTGATTAAATTAATTCCATCCCCTGGCCTATGGAGTTTGGACAGCCCAAGTAGGGGACTGCCTGTAGGGGTAAAGTACAGTGGGGACTTCGAGGGCCCTGGGACCGCTACAGTAGCTGTGAAGGCCCTTCAGGAACTCTGAAAAGTGGTGGCAAAAGGGGCTCTGGTTAAGACGCAGCAGGTTGTTATGCTACTTAGGTTCCAAAATTGGTAAAATATAAATATGTAAATAAATACAATGTTAATTTTAATCTTATACCAGTTGTATAGTATTATTAGAAGTAATTTCACATACTGTATATGAGTTGACTATGTTTGTAAGTACAGGAGATATTACAAGTAGAATTTTTTTAACAATATAAATTTATTAAGGATGATGTGTATGTTTAATAGAAAAAATTATTAGTGTAAGTTGTATAATATTGTATTCTAGGAAAAGTTTCTTCGTCTCTTGTTAATTTAAAATTTAGCGCTTGACAATAATGTATTTTAGTGTACCATTTGCAAATAAAGAGACTTGATTTGATTTGATTTGATCTGGCTGGTAGTCCCACGTAAGGGTCCCTGCCAGGGTTACAGTGAAGACCTCAACGGCAATGAAGGCGGAGAAGAGAGACTTCGGAACAGTGGAACTGGTGGAAGGGGCAACCCTCCTATTATGGGTAAATAGAACAGGAACTGCTGCTTTACAGAAGTGGGAACTTCAAAGGCTAAGGGAAGAAACCCCGACAGAAAATCAGCCTGGTGCTTCAGGCTTAAGATGGCAGCCCTGTCAAGGCACTCGGAAGCAGTGGGTTAATCACTCGCTCTTCTTAAATAATCTGATTATAGAAACTGAAGCGAAATTACAAAACCGGACGGATAATCTGACGATGACCTTTGGCATGAAGAGGATAACGAAAATTGGTTTCTGGAATGTGAGGACCTTGGGGGAGAAAAGCAAACTAAAACAAGTGACACGGGAAATGAAGAACTACGGGCTGGACATTCTGGGATTGAGTGAGGTGAGGTGGCCAGGATTTGGCAAGATACAGACAACAGATGGAATTACATTTCTATATTCTGGTGGTGAGGACGAAAAGCACAGGGATGGAGTGGGGTTGCTGCTCAGTAGAAATGCAATGAGAAGTCTTATGGAGTGGAAGCCAATTTCCAATAGGCTATTGACTGCTAGATTCAAGACCAAGATCAGGAATGTGACCATTATCCAATGCTATGCACCTACAGAACAATTGGAGTTGGAAAGAAAGGAAGAATTCTACCAAATGTTGCGAGATGCCACAATGAAAAATGTAAGGATATTCTCATAGTTATGGGAGACTTGAACGTGAAGGTTGGCTCAAAAAATGAAGGATTGGAGCACATCATGGGTATACATGGTCTTGGTGAGATGAATGAAAAAGGGGAAAAGTTTATGGAATATTGCACCAGCCAAGACTTGATGATAGGTGGCAAGTCACGGAAAACCAAATTGATCACAATGCGGTGAGCAAGAGGTTCAGAAGTAGTTTGGAAGATGTTAGGAACAAGAGAGGAGCAGACATTGGCAGTGACCATCATCTTTTTCAAAATGGCGCCCGGTAATGACGACGTAGTGTTTTATTCTCCGAGTAAATTAACCGTAAAATGTGACGAAAAGTGCGGAAAATGTCGAAAATTAGTGAAAAATGGAATGTTGTGTGATTCATGTGATCGATGGTGGCATTATAAGTGCGGAAATTGCCCTAGAGACGTAAAAACTAATGAAAATGTTGACTGGACTTGTGAGCAGTGTGTTCGGAATGTTGTTGTTGGGGACGGCGTTGACGAAGCACCGAAAACAGTCGATGAGGAATATAAAAGTGCATTAGAAATTATAAACATTCTAAAAAAGGACAATGAGACTCTTAAAGTTGAAAATCAAGAATTAAAAGAAAGACTGCGATCGCTAGAATTTGGGACTGACCATTCTTCGAGTGATATACCGGTACAAGTAACAAACTCGAGCACGTGGTGTCAAGTAGTTCGTGGATGGCCGGCTAAGAAGAAATCTACAACTGAATCTCCGGAAATAAACATTAGAAATAGGTTTTCTGCCCTAAATAATCTAATCCTGGAAGAAAGTGATCGCGCGCGTGAAACCAAATCATCGCGAACCGTTGCCGTGCCGAGTTTAAAATTTAGGCCTAGAATTCAGATTCAAGACCCAGTTAGGCCTAAATCAGCGAAGGTAGCTGTGTTTGGTGATAGCCAAGGAAGGGGAATTGCGGGAGTTATTAACGACGAGAATATAGCAGCAACCGGAGAAATATATCCAGGAGCTTCTATCAGCAGTGTTGTGGAAAACGTAGAAGCAGCAACTAGGAACTTCGGGAGCGGCGATGCAGTGCTTATCATCGGTGGGACGAACGACGTAGCTCGCGACGACGCCAAGAATGTAAGATAACAACTTAAACATACACTAGGGAAGCTGACCCACACTAACGTTTTTGTAGTGAACGTGCCCCACAGGCATGATTTGAGTAGAGACTCGTGTGTGAACATTGAAGTGGACAAGGTCAATACAGATATTGTTAAAATTTGTAAACATTTTCGGAATACTCAGGTTATTGAATGCAGCAGTTTTGAGAGATACTGTTAGCCTATACAAAACATGGCCTCCATCTAAACAATTCAGGTAAACGAAAGATAGCAAATATTGTTCTAGATTTTATTAATCTTAAGATATGTACTGTAAAACAGGCAACTCCCTTGAGTTATAATACTGACCAGGAAAACTAGTAGAAAGAGCCAGCTGTACTTCAAGCTGGCTCAGTCAACTAGAAAAAGAAACTCAGGATAGTAAGGAATTTCAAGTTACCCAATTGCAACAGTCAAGTTTTAGGGAGGAAGGGGGTCTGAGATTGCTCTTGGTAAACTGTCAAAGTGTAGTAAATAAACAATTAAAATTCGGTACATTGATGGAATCTTATGAGACTGATGTGGTGATAGGAGTGGAATCGTGGTTGAAAGAAGGGGTGGGTAATAGAGAAGTATTTCCAGAAGGGTACACAGTCTATCGTAGAGACCGAGGAGATAAAAAGGGAGGGGGGGTGTTTATTCTGGTGAAGGAAACTTACTGTTCACATGAATGGTTTACCGATGAAAGGGATGAAATATTAGGGATAAAATTAGTTTGTGATAATATGAAGGAGGTGGGAATTATAGGAACATACAGGCCTGGAAGAGAGGAAAGAGACATGGAAATCTTTGAAAAAATAATAGATTATACTCATGAAAACAATAATAATGATATGGTAATAATTGGGGGAGATCTAAATTTGCCTGAAGTTGAATGGAAAGGAGCTGCAAGTGAAGCCCATGAACAGAAACTGGCAAATAAGTTAATTTGGGAGGGAGGATTTACACAAGTAGTACAAGAACCGACTCGTCTCAATAACTTACTAGATGTATTCTTGGTTAAACCATGTGAAATTGTTGATAAAACTGAGGTAATTGAAGGAATAGGAGACCATAAGGCTGTAATAATGGATGTAGGACTCGTACCAAAAAGGCTTAATAAGAGGGTTACACAAGACAAGAAATTGTACAGAAATACTAAAGTTGATGAATTTGGGACTTACCTTAAATCACAATTCAGTTGTTGGATAAGTGAAGGGAGTAACGTGGATACACTTTGGGCTAAATTTAAAGGAATTATTTGGGAAGGAGAGAAGAGATTTGTACCTGTTAAGAAGGGTAAAATGACCTCAGACCCTGTTTATTATACAAGGGAAATAAGAAAATTAAAAAGAAAATGTAGAATAGTAAACAGGAAAATCAAAGAGGGTAGGGAGAGTAGAGAAACTAGAAAACAGCTAATGAGGGAACTGAATAGAGTGAAAAAGGAAGCAAAAGAGAATTATATGAATGGCATACTTCAAGAGGGTAATGACCACAAAGGGAAATGGAAAAAGCTGTATTCATATATCAGGAATCAAAAAGGAAAAGGAGTCCAAATTCCTACAATGGTGGGAGAAGGGGGTGAACACTATTTAACAGATACTGAGAAAGCAAACCTATTTAGTAGGGAATTTAGAGATTCAGTAGATGATTGTCAAGAGTTGGAAACCAAAACAGAAGATAGAGAGGGAGAGAGACAGAGGGAAACAAGAAGCTTCTCATTCACAAACGAAGATATTTTCAGAGAAATCCAACTGCTTCAGCAAGGAAAAGCTGCAGGAAGTGATCAAATTACTGGGGAGGTATTAAAGACAATGGGGTGGTACATAGTGCCTTATTTAAAATTTCTCTTTGACTATGTCATAAATAATAGTGTAATACCAAAGGAATGGAAGGAATCTATAATAATACCAATTTATAAAGGAAAGGGTGATAAAAGGAAACCAGAGAACTACAGACCAATCAGCCTGACCAGTATAGTTTGTAAAATTCTGGAGAGTTTAATATCGAAGTACATCAGAGGGATATGTGATGATAAAAATTGGTTCATGAGGAGCCAGTATGGATTTAGAAAGAAATTTTCTTGTGAGGCACAACTGGTGGGATTTCAGCAGGACATATCAGATCAGTTGGATTCAGGAGGTCAGTTAGATTGCATAGCCATAGATCTTTCCAAAGCCTTTGATAGAGTGGAACATGGAATATTATTAAAGAAATTGGAGGGAATAGGATTGGACGTAAGGGTTACACGTTGGATAAAAGCATTTCTAAATTCAAGGGTTCAGAAAGTCAAAGTAGGAAATAATGTATCGCAGGAAGAGAAAGTTTGGAAGGGAATTGCACAGGGTAGTATAATCGGTCCGTTACTTTTCTTAATATACGCAAATGATTTAGGGAACAATATAACATCAAAAATAAGATTGTATGCAGATGACATAATTGTTTATAGGGAAATAAACAACATTGAGGATTGTTCAGAATTACAAAGGGACCTTGAAAGTATCCAACAATGGGTTGAAGAAAATAATATGAAGGTTAATGGAGGCAAATCAACTGTTATAACTTTTACAAACAGGAGCTTTAAAACTGAATTTGAATATACTTTGGATGAGGTAGTTATCCCAAAAGATGGCAAGTGCAAATACTTAGGTGTGAGATTTGAAAGTAATTTGCACTGGAAGGGACATATTGATGACATTGTTGGGAAAGCATACAGATCATTACACGTCATAATGAGGCTACTTAAAGGATGCAACAAAGAATTAAAAGAAAAAAGTTACTTGAGTATGGTTCGTCCATTATTGGAATATGCAAACAGTGTTTGGGATCCTCACCAAGAATACCTAATAAAAGAAATAGATAGTGTGCAGAGGAAAGCAGCAAGATTTGTAACAGGGGATTTCAGGAGAAAGAGTAGTGTATCAGAAATGTTAAAGGAACTTGGGTGGGAAACTTTAAGTAAGAGAAGGGAGAAAACTAGACTTACAGGATTATATAGAGCCTATACAGGAGAAGAAGCATGGGGAGATATCCGTGAGAGGCTTCAGTTGGAAAATAATTATATCGGCAGGACTGACCACAAATATAAAATTAGAAGGAATTTTAGCAGAAGCGATTGGGGTAAATTTTCATTCATTGGGAAGGGTGTGAAGGAGTGGAACAGTTTACCAGGGGTAGTGTTTGATCCTTTTCCGAAATCTGTACAGATATTCAAGAAGAGAATAAACAGCAACAGAGAAAATAAATGAAGTGTTAGAGGGCATTCGACCGGTGCAGGTTATTGTAAATTAAAAAAAAAAAAAAAAATGTGTGTGAATAAATAAATTCCATCCCCTGGTCTAAGGAGTTTGGACAGCCAAAGTAGGGGACTGCCTGTAGGGGTGAAGTACAGTGGGGACTTCGAGGGCCCTGGGACCGCTACGGTAGCTGTGAAGGCCCTTCAGGAACTCTGAAAAGTGGTGGCAAAAGGGGCTCTGGTTAAGACGCAGCAGGTCGTTATGCTACTTAGGATCCAGAACGGGTAAAAAAAAAAAATAGTAAGTAAATAAATGCAATGTAAATATTAATGTTATACCAGTTTTATAGTATCATTTGAAGCAATTCCACATACTGTATATCAGTTGACTATATTTGTAAGTAGTACAGGAGATATTATAATTAGAATTTTGTAAACAATATAAATTTATTAAGGATGAGCTGTGTGTTTAATAGAAAACATTGTTAGCGTAAATTGTATAATATTGTATTATAGGAAAAATTTTCTTCTCTTGTTAATTTAATATTTAGTGCTTGACAATAATGTATTTTAGTGTACCATTTGCCACCGAGGTAGACACCTCATTTGCAAATAAAGAGATTTTGATTTGTTGTCGCCAACTTCCGTATAAAGATCATGGCGGTCCACCAAAAGTTCAACACTCGGCACAAGAAGTTTGATGTTGGTAAGCTAAAGCATCAGCAGATGTTGGAAAAATTTCAACTGGAACTTAGCAAAAGATTCCAGGTATTGGAGTCTGAGAGAGAAGAATGTGGAGACTGTATGGTGCGAAGTAAAGAACATCTTTGTGTAAACAAGTGAGAAGCAGCTCAGGTACAAAAACTACCTGTGGAAAGAATGGATATCTGATCAGATCTGGGACAAGATAAATTACAGGAAGGAGATAAAGGCCAAGCTAAATATCTGCAACTAGACAGCAGAAGACTCACAAGCTGAGTGATAGGGAAGTAAAGAGGAGTGTGCAAAAGAATCACAGGAAGTGGATTGATTAGCAGGCAGAGAAAGCAGGACAAGCAGCAAAAAGAGGGGATATAAAGAAGCTTTATGGCATCACAAAGATGCTTTTGAAGAAAGGTTTTAATAAAACTAGGCCTGTGAAGAGCAACACAGGCGAGATCCTCACTATGTGCAAACAACAGCTGAGTAGATGGAGGGAAAACTTTGTGGAGGTTTTTAATAGAGATGTGGGACTGGAAAATGAGCAGCAAGAAGAAGATGAAGAAGAAGCAGAAAGTGATCCAGGCATCAACCTCGACTCTCCAACCCAGGGAGGTATGGATAGTGTTGAAGCAGATGAAAAATGGGAAGGCATCAGGTCTGGCAACATTTCAGCAGAAGTACTGAAAACAGACCGTGATACTACAATCAAATTGCTGCACACACTGTTGGAGAAGATATGGAAGGAGGAGAAAATACCGACCGACTGAAAGAAGGGGCTTACAGTCAAGTTGCCGAAAAAAGGGGATACAATAAAATGCAACAACTGGAGAGGTGTCACCTTGCTCTCCATTCCAAGCAAAGTTCTGCTGCGAGTCATCCTGAATCGCATAAAGGATTCAGTAGAAGGAAGGCTTCAAAAGGAACACGTGGGATTTTGGCAACATTACAGCTGTGTGAATCTCATCAATACACTCCATATCATCACAGAGCAGAGTGTTGAATGGCAGAATACCCTCTACCTGACATTCGTGGACTTTGAGAAAGCCTTCGATTCTGTAAATCAAAGAATCACGTGGAAGACCCTCCAGGAATACAGAATTCCATCAAAGATTATCAAGATCATGAAAGAGATGTACGAGGGGTATGAGTGTCAGGTTCTTCATGAAGGGAAACTAACAGAAAAGATAAACGTCAAGTCTGGAGTGAGACAGGGGTGTGTTCTTTCTCCCACTCTGTTCCCCCTGGTTATAGGTGGTGTGATGAAGATGGTAATGGGAGGACAGAAGAGGGGTGTTCAATGGGGGACGAGAGACAGGCTTGACGATCTTGACTTCGCAGATGATATTTGCCTTACAGCACAGCAGTACTGGGACATAGAAGACAAACCGAGTAGGTTGCAGAAGGAACCGGAACGTGCAGATCTCATGATCAACACAAACAAGACTAAAGAGATGAGGATTAATACGGATGTCATGACCAGCTTGACAGTAAATCGAAAGGAAATTGAGCGAGTTGAGTTCTTCCTCTACCTTGGAAGTGTAGTTACAATGGATAGGAGAGCAGAGGAAGATGTTCAAAGCCGTATCTGGAATGAAAATGGTGCATTTGTTCAGCTCTACACCGTGTGGAAGAATGGAAACATCTCCAGGAAGACTAGCTTCGCCTCTTCAACAGCAATGTAAAGTCGATTCTTCTATACGGCTGTGCAACATGGAAAGTTACAAAACAGATCAATAACCAGCTGCAGGTGTTCATTAATAGATGTCTGCATCACATAACAAATGTGAGGTGGCTGGACATAATCTCAAATAAAGATCTTTGGACCATGACCGTCAGCAGCTGATTGACATCCAGATCAATGAGAGGAAATGGCCCTGGATTGGGCTCACATTACGGAAGCTGGATGGGGCTGTTTAGATGACGGCACTGGACTGGAATCCTCAAGGCATCAGAAAGCGAGGTCGGCCCAAGAATATCTGGAAGAGGATGATTGAAAAGGAAATCGCAGAGGTCGACAAGACCAGGAGTGAGGTTAAGAAAATGGCCAGGAACCAGTGGCATGCACTGAACCCCATCTATCCCAGCACGGCTGGGGTAAAGAACTTTGTATTAACATTTTCTAATTATTCCTTAGAACGCTTTTTATAATGTTTAAAAAATTGCAAACATCTAAGCCAAGCCAAGTACAGCTGTCTCGACAATCCGCTCACACTACCACAGTTCAGCTTCTCCAGCAAGCTGGGTTTCCTTGCTGGCATGTTAGAGAGCTACCCCCAGCAAAATGTAAGGTCGCTTGGGTGACGCATGCACTTGAAGCTTTGTCAAGGCGGAGCTGTGGCCCCTCCCCGACAGCAATTTACTGCGACAGGCCAGCTAGCTTAGGTAAGGGGTGTTAGTTTTAATCCTTGAAACTCGAAGTCTTCAGCGCCACACACTAGAGACTGCAAGAAAAATATCAACATCTTAACAGCATAGCCAATTGCACATCGTCTTGCTAATAAAAATAGAGCCAGTATATGAAATCAATTGTAATATAGAAGAATATATTTCAGTCTTGGGTTTCGGCATGTAGCCTATACAGTTCTTTCGAGCAATTCATTGATGGCACATGTAGAGTACTGTATGTGTTCTGATAGCCGCAGAAAAATATTTAGGTTGCCCAGCATGAACACGGAGTTAAGCGCGAATGGTTGTCTGTGATGGTGGTACATAGTGAATTTTTGTAGTGTTCCTCTTGGATTACAGGTGAAGGTTTCATGAGTTCTGTGGCATTCTTCATGAATATAATGTGTGTTATACATCGTAACATATACTTTCCCTCATTTGTCGTTGATGCACGTACACTCAGTACGCGAGTGAAACTATAAAACTTCAACGACAGTAAAATAGCAGTTGAATTTTGCTGATTAGTTTAGATAGGCTTCTTAAGTAAAAAAACAAATAGTCCCAGTGTATTTTTGTGAAAACTATGACTGCACTATCATGAAGCATCACCGGATGAAACTGTAAGTACATTGTTTAAAATCTGCTATAGATTAAGTTATGATGGTGTCGTCACTGCCACATGTGGTTGAAAATATTGTTGAAAGATCTTTATCAGGTAGACCTTTCCACGAATATGCAGCCTTATAAAATGGTAATGTTGACTTTAGAGAGTGTAGTGGGGCTACGATTGTTTATATTTAAAACACTTTTTTTTGCAGCTGGGGTAATGAATATGTTCACCGCATGCCACTGCCACTGTGTGGAGAAATTTTGCCAAGGCCCTATGCTCCAGAGGGAGCAACAGGAAATAAGTCAAAGTACATCAAGTCAATCTCCCCTCAAAAAGCAAAGTCACCTCTGTACAGGCCATGAAGGCCTTGGAGGAGTGGAAGGTAAAGGCTTCTACCATTGTTAACCTCGGCACGTGATGGGGTAGAGTGGTTAGCTCTATGCCTGGTCGCCCTTGCCCCCAGGAATTAACCTGGTACTCATTTCTGGTGTAGGCTGAGTGAACCTCAGGGCCATATGCACCTCCGGAAGTGGAAATCTCGTTTCTTAAATTTTACGACTTCCTGACGGGGATTCAAACCCATGTCCTTCCAGGCGAACCAAGCATGCCTTTACCGCCTCGGCCAGGCAGCCCCTAATCTCCCCTCAGGGAAAGTATTTTAGTTCAAAGTGCTAGATTTATTATTATTATTATTATTATTATTATTATTATTATTATTATTATTATTATTATCATCATCATCATCATCTCCGCTATTGTCCGGTCCCAAGTCTGGAATGAGAAAGGAGGATGGTTAATTACTTTGGCAACCAACCTGTAAAAATTGCTAACTCAGAATGTCAGGCAGCAGGAAATAACCTGATTTCCTACAGAGGCCAACAGCTCTCTTGCAAAAGGGAATGAGTCCTTGGTAGAGGAAATGCTGCTGAAATCCCATTTAAGGTAGTATCTGTTTTCTATGTTAGGAACAAGACAGGAGCAGACATTGGCAGTGACCATCATCTTGTTGTTGCCAACTTCCGTATAAAGATCATGGCAGTCTACCAAAACTTCAATGCTCAGCACAAGAAGTTTGATGTTGGTAAGCTAAAGGATCAGCAGATGTTGGTAAAATTTCAACTGGAACTTAGCAAAAGATTCCAGGTGTTGGATTCTGAGATAGAGAAGAATGTGGAGACTGTATGGAGCGACGTAAAGAACATCTTTGTGTAAACAAGTGAGAAGCAAATCGGGTACAAAAACTACCTGCGGAAGGAATGGATATCTGATCAGATCTGGGACAAGATGAATTACAGGAAGGAGATAAAGGCCAAGCTAAATTTACACCCCTATAAGATGATGGTTGTTCAAGAATTGAGGCCAGAAGACTTTGTTAAATGTACAGATGCTTGCAATGCAATGTTAGCTTCTTTACAACCCGGTGCTATTCTGTGGTCTAGTGATGAGGCCCATTTTCACCTCTCGGGCACAGTAAATAAGCAAAATTTTCGTTACTGGGCAGCTGAAAACCCACGCAATCTTCACCAAAGACCTCTTCATTCACCAAAAGTGACTGTGTGGTGTGCTGTGTCCTCCATAGGCATTATTGGCCCCTACTTTTTTGAATCGGAAGATGCAACCGTTACTGTGAACGCTGTGCGCTATTGTGAGATGTTGGAGAACTTTTTCTTCCCCAAAATGGAAGGGTATGGTGAGGAAATGGAAGCCTTTTAGTTTCAACAGGATGGTGCCACGGCTCATACCGCCCGTCGCTCTCGCCAACTTCTGCAAGAACAGTTTCCCGGCCGCGTGATCTCATTATGAGGGGATGTTTCATGGCCCCCTCGATCCCCCGATTTAAGCCCATGCGATTATATTCTTTGGGGTTACCTCAAATCTGAGGTTTATAAAGTTCGACCAAGGACCGTGGAAGCCCTTAAGGAAGCAATTGCTGATGTCATCGCTGGTATAACGCCAGATATGATGCGCAGAGTTTTTTAAAACTTTATTGAACGGCTGAATATGTGCGTCGCTCATCAAGGTCGTCACCTGGACGATATCATTTTTAGAACCAAAGGAAAAAAATGGCATTGTATGTAGATTTCAGAAATAAAAAGCTTTTGTAATAATCTTGTACGGTTTTTATACAGTTAACTCATCAAATCAGGGAGCCCACTCTGCCCCACCCTGTATCTTCAACTAGACAGCAGAAGGCTCAAACACAAGCTGGGTGATAGGGAAGTAAAGAGGAGTGTGCAAAAGGATCACAGGAAGTGGATTGATGTGCAGGCAGAGAAAGCAAAACAAGCGGCAAAAAGAGGGGATATAAAGGAGCTTTATGGCATCACAAAGATGCTTTTGAAGAAAGGTTTTAATAAAACTAGGCTTGAGAAGAGCGAGGAGATAAAAACAGAGACAAAGAATGGGAAGCAATAATCAAACACATTTTCAAAAGTTAAATCTCTGCAACACAAGTAAAAAAACAAAATCCACAACAGTGAAAGACAAGGATGATAACACATCAGCTGATGCCGAGGAGATATGTGAACAATGGAAAAAATATATCGAAGGTCTGTACAATAATAAAGACCTTGTTCATAAATCAGATGTAACAGAAGAGATCTCAGAAGAAATTATATTAATTTTGGCCTCCAATCTCTAAGGAAGAGTTTGAATATTCTCTGAAGAATCTCAGGGACAGAAAAGCAACAGGCATTGACGATGTACCAGCTGAATTGCTGAAAAATATTATGAAGATATGAAAAATTGTTTGTTTGAGGTTGTCACGGTGTGCTACTTACATGCAAAAATCCCCAAGGATTTCAGCAAAAGTAAAAATATTGCCTTACTCAAGAAAGAAAATGCTATGGACTAGTAGAAACTACAAAACAATTTTTCTTGTATCTCACACTTCAAAAGTATTATTGAACATAATAAAAAATAGGATTACAACCAGGATAGCAAAGAACCACTGCAAATATAAAGCTAGGAAGCTCTAAAATAGAACAAGTAAAACAATTCTGTTACTCAGAAAGCAATATCATTGAAGACAAAAGATGCTTTCCAAACTAAGAAAGACATTTTAACTAGCAGGCACATGAACATGTAGACAAGAAAGGCTTTTGCAAAGTCCTTTTATTTGGACTGTATTATTGCATGGGTGAAAAGGAGAGAGCTTGCCTAAAGGCAATGGAGATACGGATATGGAGGAGGATCACTAAAAACAAGCTGGACTGACAAAATATGAAACCTTCAAATTTTAAAAGAGGTCAATGAAAAATGGACACTCATTAAAGAGATGGAAAGGAGGAAAATAAAACTTGTAGGCCACCTGACGAAACACAGTATGTTCCTCACAAATATTCTTGAAGGGAAAGTGTTGGGAAGGAGAGGCAGAGGAAGACCAAGAAAATCACACCTGATGACCTGAAGAAGTACAGGGACTACAAGGAAGTTAAGACAAAAACAAGGCATTGTCTTCAGTACATGATGATGATGATGACGATTATTATTATTATTATTATTATTATTATTATTATTATTATTATTATTATTATTATTATTATTATTATTATTATTATTGTCCAGCTCTTTGGCTGAATGGTCAGCCTAGTGGCTTTAGGTTTAGAGGGTCCTGGGTTTGATTCCCGACTGGGTCAGAGGATTTAACCTTAACTGGTTAATTCTCTTAGCTTGGGGACTGGATGTTTGTGCTGTCCCCAACACCCCTGCCACTCATACCCCACACATAACACTATCCTCCACCATAATAACACACAAATGTTTCTATACACAGCAGGTGGAATCCACTCTCGTTAGAGTCTGTCTTACAGGGGTTGCACCAGGCTAGCAATATAGTGTTGGCTACTGAATGTATGATTCGAAGCAGTGTATCGATTCATTCAAGTGTCCGAGTGAATCCATTCACAGGAACGGCGAGCTCACGGCACACGATTCAGCTTACTCCCAGCGGACAGTGCTGAGTGGCGCACTCACTGGACGTTGACGGGGAGCCGAGCTTCCGCTGCAGCGAGACAGTGAATCATGGCACATCGAAAGAATCGTGAACGAGCGCGGCTCAGTGAGACATATGATACACACGGCTCCTTATCGGCTCACTGGACACGCGGAGAGCCGAACTTCCGCTGAAGCGAGACAGTGAATCATGGCACATCGAAAGAATCGTGAACGAGCGCGGCTCAGTGAGACACATGATACACACGGCTCCTTATCGGCTCACTGGACACGCGGAGAGCCGAGCTTCCGCTGCAGCGAGACATACAGTGAGCCATGACACATCGAAAGAATCGTGAACGAGCGCGGCTCAGTGAGACACAAGATACACACGGCTCCTTATCGGCTCACTGCAGCGAGACATACAGTGAGCCATGCTACACTGAAAGAATCGTATGCTATAATGGACTCTCGAGCTCAGCTCATTTGAAAATAATACCCATTTGCATTCACTGTCCTCTTCTTACAGGGAGGTTTAAATAATAGATGGATTTATTTGCAGTGTTAAAAAGGTAGTCACAACATAATTCTGAAGTAGCTAGTAAGTAGGTAGGCTATTACGTTATACTATTTATTAGTTTAATGAATCTTAGTATTATAACTTAGTTGACATTTGACAATTAAACTCGACTCTAGCCTGCCCTATGACTATGAGTCATACTCATGACCACTCAAACGTACCTGTTTTATATTGGGAAAAACGGCTCACTATTCTCTCAGTTCATATGTCACATCGTTGCACAAGACTTCAATCATATGTGGACAGACGCAATAACAGTATGTTGAATCAGAAAACCAGCGGGCTACTGTACATCTCGGGTAGCCTATACAAAATATGACTATTAAAAAAATCCTCAGCTGATAGAAAAATACTTTTTAAAAAAATGACTGAGTGAGTTGTCGTGCGGTTAATATCGCGTGGCTATGCCCTTGCATTCGGGTGATGGTGGGTTCGAATCCCACCGTCGCCAGCCGTTAAGATGGTTTTTCCGTTGTCTCCCCGTTTTCACACCAGGAAATGCTGGGACTGTACCTTAATTCAGGTCATGGCTGCTACCTTCCTAATCCTAACCTTACCGAGCTCGATAGCTGCAGTCGCTTAAGTGCGGCCAGTATCCAGTATTCGGGAGATAATAGGTTCGAACCCCACTGTCGGCAGCCCTGAAAATGGTTTTCCGTGGTTTCCCATTTTCACACCAGGCAAATGCTGGGGCTGTACCTTAATTAAGGCCACGGCCGCTTCCTTCCCACTCCTAGCCCTTTCCCGTCCCATCGTCGTCGTAAGACCTATCTGTGTCGGTGCGACGTAAAACAACTAGCAAAAAAAAATCCTAACCTTTCCCACCCTGCTTCGCCGGAAACCTTCGATGTATTAGAGTAACTAGCATTTTTTCTAAGAAAGGAGTTCATAGTATGAAGACCAGATGGCAGCTGCGAGTACTGAATGCTGTTACTGCTGTCTCACCAGCACATACTACACAGATGCAGTAGGAGCGGTGACCAATGAGCCGTGAATCGGATCACTGTATCGATTCATTAATGTGAACGGAATCAAATGAATCGATTCAGTAAAATGAATCGAATGTCCCATCACTATAGCAATAGCCACACATTATTATTATTATTATTATTATTATTATTATTATTATTATTATTATTATTATTATTATTATTGGCTGTGAAAGACAAAATTAATAAAATGGCAAGGGATATATCAAGAGTGATTATGCCACCTAATTTATTAGGGATTGTTCAAAGAATTGCATATGCAAAGATGAATTATATCATTCAGGTATAATGTTAACTATTGTAACTGAAGGATTTGCTGGAGTATTTTTGTCAGGGTGTTCTAGTCCAGGAAAGGTTAAAGCAGTAAGATTGTGTCCATAATTATACAAGCACAAATATCTGTGACACTCTCCAGGAAACCTTACCTTAAGTTGCATAACGAAATTTTACACTACAAAGGAAAAAAGGTGGAAAGGGTGAAAAAAATTGATTTTTAGATTTGAATGCCATCTGTTAGCTGATCCTTGAACTACTACATGATGAAAGGAGTGACAGTGACGTCTCCATACAGAAAATTCTTCAAACTAAATTTGGAAACAGGCCATGCAGTCTAACAAAACCATATCTTAAATCACAATGGGAATTTAAAAATTGGCGACTTAAGGTATGGTTTCTTAAATTAAGTTCCTGCATTGTCTTCTTGTACTAAAATATGAAATAACCAGCCTGTACATCAAAATAATGTACGGTTACAATTATAGACATTTACTGTGCTGCACATATTATAAGAGAACATACTCTCAAAACCTCTCTGTATGTGGACATATCTTTGCAGCAGCACCTCCAGTGTTTTTTGATCGGCCGGGTGGCTTCAGATCTTTAGTAACAGCTCCCGTCGACCCTAATCAGCATATAGGCCGACTCCTAGTTGGATGTCAGCCTCCCCACTACGCTTCACCATGACCACCACCACCACCACCACCACCACCACAACGACTTCCGCCCTCACGTTTTCTCCCACCCTATGACGACTATTACGTCATCCCACCCTACACCACTTATGGCCACATTTTTCTCCGTGCCACAAACTTTTCCTCAGATCAGTATACCACCTCCTCGCTTTCTGCACCGCTGTTCATCATCTGTCTCTTCGTCTGCACAGCCACCATCTACGACACCGTCAACTTCAGCCGCATCAGCATTGGCCGCCCATTAACCAGCATTACCGCCATCGACTTCACATACCAACACAGTCTTCAGTTGCGTCGTTTGTGGCGCCGACCCACTCATCTCCATAACAGAAGTCCAACGCCAGCTACGCCTTCACGCTATACCAGTCCGGAGGGCGTTTCGGATCTTCAACTCCACGGGCCCAACATACTTAGTGCTCCTACAGCTACCCATTGCAACAGCCGCCGACCATCTTATCGCCACCGGTGCCCCCATCTACGGTCGTCTCCATAACGTCAAACCCTCTCATTCCCCTCCATAATCTAGACATCCCCTCACCACACCATGTCGCCGCACCCAGCCTGATCATCCTCCTTTTCAACCACCCCACAACGTCTGTCCACCATCTCCCCCATTCAATATCTCCTTCCCACCGCCACCAACACTCGAACATCTCCGACAACTCACAAATATCCTGTATCATATCACCTCCACACTTTCCCACATCACCCTTCCGCACAACTTCCATTTAAGCACTCCCGTATAAACGTCCATTTCTTCCCATCTCCATAATCAAGAGACCCCATCTTCTCTTCTCAGTAAATATTCACATCGCTTTACCCATCCTCTTCATTCGGCCACATCGCACTGCTCTCTTCACATCTCCTGGCCCGAGCGAGAGCGTCACTCTCTAGGGGGCCCACCCCACCCTTCGAGCGGGGGAATATACAAAAAAACATTTTATAACTGGTAATTTTAACTAATGTGGACTGCCTGGACGGGAGCCCGGTCATCGTGCTGTGATTTGTTTCTTCATGCTGACAAATGCATCACACAAAATAAAAATAATATTATCATGTGGTGAGTTATGTCAGGTTTACATGAAGAAATAAAGATTTCTTTTCTGCCAGAGGGTCATACGATTTTTTATGTGACTGGACTTTTGGTCTCATGAAAGGGAAGTACCGGTATTGCGTGACACGTATTTCTTCTCTCACAGATACTGTCTCGGTCATTGAAGTTAGCTCCCCTGAGACAAAACTTAAAAAAGCTGTCATCATCAGAAAAGAAACTGGTGAGCTGTTAGTAAATATGTATAACTGGCACCATGGTTGGGAAAAAGTTACTCAGATCACATCTTTATGTCATTTTACTGCGAAAAAGAATATACCCGGTGTCATTACATGTTTACAAAAATTGGATGGTCTAACTGTAATTATAAAGATTTCTGAGGTAGGTAATCTTCCTCAGAACCTACCTAAGAAGTTGGAAGTAAAAGGCACTACTACAGAAAGGACGAAATATCTGTTCAACAACATTCAAGAGCACTGCACAACAAAAACAAGGTATTTGTTGTGCCCAAGGCCAGGTAATATTAAAGCCGCTGAACCTGGGTTATTTAGCGAGACGGACTGTGTGTGCAAAAGGAAAAGACATATGTAATTAAGAATATTCCAGAAAAATGAGCAACAATTCAGTTTTGTTACTACAGGATACAAGATAGATTAGTAATGTAAATCATTAATTGGATACTGACTATGTGTAGTTACAGAACAATCTTTTAAAATATCCAACATCATTCTTCTTCTTCTTCTTCTTCTTCTTCTTCTTCTTATTATTATTATTATTATTATTATTATTATTATTATTATTATTATTATTAGCATTGCTACTATTGAAATAATTATAGTAATCTTACCTTGTTTGTACATCTTAAGACAGAACTTCTGTGAATGTGAGTGTCTCAGGACTAAAACTTCCTTCTTTGGGTTTTTCAAATTTTGAACATGTTTACATATTTTTCTTTTTTCCAGAGAATAAAACACCAAAATATTTAGGAAAATTATTTTAATATGCAAATCTGATATTCCTTCAACTATTGAAACAGTGAGATTTTCTTTAATCTTTAGTATATTATCAAAGTTCTATACCCCATTTTTCAATCAATTTTCACAAAATTCTGTCTTACAACTTCAAAAAGAGATCAGTTTTTAAGCTAGAGACTTCTGGTTTTCATGATGCAACACCAAGAAGGAGTGGTTCGAAAGGGATGAAAGTTGGGGAAAAAACAGAGACGGCACGGACGAATAATTGATGTTTATTTCAAACCGATATGCAGGTTACACAATGCGCACGGCATCGACTCAGTAGGATGTAGGACCACCGCGAGCGGCGATGCACGCAGAAACACGTCGAGGTACAGAGTCAATAAGAGTGCGGATGGTGTCCTGAGGGATGGTTCTCCATTCTCTGTCAACCATTTGCCACAGTTGGTCGCCCGTACGAGGCTGGGGCAGAGTTTGCAAACGGCGTCCAATGAGATCCCACACGTGTTCGATTGGCGAGAGATCCGGAGAGTACGCTGGCCACGGAAGCATCTGTACACCTCGTAGAGCCTGTTGGGAGATGAGAGCAGTGTGTGGGCGGGCATTATCCTGCTGAAACAGAGCATTGGGCAGCTCCTGAAGGTACGGGAGTGCCACCGGCTGCAGCACATGCTGCACGTAGCGGTGGGCATTTAACGTGCCTTGAATACGCACTAGAGGTGACGTGGAATCATACGCAATAGCGCCCCAAACCATGATGCCGCGTTGTCTAGCGGTAGGGCGCTCCACAGTTACTGCCTGATTTGACCTTTCTCCACGCCGACGCCACACTCGTCTGCGGTGACTATCACTGACAGAACAGAAGCGTGACTCATCGGAGAACACGACGTTCCGCCATTCCCTCATCCAAGTCGCTCTAGCCCGGCACCATGCCAGGCGTGCACGTCTATGCTGTGGAGTCAATGGTAGTCTTCTGAGCGGATGCCGGGAGTGCAGGCCTCCTTCAACCAATCGACGGGAAATTGTTCTGGTCGATATTGGAACAGCCAGGGTGTCTTGCACATGCTGAAGAATGGCGGTTGACGTGGCGTGCGGGGCTGACACCGCTTGGCGGCGGATGCGCCGATCCTCGCGTGCTGACGTCACTCGGGCTGCGCCTGGACCCCTCGCACGTGCCACATGTCCCTGCGCCAACCATCTTCGCCACAGACGCTGCACCATGGACACATCCCTATGGGTATCGGCTGCGATTTGACGAAGCGACCAACCTGCCCTTCTCAGCCCGATCACCATACCCCTCGTAAAGTCGTCTGTCTGCTGGAAATGCCTCCGTTAATGGCGGCCTGGCATTCTTAGCTATACACGTGTCCTGTGGCACACGACAACACGTTCTACAATGACTGTCGGCTGAGAAATCACGGTACAAAGTGGGCCATTCGCCAACGCCGTGTCCCATTCATCGTTCGCTATGTGCGCAGCACAGCGGCGCATTTCACATCATGAGCATACCTCAGTGACGTCAGTCTACCCTGCAACTGGCATAAAGTTCTGACCACTCCTTCTTGGTGTTGCATTTGCTCTGTCAGTCAGTGTATTAAATAAATCAAAAATGCTATTTAATGACTTAAGGTATGGTTTCCTGGAGAGTGTCACAATGAGAAATAAGGATGAAATGGATTTTTATCAAAATCTCTATTTAACCCCAAGAGGTTATTTGATTCTATTTAATGATAGAATAGTAGATGGATTATTTTTTTCTTTTTTTGAAAATTGCTTTACGTCACACCGACACAGATAGGTCTTATTGCGACGATGAGATGGATTATTAGTATTGTTGTTGTTTGAGTCATCAGTCCATAGACTGGTTTGATGCAGATCCCATGCCACCCTATCCTGTGCTAACCTTTTTATTTCTACGTAACTATTGCATCCTACATCTGCTCTAATCTGCTTGTCATATTCATACCTTGGTCTACCCCTACCGTTCTTACCACCTACACTTCCTTCAAAAACCAACTGAACAAGTCCTGGGTGTCTTAAGATGTGTCCTATCATTCTATCTCTTCTTCTCGCCAAATTTAGCCAAATCGATCTCCTCTCACCAATTCGATTCAGTATCTCTTCATTCGTGATTCGATCTATCCATCTCACCTTCAGCATCCTTCTGTAACACCACATTTCAAAAGCTTCTATTCTCTTTCTTTCTGAGCTAGTTATCGTCCATGTTTCACTTCCATATAATGCCACACTCCACACGAAATTCTTCAAAAACACCTTTCTAATTCCGATATCAATGTTTGAAGTGAGCAAATTTCTTTTCTTAAGAAAGCTCTTCCTTGCCTGTGCTAGTCTGCATTTTATGTCCTCCTTACTTCTGCCATCGTTAGTTATTTTACTACCCAAGTAACAATATTCATCTACTTCCTTTAAGACTTAATTTCCTAATCTAATATTTCCTGCATCACCTGCCTTCATTCGACTGCACTCCATTACTTTTGTTTTGGACTTATTTATTTTCATCTTGTACTCTTTACCCAAGACTTCATCCACACCATTCAGCAACTTCTCGAGATCTTCTGCAGTCTCAGATAAAATAACAATATCATCGGCAAATCTCAAGGTTTTGATTTTCTCTCCTTGGACTGTGATTCCCTTTCCAAATTTCTCTTTGTTTTCCTTTACTGCCTGTTCTATGTAAACATCAAAAAGGAAAGGGGACAATCTGCAGCCTTGCCTCACTCCTTTCTGAATTGCTGCTTCTTTTTCAAAGCCCTTGATTCTTATCACTGCACACTGATTTTTATACAGATTGTAGATAATTCTTCGTTCTCGGTATCTGATCTCTATCATCTTCAGAATCAGAAATAGCTTGGTCCAATCAACATTATTGAGTGCCTTTTCTAGATATACAAATGCCATGTACGTGGGCTTGTCCTTCTTGATTCGATCCTCTAAGATCAGACGTAAAGTCAGGATTGCTTCACGTGTTCCTACATTTCTTCTGAAGCCAAATTGATCTTCTCCCAACTCAGCTTCAACTCGGTTTTCCATTCTTCTGTAAATAATACGTGTTAAAATTTTGCAGGCATGAGATACTAAACTAATGGTGTGGTAGTTTTCACACCTGTCAGCACCAGCTTTCTTGGGAATAGGTATAACAACATTCTTCCAAAAATCGGATGGGACTTCTCCTGTCTCATACATCTTGCACACTAAATGAAATAACCTTGCCATGCTGGTTTCTCCTAAGGCAGTCAGTAATTCAGAGGGAATGTCATCAATTCCAGGTGCCTTGTTCCTATTGAGGTCACTCACCGCTCTGTCAAACTCTGACCTCAAAATTGGTTCTCCCATTTCATCAGCATTAACAGCCTCTTCATGTTCCAGAACCAAATTATCTACATCTTTACCTTCATACAACTGTTGGATATGCTCCTGCCATCTTTCTGCTTTGTCTTCTTTCTCTAGAAGTGGCTTTCCATCTGAGCTCTTAATATTCAAGCAGCTAGATTTCCTTTCTCCAAAGGTTTCCTTGATTTTCCTGTATGCAGCATCTACCTTTCCCAGGACCATATAGCCTTCGACATCCTTGCACTTCTCCTTCACCCATTCTTCCTTAGCTACCTTGCACTTTCTATCCACTTCATTCTTTAATCGCCTGTATTCTTTTCTGCCCTCTTCATTTCTAGAATTCTTGTATTTTCGTCGTTCATCAATCAGGTCTTGTATCTTCTGAGTTTTCCACTGATTCTTAGTTGATCTTTTCTTCCTTCCTAACATTTCTTCAGCAGCCCTACTGACTTCATTTTTCATTACTCTCCACTCTTCCTCTATAGTGTTTCCTTTAGCCTTTTCATTTAGTCCTTGTGCAACACGTTCCTTGAAACAATCCCTCACACTCTTTTCTTTCAACTTGTCTAGATCCCATCTTTTTGCATTCTTTCCTTTCTTCAATTTCTTCAACTTCAAATGGCATTTCATGACCAATAAGTTGTGGTCAGAGTCCACGTCTGTTCCTGGGAAAGTTTTGCAATCCAACACCTGGTTTCTATGGCAACAATATGGGAAAATACAAAATGGAAGGTGAAGAAGCATGTTAAAGTTACATCGTCATGTGGCTATGCTAGCCTGATGCAGAGCCCTTGTAAGACAGATCCTACAGTGAAGATGGGCAGCCTTTGCCATGTATAATGATGATGACGATGATGATGATGATGATGATGATGATGATGATGATGATTTATGGTTTCTGGAGATGCTGAGGTGCTGAAATTTTATCCCACAGGAGTTGTTTCACATTCCATGAAATCTATAGACACAAGGCTGGTGTATTTGAGCACCTACAAGTAGCATCAGGCTGAACCAGGATCAAACCTGCCAACCTGAGCTCAGAAGGCTATCGCTCTACAGTCTGAGCTGTTCAGCCTGGCCTGCTGTGTATAGGAAACTGCACTTTAGTCTCGTGGAGGATATAGTTGTGTGTGGTATTTGAGCTTCAGGAATGTTGGGGACAGCACAAAGGTAGCCTTCATACATAGAACCAAATGGGATGTTTATTATTTTAGCCTCTAAAAATCAGTCAATAACAACAGAAACAATAACAACAGCAACAATAACTCCTACTACAAAAACAATTTTCAAAATTTGTACCAGTACTTGAAAGGAATTTTATGTCAATGAAATTTTCAGTCATAGTAATATATCAGGTAGGAGGGTTTCCTTTGGACTTGAAATTATACAATTATTCATTTTCTTTATATATTTATCTTCAAAAATTCTATCGTGGCAGTGCCTAGAGATATGTATCTCATTGAGAGTTCAGTACTGAGACAAACACAAACTCCCAATCCCCAAGCTAGAGGAGTTAAGTGACTTCCCAATGTAGATGGGATCTCACTAGGACCCTATGAACCACTGGCCATTCAGCCAAAGAGATGGACTCTTTACAGCCAGTCTAACTCAATAAAATTGTAACTTCCTGGGTAACTTTAATTTATTTCATTGTCTATAAAAGTCCACTTTCTTATGCATATAATTTTCTTGCTTTTTAATTTTAAGGTTTCACAAGCCATTTTGAAGTTAGGCATAGTTAATCAAGTACCATTAATTACTAAAGAAATGGAATTGTTCCTAAAACATAATCAAAAGAGATGTGAGATACATACCTAGTCCAATTCCCAAGCAAGCCAGTTTGCAGGATTTATTATGGAAATTTGATCAACAGTTGCCTGGTCGACTCCTTTAGCTTTTAAGCGGTGCAGAATATTTGTTAGAATATGAGAAAATCCATGTCCACCAAACTGCATCTACAAATACACAATGTTATCAATAATATTTTATACTCAAAAAGCTGCTTTGGATTTATTATCTACAATGTATGAAAATCAGCACAGAAAAGAGTAAGACAATGGTGTTGACTATAGGAGAAAGGGAAGAGAAAGGAATTATAAAAATAAAGATACAAAAACTTGAAATTCTGTATTATTATTATTATTATTATTATTATTATTATTATTATTATTATTATTATTATTATTATTATTATTATTATTATTATTATTAATTCACTTATTTATTTTCCACAAATTGTAGATAAAATTCAGGGATGGTGAATGGAGAAATGTGCCTCCATCCCCACTTAAAATTCCAATATTAAAAAATTACAATTATAATATACAGAATGTGCTTATATACAGTTACTGTATGTACATAGACATATTATTTACATAATATTCACAAGATCTGTTCAACATTCAAGTAATTCTACTCACACACCCCCTCACACCCTCCCCCACCCCCACACATATACACACTTGAATCCCCACATATACTTCAGCTAGACCGGCTCATTAATAATCACATACAGTCTCACTCACTCAGGATCACATAAACTTTCATCCACCCTCCCATGCATACTGAACATTTGCACAGTAGAAAATTATGTTATGTACAGTACGTTTCATTATATATACATTCCTTTTACCTCTTTATACAGTTTTTCAGTAGGTTGTTCTTTTTTTCTGTGGTAAGAGTTCATTCCATAGCCAAGCAGAACGAATTAAGAAGCCACTTTGATAAGATGCTGTCCTTGCAAGTGGAGGGAAAAGGGACACACTTTGACCTCTTTGAGTGGAACGGTAGTTCAGCTGTAAGCGATTGAAAGGGTTGATGTGAATGTTACCTGCGAGGGATTTTCTCAGAAAAGCAATATCTATTTGTTTACATAGAGCTGTTATGAGGGACAGTTACCTGACTGTACTTAAGTGACCATGTTGAGCAATTAGTCGTTCTGCTCGGCGTTGAACTCCTTCTAGTTTCGTCATGTTATCTACTGTAGAGGGATGCCAGGAAGGAAGCCCGTACAACAGTATTGGCCGTACTAATGCCAAATAGGCCGTCTGAACTGCCTTCTTTCTGGCTTCCAGTAGAGATTTGCAGATAAATCCCAAGACTCTGTAAGCTTTGCCCCTTTATTTCCTCAATATGCTTGTTCCATTTTAAACTGCTGCAAATATGAATGCCAAGCAATGTTATTGAGGTGTAAGGCATCAGGTTTTCACCACACAGTGAAATTCGATGTTGTAATGGTGACCTTGCTCAGGTTAAGTGGATATATTTAAATTTCTGTACATTTATGGATATTCAATTTTTTTGCACCAGAGAGGCACATTATCAAGATATGACTGTGACCTATTTATGTCGTTCCCATTATGAATGGTGCTGTAAATGATGGTGTCATCAGCGTACTGTGCCATAGTAGATGATACACAACCTGGTAGATCCAGCGTAACGATCGTGTACAGAAACAGCCCCATCACACTACAATGAATCACACCCGAGGTGACTAAAGTATGGTCTGACCTGGCCCTACTGAACATGACGCACTGCGTTCGACCTACCAGAAATGATCAAAGCCATGCCAGCAGTTTGCCTTGAATGCCATACTTGTTAAGTTTTAACAACAGTCGTTGATGGGGTACCTGATCAAAGGCCTTACTCCAGTCGAGAGTTAACACAGTCCACTTGGGAGATATTAGACTGGTCCAGGGAATGTTGCCAGTCATCAATCACCATTGTTAAAAGTGTAGTACAGGATTTTCCAAAGAGGAATCCATGTTGGTTGTTATTCAACAGGTTTCTCTCATTCAGAAAAAACAGCAAATGTTTAACAATTAGGCATTGTATGCACTTACATAAACCAGATGCAATGGAGACCGGGCATTAAATGTCTACATTTTCTCTGTTGCCGTCTTTGAACATGGGAACGATGTCTGCTTTCTTTCATTCATCTGGCACAGTCCCACTGTTCATAGAAATATTAAATACTGTATTGTGCAAAGAGAAAGTGCCACTGCAACTGCACAGCGGTGGAGAATTCTGGCCGGCATGTTATCTGGGCCGCTCGCTGCATGGGGTCTGGTTCTCCGAAGACTCACTGCGACCTTGTTAGCAGCGAGGTAAAGACTAGATAGGGGCAGGACCTTGTAGTGAACTTGTCTTCGTCCTTGTCAGCCGTGGTGAGGTTATTTTTTAATTTACTTTTAAATATGGCTGCTATTTCTTGGAGAAGGGAAACTGAAACTGAAGATGGATGGAGCACTGTTGCTGCTTTTGTTTCTGATGAAAGCCCATAGCTCTTTGCTACTGGAACCAAGGCTGTGGATATATGAACTGTAGGTATCATGGATTAATGATTTGATTTTGTACCTAGACAGTCTGTACTTCTCCTACCTACTGTCACTTGGATTTTCCTTCCATTTTCTCTGTAAATTATTTTTCTTTCGGATACCTGATATTATCTCTTTTTGGATACTTGATCGACGCATTTGAAAAGTACATTTTTCCAGTTTTGCCAGATCTCATTGATATTTATATCACTACCGAGCTCGATAGCTGCAGTCACTTAAGTGCGGCCAGTATCCAGTATTCAGGAGATAGTGGGTTCGAACCCCACTGTCGGCAGCCCTGAAAATGGTTTCCCGTGGTTTCCCATTTTCACACCAGGCAAATGCTGGGACTGTACCTTAACTAAGGCCATGGATGCTTCCTTCCCATTCCTAGGCCTTTCCTGTCCCATCGTCGCCATAAGACATATCTGTGTTGGTGCGACGTAAAACAAATAGCAAAAAATATATATATATATCACTGGTGAAGGATGTGAGGAGAATTGGAACATTTTTTGATTGAAGAGAGGAAAGATCATTCCAGCTGGTGCAGGAAGAAATGATATATTATACTGGAGAGGAGTTTTGGGAAGGATTTTCTTAAGGTCAACGTTGTAATTATAGCTTGGAGATCACAAAATCCAGGTATTACGTCCAGGGACTGGAGTTAGTAAGGAACAGGTCTAGCATGGAATGAAAATATTGAGTAATATGAGTCGCTTCAAACACTAACAGATGGAGAAAAATGTTGTAGAAGATGGGAAGTGAACTGGTTCAGGATGCAGGCCTGGACATGGAGATCAGTAAAAGATTCAAGAGGGAAATGCATTTTAGTAGAGTGTGAGAAACCTGGTGTGGAGGAAGGAATTGCTAATGAATGGAAGAAGGCATGTACATGAATAGAAGTAAGTGGAGAATACTCATTCACCACACCCGGGAATCTGGAGCTGGTTCAAGATGATTATGTTGATGATGTAAGGAGGTGTACTGACATATGCAGCAGAAACCTGGACACTGACAAAGCAACAAGAAAATATAATCCAGGCCTGAAAAATAAATATTTTAAGTACAATAGGAGAGACAATAAAGGACAGAGTAAAAAAGTCAGGACATCATGAAGGAAATCAGAGTGGAAAAGCTTTATGACAGAATGGAGAAGGATAAAAGTAGATGCTTTGGACATGTTTAGAGGATGGAAGAGGGAATGATGCCAAAGCAGAGATGGAGACCCAGAAAGAAGGAGGGAGGGCAAAAGGGAGACCAATGCTAAGGTGGCTGAAATTGATCAAGAATGGTATGGAAGAAACCTGTACTGGAACACTGTTAAGGAGGAACAATGGTGGTTGGATAGAGGAAGATGGCAAGGTGCCAAAAACATCCCAATCTGATGGGAGCTGGACAAGGAAAATGTGTGATGATGATGATGATGATGATGATGATGATGATGATGATGATGATGATGTATGAGATTAATTTATCAAAATGATCCAAGATTTTGTAATTATCCAACTATAGATGTTTAATATTATACTGTACATCCGTAAACTGAGGGTTTTATAAGATTTAATGTGATATTCTGGAGTACAATGTGAATTTTACATAGTAATGACACTTTCCAGATACTTTACAAATTAGCAGCCATTATGAGTCATGGAAAGAAACAAGTGACAAATGAAATCACAGACAGAAAGAAGTTAGGACACACACAATCAGTAGTAAAGCCTGAAAATAGACTGGGTAAACTGAGCTTTCCGAAAAATATTCTAGATAAACAAATATAATACCTGAACTGAATGTACAACTGAAGGCATGCATGGCGAATACATGTAGCGATACCCTACCTAGCAAACAAACAGTGGTTTATTCTCACCTAAGAACAAGGGTAAAATGTAGATAACTCAGCTTTCCTTAGTTGTCTGATCCGAGACTAGTAGGAATTGATGTGCATGCCTATACATTCTCCATGCGTGCTTAGCTATAGAATTTGTAGGCTGGCTTTCCCTAGTGAGTTTTGTTCTCTAAAGTGAAAATTAGTGTTATATAGCTATTTCACAAAAAATATGTCAATTTCATGCTACACAGAGTTTCATGGAGTCTTATAATTTATTCATCACTTTTGTAGACATAAATAAATATGATTTAGATAGTGATGAACATGCACAGTTAAAGGTAACCATTTGCTAAATACAGTAGTGGAAATCAACATGCCAATAAGAAAATTGCATATACTATTGAAAGTGCCAATATAATGTATACACTGTTAGTTCATCAATAATTTTGTAATAAATTGAGATAAAAATCTGAAATTTGATGAAGGGGTAGGTTAATGTCTTGGATTTAGGTGGCCTTGGATTGGTAACTTCTGTTTAGTTTGTTTACAAGTGACATGAACAGAGACACAACATGGCAGATGCAAGGCTATATCATTCAAAGAAAGAAAGAAAGAAAGGAAGTTGATTTTGAAGTAGTATTTCAAGTTTGAAAATATTTCTGCGGTACAGTGACAATGGAGGAAGAAATTTTGAACACAGCCACCGACACGTCAATTTACCAGGGCTTAATGTGTGGTGCAGGTAGTCCTCTCAGGGGATGACTAGGCCGTTCTTCTTTGAAGGAACAGTTAGTTAGCAGTGCAGGTTATATCGATAAGCTGCAGACATCAATTTTACCTGCAATCTGAGATCTGTATGGGGGCGATAGGTTTTAGTTTCAACAAGATGGTGTCTGAGCTCACTACCATTGAAATGTCGAATTTCTAGCACGGTTTCCAGAGGTATCGCCTCTAGACTTCTACTTCTGAGGGACTTGTAAAAAATGTTGTGTATCAGGCAAAGGCACATACACTAGCTGCACTATGAAAAAACATTGAATTAACATGTGCAGCAATTCCACTGGACATGTCACAGAATGATGTCAGTTGCAGTGTTAGGTGGTATCAACTGTGTTTGACTGCTGACTGTGGCCACTTTGAACACCTCAAGTGATTTCAATACGTTGAACATTAAGCTATATCTTCACCAAATTTCAGGCTTGTATCTCAATTTGTAAGAAAGTTATTAATGAACAAATAGTGTCTACATTTTATTGGCACCCTCTGTATTAAAGGGATTTAAGAGCTGAATTACCGGTCGAGTTGACCATGCGGTTAGGGATCCGCAGCTGTGAGCTTGCATCCGGGAGATAGTGGGTTCGAACCCCACTGTCGGCAGCCCTTAAGATGGTTTTCCATGGCTTCCCATTTTCACATCAGGTAACTGCTGGGGCTGTACCTTAATTATGGCCATGGCCGCTTCCTTCCTATTCCTAACCCTTTCTTCTCCCATCATCACCATAAGACCTATCTGTGTCAGTGCAACGTAAAGCAAATAGAAAAGAAAGAAAAGGCTGAATTGGCAATCCCAAATAGAAGACAGGAAACTTCAGATAGGTACACAATATTTATGACAGACCTACACTTAAAAAGTAGCAGCAGCAGCAGCAGGTGTTGTTGTTGTTCCTTGAAAGGTTGTGTCCTGTTTAGCTACCCGAAAGAAAATTCCCATGCTTTCTCACTGAACACAATCATAGGTCAGTGTAGGAGGAGGGAGCATTTCTTTCTTTTATCCATTACTTATATTTACCTGCTTGAGTCCTTTCTTTCCATGTTTGTACAATGTTCTTAATCTTATACCAGCAGTAAAAACTGCTATTCCTTTGTCTCTTCCAATGCAATAAGATGAAGAAGAATATCTGAAACACCCTGTCCACCTACAATGTGGTCTGAAAGTCAACAAAATAGCTTCTGTTCCCAGTAATACAGTATAACCCTGATTTTATGTGACCTCAGTTTAGCATAAATTTGCATATAATGCAAGAAATTTCCAAGTCCCAAAAATGATTCTGTAAGATAAGATTACCAGACATCCCCATTTTCTAAGGACAGTCCCAGAATTTTGCTTCTTGTCCCCGGAGGAAACAGTCTCCGGAATGTCCCTGGATTTTAATCACTTCTTCCCAGAAAACCACAGAGTCTTAGTGTTCATTATTAGTGCGGATTTACATCAACATAACATCCCATAATTCATTTTTATAAAACACTTGAGTATTTCCCTTAGCTATACTCTCCAGCTGTGATATCATTGGTCTACTACTTCCAATCACTGTTCTCTTTGCAAATAACTAAATGTCAGTTCTGCAGCACATAACTTGTGCTTACTTAGCAATTTACGGTGTCTGTAAGCACATGGACACCTGCATGGTGATATACACTGGCAGAAAATGAAATCCCAACACTAGAGGAATGCCATTTAGGCTAGGTAATTGTCTAGGTAACATATTTATTTGAGTGAAGTTTCCAGGTCACAGGTCCAAGTATGTGTGAGAACACATGTGACATAACCACTGTAGTCACCACAACTTTGAATGCAAGCATGCAAACGTGCATTCATTTTGTCGTACAGGTGCTGTATGTCATTTTGTATGATAGTGTTCCATGCTTGTTGCACTTGGTCAGTCAAATCAGCAACGATTATTGCTGGTATTGGATGACACTGGATTTGTCATCCCATAATGTCCCACACATGCTCAATGGGCACAAGGTCTGGTTATCTCGCAGGCCAAGGCAACTGGCTGACACCCTGTAGAGCACATTTGGTGAAAGCAGCACTATGTGGATGAGCATTGGAAAACACCCCCTTGAATACTGTGAATGAATGGCAGCACAACCGGTTCAATCACCAGTCTGACATACAAAACCGCCGTCAAGGTTCTTGGGATAATGATGAGACTGCTTCTGCTGTCAAAGGAAATTGCTCCCTAGACCATAACTCCTGGTTTAGGTCCAGTGTGTTGACGCTGCAGACAGTTTGGTTCCAAGCGCTCATCTGGCCTCCACCTTTCCAATCTACGGCCATCACCTGCACCAAGTTAGAAATGGCTCCCATCTGAGAACACAACAGATCTCCATTTCATCCTTCAACGAGTTCTAGCTTGACACCACTGAAGTCGAAGATGGCAATGATTGGGAGTTTGTGGCAGGAACACAACAGGATATCTGACTCAGAGCTGTCCCTCAAATAATTGATTTGTTACAGTTCGGTGTGTCTCTCTGGTGCCAACTGAAGGTCTAATGGCTGCTGCAGATCCAGTATGATCCACCACAACCATGCAGCAAATATGGCAGTCTTCCCTCTCCGTAGTGGTCCGTGCGTGGCCGGACCCGGTCTTCTTGAGATAGTGTCTTCCCATGACCATTGTTGCCAATCCTGATGCACTGCGGATACATTCCTGCCAAGTCTTTCTGTAATATCGTGGAAAGAACATCCACCTTCTCGTAGCCCTATTATATGGCCTCACACAAACTCAGTAAGCTGCTGATACTTCCTTCTTCGAATCCTTAAAGGCATGTTTCACACACACCTGCCTCCAAACGTCATCACCGGGCAATGACTAATGCTCATAAAGTGTAAAGTGTGTATTTAAAGCGAACTTGCTTTACAAGGTCATAATGGCATTCCCAGTACCACTCTTCAGCAACTAGCGTGAAATTTGAATAGACGTCATTTTAAGATGTGCAAACATGCCTCCCGAATTTTGCAAATCTAGCACAACTCCTTCTTAGTGTTGGGAATTCATTTTCCACCAGTGTATATCATAAGAATATTTTATATAGTTTGAAAATGTCTAAAACACGAAAGGTTTTTTTTGCAAGTTGCTTTATGTCGCACCGACACAGATAGGTCTTATGGCGACGATGGGACAGGAAAGCGCTAGGAGTGGGAAGAAAGCGGCCGTGGCCTTAATTAAGGTACAGCCTGGTGTGAAAATGGGAAACCACGGAAAACCATCTTCAGGGCTGTTGACAGTGGTGTTCGAACCCATTATCTCCCGAATACCGGCCACACTTAAGCAACTGCAGCTATCGAGCTCAATAAAACATGAAAGTTAATAATGTTATTGACTTTACGTCGCACTAACTACTTTTACAATTTTCAGAGAAACACAGAAGTGTTCAGGAAGCAATTCGATGTTGAAGGAGTTTCCTTTTCTCTGTTGAGGTGCAAATGAATCTTCTGCCCTTTTTCTTTATGCCAAACAACATTTTTAGTGTCAGGAGTTGTGCAAAACCTCTATGCAAACAAAAAGCCATGAAAGTGCTTTGAGTAGTGAAAATGGTAACATGAAGTAAGTAAATAAATAATATGCAAGCAAAATTAATATTTTTTGTATGTAAGTGGAATCAGTATTTTTATCCTTTCAAATGTGTATCAAACAACGTAACAAAATGAAAAACTAATTTGCAGCAAACTACAAAAGTAGTTTATGTGTATGTTCAGTCTTCAGCCCTAAGGCTGGTTGGATCCTCAACAGCTCTGCCATCAGCTGTCATAGATGGCCTAGGCATCACTGAAGAGGCGTACTAGGGAAATGAGGAGTGAGGTAGTTTCCCGTTGCTTTCCTCACCGAGCCAGAAGTTGCTATTACATATCAGTCTGCCAAGCCCACTGAAATGCATGCACTAACCGACCCTATGAGCAACATGTTCACACCATTCATAGCAGGGACTGGCTGCACATGGAATGGCATTACTAGCATCGCTCATACCTCAGTCACTTTCATATTGTCAAAGTCAAGGATAAGACAGAGACAGATCAATGAAAGTAACAAAATTGCTCTAGCCTATACCAGAAGACATGGTGCACTGTAAACACTAGGTCCTGCCAGCAAAAAATGCATATATCTGTCCCTGGAAATTGTGAAGAACATCTGGTAGGGTTGTTACTATAAGAGCAATGCAATTTTATATTCGACTGAGTGTAATTTGCAACATAATAGAACCTGCATTTAGTGTAAGGAAATGACGAAATTCTCAAGTATTTTTTTGTATTCAGTATGGTTATGTGGAAGTTAAGAACTTACGATAAAAGACATCATAAGCTTTCTAAGCATGAGTGAAGCCAGAAGTGGAATGTGACATGCGCAGGCACTTAGTGCTAAAGTGAGATATCAGGCTCATGTCACGTATAGTATACATCTGACCTTAGCTGAGTGTAGAAGCTGCAGTACACTATAGTTTTTGAATGGTGACTGCCACAGACCGAGCAAAGCTGAAAACTGACGATGTCACACCATTCAAACAAATATGCCACTTTGCTTCCATGTATGCATAGGGGCAACGATATTTTGGTAATAATAATGGTGTGTGGCCTCCACAAGATGCCTGGTGCAGGTCTTCTGAGTAGACACCCTGTAGGCGACCTGCATGTCTGTTAGGATGGGGCCCTACCTGAGATGAATTCTGATGATGAAGACGGCACAAACACCCAGTCCCAATTCTGAAGAATTAACTAACGAAAGTTAAAATCGCCGACCTGGCCGGGAATTGAACCTGAGGGCCCTTGCACCCTAGAATGTTAACCATTTAGCCATGGCGCCGGACGATATTTTGGTATCCATAGTTAAACCACAAAAAAAAAAAAACTCAGATAATACTGGAAATAAATATGTCAATGCCAAAAGTATTGTTCAATATTTGCAGTATTTGATGAATGAACAGTATTTTCAGACCAGTGATGGTCTCCATTCATAGAATTGCTGTTAGTACCATAACAAAAATCTATATTCATAAATATTTTTTAATTACGTATAAAGTACAGTTTTTTGATACAGCTATGAATGGGGTATTGACATTTCCTGTTTTGGCCCCTTGATACAGCTATGCAACTGTGTGCTAATGAAGTAGTGCACATCCCAGCTCTCCCTGAATTTAAATACTGAGTTTCGAAAAATTCAGTCAAGCTGTTTTCCCCCCAAGATAAATACGAAGTATGAAGAAAAAACCTAAAGTGTAAAGGCCAAGTTACAATTCAGCTTTTTTTTTTTTTTGCTAGTGGTTTAACATCACATTAATATATCAAAGGTTTTCAGTGATGCAAGGATGGGAAAGGGCTAGGATTGAGAAGGTAGCATCCATAGCCTTAATTAAGCTACAACCCCTGGTTTTTCCTTGTGTGGAAATGGGAAACAAATCTTTAGGGCTGCCGACGGTGGGAATCGAACCCACCATCTCCCAAATGCAAGTTCACAGCTAAGCAACCCTAACCGCATGGCCAATTCGCTTGGTTAAAATTAAGTTATAATATTACTGGTATAAATTATCATTTTATTTATATAGATATTATGTACTATAAGGGATTAAAAAACCTCAGTATTTCCCGTCAAGTGGAAAAATAACTGTCACTAATAATACCAAAGAGACCAGGTAACTAAGTGCAATTTTGAGAGAAAAAAGAAAAAGGTACCGGTAATGAGAATTTTCATTATTGAAAGTTGTGTAAATAAGTATTTAGGCAAAGATTTTCTGCTTCAACAACTACCATACAAGGAAAACAACTGATCAGGTGTGAAACAGGTGAGCCGAACATGTCTGTGGACACCTGTGGCACTAAAAGTCATATGATAGATAAAACATAAGTAGACAAAGAAACATCATATACTGCTGCAATTATGTAAATCTTATGTGGATGTTTTGACTTTGTAGTGTGAGTGCTAGGAAACTACAATCTTCAACTGCCATATGTGTGCTACAGAAAAGTCATGTAACTACAGTATAATATTTAGGGAAGGCATCTTCTTGTTTTATTGCTTGTGCTGAGTAAATAATGTACCAGTCTGATGGTGCCATTTATGTTAATACATATAAAGATTTCTAGAAAAGCTTTGATTTCTGCTGAAACCCCGACTTAAGATAAACTTCCGTGTAAGGTTTTAAAAAATCAGGTTCCTGTAAAAATGCTTAATAGGGGTTTTTCTGTAATGAGAAATTGTGCGATGGAATGACCGAGCACAAAGTTTGTGTATAAACAGAATTAAGGAAACAAACGAGTGTTACATGTGCAAGTAACAATGTGGTCGTCTGCAAAATTTCCTGCTTCAACAACTACCATACAAGGAAAAACAACTGATCAGGTGTGAAAACATGTTTGATGCATGAAATATTATATATTTATTAATACTTTAAGTTTTTATGAGCTTGCATTCAAAAGATGATGGGTTCGAACCCCACACTTGGTTGCAGTGAAGATGGTTTTCCATGGATTTCTATTTTCATACCAAGTAACTACTGGGGCTGTTCTTTAACTAAGGACATGGTCACTTCGTTCCCAGTCCTAGCTCTGTCCTAAACCATCATCGCAATAAGACTTGTCTCTGTTGATGCAATGTAAAACGAACAGCAAAAAATTTTAGAAGACGATCAGTACTGGAGTAAGTTGTTTTTGGCTGTTAATGTTAGCAACATTGCTCATCACCTGTATGATGTGTAACAAAAGTAGATCAACCTGTAGCTGATACCACTGCACACAGCGTAGAGCAGTGGTATTCAAAATGTGGTACGAGTGGTACGTGGGTTCCTCTCAAGGTGTACATAAGTTTATCATAGTTCCTAACTGTTTTTGGTGAGCAGATCATAAAAAAGTTGAGCCAGCTCATTTTAAATAAAATCTTGTTTTGAATTATTTTTGTCTAAAATATGCGTCGGTTTGTACCCCTCTTAACTTCTTCACAAACTTGTAAATATTAGGATGTAGAGACTCAGATGACCCATCTCTAATCAGGAATTTTCGCATTCTTAAGTCAATTCTCTTGTTAATGAAGCTCATGCTTGGGGATTAACTGACCCATACTTACCCAACCCTTCCTCATGATCAAGAATGTTGCCCAATTTGAGCTTCAAAGAAACAAACCTACCCATCCCATTGATAAGCTCTGGAAATGAACAGTTCTCGGCCATTGCTCACTGCTCAGTTTTAGACTTCTTCGGTAAGTTTACTCCGAAAGAATTATGGGTTTCCTTTGCCCAGTGATGATAAACACAATAAATTATTGTTATTATTATTATTATTATTGAGGAACACAATGGTATAGCGGCTTAGCTGCTTGCCTGTCATCCCAGCGACCGTGGTTTGCTTCCCGGTGTTGCTGGGGTGGGATTTTCACTTGAAAATCCCATGGTGTCAGGACCTTAAATCCTCGGCCACAACTTTTCCATGCCTCAGTGTGTGCAGGAACCTTTTGCAAGCAGGGTACAAATGTAAAACAATTGGATTTTTGGGGTACGCCAACCAAAACGTTTGAATACCACTGGTGTAGAGCAATGACCATGTAACAGCTTCCTTGACCATCATCAAGATTACGGGGAACCCACTGAGAACAGAATTTCTGATACTACCATCTGTTACTAATGATGTGATGGATTGTACCATGACAGATTCAGCAGTACCATGACATCAACCAGAGTGAGATGCCTGTTATGTCTAGAAACTTTCATATACAGTAGAGTCACGTTAATCCAAACTAATTGGGACCGGAATCTGTTCAGATTACGAAATTCTTGGATTAACGGGAAAATATTTTCTAATAATAATGTTATTGTTTTTACATCCTGCTAACTACTTTTACAGTTTCCAGAAATGCCCAGGTGCTGGGATTTTCTCCCACAGGAGTTCTTTTTCATGCCAGTAAATCTACTTACACGAGGCTGACGTACTTGAGCACCTTCAAATACCACCAGTCTGAGCTGGGATCGAACCTGCCAAGTTGGGGTCAGAAGGCCAGCGCTCAACCATCTGAGGAGAACACAGTACAGTACAGTACAATACAGTACAGTACATACTGTAATTTGAAATGTCCATTCTTTAGCAGTTACATTAATAAAATACTGTATAAAATTACAGTAGGGTACTTAAGAACCCGTAGAGGAGAAAACTACTAAAACTAGGTTAAAACTTGTCTCCTAAAACTGCTAAAATGCGGTAACGGTTTACACTTTTGCATTGTGCCTGGGATGCAAAAAGCTGCTTGTGATGTTTATTTAATAGTTCTGCCACTCTCTCAGTGGTAGCGCTGCAGAATGTGAACAAGTGACTCACCACAGCACACCACAGTTGTGAAGGTCTCTGGGTGATTCTGCCACCTCAGTTAGCTGCTGGCTTTGTCTCAGCTTATTAGCAGCGCTGTACTGTGATAAATTTGATTAAGTTAAGGCTTGAAAATGGCAAGCAAACAAAAGCACAGGTCTTGTACTCGTAAAGAAAACTTGAAATGCTGAAACGGCTGGATAAGGGTGACAGTGCATCAAAATTATATGTCGAGTTTGGTGTTTGAAAAGCTGCAATTTCCGACTGGAAGAGAAACCGTTCTAAAATCGAACAGTTTTGTACAGCATTGTCAACAGACATCCTTAAAATCCGCCAAACATCAAAAGTGTTCACGTTCGATAAACTTGATGCTTGATGAAGTGCTTTATTTATGGTTTTCACAAGAGAGGCAGAAAGGTACTCCATTAAGTGGACCGCTTGTTCAACAAAAGGTGCGTCATTTAAATACGTTATTGAATGGAGATGTTTCATTCACTGCCAGTACTGGATGGTTCGATAGATGGAAGAAAAGGCATGCAATGCGTCAGTTAACCTCTTAACTGGGCATGACGTATATATTCGTACGCTGAATGTTACAGGGTAATGGGCATGACGAATATATACGTACTCGTCTTTTACCGCGAATATCTCCTGGGTATGACGAGCTACTTTGCCGCGTCGTGTATTATCGTCTTAATTGATGTTTTTCCTGCACTATGGCAGCAAATACCACATATCACGCTTCTTGAAGCTTGTTGGTTTTTATTTTACAACTGTACGGTGTTACTTTTCCGCAGTAGGCCTTATATGGCAGCATCTAGTTCAAGGCGTAAGTTCGAAACGCTCGAAGGAAACGAGATTATTCAACACTTAGAGAACGATTGTGAGGATTTATGTTCTCAGAATTCCAAATGAGTGGCTTGATGCAGATGATGATGAGTCTGATAGTGAAAGTGGTTGAGAGATTGAGAATGAAGAACAAGATAAACAATATGACGTATCGGATGATGACCAAGTGCTAGACATGTTTCAACCTTTCCCGCCGCGTGGTGTTTCACGTCAGATATTCGTATTTTCTGGAGCTAGTGGTGTAAATGTGGACTTCGACGATGAATCCAATGTGTTGGAATATTTTGAACAGTTCATAGAAAATGACATGTTTCAACTTATTGCCGAACAGACCCATGTGTATGCTAAACAGTTTCTAGAAGCCTATCCGAACTTGAAACTACGGTCACGAGCGTGAGATTGGGTGGATACAAATCTAACTCAGATAAAATCTCTAATTGGACTTCTAATTCTGCAGGGGATAGTTCATAAGCCAGAAAACAGTATGTACTTCTCCAAACGGGAAAGTATCGCAAACCCTTACTTTTTGAAAACTATCTCTGAGACAAATCACTGCAGTTCTAGTGAGGTAAATGACGTAACTGGCCGTGAAGTTAATGTAAAATCTTTCACAATGTCACTAGCATGATGTGTAATTTGTAAATATTCCTTTCTTTTTTGTTTTAATTTTAGGTGCTAACATATGGACATATGAACAAAACACTCCAATTACAAATAGGTAAATGACCTTGCAGTTAATGAAAATGGTTCAGAACGTCACATGCATGATATGATATTTATAAATACCCTTTGTTTTTATTTGTTTCAACTTTCGGCTGTAAATTATGGGACAAACTCTCAAATTCCAACCAGGTAAATGACCTTGCAGTTAATGTAAAAATGGTTAAAATCACTCTCACATTAAAATTTATTAATTAAAATGCTTATATTTTAATTTTTGTACCACAGGTGAATGACATGACTAACTTTTCTGCCTATCCTGCTGTGTAACAACAATCTGCTGAAAAAATACACAGGGCAGGTTACACCAAGCACATCAATAATACCCAGTTAAGAGGTTAACAATAACGGGAGAACAGTTATCAGGTGATCATGCCACTGCAGAAGATTACATCAAGGAATTTAATGACTTGGTAGCATCCGGAAATTATTCACCGCAACAAGTGTATAACACCGATGAAATGCGTTTGAATTTCAAGGCCCTTCCCAGTAAAAGTCTTGCGTCTGCGGAGGAGTCTAGTGCACCTGGGTTTAAGATGAGTAAGGAATGTGTTACTGTATTAGCATGTAGTAATGCTGCAGGAACAAATAAATTGCCCCTAATGGTTATCAGCAAATCAGCAAAACCAAGGGCATTTAAAAACTGTAACATGAAAACTCTTCCAGTTTACTACAGAAATCAAAGAAAGGCATGGATGCTTGCACAAATTTTCAAGGAATGGTTTGAAAAACAGTTTGTTCCCTCAGTAAAAAGTGGTTTTCCTTCTCAGGCATTGCTCTTAATTGACAATGCTCCATTGCACCCAGCAGTGAGTGAATTAACTTGCAGTGAAATAAAAGCAATTCTCTTGCCTCCTAATGTTACGTCCATATTGCAGGCAATGGACCAGGACGTTCTGCAAAATGTAAAACTTGTGTATAAATGGAAACTCCTTAGGTATGTGATTGAATATGACAGTTCACTTACTATTCTTCAAAAACTGAAGAATGTGAATGTAAAGGACGTGGTTTACTGGACAGCAGAGGCATTGGAGGGTGTCAGTGAGCAGTACATGAGGAAAACATGGAAAAAATTGTGGCCAAGTCTCGCACTCATCGAGAGTCCAGCGGAAGCGTCTGCAAATGTCAATCTCCTTGAAATCGTTCAACAACTTCCTGGGTGTGAGGAAGCCAATGGAAATGACATTAGCAAGTGGATGGAAGCTACATTCAGATGTCACGGCCGCCTTAGAACTTGCCGTACACTATGTCGAGCAACACTCCGCTGCTACGCCCACTGATGTGATGTTTATGAGACACTGGTTTAACACTGTATCTTCGAGTAGGTTCCAATCACAACGGCAAAAGAAACTAACAGGCTTTGTAAAGATAAATGACCAGTTATTGATGGTTTATGATGTGTAATTATGTTTACATTAAGTTATTCTAGTAGGGGCTGCCTGGTTGAGGCAGTAAAGGCGTACTCGGGTCGCCCGGAAGGATGTGGGTTCAAAACCCCGTCAGGAAGTCATAAAATGTAAGAAATGAGATTTCCACTTCCCAAGGTGCATATGGCCCTGAGGTTCACTCAGCCTACACCAAAAAATGAGTACCAGGTTAATTCCTGGGGGCAAAGGCGGCCGGGCGTAGACCTAACCCTCTACCCCATCAAGTGCCGAGGTTACGAATAGTGGAAGCCTTTACCTTCCACCACTCCCAGGGCCTTCATGGCCTGCACAGAGATGACTTAGCTTTTTTTTTTTAATTCTAATAAAATATGACTAATAAAATGCAAGTAAATCTTCATTCTATAATACGTTCTTTCATTTCAATAAGGAGAATTTCTTTTTAAAAATTGAATATTTCAGTTCGGATTAATCAGACTTTCGGATTAACGGGGTTCGGATTAATGGGACTGTAGTGTATTTTGATTTCTCCTGATTTTTTACTAGGCCTGATGTTTGTGCCACTTCCTGTACTTGTGTAATCACTTCTTTGATCACCTCCACTGATCATCCAAGTTTTACAACATATTCTGCATAAGCCAGTTATTGCCTTGTTCTGATACACACTGTAATTCCTCCAGAATTTATTTCTACATATCTTTTCATCATTTCCAACAGTAGGTAATAACAGGACTGTTGATAATACATCTCTTTGTCTCTTGGTGCATCCCTCAAGGAAAGGTTTTTGCCATATGTGGACTTGGGAAAGGCTCATGCAATAACCACTGTACACTTCTTTCATCTGCATATACATCTGCCTGCATCCAACACCTTCCCTTATCACAAACGACAACAACAAACTGTTCCTCCTTGTCCGTTAGCATTCTCAAAATGGGACAGTGAATACATTACCACCAATGGTGTTCGGCTCATGTGGAGTCCGCCATGTGATATGTGATGTTCTGGCTGAAGATCAGCTATGTTATTTAGTGTACAAGCATGTTATCCATGAAATCAAATGGGTCAGCATCACCTTCTTATCCCTACAATCATGTGTGCTAATTTTTAAGAGACTGGCTCACATATTTCATAATCTTATTACTTTAATGTACTAGCTTTGTCGCAACTTACAAACCTGAACCCAATTTGTTTTGTCCATAGAGACAAATATAACAATGATCCATCACTAGAATGATAGAATGAGAGAAAGATAAAGTTTGAAAAGAGCTTTATTTTGTATTTCATGACAATAGAAAGTTGCATTTTTGAACTCATTTATAATTTTGTCATTCAGAACACTACACTGGATTTTAAAGCGCAGTGAAGTACTCTATATCAATGATAAAGCAATGAACTTACCAAACGGTGCTTAGTGTGTATATCATGTGATAAGAGAATCTTATCATGCCTTCCATCAGCCAGAAGACTTAGCACACGATCCATTCTCTGGGCATCAGAGGGCATATCGGTACTGGGATCCAGCTGATACTGTGAGCATTCTGTCCCAAATAAATCAAACTGACAGTACGATCCCATGGCTGCAAATTCCAAAAGTGTGTCTTTTTGGGGTAGTGTTCCTGAAATAACATGCATTTCATGTTATTAATGTTACAGTAACAAAGTTGAAGTTAAGTAAGATCACGCTCTGAGACTAGAGCATAAGGGAAATATACAGTGTTACAGTCTGGACATTTATCAGAAGAAATGCTAGAAAAGAAATCTACCAGAAAAATTACAGAATGATTATGAATAGTCTTCAGATAGATATGCACATACAAATCTTATAAATAAAGTTGTAGCAGGTCTGCTGTATGTAATGTCATTTATTTTGTCACATTCTGATATATTTATCCATTTTAGGTCAACTGAAGGTTGTATCAGTAGTTTTTAGCTTTCGTGTTTGTTTGTTTGTTTGTTTGTTTGTTTGTTTGTTTGTTTGTTTGTTTGTTTGTTTGTTTGTTTGTTTGTTTGTTTGTTTGTTTGTTTGTTTGTTTGTTTGTTTGTTTGTTTGTTTGTTTGTTTGTTTGTTTGTTTGTTTGTTTGTTTGTTTGTTTGTTTGTTTGTTTGTTTGTTTGTTTGTTTGTTTGTTTGTTTGTTTGTTTGTTTGTTTGTTTGTTTGTTTGTTTGTTTGTTTGTTTGTTTGTTTGTTTGTTTGTTTGTTTGTTTGTTTGTTTGTTTGTTTGTTTGTTTGTTTGTTTGTTTGTTTGTTTGTTTGTTTGTTTGTTTGTTTGTTTGTTTGTTTGTTTGTTTGTTTGTTTGTTTGTTTGTTTGTTTGTTTGTTTGTTTGTTTGTTTGTTTGTTTGTTTGTTTGTTTGTTTGTTTGTTTGTTTGTTTGTTTGTTTGTTTGTTTGTTTGTTTGTTTGTTTGTTTGTTTGTTTGTTTGTTTGTTTGTTTGTTTGTTTGTTTGTTTGTTTGTTTGTTTGTTTGTTTGTTTGTTTGTTTGTTTGTTTGTTTGTTTGTTTGTTTGTTTGTTTGTTTGTTTGTTTGTTTGTTTGTTTGTTTGTTTGTTTGTTTGTTTGTTTGTTTGTTTGTTTGTTTGTTTGTTTGTTTGTTTGTTTGTTTGTTTGTTTGTTTGTTTGTTTGTTTGTTTGTTTGTTTGTTTGTTTGTTTGTTTGTTTGTTTGTTTGTTTGTTTGTTTGTTTGTTTGTTTGTTTGTTTGTTTGTTTGTTTGTTTGTTTGTTTGTTTGTTTGTTTGTTTGTTTGTTTGTTTGTTTGTTTGTTTGTTTGTTTGTTTGTTTGTTTGTTTGTTTGTTTGTTTGTTTGTTTGTTTGTTTGTTTGTTTGTTTGTTTGTTTGTTTGTTTGTTTGTTTGTTTGTTTGTTTGTTTGTTTGTTTGTTTGTTTGTTTGTTTGTTTGTTTGTTTGTTTGTTTGTTTGTTTGTTTGTTTGTTTGTTTGTTTGTTTGTTTGTTTGTTTGTTTGTTTGTTTGTTTGTTTGTTTGTTTGTTTGTTTGTTTGTTTGTTTGTTTGTTTGTTTGTTTGTTTGTTTGTTCCACCATCATGGGTAAATGGCTGAATAGATCTCAAACAAGCTTTGTATTTAGAGTCTACTCATCCAGGAGCAGATTTTGATATGCATATCATTTAAAAATTGCTGAATAGACTGGGGGTTTATAGGAAGACCAGAAGAGTTCTTTTCAATTTTCTCTTACATTTTTGATTATATCTGGACCAAACTACATATTTAGAGTCTACTCATCCAAGAGCAGGTTTTAATATGCATGTCATTTAAAAATCACTGGATAGACTGGGGGTTTATAGGATGATCAGATGAGTTTTTCAATTTTATCTTACACTATTGATTATATCTGGACCAAACTTCACATTTGGAGTTTTTATACGTTTTACACACACAGGTCTTATGGCGACAATGGGATAGGAAAGGGCTAGGAGCAGGAAGGAAGCAGCTGTGTCCTTAATTAAGGTAGAGCCCCAGCATTTACCAAGTGTGAAAATGGGAAACCACAGAAAACCATCTTCAGGGCTGCTGACAGTGTGATTTGAGACAACTATCTACCAAATGCAAGCTGACAGCTACGTGCCCCAAACCAACAGCCACTCTGTATATGCTCTTTATTGATTTTGAGAAGGCCTTCGATATCATTTTAGGGCTAAGATCTGGAGAGCAACGAAGATCTTCGGCATTCCCAAGAAGATCATCAGTCTGATGAAGTGCATGTATTGATAGGTATACATGCTAGGTGGAATATAAAGGACATTTGATGGAACCAATTGAAGTTAAGACTGGTGTGAAAGTTGTAGAAATATGGAAATCAAGCTTAAAGACCTGGAAACTGAAGCACAGGTAATTGGACTTCGGATTAACATTAAGAAGACAAAGGAAATGTGATTGAGAAACAGAAATAATACACCATTGCAACTGGATGGGCAGGTTATAGAGAGAGTGAATAGCTTCCGCTACCTAAGAAGCATTGTAACAGTGAACAGAGGGGCAGATGAAGATGTTACCAGACATTTGAACAAAGCTACGGGTGTGTTTGCAATACTCCGTCCCATACAGATGTTTAAAGAACTCAGTATGCGAACAAAACTGCAAATCTTCAATAGCAATGTTAAGTCTGTGCAGCTTTACACACGTGAAACCTGAAAAGTGACCAAGTCTTTGACATGGAGGATTCAGACATTTGTAAAAAATGTCTGAGGAACATATTAGGGACATACTGGCTGGAAGTGGTATCAAATGAGGAATTGTGGAAGAGAGCACACCAATTACTGATTGAACAGCAGTTCATGAATAGAAAGTGGCAGTGGATTGGACATGCACTGCGTAGACCTGATGATAGCATAGCAAAAGAAGCTCTTGAGTGGAATCGCCAGGGCCAGAGGAGGAGAGAAAGATTTAAGATGACATGGAGGACATCAGTGGAGACAGAGTGATCAGCTTGAGTATACATGGGGAAAGCTGAAACAGATGGCACATCACAGAACCAGATGGCAAAACCTTGTCTCAGCCCTATGCTCCTCAACAGGAGTTCAAAGAATTTAGTCAAATAAGAAGTTTTTAAGGTAAACAGAAAAATAGACCCAGTTTTCAGAATATCACAACTACATTACATCAAAAGGTTCTTTGATGAGTTGGCAATTGATGAAAGAATTCAAAACCCAGAAGAAAGGTTCCAAACATTTGTGTTGAACGGTTGCTTGGATATAATAATCCAGCAGCTTTCAGTACACTATGAAAGCATGAAAGATATATCAGTGAAATTTTTGCTCCTGCAGCCAGGAGAACTCAGAAGCTTAGAAGAGAGGGAAATTATGAAAAAAAAAAAAAACTTTGCAAATATTATCCAACCAATTTATCACCTACCCTTCCTGGCCAGAATATAATAATAATAATAATAATAATAATAATAATAATAATAATAATAATAATAATAATAATAATAATAATAATAATAATAATAATAATAATAATAATAATAATGTTACTGTTTCTACATCCCACTAACTACTTTGACACTTTTCGGAGATGCCGAGGTGCTGGAATTTTGTCCTGTAGGAATGACAGTAAATCTACTGACATGAGGCTGATATATATGAACACCTTCAAATACCACTGGAATGAGCCAGGATCGAACCTGCCATGTTGGTGTCAGAAGGGCAGCGCCTCAACCATTTAAGCCACTCAGCCCAGCAGCTTTTATCATTTTGGTTATTTCACTTCTTTCTGAGTGTCTGCCATACTCTTTTCCTTGAGACACTGAGGTAAGCCTTTGCTGAACTGAATGTCAAAATCAAATCCTTGCATTCTCCATTAACTGTTACATAGCAAAAATGAGGCTGGTTATTGATTTGTCACACCAGAAACATATTGCTCCTCTTCCAGCTGTGCCTCCACCTTTAAACTCACTTTTTGTTCCAATATTCTTTCAAAGATTTTTACCTATGAGGTATTAAGATGATTCCTCTGTAATTTATTCAATTCTTTCTGTCTCCCTTTTTTAAATATTGGATAAACGATACTTCTATTCCATTCTGCTGGCATCTTTTGTCTCTAGGCTGCTTTCAGCACTTTGCTTAGCCATCAGTTCTCCCACACCCTGGTGACTGTCCTAACTGCATTTTTGTTATTGCTTCTTCTAAATCAGACACTGAGAGCTCCTTTTTACTTGACACAGGTGTGTTGTTCTCTCCATGTACATTTTCTTGTTTTCTCCAATGTGCATTCAGTACATCTCTGAAGTATTCTTTTCATTTTCATTTCACTTCATCTGCCTCTATCAATAGTTCACAATTCTCATCCTTGATTGATACAGTATATTTTTCCTAACAGATCTCTTTTGATTCACAATGCTATACAGTTTCTTTTTTCCTACACCCAGATCCTCCTCTAATTCATTTGTGAAGTCCATTCAGCCATTCTTTTTTCTTCTTTTACTATATTCTGATACTTTCAGCTTCCTTATAATCTTTCTTCTACTTTGTCATTCCACCATAAAGTTTCTTTTTCTTTTATTCTTCTTACTGCCTACCCTACCACATGTTTCTTCTGAACTCACAACAAATGCTTCTTTAAAAATCTTCCTGCTCTTCCTCAGTATTCCTTATATCTATTTTCAGGACAGGCTATGTTATTTTCTTAAACGCATCCCTAAATTCCACTTCCCTTAGTTTCCATACTTTTATTCTCAGTGTTCTTATCTCCTTGACCTTTCCTACTTTCCTGTTCTTGATCTTTGCTATTACCACTCTATGGTCTCCATCAAATACCTCCCTTGTCATAGTTATTGCATCCAGTAGTTATTTTCATTTTCTCAATGAAGAAGTAGTCAATTAGCATTTTCATTTCTTTCTCTCATCTCCCTAGTTGTATCTTTGTTGTTTTCTGGGAACTGCTCTTCATAAACCATGTACCATATTTAATCGCATATTTTCCCCACTCTGTTTTTTCAGGACTGGAAACCAAATTTTATTTTTCCCCGCAGAATTTCCCCATCCTGTTTAGCTCAACTAGCCCGATCAGTTGACCAGCCGCCTCGAGTTACTTCTGGACTTGCGATGCAAATATTGTCCCGAGTTCACAGCTGTAGAGTCAACTGCCAAGCAAGAAATGACACAAAAATTACATTTGTAAGATAAAGCATGAAGTTTAATTTAAACTCAAAACTAAGGTTGCGCAAATCATCATAGGAATTACGATATTCTGCTAGAGAACGGGAATTATTTGCAGTAAATGAAATGGCGTATAGCTTTTAGCGCCAGGAGATACCAGGACAGATTCGGCTCGCCAAGTGCAAGTCTTTTGATTTGACACCCGTAGGTGACCTGCGCATTGTGATGAGGATGAAATGATGATGAAGGCAACACATACACCCAGTCCCCATGCCAGGGAAATTAACCAATGATGGTTAAAATTCCCGACCCTGAACCCGGGACCCCTGTGACCAAAGGCCAGCACGCTAACCATTTAGCCATGGAGCCATTATTTGCAGTGCTTTCTTTTTAGCAAATATATCACTGGAGGTCAAATTGGTTAAAATTCGGAAGAAATAATAGTAATTATGAAGATCCGAAGAAGAGGTGAAAATTCAGAAAGTTTCCTCATAAATCGGAAGGGTTGACAGGTATGTCATAACCTACGAAACCTACTTTCCAGGCAGTCAAGGTTCCACCCCTTCCCATGCGCTCCTTATAACTTGCAGGAGGTACAGTGGTGTCACAACTTCCGCATTTGGGAATCCTGCGCTGAGCCAGTTTCCAGGTAGTACAGCAGTTACCTCGGTCGTGAGCAGATTGTAAAAGCACTTAGTGCAATAAAACAGTTCAATTTTCTGGTGAGTGAAACTAACAAACATGGGTAAACATAATAGTTATATGGCAGAGTTTAAGTTGCGTGTACTTCCTTCCGTGGAAATGAACGGAGTAAGAGCTGCAGGCCGAGAATTTCCTTGAAGTTAGTACAATACTGGCAAAACCAGAGGAAAAAGTTAATGATGGCATTCCAGCAGAACTCTTGAAAAACTGTGATGATATCATGAAAAATGGTCTGTTTGAAGTGATTACTAAATGCTACGAACAAGGAACTTTACCAACTGATTTTATTAAAAGTAGAACAATTACACTCCCCAAAAAAGGAAATGCATGAGATTGTTCGAATTATAGAACATTAGTGATCCTTTCTCACATTTCTAAGATTTTACTTATCATTACTAAAGACAGAATTAGAAGGAAAATAGAACAACAATTGGATAATGATCAATATGGCTTTGGAACAAAGAAAGAACTAGGGAGGCTATATTAGCATTACATCAAATTCTGGAAAGAAGGATAAAAGTCAACAGGAAAACCTACGTAGCATTTATTGACTTGGAAAAAGCCTTTGATAATGTTGAGTGGAAATTGCTTTTTCAAGTAACGAGGAATATGGGACTTTACTGAAAAGACAGGCAACTTATTCTGAATCTATATAAAGCTTAAACCATGGAAGTTAATATTAATGGTACTACAAGGGAAGCAAAAATTAGAAGAGGGGTGTGACAAGGCTGCCCACTGTCACCATATCTCTTTAACCTGTTTATAGAAAATGCAGTTAGAGAAATGAAAGAGCACACTAAAGGGGTGAATTTTAATGGTATTCAGGTGCACAGTATCCACTTTGTGGATGATATTGCTCTCTTAGCTAATTCTGAAAAGGATATGAGTAAGATGCTAACAACATTCAACAAATCCTTAGAAAAATTTAAACTAAAAATAAATATAAAGAAAACAAAATTCATGATCATAGACAAAAAGAAGCCTACAGGCAGAAAACACTTAAAATTAAATAACACACTGATAGAACAAGTCACAGAATTCTCCTATTTGGGTAGTGTAATTACCTCTGATAACATATTCCTTTGAGAAATCAAAAAAAGAATAGTGATAGCAAAACAAGCCTTCCAAAATAAGAATGAACCTATTGCTTAACAACCATCTCAGTTTGGAGATCAGAAAAATCATTTCTCAAGACCTTTGTTTGGAGTGTGCTACTGTATGGGTGCGAAACCTGGACATCAGGGAAACAGGAAGAAACAAAACTTGAGGCTGCTGAAATGTGGTTTTGGAGAAAAATTAGAAAACAATTTGGACAGATAAAAAAACTAATGACTTTGTTTTAAAGAACATAAAAGAAGATCAATGTTTATTAAATACGATAAAGAAGAGGAAAGCAAATGTTCCATGGACAGTACTAAGACATGACTCTCTTCTCCAAACCATCAATGAAGGTAAAGTACTGGGAAAAAGACCCAGGGGACGACCAAGGATATCATACATGAAGAACTCTGTCGGTGAACTGGAATGTGGTTCATATAGCAACATGAAGAGGCTAGCAGAAGATCATCAGATATGACTACAACGGCAAGGCATTGCCTTTAGTAGATGATGATGATGAAGAAAACATTATGGTCTTTTCATGGTCTGAAATGTTGCAGATTAAAGCGTGCAAGAAGGAATGGCATCAATGTGCAAAATTTTAAAGCCATTAGAGGATGGGCGGTATGATTTATGTGAAGAAGTGGACTAAGCTTAAGAAGAAGAACATCAGTCTGTCAACGACTTCCGGAAGTGTACGCCGATAAGATACAAGAATTTTAAAAATTTGTCATCAGGCTATGGCAGAAGAACAACTATGTTCTTTCTCAGATTGGAAATACCGATCAAACGTTGGTATTTTTCGACATGCCGAAAAACACTATAATTAACAATATAAGTGCGCGTAATCTGTTGGTGAGAAGAACAAGAGCAGAGAAAATTAATTCCACAGTAATGTTAGCTACCACAGCAGATGGCAGGAAGTTGCCACCTTACATAATTTTTAAGCAGAAGTCTCTTCCCAAAGGAAACTTTCTGCCAGAAATTCCCATTCGAGTACAGGAGAAGAGTTGGGTTGTCAGCGAATTGATGGAAGACTGGCTGAATAATGTATGGAGAAGACTGTCATGGAGCCTTATTACAGCAGTTCTCTATGCTTGTTTTGGATAGTTTTAGAGGCCATCTTGTGGATGCCATAGGGGAAAAAATTACAGAGATGAAATCAGACCTTATAATCATACCTGATCTGACATCTGTTCTTCAGCCTTTCGATGTTTCAGTGAACAAGTCCTTCAAAGATTACCTACATAAATTGTATACAGAATGGATGTCAATGAATGCAACTAGTTTTACACCAATGGGAGGAATTAAAAAACCATCAATCAAACAGATGTGCCAGTGGATTCTCTGAACATTAGCTATGATCCCTGAATGTGTGATTAGCAAAAGTTTTATATACGGGCATATCCAATTCTCTCGACGGAGCAGAGGATGACATAACGTGGATGGAGGACTCAGACGCGCAATACAATGATGAGTGTGACAGTCTACAAGCTGAATCATCAGATGAGTGTGATCATGCATGAGAAAGGTAAGTTGCAACATGTCTCTACTTTGTGTTTGCATGACATAAAATAATTGAAATGCATAGATATTTTTAGAACAGATCAGTTACAAGTGGAGAACTCAACAGCATCTCCAGCGGAGAAGATAGGCTTTGGTAGGGCATAGGTGATGGAAGAGACAAATCTGTAGTGTCTGTACTCCAGCGAAGTGGCTACACAGTGTGAGGAGTGGCTTTGATATGTGACGGCAGAAGCTCTAGACTGCCAATGAGAGTGGCAACCTCATCAGTACTAATACACTAAAATGAGGTCTAAATGTGGGTAAAGATAGAAGTGAGGGTTATCCCCTGAAGCAATGCAGAATACATTGCTACCTGAGGGTGTTATGAAGAACTGGCAACCAGAAAAACAAAGCAAAGAGAATGAGAAGATCATCAGAGTGGGGACCATCAATGTTCATTGACTGAAAAAGCAGAAAGTAGGGGTATTGACATGTTGGGCCTTTCAGAGGTAAAATGGAGAGGAAATGGAGAAAAAGAACTGAGGAATAGATTGAAACCATTCTGCATTGGAGGCAATCATGCACAGACTGTAATGGTGATTTACTCTAATTGATAATATGACCCATCATTAATTTTATCTCTGCTCAGTTTAATCATGTCTGGTGCTTTTGACATGGATTCTTGAGCACCGACATAAATACAAAACATGTTATATTACTTTTCAAATGCTGCTCGTGAACAAACACTCACATACTGAGTACTCAATGTTTATGATAATGAATTATATTGTTGCATATAGAAATATATTACAAGATTGAATGACTAAATATATACTTTTTAAGAAATATTCACCTGTTACCAACAGTAGAAAGTTAAATTAGACTTACGATCAAGATGAGACATGACAGTTTTAGAGGCCTTTCCTCCAGCTTCTTGAAATAACCTCATGATTTCAAAAGGTGCTTGAGGATTTCTGCCAGGGTGGAAACTGACAGGACAGTTTAGCTGAGATTGTACTTCTGCCACAGCTTTAATCACACGAACCTCAAACTCTACAAACATAAATTTAAAAAGAGATACAAATGAAATAAGTTCAAAGGAATGTTTACCAGAAATTAAAATATTTTTATAATAAATGTGTCAGGACTGAAACTATAGGAAATAAAATATTCAATTTACCAACTAATAGTCCTTGTTTCCTCCGAAGCAGTGCAATTCACTGCTGTCAACATTTTTGAAGATTTTGGAAGCAGCTTTAGATTACCGCTTCTCATTAATTTTTTAGCTCATCCGTCACAGCTGCAATGCCCTTTTGCTGGCTTTCTTCCACTATTCTCTTTGGTCAGTGCAACAAGAAGAAATCATACAATGACACCTCAGAAGAAGAGACTGCTGTAAAGAAGGCAGCATAGGAATATTGCAGCTATCCAGAAAACTGCAACAGATGAACTGAAAAACCATATCAGAAACAGGTTTTCCCAACTTCTTCCCAAACCAGCAGATGGGACTATCATTCAGTAAGTTGAATACTTTATTCCATATAGTGTCATTTTATGACACGAACTGCATGCAAATTTTTACAGCTACATCACACAGTACGAGTGGAAAATAATTCAGTTTGGCTAAAATGCAGAAAATTCAATGACAATATATTTCCTAAAGTTTAAGTAAATACATACTGGATCAGCAATCAATCAATCAATCAATCAATCAATCAATCAATCAATCAATCAATCAAGCAAGCAAGCAAGCAAGCAAGCAAGCAAGCAAGCAAGCAAGCAACATTTAAGGCTGTCGCCCAAGTGGCAGATTCCCTCTATCCATTATTTACCTAGCCTTTTCTTAAATACTTTCAAAGTACTAGAAATTTATCGAACATTTCCTTTCTAATCCCTATTCCAATGAATATTTGCCCCGTTTTGTCCTCTTGAATTCCAACTTTATTTTCATATTAGGACCTTCCATACTTTTAAAAGCTCCACACAAGTTTAACTCTCTACTAATGTCATTCTGTCTACTGACAGCTCGGAACATATCAATTAAAATTGACAAATTTCATTGTAATGGTCCTTGTTGATATAATTTGATTAAGAATTTTATTTTATGTAAAGTATCCATGTAATCAATACAAATCACTTCTCAAGTGAAAACACATGCAATTTCAATGTCCAAGTGCAATACAGTACATGTTTTGTCATACTGGAAGACTTCTTCCACTGTCTGTGCGACAGTTTGTTTTGGTTACATTCTACAAAATTTTTAAGAATATATTAAAATGCACACTTAAAAGAACTACAGTACAATAATTCTCGGTAAAAACTTTGTTAAAAATAGCAGCTGATTGTAGCCTGATTAGAGCTTGTCACAAGTACAATATGCGCAGCAGTACTGAAAATAAGAAGCTAACGCTTAGCTCAGGAGGCAGTTGGCCATCGGGAGGAGTACAAATAGGACCTTGTTATTGACCAGATTTCTGTTCAAAAGCTTCCGGAGCTTGGACAATTTGACGAAACCAACTGTCAACGAGGTCCCTGTTCTCTTCCACCTCCTGAGCTATAGCTCAACAAACACAATCAGTACAGTAAAACTCTAATCAAGCTACAATCAGCAGCTAACTATTTTGAACAATGTTTTTACAGAGAATGATGTACTCTAGATGTTCTTTTAAGTGTGCATTTTAAAATATTCTTAAGAAATGTACTCTAGATGTTCTTTTAAGTGTGCATTTTAAAATAATCTTAAGAAATGTACTCTAGATGTTCTTTTAAGTGTGCATTTTAAAATATTCTTAAGAAATGTACTCTAGATGTTCTTTTAAGTGTGCATTTTAAAATATTCTAAAGAAATTTTGTAGAATGTAACCAAAACAAACTGTCGCACAGACATTTTCTAAAGATTCCTCAGAAGACAAGTTGAAGTATTCAATAGCATTGAATTTATTCAAGAGTATTACTCATACTTTTAAGTTATTATTTTTAATAAGATGCTATGGCTGAAGGAGTCTTCCAGTAAGACGAAACATGTACCGTATTACACTTGGACATTGAAATTGGATGTGTTTTCACTTGCAAAGTGATGTGTATTGATTAGGTGGATACTTTCAATGAAATAAAGTTCTTAAACATACCACTTAGTCCAGCATCTAATCTCCTTACTCCCAAGTTTTTCCAGCCCAAAGTTTGCACAATTTTAGTAACACTAATCGCTCAGAGCAAATAATGTTGCTTTCCTTTAGATCTTTTCCAGTTCTCGTATCAAGTAGTCATGGTGTGGGTCTCATACATTGGAACCTTACTCTAATTGGGGTCTTACCAGAGACTTATATGCCTTCTCCTTTACATCCTTACTACAACCCCTAAATACTCAATCAATCACTAATGATCTGCATTTACATTTAGGGCAGTCGTCCAGGTGGCAGATTCCTTGTCTGTTGTTTTCCTAGCCTTTTCTTCAATGAATTCAAAGAAATTGAAAATTTATTGAACATCACCCTTGGTAAGTTATTCCAATCCCTAACTCCTCTTCCTATAAATGAATATTTCCCTCAATTTGTCCTCTTGAATTCCAACTTTATCTTCATATTGTGACCTTTCCTTCTTCTAAAGACACCACTCAAACCTATTCGTCTACTAATGTCATTCCACTCCATCTCTCCACTGACAGCTCAGAACATACATTTCCTCATGTGGAACAAATATTTCAGGTTCCCTATGGGAATCAACATCTTTATCATCTGATGGCCAGGCAGGCATCAATTTTTTAAAATGAGACAAAGTCTCTCATAGTGCATTGGCACTGCCGGTGGCTTGAAGTGGCCTACGCAGTGCCCTCCACTGTATGCACTAGCCATGCGTCTTGGTGGGTATGTTATTTATCAAATGATGAGCCCAACTTAGTACACTGGGGCGAAACGCTGGCAACCAGGAATGAGTTAGCTGGAAAATTTATAATGTCTAATAAAGGACCAACTATATTGGTATTAACATACCACTTAGTCGAGGTAGTCTTCTTTCTCCCAAGTTCTCCCAGCTCAAACTTTGCAACATTTTTGTAACGCTACTCTTTTGTCAGAAATCACCCAGAACAAATCAAGCTGTTTTTCTTTGGATTTTTTTCCAGTTCTTCAATCCAGTAATCCTGGTGAGGGTCCCATAAACTGGAACCATACTTTATTTGGGATCTTACCAGAGACTTGTATGCCCTCTCCTTTACATCCTTACTACAACCCCTGAACACCCTCATAACCATGTGAATAGATCTGTAACCTTTCTTTAGAGCCCCATTAATGTGATTACCCCAATGAAAATCATTCCTTATATTAACACGTAGATACTTACAGTGATCCCCATGATGTACTAATACCCCATCAACACAGTAATTAAAGGACTTTTCCTCTTGATGAAAGTTACAACCTGACTTTTCATCCTATTCACCATCAAACCATTGCCAGCTTTCCATGTCACAACACAGACTAGGTCTTTTTGTAATATTCTGTAACCTATTTACTACTCTATAGAGTATAACATCTTCAACAGAAAAAATTAAGGTTATTTATGTTTGTAAGATATCAATAAAAAATTCTATTTAAACTTAACTGCCCATAAAATAAACACAAATTATTTCATCACATAACCTGAAGTGTGGCTTCTTAGAGTAACGAGAATTAACATGGGATTTCATTAAATGTATCCTCATAAGTGGGTCTGAATGTTGATTGGGTCCTCAACAGTTCCACCCTCAGATGTCATACACAGCCTTGACATCAATAAAGATGCATAGCAGGCAAAATATGTTATTACATATCTCTGCCATGCCCAATGGAACATCTACCAACCATACGAGTGACAGTTTCATACATTCGTAACACAGACTGGCTACTTGACTGTTGGGTATTCAGCCCGAAGGCTGGTTTGATCCTTCACAGTCCCACCAACAGCTGTCATAGATAGCCTAGGCTTCACTGAAGAGGCGTACTAGGAAAATGAGGAGTGAGGTAGTTTCCCATTGTTTTCCTCACCGGGCCAGATGTTGCTATTACATATCAGTCTGCCAAGCCCATTAAAATGCATGCACCAACCGACCCTATGAGTGATGTTTTCACATCATTCATGACAGGGACTAGCTGCATAAGTAATGGTATTACTAGCATCGCTCATACCTTGGTCACTTTCATATTTTCAATTTTCACGTCAATGAAAGTAACAAAATCTGATTTAGCCTATACCAGAGGACATGCACTGTAAACACTATGCCTCACCAGAAATGGATCAGGGTTTCATAAGTGGGTAAAAACAGTAATTGCACTAATTTGCTATCTTGGAATCAAAGGAAGAGGAGGGATTGCAACATCTTATGAGGGATTTCTTTGTCAAACATTTCAGTATTTATTTACAGGCATTCTTCCTGGTTTTTCCAGTTCTTTTTAATTTTATTTTTTTGGGGTGGGGGTGTGGGGTGGTGGTTGATCAAGCTCAGTTTCATGATGGGATGCATTTCCTGATGCCAAACCTACAATACAAGGAGGGATGTGTTAACTACAACTGTGTGTTTCTGTGGAGTAAGTGTGCTGTGTTGCATGTAAATTAAAATGTACAAATTAAGATGAACACAAACACCCAGTCCCTGAGCCAGAGGAATTAACAAGGTGTGGCTAAAATCCCCAGCTTGGCTGGAGCCCTCTGAACTGAGACCACTATGCTGACCATTCAGCAAATGAGCCAGAAGATGTATTTCCAGGCAATGGGGGAAAGAAAATCCAATCGTTGGTGGAAAGTAGGATGAATGAAATCCAGTGGTTTTAGATCACATAGGGGATGTTAGAACTACCTTCAACACATGCCAAATAATTGAAGAAAGTTATGAGAGGAAAAGGCACACAATGGCACCCTAGGAGAGACAAGGCGAATGATTATGTAAAGAACTGGCAGCAGAGTCAGAGAATATAACATCCTACCAATCCTATAATATCAGAGAAGCAAGGGAGTCTTGTACCATGCAACACTTTATATATACATATTTTTTAAATTCTGGGCTGTAACTTTTAATCCCATAAATGGTGGTAATAAGTATCAAGGTTTCCTTTACAGTTTCCTGTTTATATGTTTTTGCTTTACAGTCCTATTAAGGATTTTAAAAATAATTTATGGTGAAGTGTAAAGTTTTCCATGGTACAACATCATCATCATGTATCACGGAACATACACTCTTATACATTTCTGTTTTGCTATTTGTTTTATGTCACACTGACACAGACAGGTTTTATGGAAATGATGGAACAGGACTGGGAAGGACATGAACATGGCCTTGATTAAGGTACAGCCCCCAGCATTTGCCTGGTATGAAAATAGGAAAATACAGAAAACCATCTTCAGGCTTCTGACAGTGGGTTTTGCATCCGCCATCTATCAAATTTAAGCTCACAGCTATGTGACTCAAACCGCATGGCCAACTCCCTTGGTCTCTTGTACCTTGGAAAACAGCAAATATAGAAAGGAAATAAATGTAAACATATATTTGAAATCAATTGTAAATTCAAAAACCATTAACTATGTTACCAGGAGTCATTGCATGCGGATGGGCTTTCTCCATAACTTCTTCCACTCCATACAAGTAAAAGGTGTGTCCAGGATGGTTTCCTTTTTTTACAGTTTGCTGTACGTCACAACGACACAGACGGGTTTTGTGGCATTGATGGAATAGGAAAGGGCTAGGAGTGGGAAGGAAGCGAGCGTGGCCTTAATTAAGATACAGCCCCAGAATTTGCCTGGTGTGAAAATGGGAAACCATGAAAAACCATCTTCAAGTCTGCCGACAGTGGAGTTCAAACTCACTACCTGCTGAATGCAAGCTGGTAGCTGTTGTAACCCAAACCATGCAGCCACTTGCTTGGTTGTCCTGGGTGTTTGATAAGCCACAAATCTATGGTACAAACTGATTGTAGGAAGACTTCAGAGATGAATATTCAGTTCAAACAAGAGGTCGTAGTTTATGGGAGGATTGCGGGTAAAAAATTTAAAAAAAAAAACATCCTAAAATTTTGTAGGAAGGTTTCTTCATTTGACTACACAGACGGAGTAGCAGCACCATTTGACTCAGGTGTTGTGCCACACAGCATTATAGGCTTAAAATGAACTCAAGAAAATACAAACATTGGAGGATTATGAACACCAGTTGTGCAAACTGCCATAATATTGTGACAATGCTGCCAAGTTCGGTAGATGTCGCACTCTCAATCTGTCCTATTTATTTCCCGATATTTGGACTGCAAATATTCCAGTCTTATTGCAGATCCAAATTCGTTCAGCTGGCATGGGTCCAAACCAAAAATCAACTTTGTCGAAAAACAAACCTACATTTATTTTGTTAAAATTGGTTGCCCTGCTTAAACTTGTAGCTCTTGGGGTTGTTATGGATAGGTCAGAATGACATTTAGTGAATTCTCTGATCCATTACTCTTCAGCTATTTGTTTTTTGTTTCATAATTGAGGGTAACTCTTATTGCTGGCACAGGCAAATTTCTAAGCCAGTTCCCTAATACCCTTTACAGTCAAACCATACTTCGTTTTTGTTATTGTTTCTGTATACTTAGGCAAACAATTTTCTTCAGTCTCAGAAAATACTGTAACTTTCTGCTGTCTAATCTTGTGTTATAACAGAGGTTCAGAGTTTGGAATTTCAACAAATGTCTTGGCAGAGGAGCTAACTTCACACCAAACACTTTGCAAGCTTTTGTTTTCTGGAGGAGCCATAGCTGCTTCAGGAGTGAAGCAGCTTTCTTCAAGACATCTGGATCATCTGGAATCCTTTGTATGCCTAGCTTACAGAACTTCTTAACATAACCTAAAATTAAAAAAAGCAAGAAATGATCTTCCATGGTACACAATGTTCTGTGTTCCAAAGTACAATATGATGCATGATTCAACAAATTTGGCTCCTGAAGTTGAAGTCAGCATATGCAGTGCACTGTAAGTGGTTAGAGTAATAAACACAGTTTCATTTTTGTGTTACAGAGTATACAAAAACAAGCAAAACATTTACTTTCGATGCTAAAAGATTTGTTTTTTGTACAGCATCCATGCTTGTCATAACAAATAAAAGAACTATCAACTGGCAACTTTTACCATTTGACTGAGTTTGAGCTTGTTAGAAGCAGTAGAAATCAGAACCAAAAAAAGGTTCCAAAATACACAATCCTCTCGCCTATAATAAGCTCCTATGGGATATCCAACCATGACCATTGCTACTGCTGTTCTGAGTCCCCTGTGGTGATGGCTAAAACTGTGCTTCATCTGCCCCACATATCTTCAATAAATATCAGATTGGTAGACCAGCCAAGGAAGCATCTTGACAGCACACAGGTAGTCAAGGTCTTACATTACCTTGCTGGAAAATGGGTTGCCACAACTACTCAATAAAATAAAACACATGCATTTATAGATTGTAGACCCTGGATCACTGCCAGCAGAAACCATGAATTATAAGGGATTGGGGCCCACACTATGACACAAGTCACTCCAAAATTGTTAAAATTTTTGTGCTTCTCAAGAATCTTGCATGCTCTAATCTGAATGTTCAAGAAACCTGGCTTTATTGCCAAGCATGACACAGAAGTTCAGAACCATCGATGTCACCCACTCCCAACATAATTCCATATGAAACTACTGATAGAGAGATGAAAATAATAAATGACCTATGACATGGCAAGAATGTTGAAATTGTTCTTCAATTTTTTTAAAATTATGCAGGGCAGAACATTGATATCTACCGTACTGATACCATTACATGTCTCCGAATGATGGATAAAAGTGTCTTTTAAACTGATCATGCTAGTTGGATGAGGAGATAATCCTTACACTATGTAGTGTCCTGGAGCTATTGGGCAATTTGTAGCCAGATATAAGATACCAAATTTGGAGCAGGAGGACCATTTCAAGTACACAGATACTACAGTATAAAGAAAAGAAACCAAATTATGACATAGGAGAAAAAATACAGTTAACTGACAATTGCAATGTACAGTATTTCACATGACATAAGTGAATTAATATTATGATTACAATCATGATCGTTTAAAACAATAGAATCTTTTAGCATTGCTCAAATCTGTCCGTCAAGTTCATCTGTCAAGGGCTTGATACTCATTTCCACCAACATCTCGAAGTTCTAATACAGTTTATCTCCCCAGCGAAGTATGGTTCGCCCAAAGTTCCCTTATCATATGGCTATCCAGTAAGAGCTTGGTGTATCAGACATTATTACTGCAAATATGCCCAAACCATCTCAGTCACCAAATTTGGATTAATGCTATAACATACAATTTATTGTAAGGTGTTCTCAAATCCTGAGTTCATTAAAGTTTTCACTCTGGTAGACTGCTGTAGCACTCAGGAGGGACAGTAACTAGAGACTGTAGCAACTACGTGGAAGAGATATCACATGGCCAGTGGACTGCTTTAGCAGTTGCATGTTGTTTAGCTTTTCTGTACTTTGCTACGGTAGACTATTGGAGAAGTTCGACCTTCATGATACCTAGTGGTTGCTTTGTGAGTCTGTTGTTACTAGTAGACTCACCAGATCTTAGGGGTAATCAGTTAGAAGATAAGTGTTCGAGTGACCTTCGCACCCACCTTTTCCTGCAAAATTTATTGCTGTTCACTACCAATGTATTAGTGTTCCTAAAGGTAGCTTCAACACATTGTGGTACTGAATTTCAGAATGCACATGAAACTGTATATTGCGGATGAAGATTTTATACTCATACCGGGAAGTGGCTTTGAAAGAAATGAAGACAGAAAAGATTTACTCTGAAAATGCTGTGTTCAAAGCCATGGATCTGAAAGAAAAATGGGAAAACTTGCATGAATAAAAATGACTAAAATATACAGAAGGGTACATGACTGAACTATATAATTTTTTTTTAAATTGTCAACATATATCTTAACAATATGAACAAATGCGAGCGAGACAGCTGAGAAGGAAAAGTATCCCTTACAACGGGCAGGGCCAACCATCCTAGGCAGTCATCCCCAATGTCAGGCATCCGCTTTCGCTTCCCTGGAGTGAATATTGAGTTTAGTAGTTTCCTGACTGTCAAGTAACACAGTGTGATTCAGCAGCCCCTTCCAATATCGTTTGCTGCAGCCCAACCAACGTGCACATGGTTATAGGGGTGCTATTACCCTGCAGGCGTACTGTATGGTACTAATGTTCAGTAAGCACATTGTGCACAAGATTCTGAATCCTAGCGAAATGTTATATCATCTGTTCACAAACCATGACGCCTTGAAATCATATAGCAACGTCATTTTACCATGTAATTATGTTAATGTGTCATGCCTTGTGACCGGATGTAACGAAGAGGGCAATCCATGCATAAAACTAAGTAACAATGCAGTAATTAATGTCTTTAACACCGAACCAGAAGGTGTATGTACTCTGCTCTTGTCGTACTACCAGCATATTTCCAGCAGTGTAGCATAACTTATGTGGTTAGGCGTTCGCCTAGCAATCGACGGAATGTGCCTGCGGCGGTTCAAATCCTGCATCATTCAAATGTTTCTGCATCAGTGTGACGTTTGAATATGTAAACACAGGCCCAAGTTTGCCACATTCAAACAGTAGAATGACACTTTTATTCATCTTGTGCCCTGCGCATACTCTGCTGGTTAGGGCCCGAATGTACTGTAATCTCTCCTGTCATTTGGCATGTTTTCCACAGAAGAATACATTGACATGCTCCTCATTTATGGGAAAGCAAGACAAAATGCGAGTGAGCCACTATGTCTGTACCAGGAATGGTATCCCGACATGCGACACCCGACTGCTACGACATTCCGCCGAGTTGAAAGACGCCTAAGGACAACAGGTGTGATTTCCAACTAGCCACAAGTCTGCGATAGGCCCGTTACATCGGGTGAAACATAAGAGGCCATTCTAGAGGAAGCTCGTAATAATCCACACATCAGTAGCGAGGGCGACTGCACGGCAGGTGAACACCAGCCAGCCATCTGTCTGGCGAATACTGCATGAACATAAATTTTACCCATACCATCTTGAGCTACGCCATGAGCTACATGGGCGGGATTTCGAAGCCCGAATGGAGTTCTGTCCGTGGCTATTAGGCAGGCTGGACAAAGACACAGCATTCATATCGCATATCTTGTTCTCGGACGAATCACGCTTCCACAATAATCAGAATGTCAATTGCCACAACATGCACTATTGGTGTCTGGACAATCCTCGCTGGGTGCGACAGGCAGCCCATTAAGTACGTTGGGGAGTGAATATCTGGTGTGGAATCGTGGGGGATCGCCTGATTGGACCTTATTTCTTTGAGGGCCATTGGACGAACCCACGCTACCTGCACTTTCTGCGTCAGGAACTCCCACTGCTGCTGGAGGATGTGCCCTTGCACGATCGTTTGACGATGTGGTTGCAACAGGATGGAGCTCCACCACATTCAACTTCGCCTATACGTAACCATCTGAACGAGGAACTGCCAAGGAAATGGATAGGACGAGGAGGCCCTGTCTCTTGGCCCAACAGATCACCAGATTTAACTCCGTTAAGACTTCTTCTTGTGGGGACATTTGAAGAACATCATTTACACTCAAGTGCCAGAAAACTCCGACAAGCTCCAGCAACTCATCACGGACGCCTGCCAAGCAATTACACCTGGAATGCTTTAGCGCACAAGACAATCTATTGGACACCGGGCCCAAATGTGCATAAACCAAAACGGTCATCACATCGAGCATTTGCTGCGATAAAACATTGTCAGGGCAGGTCTTTTGTGTCAGTTTCAGCTTACTCTAACTTGAAGAAAGAAGAGGACCACAGCCAACACAAGACCAACATCTACTTCAGGATATCAACCCTGCTGTCAAAAGGAGCATTCCGTTCAACAATGGATTTGGACTTTGATGTCACCATGTGCTGCTAAAATGTAGGCATTTCTAACTGCGGAGGGAGCACGTAATGGATGAACCTCAACAAGGGGGCATAACAGACTGTCCTGCGAATCGAGTTCCATCATAAAATTTGAGTATAATTTTATATTTTTTCTGTCCATCTGTGTAGAAAATTAAATGATCTTCTTCATTTAGTTGAGTTTTCTATTATATTTGAGTAACTTAGTGATATTTTTCAACTTTCATCTCACCTCATTTTGGAAATGAATGTATGCGAGATGGGATCTATTAGTGTAGATTTGTTGTAGCTTGTCTTCCAAGAATATTTCAAACTTTTTGCAATTATTTAAAATGATATTTAATAATAACTGACCTCACTGATAAATGAGAACTTAAATAATAATATAAGATTTGTGAAACATTGCTGAACAAGATTTGGGCTGAGTCTCACCTAGTAAATTTTGATATAGTTTCATCTAAAGCATTACTCTACGATGATGTATGACTGTGTCATCTAAATGCATGTTATAAATTTCATAAATGTCATCTAATCTACAGATTAATTCAGAGACTGATGGTAGATTTAAAAATCACTAATAATAATAATAATAATAATGGCTATAAACCACCATCTCTATGCTTTGAGCGAAAGGACGGCACACTGGCGACGTCAAATGAAGAAAATTGCAGCATTCTGGTAGACTACTTCAAGAATTTACTTAATTGCTCTAAACCACAAAACCCCACTGAGACCAAGGAACCCTTACTCAGGTACCCAGATTCCAGACCACCTGACAGAGATGAAATCAAGCGCCACATTGCCTATCTCAAAAATAACAAAGCACCAGGGGAAGATTCAGTAGTAGCAGAACTATGGAAATATGCCCCAGAGGAATCCCTTGATATCTTGCAAAAGCAAATAGAAGAAATTTGGAGCAAGGAGACCCTACCCGAAGATTGGAAAATAGCTTTGATCCATCCATTACACAAAAAGGGCAGCATGAAGAACATCAACAACTACAGAGGAATATCTTTGCTACCTGTGACTTACAAAATTCTATCACTTGCCATTCTGGAATATTTGGAAGCACAAGTCGGAAATCAAATAGTTGAATACCAAGGAGGGTTCAGGAAAAGTAGCTCAACAGCCGAACAGATTCAAAATCTCAAAATGATCATCAGATATTGTACACTAAGATCCAAGCAGTATGTGTCTGTCTTTGTGGACTTCAAGAAAGCGTGCGACTCCACTGACTGGGAAGTCCTGCTAAACATCTTAAATGAATTTGGAATTGATTTGAAACTGTTGGCATTAATAAGAGCCACCCTGACCAATACTAAATCCAAGGTGAAGTTCCATGGATGTCTCTCGCATTCCTTTCACATCAAAACAGGAGTCCGACAAGGTGATGGGCTATCCCCGATACTCTTCAACTGCGTTCTTGAAAAGATCATCAGAACCTGGCGGGTGAGATTACAAGAAACCAACTACAGTCCACTAAGAATAGGAACCAAATCCAAGGGGATCACAACAAACTGCTTCGCATTTGCCGATGATATTGCTGTTCTCTCAAATGACATAGAAACCGCTAGAGCTCTAGTTGAAATGTTACTGGAAATTGCCGAACAAACTGGTCTGCAGATATCGTTTGAGAAAACAGAAGTAATGACTAACATGAAAGAGGCCCCACCAAAACTCCATACAAAATATGGGGACATCACCCGAGTAGACAAATTCAAATACCTGGGTGAGATAATCATGAAAAATGGACTGGACAAAGAAGCACTTCAGGAGCAGGTACGCAAACTGGAAATAGCCTACCAAACATCCTGCATAATCTACAACAAAAAATGCCTTTCCCAAAACACCAAGATACGTCACTATGAAACAGTTCTGAAGCCAGTAGTTCTATATACAGCCGAAACTCTGTCTCTAAATGCCAACAAAGGACTCCTTGAAGAACTGGAGAGAAAAACAAACGCAAAATTGCGAGAGGAATCTTGGGATCAAAGTGCAGAAATGGAAACCATCAAAAGAAATCCAACGAGGAAGTCTACAGAAAAATAGAGAAAATTACCGACACAATCCGAAAAAGATGGGTATGATTTTATGGTCATCTGAAAAAAATGGACGGGAGAATGTTAACTAAAGAGATCTTTCACTTTTTAATTCAAACCCCAAAACCACAATTCCCTGGTTTAGAAATACCAAAGAAGACCTGCAAATGCTACATATCTCAGCTGAAGATGCCCTTAACAGAGATCGCTTCCGCAAGAAAATATTGATGAATGGGATAAACCGAGACGAGCAACCGAAGAGAAGACACGGTGCCCCTTGGACAGAGGAGCGTAAGCAGGCCCACTCACAAAGAATGAGGGAAATTTGGGCTCTAAAGAAGACCAAGTGCAGTGTCAAATGCAACAAGACTTAATGTGGTCCTTGATGGCCCCAGAAATTTTTATATATATATAATAATAAAAATTTTGAGACCAGGTTAAATAAGAATTTAATGGTCATGAGTGATAAATGATATTAGAATGTTCTTGTGGAATATTAATGTGTGCTCTATTGCTGCATAATTTGCCTGGAATATGGTAGTCCTGCAGGATATTTGTTGAATTTTTGGAAGCACACGTGCCTTCCGAGAGAGAAATGTGGAGCGCGTGTTGAGTTATATTTCATGCAATTTAGGGATAATATTAATTTATTGGTGCTCAATGACCATGTGTCTGATGACATTAATTTCAACCCAAGCGATGTGCATGGTTATTATTATTCTGCCAAATCTTTTGACTAAAATCTAGGAATTTTGATTACATCGTCATTGTAATACTGACATAATGCTCACTGAAGTGACCATTCCAATTCAGTTACAAGCCGCAATACTTGTTAAATATATTTGACTTAATGTAGGTTCATCTGTTTAATCCAATTTATTGTATTTTGTGATATCAATCATGAAATAAAAATAAAACCCTAGAATCCGTTTGTAAATTTTGTAAATAATATCCATGTATCATATGTGTGTGTGTGGTGTGTGTGATGTAGTTTTGATGATTTTGACGTGATATTTATTGAATTTTTTGTTTTAATCTGACTGCGTGTTCGACACGGTGGGTCAGGTTATCCCAGCGTTGTCTGTGTTTGGCTTGTTTCTTTGATTGTTGTGCAATAATATTTCTTGCAAACTTAAGAACAGACTCAACGCTATAATGATGTGATTTTGAAAGTGAATAAGATAGTATAATTTTTAAAGTAAGCCTAAACGAGTGTAAAATTTTAGAAAATTTTGTAACGTTAATTAATGTATGACATGAATAATCCCAGTTCAGTTATCTAATAATTTTCAAGAGAAGGATTATTGTTCTAAAGACCATAACAATGGTATTAATGTTAATTAAATTAATTAATTACTTTCAAGAGTATTCAAAGAATCAGTTTAATATTATCAGCGTGTTATTCAAGATATTATCCGCAAGTGAGAAAGTGAAACTAATCTGGATTTTGTAGATGTTGTGCAGTAATAATTCAGAAAGGAAACCATGGTCATCCGACACATAATTTAGTGGAAATTCAGCATTTCAGTTTATTTAAAGTGATACAAATGACATTAGGCTGTCAAATACATTTCAGATCAAGGATGATTTAGGATGAGGTTCATCCTCCTTTTTTTATTTTAAACTTTAAAGCCAATGGAAGGCTTATTTTGATTTACTTTTATTCTTTCAGGATAATCCATTGTCAACGAGATTCAAGATTTGAATAACTTACTTTTTGTAAATCTAGTCTACAATATTAGCTTCGTGAGGATCATGATAAACAGCAGCAAGAGATAATTGTTTGTGAACTATTATTATTTTGTGCATATCACAATAAATGTCAAGCCTATGTTTTTTTTTTGTTCTTTCTTTCATTGTCGTCAGTCCTTGCCCTTTAGATGCCTCCAAGAATTAAGACAGCCCACTAACGAATGGTCCACCTCTGGATCTCTCATGCTCTGGCTGAGCTTAGCCGGGAAATTAGGGGACAACATATACTGTCAATAATAGAAACTACATGCATATCACCAAATTACATTTATCAGAGAAAGAAAATCATGTACACATTAACACAGGAGCCTTTACCTAAATGATAAAATGAAAAGGATGAACTGAACTAAGACATAACCAGGAAGTCACCTTACATACAGTCCAGTACATTCACTATGAGCAGAAAAAATCATGTACCATACTGAATTTAAAAAAATTAGGAAAATAAATTATTTTTTACTATCAAGAACTGGACAGGTATGATCTGTGATAATGAAATAGTGATGAGTTAATTTCTGTTTCTCTTTCATAATTTGGAACATGGCCTTTGAAGTATTCGCCTGAATTTGAAGTGAGAAACAGAAAACCTCTTCTAGGATAGTTGATACTTCTCTTCTAAATTACTTTACTTGAGACTCAGTACGTGCATTTCAGCGCCTCCAGTCAACCTTAAATCAGTGGAAAATCCAGGATTCAAACCCAGGTCAGCCAGATGGGAAGTGATTTTGCTAACCTCTACACCACAGGTGTTGACATAGGATGAAAATGACCACAGCTTTGGCAAACTAAACACCAAAATGTATCAGGATTTGAAATGAGAAATCATGGTGAATCATTTAATGTACAGCCAACTGTAAGACTGAATATACCCATTTCTTTACCCTATGGTCACTCACTGTACTGGCCTGAAATTAAATGCACAGAGCTAGCCAGATCGATGGATGATAAACTTACTACTTTGAGGAAGAAAGGAGCAGTGATATGGCATACCAGTCATTATTTTTCAAACAGTGGTCACATAAAAATATACGAACATTTCTGGCAATGGGTCAATGGAGGATATGACTCACTGCTTGGAGAAACAAATTTCTACCTTAAGAAATAAGAGAATAATCACACCATTTGTATACTCACCGTGCAATGGCCATCCACTTCCTACCTCACCGATGAAACCACATTTGACATCAACAACATCATCACAGCCATGACACAGCTCAGAGTACATTAGTTGACACATATCTTCTCGAGACATTCTCAGCACACTTGGAGGCTGGACTGATGATACATAATAACCTACAAGCATTAAATTAGTACTCATCAACCTACTGTATTTGTGAGAGAGCACTTTTGTATGCACGTGCAGACTACAGAACAAGTAGCAATACTACACAAATGTAAGGCAGGTAGTGGAGCAGAGTACAATATGTTAAGAGATTTTATCCACTGTGTCCAACTGTCAAGGTGAATGATATCACAACATATATTTAATTATGGTAGATATCTTCCATAAATGTTTACTAAGTGAAAAAATGTTCCTGTATTTAGATTCAAGATATCAAAATGGTAGTTTACAATAACAAATCATTAAACTTTTTGTATGTATGAGACAACAAGCTTGTGTTATATCTTTATGAATAGGAGCTCGTAATAGGATAATCGCAACTCTAGGTCAGCATGGGAAGTAGGAGAAATGGAAAGAAGAGATGAGTCTTTCACCGACTGTATTCATATTGACCTTATGGATTCTTCCAGTTTTTTGGTGTTTACCCAGCTTTCTTCTTAAGCTACACTTCCCACATCAAGTCTGAAAAATGTGTCAAGATAATTCCCCAATGAGTTTTGATACCTGTTCTCCAAATGAATGTGAGAAGCAGAAATGAGGTCACCAGGTGCTGAGAAGAAGTGGACATAGAAGAGCTGGGATTGATGAGAGGAGAGCTCAATTATGTGAAAACAAGAGAATATGAAGATACAGAGATTGTCCTTCTACTTTGGTGCTTTTATGTTTGACCTTGTATCTTCTGTTTGTTGCTTCCTCTCTACAAACTAACCTGTCATGGTATTTATTCCGTTTTGTGTCCTTAACTATCTATATATGACTTGTTACTTTATTTAATAATAATAATAATAATAATAATAATAATAATAATAATAATAATAATAATAATAATAATAATAATAATAATAATAATAATAATAATAATAATAGCATATGGTCTCTGGACAGGCTTGCTGCAGGTCCTTTGACCTGACACCCGTGGGCAACATGCATGTCTGTGTGGATAGGGTCCTACCCTGATAGAAGACCACACATGCACGCGCGCGCACACACACACACACACACACACACCAGAGGAATTAACTAATGTTTTTTAACATCCTTGGTTTTCTTTATGACATTTCAATCTCTAATAGCCTTTATCACTCTTTCATTCTGCCATCTAGTTCCCTTCTCCTTTATCCTCCAGTTTTACCATTAATATCTACGACACAGTACTAAAGTTGTTTAAAAAAAGTTTCATTCCTCATTTGTATTTTGTGTTTCATTTCTGTGTAACTTTTTATTACCAAGTTTTGAAAGGCTATCTTACTTTTTCTTCTAATTTCCACCCCTTTATTTTTGGTATTTTCATTGTACTTGACATACAAGCAACCTCACTCTTAAAGTCGCTACTTAAAGCCTGTAGTTACTGTCTAAAAACTTGCTTGGGATAATCTTTGTGCCTCTTACTCCTCCTCCAATTAGTTTATCTGTTATCACATAATCAGTAATAGTTTTATATCTTCCATCAAAGCTGTATCTACTTATCATATGACTGTCTTGTTTCTTGAAGGAAGTATTTCTTATTAGAAGGTTATTTCTTCTTACACATATCTGTAGGAAATGTTCACCCTCAGTATTCCCTGTTCCATTTCCAAAGGGCTCATCACATTCTCAGAACTAGATCTATCTTCTCCAACCTGAGCATTCAAATTCCTTATTTGTGTGATGTATCATCTTGTTCTTGGTTTTCCAGGTCTCCAAAGAACTTTTCCTTCTTGTCATCATTGCATCCTTGTTGTGAGGCATATACTGAAATGAAATTATTGTAAAACTGATTTGTTCTAGATTTACTCTGGCTTTGATGATTCTTTCATCAATATCTTTGTGCAGCACCAAACGCATTCCATTCCTTGTCTCCTTGCAGTTACCCCTCCAGCACAACTTGTAACCTCCTTTCAACTTCCTTGAATTTGTCCCCTTCCATTTTGTCTTACTCAGCCCTAATATACATATCCCTCCATTCCATTATATCGACTATCTCTTTGCTCTTGCCTGTCAGTGTAATCACATTTAGGGTTCCCATTCTGTTTGTTTTTATAATTAAGTCCATTTCAAGTGCTGTGCCTTCCATTGGTAAATCTTTTCGCATTCCCCGGATGAACATTGGATTCCAAAAACTCACAATTTATTCCTGGAACACAAGAAGTGATGTCAACATTTGGTATAGTATTCATTTGAGGCTCATTCATACTTCAAAAGCAACTAAACACTACTCCTTTACTGACTCCCTAGGCCTAGCATAAACAAGGATCTTCTTTCAAGGTTTACTCGTTTAGTCTTTGAAGATCCCTCTTCTCCACAAGGCAGTGGTTTCCTTCTTCATTTTCCCCAGAAGAGACGGGTTGCATCATCCGTCAACTATACCATATCGAAGGGCTCCTTCTCAACCAGAGCTGCCTTTAAGGTCTTTCGCTATAACCCTGGCAAGGGGCCCTTAGAAGGTGCTTCCAACTCCATCACTTTCATTCCAGTTTTAAAGAATGAAATATAATCTTCCAACTGAGCAACAGACCACCTAATCTAACCAATACACAATAACCAGCAATAATACATGTACAGTTTGTTAGTTAGACTTCATTTTTTAATAGAAAAGAACAATAGCCCACTAACACATTCTCAGTCCTTAAGTTATATCACATATTTAACTAATACACAATAGGTAGCAATAATATAACATGAACAGTTTGTCAGTTAAACACGACTTATATACAGTAAAGAACAACAGCCCACTAGCACATTCTCAATCCTTTTAACTAATACACAATAACTAGTATGACAAAAAGCTTCACATTCATCCACCAGCAACCTGGAATATCTGCTCATGCTATGACTCATTCGTAAACAAGACATTCTCTACACTCTACCGGCCCACAACGTACTGGCTACCGATCTCCTTGTACCAGCTACTCCATGCCACATCATCAACTTACGTAAACTGTATCAGAAAACTCCAGCGTGTTCTTTGCTAACTTTGAATGTGATTAGTTTACCTTTCTCGAATCTTCCTTTTGACTTTATAAGCACCACTGTTCCCCACTCTTACTAGTCTGCGTGGCGTTGCAGTATATGTATGGGGAGCAGCGGCATCAACACCATGAAGCACTGTGAACTAAAAGCCTAAACTACACATTCATCATGGCACCAGGAAAGAGTGACATATGAACTTTGTTTCCACGAGCCTCAATTTAGAACTTTCACACCTTTAACACGTTCACTGCATATTTGTAGAGCATGACATACCCACCAATCGGCAAGATATTTGCGTGGAACTCTTTAAAAGTTGTAATAATTTGAATTTTTGAACGTTGGTACAAGTTATATCGAACTCGTGGACTTATCTCACTCACGCACCTGGAGCGTGATCCGCACAGTGGTTAAATATTGGTCATCGGGTGGATCACACGCAAGGCTCTCGGGTAGATTACTGTGTATTATTCTGTTAAAAATTAAATAACTGGAAAGGAGGTTCAACCTATTCAATACTCAAAAGAAAGAAACGTAGCAATCACATTTCTATTTAAATGGGACGGGTTTCGACCTTAGTCCAGGTCATCATCAGCCATAAAAAACATGTAAAATGTTTATGAATGTTGGAGGTCAGTTTCACACTCTGTTAGGCACAAAGACACGACACCACATTCTGTCCTGCACAAAGTCACAACACTACCAATCAACATGCGAAGATCAAAAAGGCTTGAATTCGCAGACGAACAAATCTGTAGTAGAAAGCCGCCAGCTCCCGGTGACCAGCGCGGCACACTCAAGGTCACGCGCTGCGGCCAAACACCAAGTAGAGTGGAGAACGTTTCGAAGGTCCAGAACCTGTCACGGCTGCGGGAAGCCAAGTATGTATATAAAAATATACGACGCCAATTAGTACAACCGAATGAGCACCCGTACTCCAGTTAAGTTCTTGGTAAACAGTTGACTTGAAAAAACAAGAACTTAACTGGAGTACGGGTGCTCATTCGGTTGTACTAATTGGCGTCGTATATTTTTATATACGTACTTGGCTTCCCGCAGCCGTGACAGGTTCTGGACCTTCGAAACGTTCTCCACTCTACTTGGTGTTTGGCCGCAGCGCGTGACCTTGAGTGTGCCGCGCTGGTCACCGGGAGCTGGCGGCTTTCTACTACAGATTTGTTCGTCTGCGAATTCAAGCCTTTTTGATCTTCGCATGTTGATTGGTAGTGTTGTGACTTTGTGCAGGACAGAATGTGGTGTCGTGTCTTTGTGCCTAACAGAGTGTGAAACTGACCTCCAACATTCATAAACATTTTACATGTTTTTTATGGCTGATGATGACCTGGACTAAGGTCGAAACCGGTCCCATTTAAATAGAAATGTGATTGCTACGTTTCTTTCTTTTGAGTATTGAATAGGTTGAACCTCCTTTCCAGTTATTTAATTTTTAACATCAATAATTTCAATACGGAACAATGAAATTTTTATCTTTAAATGTGTATTATTCTGTCGTGGATAACAAACAAATGCATAGGTATGATTACAAACAAAAATATATTCATATTTACACCTCTCTATTAAACAATTTTATGTTACAATGTTACATTACAAAATTGCCAACTGCCGAGGCGTTATTTCTTCTGTCGAAGCGCGCCATTTATTGGGTGGACCTCGTGATGTTGAAGGAACTGCATTGTCGGCCATCTGAACAAAATACAAAGAAATAAAATGATAACATAAAGCATCATGACTCAGTCAAAAATGATTACTACAAGTTCTTTCATGTCACTTATAAATATGATGCAAGAATAAATGACAATTACAAGTTCAGTCCTTTATTATTATATTATATTATATTATATTATATTATATTATATTATATTATATTATATTATATTATATTATATTATATTATATTATATTATATTATATTATATTATATTATATTTGCCTTTATTTGTAGTGGCGAAGTTAGGACTCATGGTCCTCTCTTACACTTAACCACACTTCATTAACAATGTACATCTGAGAGCAATATTCATAATCTTATCTTAAAACTACCATTACAAACTACAAACAAAGTGTGAAACAAAATAACATAAACTCTATAAATATTCTTAGTCATGTCTTAAAACTATCGTTACAAATTAAAAGTTGAATGACACAAAATATCATAAGCACAGTAAACGTACATTCATACACACATTCACTCTACCAGATTCATTCAGCCTGGCGGCACACATCGAGGAGATGCTCACGGCAAGACAACTTGAATGAATTTAAGGAATTTATGGCTCTAATGTTGTGGGGGAGAGAATTCCATATTCTAGCTCCATTTGCAACAAAGGAATGGCTAAATGCTGCTGACCTGCTGAGAGGGATAGCAAGTGTACTGGCGGAGCATGTGTTATGCTGGTGGAAAGAAGATAGGAAATTGAGTTGTGAAGATAAGTAGTATGGGATGTTCTCTTTTAATACTCGAAAGATTAATACTGCCACGTGGAGGTTTCTATATTGTTCAAATTTTAGAAGGGAAAGTTGTCGATAATAAGGGGTAACATGAACATCATAGCATAAGGAAAAGATAAATCTAATACATGAGTTCATAGCACATTGTAATGGGTTTAGTTGTTCTCTCGTGGCATCAATTAGTACTACGTCACAGTAAGAAAATATAGGGAGGATAAGAGTATTTATAAGCCTAATTCTCATGTTTAGTGGCAGCAAATTTTGATGATATTTTAGTGGGTGAAGGGACGCGTACACTTTTCTACAGGTATTTGTAATGTGCTCTCCCCAGTTAAGATTCTCGTTTATAATTACACCAAGATTTCTTACCGAGTTTTCATACGGAATAATTTTACCAGATAAAATTAGTGGAGGAATGTTTTTGTTTTTTGCCGCACTGATTTGCTTCATCTGCCCAACAATAATAGCTTTAGATTTTGATGGATTAATTAAAATACAGTTTTCATGAGCGTATGCACAGATAATATTTAAGTCAGAGTTCATATAACCTATTGCTTGATTGATGTCTGAAATTTTGGAATGATAATAGATCTGTAGATCGTCAGCATACAAGTGGTATTTACAGTGTCTTAGCCGTGTCGATATATCGTTGATATAGATAACAAAGCGAAGTGGTCCAAGTACAGAGCCTTGTGGTACTCCTGAATATTTCATTACCCATTCGGATGACCTATTCTGAAGAATTACGCGTTGTTTTCGTTCCGTAAGATATGAGAGAAAGAATTCTAGAGCTGTCCGTCCAAGGTGAAGCGATTTCAATTTAGCAACCAGTACGTCTATATTTACTGTGTCAAAAGCGCTGCTAAAATCAAGAAATGTAAGTAACATCACCTGCCTTTCGTCTATAGCACATCTCATGTCGTCTGTAACTTTCAGCAGGGCAGTGGCCGTACTGTGTCCCTTTTTGAAACCTGATTGTAAAGGGTCAAGTAGTTTGTATTTATTTAAATAGTTGGTTAATTGCACATGTACTATGCGTTCAAGAGGCTTGGAGAGAGATGAAAGTATGCAAACAGGTCGATAATCTGTTATAAGTACAGGTGAGGAAGTTTTAGGAACAGGATTTATAATGGCATTTTTCCACATTTTTGGGAAGAGGCCACTTGTGAGGCACGTGTTGTATATATGAGTAATGGCGGGAAGAATAATGTCAATGACATGTTGTATTATGAGTATGGGTATTTCATCAGGTTCTACAGCAGATGTGATTGATAATACCTCGCGTTTCACGTCAATCTCTGTGACTTCGCGAAATTCAAAGAATGGCCTATTTGGTGGTGGCTGGTTCAGCTGTGATATTATGTGTATTTCCGGTTTAATTTTTATTTCAGAAAAATGAGCATTCAATCTCTCCAGAGAGATGTCTGGATTACATGGCTGGGGCAAAGCTTTCCCAATTCCAATGAAACGAAGTTGTTTCCAAGTGTTTGACACATTTAAATTTCCAGCCAGGTGATTGTAAAAAGAAAATTTCTTATTTCGAATTATTACTTTAATTCTATTCCGAAGTGTCCGATACTGTTCAAGCGCACTGGAAGAGTGTGTGCGTCTGTAGAGCCAGTGTAACGCGTCACGGTGAGACATCATTTGTTTAATGTCATCGGTCAGCCATGGAGAAGGAGGTCGGGAGACTTTGGCCGTACGCTTAGGTGCATGTTTATCAAGGAGACCAAGTATAAATGAACTTAAAGTTTCAACTTTCTTATCGATACCATTTATATTTTTTACGTCATCCCAAGGACAATTCAAGGCGTCAACTCTCAGACGATCTAAGTTTATATGTTTAATGTCCCTGAATGTGATGTATCTGGACTTATACTTCAGTACTTTGAGCGAGTAAGACAAGTATATTAAGTCATGTGTCGATATGCCAGGGGTAGGAATTTGTCCATGTGACACTATTTTCTGTGGGTTGTTAGTGACCATTAAGTCAATTAGTGTATGTGAAGATGAGGTATGATTTGTCGGTTTTAGTGGAAGTATTGTCATGTCACACGTCTGGAAAATACTTAAGAGTTGCTTTGTATCTCCAGCCTGTTCCAGTAAATTAGTATTGAAGTCTCCAAATATTAAAATATGTTCATAAGCAGGTGATAGTCTCTGCAGGATGTCTTCAATGTCTGAGAGGTGACCTACCCGTGGTGGCCGATAAACAACTCCTATTAGGGCTTTAACTGTTGTCACAGTGATCTCGGCAAAAATGAACTCAGGTCTCGGGTCGATACAGTGGGCAGATGTGCATACGATTTTACATTTAATATCATCTCTACAGTACAAGGCTACTCCTCCACCTCTTTTATCTATTCGGTCATGCCTGTAAATATTATAGCCCGTTATGTGTTCCATACTACTAGGGATAGTTGTGCGTAACCAGCTCTCACTGATACAAGCTACGTGTATATTACTGTTTTCAAGGAGAACTGTTAGCTCGTCATGGTGAGCAGGTACGGATTGAGAATGTAAATGAATGCAGTTCAATGAACGTGCGTTGGCCTGAAATACTTTCACTAATGAGCTCTGGGAGCGGGGTGTCTCCGTTCTCAGATAGGAGAGGTTAGGGGTAGGGGGACAGTCAGGTCCACAGCTGGCAGTGGTTATAACAGTACTCATCACACAAAGCAGAATACCAAGAAGAATACATGCTTCTTACCTGCGTATTTCCTCTGATATCACACCGGCTTTTCATGCACTCAATCACATTCACACTCAATAATAAAATACTATAATACGAACTTAAACTAATCCACATTGTCGTTACTTCACACTGTTTCACCCCCTAGCTGCTTGAATAACTTATTACAGTATGGTGGTGGAATTTATTTCAAAAGTGGAATCAGTCATAATTCTCTTGCAGTAATAATAAACAGAAATTACATTGTCTTACCTCACAGTGAAATTGTCTTGCTGCTCAAAGATCCCAAAAAGAATGATGACGTATGACAAAAACTGCAGAGAGGAAATACGCAGGAAACGGAATATGCATGCGCAACTCTGGCTACGGATGGACCTGCTAGTAGACTGGACTTACACAATGTGCGGGATGACAAGGAGAGTCTTTCTTACCACGCACGAAACCTGTAATTTATGTTTCCTAGCACCTGTCCCATGACGCGCTAGGCGCGTAATTCGCACATGCTTATAAACTAGCGTCATACACCCACCGCGTGATCCGCACTAAACATGTTAAGATTGGTTGTAACTTGTGCAATTTTCACTCATCGTTCATGAGCATTTCCATCATAAAAACTTTTCTCTTCAAAAATTTCCAAGGAGATTTAACCTGGAGTTGGATATGGTGAAGATTAATGAACTTGCACTCTCCTCTCCTTTTTTGGAACTCTGTTTTGTCTTTTAAGGAATGTTACATTAGTCCTGACAATTTATTCCTTTTACTCAATTGTGCACTACTGCAATATGCATTCCTATTTAAAGCTAGTTATTCTATTTAAGATTCCTTGCACATGTGATTGGACATTTAATTATTTTAAGCACTCTGCTACCATGAATGTTACAAAGACTAGACAATAAGAAAGAAGAGAGAGAAAAGTGATTTTAGGGCATGGGGTTTTGAACTTCTAGGCCGGAACATTGTTGTTGCTGTACCTTATGCTATCATTCACACTCGAAACCATACCTGTGTTGATGTGAAATATTTAGAATTTATTCACCTTTCCCACTGAGTCCTGTTATATTTTGTAATGCTCGATGTAATCAGAAAAAACTTTGTATTTTGTTCTTGCTTGAGTTTGATTGTTTTAGGAATATTCCCCTATTGTTCAAATTTGCCTATTTTTATATTGTTGGAGAAAACATTGCAAAAATTGTAATTATGTGAGTTCTACTTTCAAATGTGTACATATTATTTTTTCATTATTGCGTTCACCTTTGTTGAGTACTGCTCTAGCTCATTAGGTTTCTAATGAATACAACTCTGATGATGATGTTGTTTGTTGTTGAAAGGGGCCTAACAGCTAGGTCATCAGCCCCTAATGGTACGAGGTGAAATGAAATGAAATGATAATTAAAACTTCAAAACGTATCCACTGACTAAAATCTAAAATGAATGGTAATGAAAAAATTACCATGAATCCAAAACAATCAGTGGATCCAATGCTTGTTGTCCAAAGGCATCCAAAATCCTGGTCACTGGCCCCTCATAATTGTACTAATCACTGGTAAAGCAGAACCATGGTGTTCCTCCTATTGTGGTACTAATCACAGGTAATGCAGACTCATGGTGGTACTAATCACAGATAATGTATACCCATGGTATGTCACACATAATGGCATGAATCACAGGTAACACAGACCTATGGCGTTCCTCACATAAGGGTTCAATCCACAAGCAACACAGACTTATGACGCTCCTAACTTAGTGGGACTAATCATGGGCGCCAGTATTCCCGTGGTTTTCCTCACATAGTGGAACTAATCAGAGGCCTTGGATATTCATGGTGGTGCTCACATAGTGGTACTAATCAAAGGCAATATAGACCCACGGTGTATCACACATTATGGTACCACCCACAGGTAACACAGACCCAGGGTGTTCCTCATATACTGGTACTACTCATAGGTAACGCAGAGCCATTCTGAACACGGGGAACCAATGCAATTCAGTGCAGTGCACGGCAGCTCCTAACGCATGGACGCCAGTCCATGTGCCGAGCACCCGCTCCGCCGCCTCGATGGAATGCACATGATAGTACTAATCACAGGAAATGCCCAGACCCACGGTGATCCTAACATAATGGTACTAATCGTAAGTAACGTCGACCCATAGTGTTCCTCACTTAATGGTAGGCCTACTAAACACAAGTAATCGCATGGTTCCAAATACATCATCCCTTGGTTGCCCCTTTCAGATGCCTCTTATGAAAGGCAGGAGATATCATGGGTGTAACCTTTGTCTTAAAAAATGGAGCACCGGACAAAGAAAGGCAAGAGCCACAAAGGGTATGAAAATTGAAAGACTCCCTACGCCCCAAATACTCCAATACCGTTGGAGTCAGAAAAGAACGCGAGTTGATCAAGGGAGGTCGGACAGAATAGAGGAAAGTGAGGAGCCTGGCACAAGTAAGAGGAAGCAATGCCTGGACTCAGCTAAGGCCCCATGGTTGCCAACCCAAGCTCCCAAGCTGAGAGCCTCTGGGGCACCTTTTAGTCACCTTTTACAACAGGCAGGGGATACCATGGGTGTATGCTTCCTCTGTGTTCCCTTTAAGAACTCTGGCCTTCCTCCATTTGTAGGATTTTTCCTTTATTATGCAATCAATGTAGACTCTCATATTATTCTTATTTAATATTTCATCTTGCCTACCAGCATTTCTGGAATTTTATTGTCTAGCCACCACAGCACTAGCAATACCTAATACATCATGAACAGTTTGTCCGTTAGACGCCACTTTTAAACATTAAAGAACAATAGCCCACTAACACAAGGAGCCTCCGTGGCTCAGACGGCAGTGCGTCGGCTTCTCACCGCCGGACACCGTGGTTCAAATCCCGGTCACTCCACGTGAGATTTGTGCTGGACAAAGCGGAGGCGGGACAGGTTTTTCTCCGGGTACTCCGGCTTTCCCTGTCATCTTTCATTCCAGCAACACTTTCCATTCTCATTTCATAGCATCTATCACTTTGGGAGTGGTGACCCCATCGTACTAATAGCCTATATCTGCTTCATTCATTACATCCCTGACCTGGTCAATGACTGGGAAACAGGTTGTAGGTTTTCAGCCCACTAACACATCCTCAGTCCTTCAAATATGCCAGAGTATTGGTGGGACCACTTATCTACCGAGCTCTAAGGGGGGGGAGGGTGAAGAGCTTGAGGAACCTGCACTGTGCACGCAACCTATCCAAATGAGCTTGTTGTGAAAACATCACTACATTGCCTCAGGTTCATGCATCTCGGTTACTAAATGACAAAGGAGCCAGGAGGTTGCATAAGAAAGTAAAACAGATTCATAGCAGGGAGCGAGAAGTGAAGTCTTTGCAAGTGTGAATACTAAATAAAACAGAAAGAGAGCAGCACATTACACATAGGTGTGAGTAAAGCCATTATTAGGAGCAGAAAGAGAATACTGGGAAAAGGACTGCATTATGGTGGGAACTATAGATGAATTTACTACATAGGTGATGATAGCGATGAAGAGGAAATTCAGACTGCAGACAGCAATAACAACAACCAATGCAATATCTTATGATAGTGAGAATTGTGATGGTGAGGATGTGTAGTGTGCCAATACTAGAGGCATAGGGACACGTGCACTTCACCAGCTGAGGTATATCAGTATACATAAAAAAGGACAGAAGTCACATATTATTATGTGCCAAAATCAGAAAATTGTAATTTATCCAGCTCTGGAGTAAAACAAAATACTGTAACGGTGTATGCATTACAGCAGTACATATTTTATTTAGGTATGTATTATTATAATTGTCATTATATGATATCAAACACACATTGAAGATAAGTTACTTAGAAAAAAATCTTTTAGAGAAAACTTTCTGTATTCTGTACCAGCAATTCATCCACCTTCTTGAATTCTACACACACAGCATTCCACTGCATGGCATCAGACTTAACTAATGGTTTTGAGCCAATTGTCATTCAACCCGACCGCCCCAATCAATGACCGTGCCGAGCCACAGTATGCGTGCAGGCAGCACTAGGGACCTCAGTCTGCTAATTAATTGGTTCCACCAGTAGAGTGTGTGTATTCAGTCCATAATTAATATTTGATTACAATGATTTCCAGTGAAGTCATCATCATCGTCGTCGTCATAATAATGCATTTCTCCTGACCAGCTTCCACGGGGATGGGATGATTATGGCACCTTGCCATCTTCCTCTATTCAATCACCAGTATTCCTCCTTAACTGTGTTCCAATCTAGGTTCTTTAATCATTTTCAACCATCTTATTCTGTGTTTCCCTCTTGCCCTCTCATTTCTTATCTGGGTCTCCATAATCTATGCTTTGGCATCCTTCTCTCCTCCATCCTCTTAATCTGTCCAAGCCATCTAAGTTTATCGCTCTCCATTCTGTTAAGGGAGACATCAAAGTGTAAACTGTTTGTTACAGTACATTTTTGTGTTAAAGATTCCATGGTCTACCAAAATGAATACACACTCTTTGTCTGAGACTGTATTATCATTTTATGAGCATCATGTACAGGTTGATAAAATTTCAAATATATTGCATTATTCATCATGCCAGCTGAAATATTCCAGCTCAATTCAAGGTAATCTGTCTTCCCTGCTGGCCAAACATGATCTTACATAGAAATATCTGCAAATTCTATTTCATTCCAACTTCCCTACAAAGTTTCCCTTAGGAAAGCCAGTGCTTGAAGGGGTCTCATCCAGTCATACTAACAATTGGATGCCTCAGAGCCAAAATGACCTCAGACTACACTCTTACTTTAAATGGGTGAGGTATCCAGCTTGCTTAAAACTTCGTGAAGCCGCAAGATTTTTTTTTTTTTTTTTGGATCAGAATGTCAAATGGGCCACTTTAGGCAAGTTGAACTAGCACTGTAGGATGAGCCAAATGCAGAGTTAAGGTTCCCATGTAGTAACTTGTGGGAAACTATGAAACATGTTGGTAGCTTAAGACAGCAGGATAGTGGCTAAGGAAGTGGAATCCATAAAAACTCGCACAATTCTGAGTCCAGTATGGAGGTAAGAACTCGCATAGGAATATTAGGATAGAGCACCTATCCTTTCCATTCTTTTTGGAGGAGTCGATGGTTAAAAAAAAATGTTTACTGCTTCCAAGGAATTTTACCTAGTGTATAGTCTTAAACATAGTCATATTTTTTGTAGGCTTTGTCTGTGACTATGGATTAATTATCTACGAATAACTGAAATTTTCTCACCATTTTACACACACAAACGCATCCAAAAAGGATCAATTTAAATATTTCAGAAACTCTAGAAACTCTTCAACACATGCTCAATGATAAAAGTGAAAATGAATATATAAACACAATATTAAACTACACACACACACATGCGCGCACACATGCGCGCACACACACACACACACATACAAAATTGACCCAACATAGATGTTCATCATCATCATCTCCCTTTATCCAGCTGTAGCCGGGTAGGGGCAAATATTGTTCCTCTCCACTTTCTTCGGTCTTTCCACCACTCCTCCTCGAACACTGTGTCCCAGTCCAGGTTTCTTTCTATAATACTGCATTGGATTGTATCCTTCCATCTCAATCGTGGTCATCCACGGCCTCTACTTCCTTGCATTTGCATTTCCATCACCTTTTTTGGTTCTCTCGTCACTCATTTGCTTTATGTGCCCAAACCATCTTAGTCGGCTCTTCTCTATTCTATCATTAATTTTTTCCACTCCAATTTCTTCCCGGATTTCCTCATTCCTTATTTTATCTCTTCTACTCTTCTGTATCATACTCCTCAAGAACTTCATTTCGGCTGCCTGTATTCGACTCTCATCCTTCTGTCACTGTCCACGTTTCTGCTCTGTAAGTTGTTATGGGTACGTACATCTTGTACATACTATCCTTTGCTTCCATTGGCACATCTTTGTCCCACAACATGTTTCTTACACTATGATAGAAACAACTTCCAGCTTGAATCCTCTTATTAATCTCACCATCCAGTCAAGCATTCTCCATTAATTCACTCCCCAGTTATTTGAACATTTCCACCACTTCCAGGGGCTTGTCTGCAAGTCTAATCTGACCTTTCCCTTCTTTCTCCCTTCTAGTCATAACAAGAGTTTTACTCTTTTCTACACTTACTTTCAATCCATATTCTTTGATCTTCCCATTCACCACATTCAACTGTTCTTGAACCTTCCTGTCGTCTTCTCCCCAAATCACAATATCATCTGCAAACAACATCATGTTCTCTTCCTCCATATGCTGCTTTTGCTGTTCTCATGATGTCATCCATTACTATTGTAAACAGGATTGGTGATAGAACACTTCCCTGTCTCAGCCCACTAGTTATTTTGAACCAACTTGTCCTGCCAACTTGTGTTTGCATGCAACTACAACATTCCTTATACAATGCCAAGATCATTTTTATTAATCCTTGTCCAATTCCTTATTGCACCAGACTGTCCCAAACTTTAGTCCTGGGGACACTGTCATATGCCTTTTCAACGTCAATGAGTGTCATCACCATATCATTCCCGTACTCCCATTACTTTTCCATTAGATGTCTCATAATGAAACAAAACTGATTTTCCTATATTTGATTCTCAACCCTCAACCATATTCTACTTTCCAGTATCCTTACCATTATCTTAGCAATATGGGATTTTAGAGTAATTCCCCTGTAGTTCTTCAAAACTTTCTTATTGCCTTTCTTGAAAATCGGGATGATTATTCCTTTTTGCCAATCCTCACGGACCTCCTTATTCCCCCAGACATTCCTGGGAACCCGATATGTCCACTGGAGGCCTAGAGCTCCAGCTGCCTTTACCATCTCCACTGAAATTTCATCTATTCCAGCAGTTTTTCCATTCTTCATCTTTCTTACTGTCATTTCAATTTCATTCATTGTAATTTCTTTATCCATTTCTTCATCAACTAATTGCCTTTCCTGGTCATCCGTTGAATGACTGTCATCTGTTCTTATGTTCAGCAGCTTCTGAAAATACTCTCTCCATCTATTTCTTATTTCTTCTGGCTTTGTTAATATTATGCCACCTTCATCCTTCACAAATCTGGTGTTTACTTGATCTCTCTTTTTGTTTCTTAAGATACCATAGAGTAATTTCTTGCTGCCCTGCATATCACCTCTCAATTTCTGTGTGAATAAGGCCCAGCTTTTCCTCTTTTCTTCCTCCACTACTTTCCTGGCCAAATTCTTTGCCTCCACATATTTTCTTCTACTTTCTTCAGTCTTAGATGTTTTCTATGTTTTCCATGCTATTTTCTTTTCCTTCACTTTAATCTTTACCCTATCATTCCACCAGTGTGTCTCTTTGTCTTTCACATTTCCTGGTATGTGGTTTCTACCCAATACCTTTTCTGCACATCCAACCAGTGCTCCCTTAAATCTTTTCCATTCATCTTCAACATTCCCCACCTCCGTCCTGTGTACCAAGGGTATTATTTCCCTTTGAAATTCTTCTTGTATGCTTTTCTCCTTCAGCTTCCATACTGTAATTCTTTTCTCTCTTCTTAATGGGGGTTTTTCAATCTTTCCGACTTTCAATTTTCCTATCACAACTCTATGATCGCCACCAAAGGCTTCTTCAGGCATAGCTGTTACATCTAAAAGGTTCTTCCGGTGTTCTTTCTCTATGTAATCAATCATGGTCTTTGTTCGTCTGTCTCCTCAACCATACCTTGTAATCTTCTGACTGTTCTTCTTCCTAAACCAGGTGTTTCCAAAAAATCATTTGATTCCTCATGCAAAAATCCACCAACAACTCGCCTTCTGGATTTACATTTCCATATCCAAAGGGCCCTACAACATCTTCCTTTCCTTGTCTTTCCATTCCAACTTGTGCATTTAGATCTCCCATCAATAGCACTTCCTTATCTTCTATCTGTCTCTCCACTTCCTCTAGATGTTATAAATTTATAATATTCATAGATGCTACTCTCAAATGAAATAGTTTAATATTGTTTGAAAACAACTGTGTATCATGTAGTGCAACAATTAAATTTCATAATTTCACCACCTGATGATGGAGCCTAGACCCTGAAAAGCATTATAGACTGCAACATTTAATAAAAATTGTGACTGGTTTTAATTATTCATTGAGAATTTTATACAGGTTTGGTGCGGGTGGGATCACACAATTGCTAGGCTCCATTTTTCTTTCTCGCTTCTGCACTTCCTACATCAGAATCAAAAATCTGTTAAGACAATATCCACACTTCTGATGAAGCTGGGAAGGAGACACGAACACATTGGGGGCTATTAAAAGAACTGGAATTGATGAGGAGGTGGCTGAGATGTTGGGATTGTCTTTCTCCTTTTGTGTTTGCATATTTGTCTTTGTCTCTTCTTTCTGTTGTTCTCTCTTCCCACATTTTCCTATCACTGAGATCCTATTATGTGTTCCTATCTATATATATAAAATAACTTGTCCTGACTGACTGACTGACTGATTCATCATCGTCGAGCCAAAACTACTGGACATAAAAAAATGAAATTTTGGGGATACATTCATATTAAGATGTAGGTGCTCGCTAAGAGAGGATTTTTGGATAGTCCATTCCTAAGGGGGTGAAAAAGGGGATGAAATTTTAAAATGAGTGTATCTATATCTCAAAACTTTAAAAGTTTATAGATGTAAAAATTGGTATTTAAAATCTTCTTTAAAAATAAGGAAAAACTTTCTTTTGTTTTCAGAAAATCCCAATAGGAGGGGTGAAAAAGGGTGAAAAAGGGTGAAAAAGGGGTTGAATGCCTTTAATCAGGATACCAGTACTTATATCTCAGAAACTGAAGATATCACAGACCTGAAAATTGGTATTTTTGATCTCTTTTAAAAACAAAGAATATCTTTTTGTTTTTGGAAAATCCAATTAATGGGAGGGTGAAAAGGGGGGTGAATTTTTAAAATGAGTGTATTTATATCTCAAATCTTTGAAAGTTTACAAATGTAAAAATTGGTATTTAGAATCTTCATTAAAAATAAAGAAACACGTACTTTTTTGTTTTCGGAAAATCCCAAAAGGAGGGGTGAAAAAGGGGTTGAATGCTTTTAATGAGGATACTTATATCTCAGAAACTGAAGATATTACAGACCTGAAAATTGGTCTTTGGGATCTCTTTTAAAAATAAAGAAACACATATTTTTTTGTTTTTGGAAAATCCAATTAATGGGGGGCTGAAAAGGGATGAATTATTAAAATGAGTGTATCTATATCTCAAAACTTTTAAAGTTTATAGATGTAAAAAATGGTATTTAGATTCTCCTTTAAAAATAAACATGTATTTTTTTTTTGTTTTTTGAAAATCCCAATAGGAAGGGTGGAAAAGGGTGAAAAAGGGTTGAATGCCTTAAATGAGGATACTTACATCTCAGAAACAGAAGATATTACAGACCTGAAAATTGGTATTTGGGATCTCCCTTGAAAATAAAGAAACACGTATTTTTTTGTTTTTGGAAAATCTAATTAATGGGACTTAAACAGGAGTGACAAATTTGGGTGAATTTTTAGAAAGACTATGTTTACAGTATATCTCAGAAACGTAAAATGTTACAGACGTAAAAATTGGTATTTGGAATCTCCTGTAAAAGTAAAGAAACTTAAGTGATTTGTTTTTGGAAACTTCACTTAAGGGGAGGGGTGAAATTTTAAAATGAGCATTTCTACAGTATATCTCAAAAACTTAACAGGTTACAGAAGTGAAAAATAGTATTTTTTATCTCTATTGAAATTAAAGAAACATGTATTTTTTATTTTCTGAAAAACCAATTGGGTGGAGGGGTAAAAGTGACTCAAAATGGGGTTAAATTCTTTTAATTAGGATACTGATATCTCGAAAGCTGAAGATGTTACAGATGTGAAATTTGGTATTTGAAATTTCTTTAAAAATAAAGGAATACGTATTTTTTGTTTTCAGAAATCCACCTAAAGGGAGGAGGGAAATTGAAAAATTTGTTGAATTATTTGTATGAGGATACTATTATCTCAAAAATGAAAGATTTTGCAGACGTGAAAATTGGTATTTGGAATCTGCTTTAAAATTAAAGAAACACGTATTCTCAGAAAATCAAATGAAAGGGGGGGAGGTGAAAAATTAATTGAATTAATTGTATGAGGATACTTACATCTAATAAAAACTAAAGTTGTTACAGATGTAAAAATTGATATTTGGATCTCCTTTAAAAACAAAGAAGAAAGTGTTTTTGGGCAAAATCATTTTGGGGGGTGACGGTGAAGAATTCCTTTTATGTGGACTCATATCTCAAAAACTGAAGATGTTAGAGTTGTGATAATTGGTATTTGGAATCTCCTTCAAACATAAGGAAACATGCCTTCTTTTTTTTTCAGGGGGAGGGGGTGGTAAATCAACTTAACAGCAGTGGGGTGAAAAAGGAGTTGAGACCAATTGATTTTACTGTTCATAATGTACTTATTCTGATCATAAATTGATCATTTTTAATCCTTCCTGGGTGTTTCCAAGAACTAGCTTTTCCTTTGGAGTAGATAAATTTAGATTACAGTAGATTCTCCTGGCATATAAATAAAAATTTAAACACATTTGAAATAAACTATATGAATGATATTGACCATGTAATTGTTCACCTCTATAATAAGGTCAATAATTCACGGAAGTATATCATTCGTGTCGCCAGAAATCTCGCGCACTTGCCTATGCACGACGATGGTGCTGGTCACATTGTCAGCAATGACAATGGCAGAGGGTGTAATTTACCGCTAAGTAGCGGTCTTGCATCTTGCTGTGGGTTCCAGACCATTAATAATAATAATAATAATAATAATAATAATAATAATAATAATGTTCTTGACCGTCGTCAAAATGTGTGGACCGCGCTGTAAACGGGTCCTGGCCAGGTAATGACTACGTTTGCAGTCCGGGCGCGGGTTCAGTACTGCCAAGGCACCCAAGATGACACCACGCCGGATCTCCTCAAGTATTTGATCCATATTAAAATGTTTATAGGGAAAGATGGCAAAGATTTAGGGACCCAACTGGCCAGGTGGAATATCTGGACAGCCCGGGAAATACAAAATCGATTGCTGGAAAGAAAGAATGAAAAATGGGAGTAACTTTGCCGTAATCTCTCAGAAAACGAGTGAGATCATGAATTTTAGTGGATTCTCTCAGAAAATGAGTTAGAACGAAAATTTCGGCGGATTATATTTAAAATGTTAAGCACTCAATTATAAATTTCATTATAATACCATACCAAAGCACGGGTATCTTGCTAGTCCTTTTATATATGGCATAATTATTCTCTTTGCTAGTGGCTTTACGTCATACCGACACAGACAGGTCTTATAGCGACAATGGGATAGGAATAGGCTAGGAGTGAAAAAGAAGCAGTCATGACCTTAATTAAGGTTCAACCCCAGCATTTGCCTGATGTGAAAATGGGAAACGAGGGAAAACCAACTTCAGGACTGCCGACAGTGGGATTTGAGCCCGCTATCTCCCAAATGCAAGCTCACAGCTGCACACCCCTAACCGCATGGCCAACTTGCCCGGTACATAATTCTTCCATACAAAGTATCATATTTCACTAGTCATTACAAAAATATACACTCTTTTCATACTCCAATAAGCAGACTCACCAGTTCCAGCTATAACATGAACACCTGTAGTACAGGATACTTCACACATTAACTTCAGATCTCTTTTTATACCATGTGATGTGTTCTCAACAACTGCACCTCCACCAAGTTTTTTATAAATCTCCATTTCCCTTTTGATAGCTGCATGAGTTCTATCATCATAAAAAGCCAAATTATCATGACTACTGTACCTGAAACATTACAAGAACAAATAATGATGTGTATTAATTCAGAGCCTCCAAAGTGAAACTGTTTCAGTTAAGTTCTAACAGTGGTTTTACTGTTGCACTGACTCATACAGGTTTTGGTGACACTAGGATGTAAAAGTTTTCAACTGGTCATATAGTAAACGTGCAATTAATTAAGGTATAGTGTGATGTAAATAAGAAGGTTTTTTTAGTTCTTGCATGTGGTATTGGACTTGAAAATGCATTTACTTTTTGAGAACATACTAAGTTATAAATTGTGTGACAAAATTGTTTTTGAGAACCAATGGTACTAAATTAAAAATTCTGTGTGGAAATCATTTTTGAGGGCTGGACAACTAGTTTTGCATGTAATCTAAACCACAGGCTCACTCCGTCACTCTGTCTGGGTTTAAATAAAATAGGTTGTGTGCTGTAGGACTTTAATAAATTAATTTTGCTATCCCTAGCCTCGGCCATTACCTTCTTGATTTGGAATCTGGGTGAAATAATGGTTCATTCACAAGTATACTGTGGAAAATATAGTGCAATTTTAATGTGAGGATGCTAGGATTGTAATGTTATAGCTTTGTAAAGCTGTGCCTGTGTTTGAAGGAAGTGAAGGAATACCACTTGACAAATGCAGTGCATAGGTGTTAAAATGATGAATTGTTATGAAGAAATCGTGATTTTATGTGGAATCCCACCCTACGTGTTCGTGACACTTCATGTCAGAGAGATAGCACTTGGGTTCAAACTATGGATAAAAAAGGTCATGAGCTAAAATGGTTGATTTCCACTGAACATCAGAGAATAATTGATGTGAAAATGAGAAATTACAGATAAACTTCTTCAGGGCTGCTGATGTTGCAACTTCAACCCGCCAACTCCCATGTGCAAACTTACAGCTATGCAACCTGCACTGTACAATCAACACATCGGGTACATTTATCAGAGAAGTGGTCAAGAGACATGTATATGTAACATATTAGTACTGTCCATTGCTCATAAACAGACAAACAAATCTCTGGTCCAAAAGAGTATTGGTTTCTCAGTGTATAGCTTAATTAAGGCCACAGCCGCTTCCTTCCCACTCTTAGTACTTAACTATACCACCGTTATAATAAGACCTATCTTCAGGGCTGCCAACAAATTCATCTCTAAACCATTCAGTGAACAAGACAGTGGACATACAGGAACATTGATCAAGGAAAAATGCAGTATACAAACTATTTCTATTTAGTAACATCCTGTAACATTACTTGAAGACATGGTAAGGGTTGCAAGTGTGTTTGAAGTACAGGATCTGATTTAGCAGGACCATTAGCGCAGAACAACAGAATGACAGAAAGATGTGTTGAATAATATTATCTTTAAGTGTACAGTATTTAGAGCTGTTGACCTGGAACTAAAATCATCATTGTCTACAAAAGTGCTTTTGTGGGGACTGAGGAGATTTATAGCTCAACCTAGGATTATTTAAAGTGTCAATGGGACTAATTTTCTTGGTGTGGACAATAGCATTTGATAGAAGTTGAAGCGTCAGTCAGAATAATCAAGTGGAGGTTCAATCCATCTACGACTCCCTAACGGGATGGTTAGTGATAGCATCTCATACAAATAATGAAACGCCTGCTGAGATAAGCATTGGAATGCCTACCATGCTATGTGACTGTGAGGTGACAGTAAATTCCAGATCCTTATCTTACATCTCAGGAGATCCTGAAGATCCTACCCCACTGATACCAGCCATGTTTTTACAGACCATAACAAAGTGGGCATACTTGATTTAAACCATTTGGACAAAGTGGATTTGGATAAAATGTTCCGGTATCAGTAACGATTGATGGAAGAATTGAGGAAGAGGTTTAGGACAGAATATCTGGGTCAGCTGACAAGATACCCCCAAGAAAAAGGGAATGGCCAAGAATCAGTGAAAGTTGGTGATATTTATCTCACTGGAGTGCAAGGAAAAAAAATATATTTTGGCCCATAGCTCAAGCTACGGAATTTTATCCAGGCAAAAATGGCTGCATCAGGGCTGAAAACTGCACCTGGAGAGTTGTTTTGACCTGTGCAACGAATCGTTCCCCTTAAGATACCTGTGCCTGCTGAAGGGGATGTAGTGGAACACAAGTCGACCTTGATATCAACAGACCAATCTTAATATCCAAATAAGGAGGTAACTACTAGAAGTGGTAGAAGGATGAAACTTCCACTAAGACATTTAGAGTAACGTTTGTATTTGTCTATCTTGTTTTGATTCTGATGTTACTTATTAGAATCAAAAGGTGCATGTATGTTGGGCATGGAATGAGTCATATATGCGAGAGTCTGAGATCTAGTGGCAATCTTACATTGCACCTATGAACTAATAAAACAGATTTTATTTTTTGGCAACCTTTGGATATAATAATAATAATGGTGTGTGGCCTTTGAAGAGGCCTGGTGCAGGTCTTTCAACTTGACGCCGTATAGGTGACCTGCATGTCTGTGAGGATGGGGCCCTAACTAGGATGAATTCTAATGATAAATACAGCATACACACCCATTCCCTGAGCCATCGGAATTAACCAATGAAGGTTAAAATCCCCAAACCGGCTGGGAATCGAACCCGGGACCTCCTGGACCAACGGCCAGCACGCTAACCATTTAGTCATGGAACTGAACATTGGATGTGATAATTCTGTAAGACCCTGTGCTATGAAGTTATTTCTGTAAGGACTATGGCATGTAATATTTTGTACAGATACTATGTTTAAATTACTATTTGTCGAAGATTAGTTCTATTATAAAGGTGGAAAGAGTAATACATGCCTTTGCTGGCGGTATGTAGTGTTTACAGTGCACTGTGTCTTCTGGCATGGGCTAGAATAAATTTGTTACTTTCAATGACCAGTCACAGTCACCTCCTTGGCTTTGACAATTTGAAAGTGACTGGGGTATGAGCGATGCTAGTAATACCATTCCTTATGCAGCCAGTCCCTGTTATGAATGGTGTGAACTTCTGGTTCAGTGAGGAAAGCAATGGGAAACTACATCACTCCTCATTTCCCTAGTATGCCTCTTCAGTGACACCTAGGCTATCTATGACAGCTGTTGGTGAAGCTGCGGGGGATCAAACCAGCCTTCGGGCTGAATACCCAACATACATACAAGAGTAAGATGGCAGTCTTATTTCAGTTCCTAACACCAAACAAATTTCCTGCTTCCAAGCCAGATGATCTATTTAATGATAGACAAATGACTGGAAAAACAGTGAACATAATGAAGGATGGTTTGAAGTTTCTTCTTCAGGAAGCAATTTGGGCAAATATCTTAGTGAATCAACTCCTCCCCATCCTTGGTTTAAGGTCTTGCAACACAACTGATGAAATTATAAATTCTACTGCACCAAATGGTGTTCAGTTCCAAGAATTGCAGATACCTCCAAAATCCACCTCTCTTGATGGTGGATTTCCTTCATATGTATAGTACAGGGAATTTTGTATACCCCAGGATGTAAAAGTGGGGACAATTGCCGGCAAGGTATACATTGGTCAAACATGTTGGTCCATTGGTAATCGTATCAAGGAACATGAACAAAATATTCGTCTCAACCAGCCAGACAAATCAGCAATAGCTGAGCACACCCTATCGTCGGGGGTCATGATGTCATGTTCCAAGATGCTCGAGCTCTTACCCGCACTAGACACTACAGGTCCAGGATTATAGGGGAAACTGTGGAAATACATAGAAATCCTAACAATTTCAACAGGGACAATGACTATCAATTAAGTAATACGTGGTTGCCAGCCATTGAGGATTTAGGTAGGTTGTTCCCTTCCCTATCCCTTCACTATTGTTATCTCATTTTGGTGTTTTCCAAATTCGTACGTTCCTCATCACTAGATGTTTCATTCCATGCTTGTGTCAGTGTCATACTTTCATCCCTCTCAGACTGATTCTGATGGTACTGTCAGCTTCCACTTCGAATGCTAGTGCTGTACCGCGTACAGTGAGCCATATGGTGACGAATGAACGTACCACGTACAATTCTATTAGTAATATTTAAATTCAAACTTTCATTCTTGGAGAAGTCTTCATTGTGAATAGTCGAGATTTTCTTCTGAAGATGTAGAGCAAACTTCTCTGTGTAATGTAAAGAATTTCACCTTATTTTCTTGACACAGCATAAGCCCAAAAAGACTACATCATGTCTATAGTAATTATTTATTTATGTAGCATTAATTCCTCAACTATTTACAAGTAATCAAGATGGAAACATTCTACCATGTAATGCAATGGTTGTAGAAGTAAAAAATTAGTAACATAATGTTAACACTACCTGCTTGACACAGAGTGAAGGCCAGAGGCGGACTGTGAACACCATCTCTATCATCAGTATTCACAACAAAGAAATAATAAAAGAAACAAGGAATGAAAACCTGTTCAGTATTAGGTCTATATTTGTTTCATCTGTATTGACTTATTTTTGTGGTTTTAATTTTAATTGTCTATTTTAGACATAGTCACACTGGAACATGCATCTTAACTCACAAGGCTTTCAAAATTTGGGGTTACCTGACAAATTGCCACTGTTAATTGTGCACGAAGGCTGACATCTGTTAAGCGAGTCCTCCTTTGTGATTTTAAGATGTTCATTTTAAAAACTACTTACAAATGTAGGTAGATGCAAACATAGCTGCAGTTTTGGCAGCAAATGAGTTGAGAAGTAGGTATTTATAAGGGCCAATATTTTTTAAAATATCTAGATCAATACAATCTTTATACTTACTTCTTACAAAGGTGTCATTTCCAGGTGAGCACCTTCCAATTGTAAGTCAAGTCTTACTTTCACTATGACTATTTTTTGCAGACATTTTTCACTGGTTTTAAAACTGACATTTCAGAAAACAGTGTATTCTAATCAGCACATACAATCTTTCAACAGTACTGAATAACACAAGTCTGCTGATCATACCTCTCCTAAGCTCAGCAAAGTGGTTGAGCGAGGGGAGGTATCAACTTGTGAAAATTTAAATTTATAATTCCACCTTTACAATACTGTAATCATGATACTGTATAGGCCTTTGGGCTTATGCCGTGTCAAGAAAATAAGGTGAAATTCTTTACGTTTTGCAGAGAACTGTGCTCTGCGTCATCAGAAGAAAATCTTGACTGTCTACGAGAAAGGCTTCTTAAACAATGACTCTTAAAATTTAGACGTTATAATAGAAGTGGAAATGGTACATTCAATCACCAACAAATGACTGCCAGGATGTGGCACAGGGCTAGCGTTCAAAGCAGAAGCTGACCGAACCATCAGAATCAGTCTAAGAGGTTCACATAACATATGACATTGACAGGTGTATGACTTTGACACAAGCCTGGAATGAAACATCCAGCGATGAGGAACGTACGAATTTGGAAAACACCGAGACGAAAAAACAATAGTGAAGGGACAGGGAAGGGAACTACCTACATAAATTCTTAATGGTTGGCAACCAGGTATACTTAATTGATAGCTATTTCTTGTGGGGTGGGAATTTTTATGAACAGACGGACTATGGGAAATCCACTTTCGCCCGTAGAGGCTAATTTCTTTATGGAGCATTTTGAGGAGGTGACTATTGCTTTGGCGAACATCAAACCTATGATATGGTGGAGGTATGTTGATGATGCATTTGTGGTCTGGACAGAAGGTCCTGAAAAACTTCATCTATTTCTAAACCACCTAAATCAGCAACATCCTTCAATAAAATTCACTATGGAGATGGAGTCGGACGGATGCCTTCCTTTCTTGGATGTTCTAGTAAGAAAGAAACCGGACGGCTCCTTAGGATATACTGTCTATATAAATGGTCTATCGTAAACCTACCCACACAAATCGCTATCTTCAAGCAGATTCTCACCACCATCCAGCACAAAAACAAGGCATTCTCATGACACTCGCGAAGAGGGCGAGACGAATTTGTGAGCCATCAAATATCCAGGTGGAGATGGACACGCTCAAAGTCGCATTCAAGGGTAATGGTTACAGCAGTTTGCAGATTCATACAGCCCTGCATCCCAGAGAAATGACCAAGCAAAGCTCACAGAAGGAACAAGTGAAGAGAACTGCCTACTTGCCTTACATTCACAACACCACAGATCGAATTGCCAAGGACCTCCGCAAACACAATAAAAACCGTGTTTTGCGCCACCACTAAAATTGCTCATAGTCTGAGTAAAACCAAGGACAAATTGTCCCCACTTTTACATCTTGGGATAAACGAAATTCCCTGTACTTGCAGTAAGGTACATATCAGACAAACATGCCGGTCCATTGGTACTCGTATCAAGGAACATGAACGTAATATTTGTCTCAACCTACTAGACAAATCAGCAATAGCTGAGCACGCTCTATCATCAGGTCATGATGTCATGTTCCAAGATGCTCGAGCTCTTACCCACACTAGACACTACAGGTCCAGGATTATACGGGAAGCTGTGGAAATACGTACAAATCCTAACAATTTCAACAGGGACACTGGCTATCAATTAAGTAATACCTGGTTGCCAGCCATTAAGAATTTACACGTAGGTAGTTCCCTTCCCTGTCCTTTCACTACTGTTATTTTGTCTCAGTGTTTTCCAAATCCGTACGTTCCTCATCGCTGGATGTTTCATTCCAGGCTTGTGTCAATGTCATATGTTACGTACACATGTTATGTGAACCTCTTAGACTGATTCTGATGGTTCGGTCAGCTTCTGCTTCGAACGCTAGCGTTGTGCCATGTCCTGGGAGCCATCTGTTGGTGAATGAACATACCATTTCCACTTCTATTATAACGTCTACATTTTAAGAGTCATTGTTTAAGAAACCTTTCTCGTGGACAGTCAAGATTTTCTTCTGATGACGCAGAGCACAGTTCTCTGCGAAACATAAAGAATTTGACCTTATTTTCTTGACACGGCATAAGTCCAAAAGCCTATACAGTATCATGTCTATAAGTATGGGTCATGAAAGCATCAATAGCAATACTGTAATTATCGTTATTAATAAGACTACATTAAACTATATTGGTGATACATGTTTCATCCTCTTATGAGACATCTTCAGTCACACATAAAATCATTGGAAATACGGTAAGGATACATTAAAATTAGTGAATAAAAAGTCTGTGAATCTTGTGAAGCGGCGTATTAGAGTCTTGTCAATCTTGAATCTTAAAATATTTTATAAATAAATAAATAAATAAATAAAGAAATAAATAAATAAATAAATAAATAAATAACATTTTAATGTCCCCTTACCATACTTCCAATGATTTTATATGTGACTGAAGATGTCCCATAAGAGGATGAAGCATATATCACCAATATAGTTTAATGTAGTCTTATTAATAAAGATGATTACGGTATTGTAAAGGTAGAATCATAAATTTAAATTTTCACAAGTTGATACTTTTTGACAATACGGGCTCAAATATGAAATTTATCATGTGTAACGAGGAGCGGCATGTCATTACATCTTACTTCCACTTGTCTGTGTTCAGGGGCATGTCTCGTAAGACTATACAGGCTGTTTAAAAAAGGACTCCCTAGATTTAATCTGTCCTAGAATCTGTACAAAGTGACATACACTATTCTAGTTTGTGGTGTGTGATTTCATCAACTCTCCAAGTTTGGCTCCCCTGCAGTTGGCAGGTCTACTTGACCTTGAGACAACACCAGTGCTGTTTGTTTCCTCTGTTCCCTCAGTTCAGTCCAGGTGTGCGTGCAGTGCAGTGCAGAGCAACTCAGTAGCAATGTGTACTCCGCAACAGAAAGTCCAGTGTGTTATTTGGCTTGTGAAAACTGAGTCAGTTATAACAGTGCAACATAATTTTTTCAAGGAAACCGGTAGTTTTTAAAAGCAAAATCACCAGGTAGACCAAGAACTTCTGAAGATGTTCAGCAGATCCGTGTTTCATGTGTTTGGAGCCCGAAGAAGTCATTGGTCAGACGTAGTCTACAATTGGGAGTGCCGAAAGGTACTGTGTATGATGTTGTACATAAAAGACTTAAGTTGCGCCCCTACAAATTGCAACTGTTACATGAAGTAAAACCTACTGATGAAATTGAAAGGTATGAGTTTGCTGTTGACTTTCTACACAGAACTGATGATGATATCAATTTTTTTTAAAAGATTTTCTTTTCTGATGAGGATACATTTCATGTCAGAGGAACAGTTAATCGTCATAACTGCAGAATTTGGGGGGCAGAGCATCCACATGAAGTTATTCAGCATCAACGTGACTCTCCCAAAGTTAATGTCTGGTGCGGTTTGATGGAAGATCGTGTGATTGGTCCTTTCATTTTTGTAGAAAAAACAATAGACTGGGACATTTACTATGACATGTTGACAGAGTACGTCTTTCCCCAAATGGACAATATTGAGGCGTAAAAGGGGCTTGTGTTTCTCCAACAAGATGGTGCTCCACCTCATTACAGTAACCATATGCATGCGGCTCTTGACACTTGCTTTCCAGGCAGGTGGATAGGCAGGGCTGGCCCAATACCTTGGCCACCACGAAGCTCAGACTTAACCCCACTGGACTTTTTCTTTTGGGGCCACATAAAAGATGGTGTGTACAGTGAAAAGATATCAATCATTTACGGGAAAGAATTTTCGCGGCGGTTGGGACAGTTACACCTGAAATGTTGGTGAATATGTGGCGAAAAGGGGAATATCGTCTTGACATGTGCAGGGCAACAAATGGATCCCATGTTGAAGTCTACTAACATTAAACAAAACTTGAAGGAACTCTCCTTCATGGTATGTACTCACTGATGCAGTTTTCATTAATTTCCCCATTAAATTTATACTTAAAACTAGGGAGTTCTTTTTCAAACTCCCTGTATTTTGGGACCACTGATGCAATGTATCAAGCTAGCAGGAAATTGCCAGGATAGATCAGTTACATGTATGAAAACAAACGAAATGCCTAGTATAATCTGGTTACACAAAGACATAGTGTACATTCATAGGAAAAAGTAAGTTTATAAATCTTTCTGTGTTTACTTACGGGTACTGCCGAATCAAGCCAATATTATCCAGTTTGATTTCTCCTTCAATATATGACTTTAAATTCACAGGTGGCTCAACATAAAACTTCTCAAAATCCAGTGAGAAATGTTCATGCGTTAATGTTCTTCCAAGATTTTCAGGGGCGATTCGCCCAAGTACTACATGAAAAGAAAAACAAAGAGATAGAATATACACATATGTAGAATATTATATATATTAAAGTAGCATTCAAGAGAATAATACAAAATTTAATTAAATGAAAATATTTTATGGCATGTTCAATATTTTTTAAATTTAACAGAAAATATGAGAAAAACTTTTCCTTAGCAGAGCATGAGCAGAGTTGTTTGTTGCTGCTATAAGGTGTATCTGAAAAGTATAATGAATGGACCGATATAGCAAGGCAATGTGTGATAACATTGTGAGCATACACCTGTGAACAGAGAGACATCTCGAGAAGCACCATGTAGCGTTGAATTCACAGAGCTAAAGCAACCAATCAAATATATTGCATGTGAAGACTTGTGTCATAGTGCAATGCAGCAACAAATAAACATAAAATTTTGTTTCAAACTGGGAAAATGGCAACGGAGACACACGCGATGTTGGTACAAGTGTATGGAACAGAAGCCATAAGCAGAAAATGCGTTTACGGGTGTTTTAAACCCTTTTGGGATTAACAGGAAACCTGTGATGACGTGCCACGTCTTTATCATACACCGTAGTTCCCAGATCTGGTGCTGGTGGACTTTAGTTTTTTGTTTCCCCGCCTTGAGGGAGACCTGAAAGGCCCATAATGGGCTGACATACCAGGCATCTAAGGACGTGTGACATCAGTGCTTTGATCGATTCCAAAAGATGCCTTTTCTGCCAGTTTCCAGCAGTTGCTCGAAGTGTATTGTGGCCAATGGAGAGTACTTTGAAGGCAACCAAGGGTATTTTTTCTTTGTATTATGGTTCATTCACAAAGCTTTTTAAATGCACCTTGTATTTTTATCCTAACACCAGTGAATAAATTACCACCATCACAGGTCAGCTTGGGAAATTTGAACTCAAGGTAAAGAGACCAGGGCAATGCTGTCTTACAAACTGCCAGCACATACAAGAAGTACATGTATTTCTCGTTAGTACCGCCATTTATGTACCAATGTTCTTACGTAAAGAACATTACTCAGAGCTTGTAAGGCGAAGGTATTGGAAACAGTCAATAAAATGCAGTTAGACGAGAGTCTGAATACATCAGTGATGTTGTAGTCATAATTTCCTCTTATCCATATGCAGCCAGATTGCGGCAAATATGCTTCCTCCCCATTTTACTTTCTCCCTCTCCACCACTCCTCACCCATTGCCCAATACTGTCCATAAGGACAGTCATGAGCAAAAGTGAATAGAAATTCAACCCTGATGTTGCCCCAGGATGGAGGAGGAGGAACATGTGTTCACATGTGAATACTGCTAGGAAAGAGAGATACTGAGTCAGTTCACAGAAACTTGCAAATTGAATATTGTATAATCAATAATAGAAACTACATTCATATTACTGTACCAAATGGAAATTATCCAGAGAAGAGTTAGAAAATCATATACCATACTCGTTAATACACAAGTATTTGCCCTAATGACACACTAAAAGAAAGAACTGAACTAAGACATAAACAGGAAATCACCTCACATGCAGTACAATAAATTCACTATCAGCAGATAATGTAGGTACCATACTGAATTTCCTTTTTATCCCTTTACAATTTGCTTTACGTTGCACCGACACATGGCAACGACGGGAGAGGAAAGTGCTACGAAGGGGAAGGAAGTAGCCGTGGCCTTAAAGCACATTTGCCCGGTGTGAAAATGGGAAACCACGGAAAACCATATTCAAGGCTGCCGGCAGTCAGGTTCGAATCCACGATCTTCCGAGTACAAGCTGATAGCTGCAGCCACTCGCTTCGTCATACTGATTTAATATTAAAAACTTCATCTTTGGTCCGTATTGAATGGAGATTAACAAACAATAAAGAAGAGTGCAATTGGTCCACCTTTTTCAATATAAAGTATGCTGCTAATTTAAAATCACAACATTATTTATTTGGTACCGGTTTCAATGTCTCGGACGTCATCATCAGCCGAAATTCAGCAAGTAAACAAAGATATACATATGTTAAAATACAATCTATAGACCATTAACAGCAAAGTGACAATGTTATGTAAAATACAAAGTGTGATGATGCTTAAGGAGGAAGTCATTCTTAAAATATTTACACAAGTTGAGGACTTGTTGGTCAATTGTAAAACAGAAGGTGAAAAACTATAACAAATATTTAAATAGGTCTTGATCACTTTGTAGAGTTTAAAGTCTTAAGTGTGGTGTTGTTAACCATGGAACAAGTTTTGAATGTTATTATCTAAAAAACTGATGTAAACTGTTGTTCCTCCATAGAACGTTGACAATAGGATGAAAATATGTAAACTTAGTAGTGACATGTAACATCAGTCTTCATAAGGTGAAGTACTGAGTCGTGGCATAATTAAGCAAGTGGATCTTGTTACAGACATGGGTATTAAAGTTGTTATAAAACCAGAAAATTCTCGATCCAATATGGGACCTGAAGTATGAAAAAGAAAAACTTTTTTTTTTGCTAGGGGCTTTACGTCGCACGGACACAGATAGGTCTTATGGCGACGATGGGATAGGAAAGGCCTAGGAGTTGGAAGGAAGCGGCCGTGGCCTTAATTAAGGTACAGCCCCAGCATTTGCCTGGTGTGAAAATGGGAAACCACGGAAAACCATTTTCAGGGCTGCCGATAGTGGGATTCGAACCTACTATCTCCCGGATGCAAGCTCACAGCCGCGCGCCTCTACGCGCACGGCCAACTCGCCCGGTAAAAGAAAAACTAAATTAGAATAAGATACTGGAATAGGGGGTAAGAAATTAAAACTTTAGTAAGGGACTCACCTCGATCGGCATGTTGTGTATTATGTAGTCTAGAGAGGAACTAAGAGCTGGGGCTTGCTGGAAGCATGGAACAAGGTTAAAGGAGGGGAAGGGACGGGGTGGGTCAGAACGGAGGGGAAGAGGGGTGATGGATGGGGCGGAGTCAGGCGGGCGGGGCAGGGAAGGATAACCCGATAATGCGTTGCGTATAATCTGAAAGAACAAACTGTTTTTGGGAAGTTTAACACTATTGAAAACTGTAATAAGGACATCAAATAAGATTCTGGGCTTTTTGGAAATGTCATTCAAGTTCAAATTCAGGTTAAAATATTGGTCTAAATGTACATAGCAGATTTCCGTGGTATTGAGTAAGGGGCCTTTACTCAACATGTCCAATATCACTAAGTCATGAACTATTCCACTAAATTTGTGTTTATAGTCATGTATGTGCTGACCTACTGCGGAAAACCTGTTATACCTGATTGCATTAAGATATTCTGCATACCTAAACTTAAAATTCCTACCAGTTTGTCCTATAAACAAACTGTTGCAGTTGTTGCAATGAAACCTATAAACACCTGACACTGTAAAAGGGTTAGATTTGTTGATTAAATTAGAATTGTGCAGAATATCCGTATTACTATTGTTACTATTGCTAGTGCGGAAGGAGATATTGATGTTGTGTTTCTTTAATATATTTGTGACACTGTAAATGTTTTTGTTAAAAGTGAAAGTCAAAAATAACTTGGGTTTAGATTTATCTTTTATTAAATTTGATTCTGAACGATGTCTGAACTTATTGATTATGCGTTCAATGAACACTTTGTTATAACCGTTGAATCTAGCTATCGTATGTATAATATTTAGTTCCTTGTTCAGGTCTGCTTTTGACATAGGGACTTTGAACGCAAAATCAACTAAACTGTTGTATGTAGCGCATTTATGAGAATGGGGATGTACTGAGTCTCGTTTTACTGTTGTTGCTGTATGGGTGGGTTTCCTGTAAATTTTATATGAGAACGAAGAAGAGAGCCTAGTGATCGTTAAATCTAAGAAGTTGATAGAGCAGTTCCATCACTGCTCATCATTACAATTTCAATTGCAAAATGGGAACTGGTAAATGTTGATTCTGTAGTCAAGTTATCAATAACCAAATCTACTTGAGTGTTAGCAGTATGCAAGCCACCGGACGCCACTGTAAATAACCACCAGCTGATGCAGAACTGCTAGATGATGTTTCCACATCAACCAACGTAAATAAAATGAAATGTTCCCGTAGTGCTTGATGGAACTAACAATTCTATGAATATTAACACAAGAAAGAGTTTGGATGATGAGCGTACTCCAGATGCTAAGAATATTGAGCCTAATTCATTTTCCAAATTTTACACATAGTTCATCCCAGATTTTTAATGTCAATTGTGTATATGTACATTTGTTTTTTTATGTCAATTGTGTGTTTGTACATTTGTTTAGTTATTAGATGTATTACATTAAGGCTGATAATGGCCAGCCAAGGCTGAAACTAGTCCCTAGTTTAGTAATGTAATTAGAAAATATTGCATATTATAGTATTGAAAAACTGAGCTCGATAGCTGCAGTCACTTAAGTGCGGCCAGTATCCAGTAATCGGGAGATCGTGGGTTCGAGTCCCACTGTCGGCAGCCTTGAAGATGGTTTTCCGTGGTTTCCCATTTTCACACCAGGCAAATGCCGGGGCTGTACCATAATTAAGGCCACGGCTGCTTCCTTCCAACTCCTAGGCCTTTCCTATCCCATCATCACCATAAGACCTATCTGTGTCAGTGCGACGTAAAGCAAATAGCAAAAAAAAAAAAAAAAAAAAAAAAAAAAAGTATTGAAAAGGTGGATCATTATGACATTAATTTTATAATTATTATAGTCTGTAAAAGAAACTTTCCTCACGTTGAATTATTTTACTGATGACCATCTCTCTTTCATCTTGCCATCACTACTGCCATGATATTATCCATACTGATTCTAAATCTATATGGTTCAATTTTTCCATTAACTGTATCCAACTATTCTTAGACCTCTCTGTCCGAATCTTTCCCCTACTCACAATGTCATCAAACAACACTGTGGTCATACTTCTACCTCTATAAACTGCTTTTGCTGCCCTCATGATATGATACTTTCCTGGCTGTATATGTGCCTTTTAACTCAGGCACATCCAATTACTTGCGGCTGACACCACATAAAGATATAAGCCCCGTTTTATAACCAGGCTAGTGGCCGTCACAGCAGTAGCTGTGAACAAAGACTAAAAATGAAACTGACGATAAAGGAAGCATGAGAAAAGTAACGGAAAATATACCAAACTCTAGAAGAGCATTAATTTGCCTTTAAACTTACACATCAGTTGTGACTATAAGTATGGAATTTTTGAACCTTGGCAGTTGCCCTATCATAATATTCTTGTGCATGCTTGAAACAGTCATGAATCACTTTAATAAAGTAGGCTACAGTTCACTGTAAATGATTGCATTTGACTGTCCTATTTATTGACTGTTTTAGTATTTCACTGTAAACTATGCTTTTGTGAAATATCTTTCAGTTTCGGGGAACTGAGCCTGATATGGTGTAGCTATAATTTTAAATTTGACATCCCTTGCAGCTTTAATTCTACTAAATGCCACACATAACTGACCATAGCTGAAAATGCACCGAGATAAGTAAATGCTTGCCTTTGGGAGTGCGACCCCATCATAACAATAGCCTAAAAATGAATGATGGTATACCATCAACAACCCAACCTAGCAGGAGGTGGACAAGGGGAAATGATGATAAGTAAATGCTTATTTTGTCAAAACTTTGACCCTGTGCTTTGTAAATGGTCATTGCAAAAGCAAGACGTAACAGGAACTGCTTCCCTTTGAATTTGAAAGGCAGGTTACTGTCAGTAGACACCAAACCAATACTGGGTAGATAGATTACTTAATTCTTAGAAGCACCTGTAATGACTTCTAATTTTACCATTTTGTCGTACATCACTTATTAGAACCAACATGGAGCAACAACTTATATTCTGGTGATAATTTGATTATACCGGGTGAGTTGGCCGTGCGGTTAGGAGCGCATCCAGGAGATAGTGGGTTCGAATCCCACTGTCGACAGTCCTGAAGATGGTTTTCTGCGGTTTCCCATTTTCACACCAGGCAAATGCTGGGGCTGTACCTTAATTAAGGCTATGACTGCTTCCTTCCCTCTCCTAGGCCTTTCCTATCCCATCATCGCCATAAGACCTATCTGTGTCGGTGCGACGTAAAGCCACTAGCAAAAAAAAAAAAAAAAAAAATTGATTTCACAGAAAAATCTGCAGAGACAACTTTCACAGAGCCCTCTATCAGACTAGCATAGAAAGATCAGCAAAGACAACTTTCATGGAGCCATCTCTTGGCCTATACATTTAACTGCAATGACCTGAGCATCATGTTATTTGAATAAATGACTATTTTATTCAAATAAAGGACTTAATGAAAGAAATAATATTCTTCTAGTAATCCTGAGATGGAGACCTTTCTTCTGATGTATAACACATAGGCGTTAGTATTGCAGTTTTCTCATAATTTTGTTTTACATGTTCAAGTTGTACATATAGATGCCCTTCCTGATGTCAACCCCATGTGGAGGGATGTATTCACTACTACTTTTTTCTGTGGCAGTTGATAGTGTAGTGTAGTTTGGTTTGAGTAAGTATTAAGACAAACACAAACACCCAGTCCCCAAACCAGAGAAATTAACCAGATGTGGCTGATATTCCCAGCCTGTCCAGGTAATGATCCTGGAATCCTCTGTACCAAAGACCACTACACTGACCATTCAGCCAAGGAGCTGTACAATTATATGACATAACTAGCAAGATACCCATGCTTATATATAATCCACCGAAATTCGCGATCTGACTCGTTTTCTGAGAGAACCACCAAAATTTGCAATCTGACTGTTTTCTAATAGATTACGGCAAGTTTCCTCCCATTTTTCAATCTTTCTTTCCAGCAAACGATTTCGTACTTCCCGGGCAAGGTCCAGTTATTCCACCTGGTCAGTTGGGTCCCTAAATCTTTGCCATTGTTTACTATAAGCAATTTTAATATGGATCAAATCCTTCAGGAGATCCAGCGTGATGTCGTCTTGGGTGCCTTGGTGGTACTGAACTCGCGGCCGGACTGCATTCTTAGTCATTACCCGTCCAGGACCCGTTTCCAGCGCGGTCCGCACATTTGACGACGGTCCAGAACATTATTATTATTATTATTATTATTATTATTATTATTATTATTATTATTATTATTATTGTACCAGGTGGTACACCTCCACGCTGCTAGTTCAAATATTGCGCCAGTTGAAACTCCTCTACAGGAGAAAGCCTGAACTATAAAAAACAGTATTAACTCAACAGTTTCTCCGAAGATGGCTCTGTGTGAATTTTGATGTGTTTCTGTTTGTAATTGATCAAGACGTGTGGACGTTCTCTACCAGATGTCTCTACTAAAAACTATGATTATGCACTCTGGTGCGAAGGAATGAACTTTCTTGAAGAAATTTGGTATTCTTAAGTTTTGTCTTTACTACATTTTGTTCTTTTATTTTTTGGGTTGGCAATATTAATCTTTCTGTCCGCCAGTTTTGAACTCAGCCAATCCCGAATTTATTTAATTAATTTTTGACCAATAGTGTATGTCTTCTTCGATATGGATATGTAGCTCTAAGCTATCCAATAAAGTTGAGGGGGTGTGTCTATTCATTCTTGAAAGGTCTCGAATTTTCCACGAGGGTATAAAAATTGCTGATTTTCTTGTCTCCGGGCCATTTCAGTAACATCTAACTTAGTGTGTGGATATGTAGCAGGGGGCGGGAAGCACCTTTTTCTTCAAGCAGCAGCTCTTCAACAAGGTAATGGCCTGTTAACATCTTTATTTCTCGCTAGCTCAGCAGTTTAACTCTCGGGGAGGGTTCGAAACTTTTTAATATGTAACCTACCACTTTAAAATGTAAATTCCTCTTCTGTAAAAACTACAAATATCTTTTACTGTAAAGTGGAGATAGAGAGTGCTTTACCCTCTCAAACTCCCCTTCATTTTGAAATTGAGGTGACCACGTTTTTATAACCGTTTCTTCTCTTCCTTAATGCATTAAAGTTTTCTCATACGGGTCACCTCCCTAGCTTGGGACTAGCCCCTGTGTATCGGCCTAGAGCCACGTAGGTTTTAAAGGTGTATTTTGGAGTGCAAGTTTACGCCTAGAGTTCCTTCTGTACTTTGGGCCAGTAATTCATCCTGATGTTTTGTTTTCTTCATGCAAAGGCCCTGTAGGTTGGGTATTAGATACCCCTGTTTCACTGTATGTCTGCCTTGAGGGCAGTTAGGAGTAAGGGTTGTTGTGGCCTTCGATAAGGCTTGTAAAATTGAGAGCAGTTCCGCTCTTTCTGGTAGTTTGGAAAGTGCCTCTAGGAGGCTTAACATTGTAATTAGGAGCAAGTGCTCCTTGGCATGATGGGGTTTTCTGCCCCTTTTTTCAATTTTGTACTTTGGTAAAGTTGGGCTAATAGCTCAAGGATTGTCATTGTGGGGCTGGAAGCCCAGATCGTGTAATTATCCCCTAACACTTGTAATTTATTTGTACCTGATTTTGGCTTGTTGTTAACTTGTTAAGTTTTCAAATTCTATGTCACCACTGTTAAGTTTTAAAAATATAACCTTTGTTGAAATTTTAATTCATTTTTCGAACTTGTAGTTAGACCCATTCCAGCCCGCACCTTCTTTCATCTCTGCTGATCCACCAAAACTCCGTAACAAGTGGTAGCAGAGCGTGGTTGAATGGGTCTCAATTTAGCCCCTTTTGCCGGCTAAAATTTGCTTTGTTTTGAACTCTAACAATTTTCTCCGTCGCTAGAATTTTTCGATTTTTCCAAATTTGTAAAGTTCTGTCATCATGCCCGCCCCTCGCGATGCCCTCCATCCTGGCTATTTGCGCAAGGAAGAATTGATTTATGAATTAACAACTAGAAATGTTCTATCTGGAGGCACGGTTGCGGCCGATACCTCGAAGCTCAAAGATTCCCTTGAATTGCCTATTTCCATCCCAACTTTGGGAGAGAAAGAGATTGACGACTCTCTCTCCACGATCACTGAAAATACTACTGAGCTAGCATCTGTAGTTAGTTTTTTTGAAGAAAATGATCTATCACCTAATCAACTTAAACGTGTGCAAGCTAGATTGTTTCATTTTTCTAATAGAGTTAACGATCTGTTGTCTCTAAAGTTGAATGACATTCAAAGGAAGGAAGCTAGTGTTGTTCTCGATAACCTTTCTGAATTGTCCAGTAAGGTTAGCCTATTGTTAACTGCTGCAGTCCCTCCCAAAACCGACCAACCCGCTACGGTAATCGTAGTTAGCGAGGAAGACTCTTCTAAAGGAGAAGAAAATAGGAAATCAATAGGAGTTCAACAAACCTCTGCCCCATTAGACAATGAGTCTGAACGTCGTACCTCTTTGAATAACGCACCTTCTGAATCAGCTTCTCCGCCACTTAGGCCTCTACCTACTATGTCCCCTGGCTTCAGCAGTTTGCCCCATCCTTTAGCAATGATGCTCAGGGGTATTTCTAAGTTTTCTGTTAACTCTACCAGCGACGTTATTTCATTCTTAAGATTTTTCGTTGAATTTCAGAATCATGCACTTGTTTTTTCTCTTTCTCCGTGTCAAATCCTTCAAATTATTTACCCTTATTCCATTGGTGTCCTCTCAGACAAAATAGTCAGGGCAATTGCCGAACAATCAACTATTGAAGAGTTTCATGCACACCTGGCTAACTTTATTCCGGCTCGAGCTAGGTCATCACTAATCCAGAAGTACTATTACCGTGTACAGCGGCTGGATGAAAATATTGCCGACTTCATCCAAGACATCAATTTCTACACCAGGGTGTTTGCTCTTCATTTTCCTGAAGAACAAATCATTCAGGCTATAGTGGAAGGAATTTCACCATCTTACAGGTCATACTTGTGTTTTGCGTCGCGTCCGCAAACCTTCGCCGAGTTGGAAGCTATGGCTGTGTCAGCCGAAGGAGTTAGGTATGCCGACACCTTACGTGTCGCGAAAGAACCCCCTCCATCCTCTAGTAATTTTCGGCCTCTACCTCGCCGACCCGTCACACCCCATAAATATTACGCTTGCGAGTCGCCTGACCATCTCCGGAACAAGTGTCCTTTAATTAAATCTAGTAGGACAAATAATAGAGCAGGTTCATCCCAAGGCTGCTTTAAATGCGGCGCTTTTTCTCATATTGCCAAGAATTGCCCGAATTCAAATAGCACCCCCACCTGATCAACTTCTGGTGCAACTTCCACCAACAATCATAAGTGACTAGTGGCTCCGGCTGAGTCGGCAGATTCATCTTTTCAAGGCTCAGCCCAGGTTAAGTCCGACGAAAATTCAGGGAAAAGTCAGAACTATTCTACATTACCATTTTAATGTCCCAGAGAATGTCTTAGGATTGTGGCGGATTCACCCGCACCTGTTCCCTTTCTCAAAATTGAATTGAATAATGAACCAGTAACAGCTCTATTAGATTCTGGCAGTGTTTGTTCTATTATTTCGGCTGAATGGTATTCCAAATTAAAATCTGTGTGTAAATTTCCTGATTATTGTTCGTCTTTGGTTCAATGCATTTCGGCAAACTCCGCTCCATTAGAAATTGTAGGTTTTCTGTATGCAAAAATTAGAATTGCCAAATAATATTGGGAGCGGACTTCATGTCTCACTCTGGTCTAGTGCTCGACCTTCAGAGCAAGTCGTGCACTTTCAAATTTGCTAGTAATTCCAAAATCCTGTTATTAAAATGTAGTTCTGTGTCGTGTTCATCTGTTTCGCCTACCCAGGATGAGATGTTGTTAGACCTTAGACATCTACCTGAGGAGCAGGCAGAGAGTATTCGTAAGTTGTGTCAGTCGTTTCCGGATGTTTTCTCCGAGGCTCTTGGTGTTACTGACCTTATCGAATACAAGATTGAGGTGACTGATTCGATTCCAGTCCGATTTCCACCTTATAGGCTGTCTCCACCCAAAACGAAGGCTTTGAAGGAAATCATAGATCAGATGTTGAAAGATGGTATTATTCGGCCCTCTAAGTCGGCGTATTCATCGCCTATTTTTCCTGTTCCGAAACCCCAAGGTGGCTTCAGGCCTGTGATTGATTATAGGGCTCTCAATCGGAAGGTGGTGTTACAATCTGTGCCCCTTCCCGACCTTCACTCTTGTTTTTCGTAAAGCTAAGTTCTTTACCATCTTAGATCTTAATCAGGTTTATAATCAGATACCGCTAGCAGAGGAATCTAAACACCTGACAGCTTTTGCCACAGATTGGAACTTGTATGAATACAACCGCGTGCCTTTCGGGCTCCCCACGGGAGCAGCTGTGCTTACGAGACTGCTGGATAGGGTCTTCTCCGACATCAAATTTGAGTATTTATACCATAATCTTGATGATGTCGTCGTATTTTCTGAGACCTTTGAAGAACATCTAGATCATCTGAAAGAGGTCCTGAGTCGCCTTCGTAAGGCAGGGTTAACGGTGAAGTTGTCCAAGGTTGCCTTCGCTAAACCTTCCATGTCATTCCTAGGGCATATTGTGTCGCCCGATGGTGTAGCAGTCGATCATTCTAGAACACAGGCCGTCCATGATTTCAAAACTCCCAAGGACATCAAAGGCATTGCCAGGTCCATAGGCATGGTGAACTTCTTCAGGAAATTCATTCCCAACTTTGCTAATAGATAGGCGCCCTTGAACCTTCTTCGTAGGAAAGGCATCAAATTTGAGTGGGCGCCTTCTCAACAAGCCGCTTTCGAAGACCTCAAATTAGCCCTTTGTAATGCCCCTGTCCTCGCTAAGCCCGATTTCTCTAAGAAATTCATCGTCCAAACCGACGCGTCGTCGTCGGCTGTAGCTGCAGTTCTTCTTCAAGAGACTGAACTAGGGAGGCGACCCATCGCCTATGCATCTAGGACTCTATCGGCCCAAGAATCCAAGTATTCCATCAACGAACTTGAAGGTTTAGCAATTTTGTTTGCTCTAGAAAAGTTCCGCCTCTATCTGGAACATGTCAAGTTCGACTTGGAGACAGACAACCAAGCCTTAAGTTATGTCTTAGGTAGTCCGCGTCGTACTGGTCGTATAGCCCGGTGGGCCATCCGAATTTCTCCCTTCCAGTTTGACGTTAGGCATATTAGAGGTACTGAAAACGTGGTTGCTGACGGACTAAGCCGTATGTTTTCTAATGATGTAGAGACACCTGAACAGGTTGATAGTTCTTCACCTCCCGAGTCCATACTTCCTGAGGTTAATGCCATTCTAACGGATGCTCCCATGTTGTTTAGGGATATTGAAAAATATCAACGTGAAGATCCGACGCTGGCCCCTATCATGGAAACCTTTTCTTCGGGGGAACATGTAGTCCCTTATGTATTGAGGAATGGTGTTTTATGTTGCCCGTCGGGGCATGATAAGAAGATGAAAATTGTGGTTCCAGCTGTTCTCGTACCTATGATCTTCAAGTATTACCATGAGACCCCACTACGGGGGCATTTAGGCATCTTCAAAACCCGTGAAAAGATCCGTGAAATGTTCATTTGGAAGGGTATGGACGGTGAAATTCGTGAATTGGTAAAAGCTTGTAAAACTTGTTGGCTCAGTAAACCCACCATGTCCACTAAGCAAGGGCTCTTGTCTTCCCGCCAAGCGTCGCGCCCCATGGAACGTCTTTACATCGAATACGTCGGACCCTTCCCCCAGTCAAAGGGGAATGCCAATAAATTCATCCTTGTGTGTGTAGATGGTTTTACAAGATTTTCTTGGTTATTTCCGACTAAGCTGGCTACCGCTCAGTCCACCATTTCTTGTTTAAATTCTATCTTTGCTTCTTTTGATCCGTGTCAAAATATTGGGTCTGATAATCCTAAAGCTTTCACATCCAATCTCTTTCGTAAATTCTGTTTTGATTTGTCCATCTCTCATGTGACTACATCTGCTTACTATCCTCAACCATCTCTAGCTGAACGGGTCAATCGTAATCTGAGGTCGGCTCTTATTGCCTATCATCACGACGATCATTCTAGGTGGGACACGTCCCTGCATTGGTTAGCTTTTGCTTTGAATTCGGCGGTTCACGAATCCCATACATTTGCTCCAGCTTCTTTGATGTTCAAGTTTGTTCCCAACACGCCGCTCTCTAACCTTTGGTCTCTGAGTGATATTCTACCTGAGACAATAGATCCTGATAACATTAAAGATCTTTGGAAGAAGGCTAAGGCCAATCTTAAAATTTCTCATGAAAAGGTTAGGGAAAGATATGATCGTGGACGGAGGCCCACCAACTTAAAAGTAGGAGACCAAGTTATGGTCAAAAATGTTGTTCCCGCGAGCAAGCTTGCCCCCAGATTTCATGGGCTGTGCACCGTATTGGATTTTTTAACGCCGGTGACATTGTTAGTGAGCAATCCAGCCACCGAGAGAATCTTTAGGGTTCACCTGTCCCAGGGTATTTAAGGGGTCCGAGCGGCCTCCTCTGGATACAGACTGCGACGGCAGGTCTTGCCGTCAAAAATCAATCAGCATCTTATGTACTTCTTCAGCTACATGGACACTCTATTTATGCAATTAATAATGTTTTGCTTCAATCAACCTGTCGTGGACTTAGAAAAATTTTTCTTCCATGAATTAATGTTTTTGTTTCGCAATTCGGCTACTACAAAGAAACTCTAAGGCTGAACTTAAACTAGTCACATCCACCTATATCAAACAACATCTGAGACCTCCGACTACTGACATGTTATATTTTCTCTTCTAAATTCTTCAACTCATCAGCAAAAAACTTGGACTTTGTTTTAAAACAATTTTTTTTGTTTTCTTCGGTGTCACCCCTTGGAAGGACTTTCGGCGGGGGGGGGGGGGGGGGAGGTCTGTACCAGGCGGTACACCTCCACACCGCTAGTTCAAATATTGCGCCAGTTGAAACTCCTCTACAGGAGAAAGCCTGAACTATAAAAAACTGTATTAACTCAACAGTTTCTCCGAAGATTGCTCTGTGTGAATTTTGATGTGTTTCTGTTTGTAATTGATCAAGAAGTGTGGACGTTCTCTACCAGATGTCTCTACTAAAAACTATGATTACGCACTCTGGTGCGAAGGAATGAACTTTCTTGAAGAAATTTGGTATTCTTAAGTCTTGTCTTTACTACATTTTGTTCTTTTATTTTTTGGGTTGGCAATATTAATCTTTCTGTCCGCCAGTTTTGAACTCAGCCAATCCCGAATTTATTTAATTAATTTTTGACCAATAGTGTATGTCTTCTTCGATATGGATATGTAGCTCTAAGCTATCCAATAAAGTTGAGGGGATGTGTCTATTCATTCTTGAAAGGTCTCGAATTTTCCACGAGGGTATAAAAACGGCTGATTTTCTTGTCTCCGGGCCATTTCAGTAACATCTAACTTAGTGTGTGGATATGTAGCAGGGGGGGCGGGAAGCACCTTTTTCTTCAAGCAGCAGCTCTTCAACAAGGTAATGGCCTGTTAACATCTTTATTTCTCGCTAGCTCAGCAGTTTAACTCTCGGGGAGGGTTCGAAACTTTTTAATATGTAACCTACCACTTTAAAATGTAAATTCCTCTTCTGTAAAAACTACAAATATCTTTTACTGTAAAGCGGGGATAGAGAGTGCTTTACCCTCTCGAAATCCCCTTCATTTTGAAATTGAGGTGACCACGTTTTTATAACCGTTTCTTCTCTTCCTTAATGCATTAAAGTTTTCTCATATGGGTCACCTCCCTAGCTTGGGACTAGCCCCTGTGTATCGGCCTAGAGCCACGTAGGTTTTAAAGGTGTATTTTGGAGTGCAAGTTTACGCCTCCAGTTCCTTCTGTACTTTGGGCCAGTAACTCATCCTGATGTTTTGTTTTCTTCATGCAAAGGCCCTGTAGGTTGGGTATTAGATACCCCTGTTTCACTGTATGTCTGCCTTGAGGGCAGTTAGGAGTAAGGGTTGTTGTGGCCTTCGATAAGGCTTGTAAAACTGAGAGCAGATCCGCTCTTTCTGGTAGTTTGGGAAGTGCCTCTAGGAGGTTTAACATTTAATTAGGAGCAAGTGCTCCTTGGCATGATGGGGTTTTCTGCCCCTTTTTTCAATTTTGTACTTTGGTAAAGTTGGGCTAATAGCTCAAGGATTGTCATTGTGGGGCTGGAAGCCCAGATCGTGTAATTATCCCCTAACACTTGTAATTTATTTGTACCTGATTTTGGCTTGTGCATGACAACACATTTAAATATTAGTTACGTCAAGAACATGAAAATGAAAATCGTGGGTCAAATAAGCCCCAGTTTTAATATCACCCTTTCTCAAGACTTATGATAAAAAAGATCCGTTTCATTTTATTTTTATTTTTGAACATTTTAAGTTAACCAGAATATAACTGCCAAGTTAAAACACATTTAATTTAAATTTATATTTTCAATCTTGACCAACCTACAAGCAACAATCAGTTCAAATCTCCACTTATTGTTGACAACACATCCTGTCACCAGACACGGTACGTCAAGAACTTAATATGATATAGGGGTCACATAAACGCCGATATGTAATCCTCTTTACAAAAAAGAAGATCCATTTTAGTTTTGGACATTTTTTTATATTAGATAGATTAGGATCAAAAAACTTAACTCTTAACTTATGTTACCCATCTTAAGAGTTCATTAATGTTTGTATATATTGTATATAATGTATATATTGTATATAGTGTATATATTGGTATGTTTATATTGGTTAAAAAGGTCCCAAACCTTGACCTAAAGGTTGTTTACAGGCTGAAGATGCCCAAAATAATGGGTGAAACATGTACCTAACCAAATAAGTCTACATAAAATCATGTAGATAATAACCACATTAAACGTGGAAAGTATTGAATAGGTGTTTTTTTATTAAATTATCCTTGATATCTATGCCTAATAGGAATTGTGCCGGCAGCCGAAACCTGTCGCACTCCTCTGGGGCAATGATTAATGAATGACAAATTAAATGAAACTATATTGGACAGTGTTGCTAGAATGAATGATGACAGGGAAAACCGGAGTATCTGGAGAAAATCCTGTCCCGCCTCTGTTTTGTCCAGCATGAATGTCACATGGAGAGACCGGGATTTAAACCACAGAACCCAGCTGTGAGAGGCCGGCGTGCTGCCACCTGAGCAACGGAGGCTCCTTATAAATACATTATGAACAGTAAAATCAATTGGCCTCACCTCCTTTTACACCCCACGCCGTTAAGTTTAGTTAACCCCCCCCCCCCCCCCCAAAAAAACTAAAAGAAGGCGTGTTTCTTTACACTACAACACATTAATTTCAATACACCCAATAATTGACATCTCGTTCTCTGTAGATAAGGTCTAATACCATGGGTGCGGTTGTGGAAGCAAAGGAATAGTACAACAGTTGTACACATGACATGATTTTTGTTTGTGGTCATCGAGATACAATAGTACCCAACAACCAATGTTGTGTACATAAACGTTGTGTACCTATCGGGTATGTTTGTTTACCTACTTGCCAACGGACGCCGCATTTGGTGCATCTGTTTTGTTCCCTGTAGTGATGTGATATCTGCAGCGAACGGCAAACATTGCTACGATACATAACATGTGGTTCCTGCATGTCAGTTCCTTCGTGACAGCTGAAGTGTGCACATCGCTAGTATGGCTCCACGAGTGGAGATATCCATAGAAAAACGTGCTGCAATTGTAGCACTTAGCCAAGCAGGTTTATCTCTTCGCCAAATTGCGAAACAGTGTAGTGAGTCTATAGGAGAGGGCAATACACCCTATACACCCTTCACTGCCAGAAGACAACAGGTAGCAATGAGGACATACCACGACCAGGACGACCTCGTAAAACAACTAAAAGTAATGATAAATATATCAGAAGTACCAGTAAGAGGAATAGATTCCAAACAGTGCCCCAAATTTGTGCAGAATTGGTAAAAATGAATACGACAAAAATATATGTTGCAACAGTAAAAAGGAGACTGATAGAAGCCAGCTTGAAAGGATGTGTCATAGCAAGAAAACCCCTTCTAAGGCCCATAAATAAACAGAAGAGACTTGAATGGGCTAGAAAACATCATAATTGGACATTGGAAAAGTGGACGAAGGTGTTATTCACCAATGAATCGAAGTTCGAGATTTTTGGAACCAGAAGGAGAATATTTGTTCGCCAATTTGTAAGGGAAAGGGTAGCCCAGCAGTGTGTTCTACCTACAGTTAAACACGGCGGAGGTTCTATTATGGTTTGGGGATGTTTTGCCGGAGATAGAGTTGGCGACAGTATGAAAATAGAAGGATGTATGGATCAGAAGCAGTACCACTGCATACTTCAGTATCATGCAGTACCAAGGGGATTGCGCTTAATAGGGAAAGGGTTCACCTTACAACAGGATAATGACCCAAAACATCGGTCGGCATACTGTACGAACTACATTGCATCAAAGGAAAAACAGAAAGTACTGAAAGATATGGTATGGCCGTCCCAAAGGCCCGATTGTAATCCCATTGAAATGGTCTGGGATGAAGTGGACATACGTATCAGGGAAGTTAATATATCCAGCAAGGAATATCTCTGGAATATTGTTAAGGATGTGTGGAATCATATAGATTCACGATACCTACAGAAACTGATTGACCGCTTGCCTCGAGTTAGTGAGGTAGTCATTAAATCCAAAGGAGGAGACTTTGATGAAAGTAAAATATAATGATTGTGATTGTATTATATATGTGTAAGTTAATATAATTATCTTCTGTGAGAAATAACGTTTGATTTGTGTTTTAAATCTCAAATACCAGGGTGTATTGAAATTAATGAGCGGTAGTATATGTTTAAAGGAGATTCCAAACACCAATGTTCACGTCTATTATCTACAGTTTTGAGATTAAAAAATCACTTTTATTCACTTTCACACTCCCCCCCCCCCCTCCCCCTAAGTGAAATTTCCGGCAAAAAATACTTGTTTCTTTAACAGTTAAGGATCATCTAAATACCAATTATCACGACTCTAACTTCTTCAGTTTTTCATTTTTGTGTCCTCATGAAAGGAATCCAACTCCTTTTCACTCCCGCCCCCCAAGATGATTCCCCCAAAACAGGTTTTCTTTTTTTTTTAAAGGAGATCCAAATACCAATTTTCATGTCTTTAGGCCCTAACAACTGTAGCTTTTATTAGACGTAAGTATTCTCATACAATTAAGTCAATTAATTTTAAACTGTTTCACCTCACCCCCCCCCCCCCCCTTCCATTCATTGGATTTTCCGAGAATACGTGTTTCTTTACTTTTAAAGCAGATTCCAAATATCAAATTTCACGTTTGTAACATCTTCATTTTTGAGATAACAGGAGCCAAATTTTTAAAAAATTCAACACCATTTTCAGTCACTTTTACCCCCGCCTCCACCCAAGTGGTATTTCCGAAAACTAAAAATACATATTTCTTTATTTTTAATAGAGATAAAAATACCATTTTACACTTCTGTAACATGTTAAGTTTTTTGAGATATAACTTACTGTAGAAATTCTCATTTTAAAATTTCACCCCCTTTTTAGTTCCCCTTAAGAGGAGTTTCCAAAAACAAATCACCTATGTTTCTTTACATTTACAGGAGATTCCAAACACCACTTTTTACGTCTGTAACATTCTACGTTTCTTAGATATTCTGTAGATATAGTCTTTCAAAAAAATCACCCCAATTGGTCACTCCTGTTTAACCGCCATTAATTGGATTTTCCAAAAACAAAAAGTATGTGTTTCTTTATTTTTAAAGGAGATCCCATATACAAATTTTCAGTTCTGTAATATCTTCAGTTTCTGTGATATATATATATCCGCATTAAAGGCATTCAACCCATTATTCACCTTTTTGCACCCCTCCTATTGGGATTTACAGAAAACAAAAAAAATACATGTTCCTTTCTTTTAAAGGAGATTCTAAATATCAATTTTTACATGTGCAAACTTTTAAAGTTTTGAGATATAGATACACTCATTTTAAAAATCCACTCCCTTTTTACCCCCGCCCCACTATTTGGATTTTCCAAAAGCAAAAAAAATGTTTCTTTATTTTTAAAGGAGATCCCAAATGCCAACTTTCAAGTCTGTAATATCTTCAGTTTCTGAGATTTAAGTAGCCTCATTAAAGGCATTCAACCCCTGTTTCACCCCTCCTATTGGGATTTTCCAAAGACAAAAAATACATGTTTCTTTATTTTTAAAGGAGATTGTAAATACCAATTTTTACATCTGTAAACTTTTAAAGTTTTAAGATGTAGATACACTCATTTTAAAAATTCACCCCCTTTTCACCCCCCATTATTTGGATTTTCCAAAGACGAAAAAATAACTGTTTCTTTATTTTTAAAGTAGATCCCAAATACCAATTTTCAGGTCTGTAATATCTTCAAGTTCTGAAGTATAAGTAGCCTTATTAAAGGCATTCAACACATTTTCACCCTTTTCCACCCTTCCTATTGGTATTTTCCGAAAACAAAAAAATACGTTTTCTTTATTGTTAAAGGAGATTTTAAATACCAATTTTTACATCTATAAACTTTAAAAGTTTTGAGATATAGATACACTCATTTTAAAAATTCACCCCCTTTTCACCCCCATTAATTGGATTTTCCAAAAACAAAAAATACGTGTTTCTTTATTTTTAAATGAGATCCCAAACACCAATTTACAGGTCTGTAATATCTTCAATTACTGAGATATAAGTATCTCCATTAAAGGCATTCAACCCCTTTTTACCCCTTCCTATTGGGATTTTCCGAAAACAAAAATATACGTGTTTCTTTATTTTTAATGAAGATTCTAAGTACCAATTTTTACATCTGTAAATTTTCAAAGTTTTGAGATATAGATACGCTCATTTTAAAAATTCACCCTCTTTTCACCCTCCCATTAATTGGATTTTCAAAAAACAAAAAAAAAATACGTGTTTCTTAATTTTTAAAAGAGATCAAAAGTACCAATTTTCAGGTCTGTAATATCTTCAGTTTCCGAGATATAAGTACTGGTACCCTGATTAAAGGGCTGCCTGGCCAAGGTGGTAAAGGCGTGCTGGGTTCGCCCGTAAGGACGTGGGTTCGAATCCCCGTCAGGAAGTCGTAAAATTTAAGAAACAAGATTTCCACTTCCGGAGGTGCATATGACCCTGAGGTTCACTCAGCCTACATCAAAAATGAGTACCTGGTTAATTCCTGGAGGCAAAGGCGGCTGGGCATAGAGCTAACCACTATACCCCATTACGTGCCGAGGTTAACAATGGTTGAAGCCTTTACCTTCCACTCCTACAAGGGTCTTCTTGGCCTGTGCGGAGGTGACCTGACCCTGATTAAAGGCATTCAACCCCTTTTTTACCTTTATTCTTTATTATTCTTTATTTTTATTTTTCTCTAGATCACAGTAAACAAATACCAAATTGATCCGTTGAATGAGAAAAATAACAGCGTTCAACTTTAGCCACACACACAAACTTCTACATACAAAGAAAGAAAAGAACACCACAGAATATAGGCAAAGACAAAAAGAAAAGAACACCACATAAAAACCTACTGTCCGGCCAAGTCATCACCCCTGGTGAGAAGAAGGCCGCCCTCCCGATGATGACTCAACCGGCCCTGCCCGTGGAGACCTCCTGAAGGCCCCAAGATCTAACCAGGTGACAATTTTTTCCCTCTCACCATTCCATTTCTAAACGTACCCCTTGGACATGCCATGAAGTCCGTCGGATACTCCGGATATGTGACTCCCTCTGATAGGGTCACCCAGTAGTCATCCTCAGTGTTTTCATGTCATGTCCCGCCTAAGTATATTTGTCTTGGGCCCTTCCCCACCCCGACTTCTTACGGGTGAGTCCTCCTCACCCTTGTCCCTCTTTCCTTGCCATCTACACCATCATTTCTCTATACTTCTCCTGCACCACCTTCCAGCATAAAATTCCCAGCCAACTTCACTTACAACTTAAAAATAAACATAGAATACCACATATGCAATCCCGGAGCAAGACTAAGCCTTCTACCTAACTGTCCTTGCCGACACAGCACATTCCATCACCGCCATTGTTTTTCCGCTTGACCTACTCCGGATTGCTGAGTCCAGACAACCTTACCTCACCAGCCTTGTCTGTGTTTACATTATTCCTCTCCTGTTGAAACTTCATTCTTGCTTCATCCTTGCTTAACCATGCTTGATCTAATTCAATACCAAGCCATACTCTACATTAAATTTGCCATCTCGTCCACAAAACCACAATTTGCCAACTCTCACAAATACATATAGACCCCTATGTACTACTTCTCTAAAATACAATATAGTTAAAAGACATACCTCTACCATCATTTCACCAACTCCACATTATAGCAATGAATACACCACACACCCCTCCATCTCCACAATTCCACCACAGATAGATTTACATATTACAACAATACATACACCATCACTTCACCGTACTTCTCTAACACCCCATTTCCTCATACCACACACACTTCACCACTTCTTAATTACTTCTCCAGTACCACATTCCAATAAATAACCCTCCACCAACTTCTCATTATACATCCAATTACTACAACCTTCTACCAGCCTTTCTCCATCACCACATTTCAATCTCCACAATCATAACTCTGCTCGCTCTCCACATTCACGCATTTCATCAATACATAACCTTCCACCGACTACGCATTATACATCCAATTACAATATCGCTTCTCCATCATTCAATACCCATTCATATTTATACTCCTTGGACATGCCATGAAGTTCATCGGATACTCCGGATATATGACCCCCACAGGGTCACCCAATAGCCATCCCCACTGCCTTCATGCCACGTCCATCCTCTAATGAATAATACATTGATACCTAATATTCATCAGTATCTAATACTACAACTCTATACCATCACTTCTCCATCACCACATTTCAACCTCCACAATCATAACTCTACTCCCTCTCCACATTCACACATTTCATCAACAACTAACCATCCACCAACTATGCATTATACCTCTCCATCACCACATTTCAACCTCCACCATCCTAACTCTACTCCTCTCAACACTCACATATTTCATCAATAAATAACCCTCCACCAACTACACTTTATACATCCAATTACAACTTCTGTCATCACTATTCAATACTCTAATGTTTTTTACTTCGAGTAATCACACCCCCTTCATTTCCACCTGTACCCCACATGTCTGTAAATTTTTTATACCTTCCTGCTTCTTTACCACCTCTCTTGGCCGCCGTTTCATCGCTATCTTCACTCTGTTGACTTCCTTTGCCACCAACTTCGGCTCCCTTCAGGTCCCTTAAGCTTCTGCTCCTCTCTCTGCTCCTACTCAGATCAAGACTCCCCCAGGTTGCTGAACTTGCCTTTTCCCCTGCGCTTCCCTTACTTTACTGCCTTGACTTTCCTGCCTTCCCTCTTCACTGTTTCTGGTCACATTTTCACTTGGTACCTCTCCCTGCTTCTGATCACACAGTACACTGTTACTTTTGGAATTTTGCCTATCTTCCCCACTGATCGCAGCACTTCTCTTTTTTCCTTCATCTTGTTTTATCTTCCTTTCTAAGTCCATCAAACTATTCACAGTCCAGATTCTCTTCCAGTTGCTGCCTGACACCACAAGTTCTTGACCTTTGATAGTTGCTCTCAGCCCCTGATTTATAGCTAGAATCCTGTGCTTTCCAAGTATTTTTTCATTTCTAATCGCCTCTCTTCCCACGTCTCTCTTAATCCATATTTTTTCCCTCTGCACATTACCCGCATTGCCTATCACAGCATCAGCCATCAGCGTGGAAAACAGTTGAACTTTGATAGGCCTGTTGCCCCTAATTCTTCCCACTCTCTGCACATCGTCAATGTCCACTTCACTAAAATTAACTTTCATTTTCTCCTGTATTAAGTCCACTACTTTATAGGTTGTAATCACTCTGTCTTCTCTCTGCTCCTCCGGCACCCCATATATAAATAGGCACTTCTTCCTACGATTTAAAGTGTTAGCTTCCACTTCTGCTTTCAGTTTCTGCATCTCCTCTTCTAATCGTCCTATTTTCTTTTTCAGTGTTGCCACTTCTTCGGCATTACTCCTCACTTGAGATGTTATATCGTCGGTCCTTTCCCGTAACCATGCCTTCATTTTCTCGAACTCCCTGGTTTGTTCTTGAATCAAATTTTTCAGTTGCTCAAAGGGGCAGGCTTCTTCAACCACTTCTTTTACAAGGCTTCTGAATTCTTCATAATCTGGCCATTCCTCATTTCTACTAGATGTCGGACCTGGGTTCAGCTCGACCCCCCAATCCATAGCAACATCATAACCACCGCCGCTGCAAGCAATAATTCTCCTTAATCTCCATTTCCATTTTACACCCACCTGATTTCGCTTCTTCTTTCTTCTTTCTCCCCTGCCATCTTCCTATAGTTGCTCTGTATTGTTCAACACTAATCATTGTCGTTACAACTCCACACAACCTTCCAGCACTCCACACACTCTCTCTCCCTACTCCCACTCCCGGGACTCTCCACGCAATACGTCCACGCTCGACCGTGGCTAAAGCTGAACTGAACCCCTTTTTTACCTCTTTACCCCTCCTATTGGGATTTTCTGAAAACAAAAGTTCGCGTTTCCTTATTTTTAAAGACGATTCTAAATACCAATTTTTACATCTGAAAACTATTAACGTTTTGAGATATAGATACACTCATTTTAAAATTTCACCCCCCTTTCCACCCCCTTAGCGACGGAATATCCAAAAATCCTCTCTTAGCGAGCACCTACATCTTAATATGAATGTATCTCCAAAATTTCATTTCTTTATGTCCAGTAGTTTTGGCTCGGCGATGAACAGTCAGTCGGTCGGTCGGTCGGGACAAGTTATTTTATATATATATAGATCATAAATAGAGAAGTTGACAGTACCCAAGACTGACTTTTGGTTTAAAACCTGATCTTACCCAATGTGTCTTAACATACTGTAATTACAGAATTTAAATACATTATTTTTACCATTTTCATTATTTACTTTCCAATACCTTTCAGTACCAGAGAGCAGAATGAGGGCTCACATTATTTTATTGATGGATTATTTCCTTTCCAGACCATTTATCATGCAATGCATAGCAGAGTTTGTGACGTATTTGCACATAATAACAAGAATTTATAGCCCCAAAACGCATCCCTCTACAACCTAGAAGACAGCACCCATAACTTTCCCAGCAGACTGCACAGTCCCTGATTTCTCCTTTGTCAGCAAATTTTGATGGTGCCATTCTATGCTGTACTGTTTTACTTCCAGCTCATAAGGATGCAACCAACTTTCATCACCTGTCACAATACTAAATAAAATATCGTTGCTTAAGAAGCAATACCACCTGTCTGATAATGTTCTTCCTAACCATTAGTTTCCTTAACTCCTTCACAGTCTGCCCGAGTATGTACCCGACTCCCCATTACCGCTGCATGGTGTCAGCCCTAATATGCACTCCAGCTTGTGCAGCTTTGCATTTATTGCTTTGATTGTAGCTGAAAATTAATGCAAATGCCTTCTGTTGCACACTGTTGGAATTATGTACAAAGATATTTCCTTTGCAATAGTGCTGCTCTAAGTATTTATCCTCCCTGCATTGCCGAACTAGGGACAAAAGAATGATGTTAGCCACTGTTTGTTTACATTATGGCTTCCCGATCGTGTGGCATTTCATGTTCTTTGCTAAATGACGATATTGAAAGAATTGTACTGTGATAATGATTTATGTGGTGAAAGTGAGAGTTCAAGTGAACGTAGTGATGATGAAAATATCAATCATGATAAGGACGACAGTAGTATTCTTGATACCGTTTTACCGGCAACAGGTGGTGGTGACAGGATTTCACAGTACCGTAAATTCTCCAAATTTGTAGATTCTGTTCCTATCCCCAATAAACTACAATTTACTGGGCAAGCAGGTTTGAAAATAGATGTGCCTGATAATTTTCAGAACTGAACTTTTTCGAATTAATTTTTTCGAATGACTTTTATCGTCATTTAAAAAAATTAATTTTCCATCTGTGTCTGCATTTCTTGTTTATGTATGTGAGTTTAAGAATACTGTGGAGAAATCAAGCTAGTCTAAGACAGTGAAAGTGTTAAGACTAGTCACCCCTCTCAGCCTCATATGGATATGCAGTACATAAGAACAATTTTTGTTGTGTTCATTTTTGTATGCTTATTTATAAAGGAAAATGAACCTTACATACAGTATACTGGTATACTGTACAAGTGTGTAAATACATAATACAAACATACATCCTTACAGTACGGTACTATAAGGTTCATTTACCTTTGCAAGTAACCATAGGAAATTGAACAGAATGAAAATTGTTCTGATGGACTGAATATCCATATGTGGCTGGGAGGAGTGACCAGTCTTAAGGAAGAGAATGGATAGGAAGAGCATTGTCAGATAGGCCGTACTGTTTCTTCAGCAATGATACCATTTCTTTCATTTCAGACCGGGCGAGTTGGCCAGGCGCGCGGCTGTGAGCTTGCATCCGGGAGATAGTAGGTTCAAATCCCATTATCGGCAGCCCTGAAGATGGTTTTCCGTGGTTTCCTATTTTCACACCAGGCAAATGCTGGGGTTGTACCTTAATTAAGGCCACGGCCGCTTCCTTCTAACTCCTAGGCCTTTCCTATCCCATCATCACCATAAGACCTATCTGTGTCGGTGCGACGTAAAGCCCCTAGCAAAAAAAAAACAACAACTTTCATTTCAGTTTAGCTGAGGAATGTCCTGAACAATGGTTTTACTCTGAACTTTGTGGTCCTCTGTCAATAAATGTGGGACCCACTGGGTACAGACTTAATGAAAGCCTAAGATGACAATCATTTCCTGCACTGCATTGTGTCATACTACCAGTTTTGCTGTTTTGCTGCAATCGTACATAAAGTGATATATCTTCCTTAATAATGTTGTCAACTCTTCATTCTTTCTTGTCTTTTGTATGCATGAATGGAAGACTTTCTAGTCATTTGCCTGGAGATGATTGTTATCCAGTCTGGTCAACATTGAAAATGTGTCAAGATTGGTACAAGGCATTTTTTAATGGAAGGTCGTTGAAATGTTCCATCCGTAAGTATCTGATCAACAGAGTAGTAGAATTTCAAAGCTAATTGTGTTCCATGGTCAATTAATTAAAACAATGGCACATACAACATCAGTTTGGTTCAGAACTAAGCCTGATGGAAACATTAGATTTACTTGAAATAGGACTCCTCCAAGATCTTATTTTGAATAAACTGACAAAAAGCAAAGACCTTAAGATGTTTGGTTGAAACAAACATATACGGATAAGCTGCTATGCATGGACAGAAAGAGGCTTGTACATAACTCCAGCTGTCTTAATGGAGCAACGAACTATTGATGATGAACGTTCTTTAGTGTATTCAACAAATTATCGGTAACAAATGCTGTAATCATTTAGAAAGTAGATTGACTAAATTGTAAAAATGTTCTGTTATATCTGCTTCTTCATTTTCAAGGTGACAAATAAATTGTGTCTCCCTTTTATGTTCAGTGTCCACAAAACTCTTCATGATTTGATTCTTCTCCAGCTACTTATTACTTCTTCTTCTTCTTCTTCTTCTTCTTCTTCTTCTTCTTCTTCTTCTTCTTCTCCTCCATCAAAAATTAAAGTATGAAGACTGTTGAATGTTCATTTTTTACAGGCATGTTATAGTGTTCTGAGTGTTATGTTTCATGGTTTGACAGACTGAAAACTTTATATTATATTAACTGAGTCAACAATGAAAAAGAATGGCTTCCTTTTTAACAAAACAAAGAAAATATAGACAAGGTTGACCAAAAATGTAACACTATTTGCAGGACCTGCAAAACAAAGTCACCCACAAGCAGTAGCGGCGATTGGGAATTAAAGTATGGGGGCAAAAAATATATAGCCAACAAACAGTACCCGGGTTTGTGGGATATAACGGAGGATGGGGGAAGGGGGTATATAGGTATATATATATATTTTTTTAAAGGCCACAAAATGGTAAGTTTGTTATGCTTTCTCAGTGAATTTCACCACAGAAGTAAAAACTGTCAGTTTACAAACTTAAATGCGGTAATGATAGTTTTTTTTTTTTGTTGAGATTTTGATTCTATACTATACAATAAAACGTTCGCCAAAGGAATAATATTACACATTTATTAAAATTAAAAAGAAATACGGCATGATTATACAATTAAAACTATTTAGTGTTTGACTATACACTAAAAACTAACAGACAATAAAGAGACTGCCAGACTGACGAATGCACGCGGTAAGGTAGTGAATCATACCTCATTGTGTATGACATTAGCAAAAAAAATATATAGGCCTAGTACCCTTGCTCATAGCACAGGCAAAGTCTCCAGTATTTGCTGTCGTGCCATACAAATCGATTAGCCGGAACGAAGGACATTTTGTGCTTATTTTCTCTAATAATTTTGGTAATGATTAAATAATATAAAGAAAAGAATTATTTGATAAGACAACAGGGCTTGTACAAATGGCTTTTTAAAATAATTCTTACAATTCCTAGTTTCAGCCGGCTAAAATGGAATAAAAATGTAATATTTTCTCCAAAAAGTTGATGATGACGATGATGCTTGTTGTTTAAAGCGGCCTAACATCTAAGGTCATCCACCCTCTCTAAAAAGTAGGGGGGCGACTGCCCCCCTCGCCCCCCCCAATCGCTGCTACTGCCCATAAGACTGGACCTTTGGAGAGGGGCCAATATTTGCAGTATCGAGTTTGACCAAGGTGAAGCCACCAACATTTTAACAGGAGTGTGCCATGGAGTACATATGTGCGACAGTTCAAGGTGGCCTGATCTGTTAACTGTTGGAGCAAAGTAGACAAAACTACATCCTTTGTCGTGGCTCTGAGAGGACACCCCCTCTATGTCCTATAGGCAATATCAGAAGGCACTAAGTACATAATGAGCATAAAATCATTGTGGACATGAGCTCCAACATGCTTTGGTATGGGGACAAAGAAACTGTTATACAACCGGTGAAGGTAGGCATTGTTTAATTCCAGGTAAAACTGCTAGACAACCCGACCATCTCAGCAAGGACCGATGTGAGTGTAGTTGGAGCTCTGGTGGTTTGATGGCCAATGCAGAGCTTGAGAATCAAAACATTCAAACAAAAGGATTACTCATTGCCAAGACACTGATCACCCCCTTCCATCAGCCCTACATTCGACCATCAAACTTGGGCGATTATGACATCGCTGCCCACCAAGGCATAGCACTCGGGGCTGTTACAAAACACTAAATCAGGTTGTCCACTGCAACCAGACATACGAGAGTAAGAATAGAGCAGAACTTCTCAGACCACTGGACAGCAACAACTTTGGCAGGATGAAACTTGTTCAATATCAAATTGATGTGGGCGACAGCATGTCAATCGAGGCTCTGTTCTGATGAGTTCAACTCACAAAGCAACATTAAGTGGATCGGATGCTCAAAGAAATTAAGGTGCAGCAAGTAACAGAACCTTTCAAAAGCCTTGGAGCTCCTCAGTAGTGTTGGTAAAGTAGAAGGACGGCTCTACACGGTTTTGTGTCAACTACAGGAGAATGAATTACATCATGAAGAAAGACAGCTACCCCAGATTGACAATACTCTGGATGCGATATCAGGGTCAAGGTGGTTCTCCACACTAGATCTGATGAGTGGTGACTGGTAAGTGGAGCTTCATCCTTAAGACCGAAAGAAGACTGCATTTTCAGTTGGACATGTACTCTGGCAGTTCAAAGTATTGCCATTCGAGTTATGCAGTGCCCCAGAAACTTTCAAGAGGCTGATGGAGTCTGTGCTGAGAGGATGGCACTGGAACAGGTCCTTGGTCTATTCGGATGATGTCGTCATTCTGGGAAGCACCTCTATAACTTGAAGGAGAATTTTGGAAAATAGAGGGCAGCCCATCTGAATTTGGCCTGAAGAAACACCTACTTGTCAAGAAGGAAGTACAGTACTTTGCTTACATTTTCTCAGAGGAAGGAGTCTAGACCGATCCAAAGAAAACCATAGTGGTGAGGAAGTGGTCAATACTCAAGGACAAATCCCAGCTTTGACATTTCATAGGCCTCTGAACCTACTACCGTTGATTTGTCAGAGGATTTGCCAACATTGCCAAACCGTTCCATCACCTTACAGGCAATGACCAACGATTCATCTAGACAGAGGAATGCCAGGAAGCTTTCAACCACCTGAAGCATGCTCTGTGTACAGCACCAGTACTGGCATATGCCAGAGCTGGAGAGAAAAGTTTGTACTCTACATGGATGCAGTAATTTTGGCATTGATGGCATCCTGCCTGAAGTCATAGACAAAAAAAAAAAAAAAACAGGGTAGTGGCATACTTCATGATGCCCTCTCTAAACTAGAAGGAAATTACTGCACCACCCGGAAGGAACTGCTACCCATTGTGAAGACCATCTAAGAATTCTAATCGTATAAGCACCAGTATTGCCAAGAATTCCACATGAAGACTGACCATGCATCACTGAGGTGGCTTCTAAATTTCAAGAACCCACATGAACAACTCGAACAATAGCTAGAGAGACTGCAACAGTACAACTATGTGATTGAACACCGCAAGGGATATCTACATTTGAACACCGGTGCTCTGTCCCGAAGACCTGTTCAAATGACTGCAACTTCTGCTCCAAGAGAGAGATAGGGAGAACATGAAGTTCCCTGCCGACGGACAACCATGGAGTTCAAGCGGCTGGAGTCATGACTCCTGGATGAAAGTGCAGAGGGATGATGAGGACACGGGACTGCTGGACAAGGCCTGGATGGACACACATCAGTAACCTCACCTCCAAGACTAAGTCATACTGCTCACAATGGGATGCACTGGTAACCAGGGATGGATTGCTAAAGCACGTCTGGGAAAGCAGTGACAGAAAGACATTCCGGGAGCAGGTGTTTGTACCACAAGGTATTGTGGTGGAAGTCTTGTGTATTGTGGTGGAGTTTTGAAAGGATACCTTAGGATCGAGAAAATCCTGACAAAGTTCAAGAGAGGTTCTACTGGGTGGGATGCCAAGCGGGTATGGATGACTTCTGCACAAAATGCAGCAAGTGTGTAGCCAGCAAGGGACCAAGACGGAGACATCAAGGTCGAATGAAGGTGAAGAATGTGGCCCACCGCCGGAGAGAGTGGCAATGATATGCCCCAACCATTCCCTACGAGGTGTCATGAAAAATCAATATTTATTTTTTTTAAATGTATTTTCTCTAGTTTACAAAAGGGCAAAATCATGCCAATTACAGTAAACCTACACTAATTACTTTTATCATCATGTTAATTTAATTATAATCTAACCCAAAACTATTTCTAACATTTATATATTGCAGGAGCTCTATTCATACATTTTTACAATTATGAAACTTAACTAACATATAGTCATAAAGAGTGTCTTCTGTCAGTCATGTTAGTCTTTTGTCAGTGTGGTTAAAATATTTAGGAACCTTTTGATAGGCAAAGTCAGGTTTCCTTCAGGACAGCTCTGTTGTACCTATTACTCAATCTGTAAAGTGATGAATTGTTGTGTGAAGTAGTGTGTGCTTTCTCCACCACTGTCTGGTCCCAAGTCCGGAATGGGAAAGGAGGAGGGTTAGCTCGCTTGGCAACCAGCTGTAAAAACAGTTAACGCCAAGTGTCGAGCGGCAGTAAATAACTCGACCCCCAATAGGGGCCAATGGTTTCGGGCGGATGGGCCCCTTTGGGTGGGGTGATGGTCCCCTCAGTGTAGGAAATGACACTGGAACCCATCATCTGTGTCTTTGGCCCAACGGCAAAATGGACGGAGGAACCTCCTTTTTGTGGTTCTCATCGGTCGTGGAGGCGGATGAGGTCGTGCCAGACGGATTGGCTGTGAAGGCGCAATTGAATGGTATTTCGAGTCTGCGGCAGTCCGTTGCAGTCGTGGTACTAGAACCTGCATGTCGCATTTCATTTGTGCCGCAGGGTATAGTTTCGAGATCATAGTGTGTTGGTCACTTCCTTGCAAGCTGTGATCCACCTTAAACAAAATCCCGCTGTAGCACTTTTTCCTGCTGTCACTCCCTTCAACTCAAGTCCAACAGCGATAGGATAAGGATGGTGGAGGCAGGTTTTCGGGTGAAACTGGAAGCCCCTAGTTTGGACCTACACGTTGGCAGCAGATGTGTGATGGTCGTCTTTCTGAGACCCCTTGTCTACTCAGGAATTCGGTCCTGCATCTGTGTTTGGGCAGGCCTATTTAGGATCACCGCTGCCCACCCTGAATGGGGAAGGCCATAAAAAATGTGGGCTAAACATCGGTAGTCACACTCTCAGCGGCTGGGAGGCCGCACCCAGCGGGTCACCCCTTATGCGGTCAAAAAACGAAGATTACCAAAACTTTGGTTATGGGAACCTGGAATGTTTGAACTCTACTTGATTTGAAAGACAATAACAGACCTGAGAGAAGAACAGTGCTTGTCACCCATGAGCTTGGACAAATGAACATTGATACTGCTGCCTGAAGTGAAACCAGACTGTCCAGCGAAGGTAAACCTACAGAGTTCAGCTCAGGCTACACAACTTCTGGAAGGGTAAAGGTGAAGGAGAACACCGCATTCATGGTGTGGGATTCGCTGTGAAGACCACATTGGTGAATGATTATCAGCTAACTCCAACCGCAGTAAGTGAAAGAATTATGACTCTCTGAATCCCACTTTCTGGAGCCAAATCTATGACACTCATCTCTGCATATACTCCCACCTTGGATGCTAATGTAGAAGCTAAAGACCAATTCTACAACCTGCTGAGCACTACCATCACCATCCGACTCGTTGGCTGAATGGTCAGCGTACTGGCCTTCGGTTTAGAGGGTCCCGGGTTCGATTCCCGGCCGGGTCGGGGATTTTAACCTTCATTGGTTAATTCCAATGGCCTGGGGGCTGGGTGTTTGTGCTGTCCCCAACATCCCTGCAACTCACACACCACACATAACACTATCCTCCACCACAATAACACGCAGTTACCTACACATGGCAGATGCCGCCCACCCTCATCGGAGGGTCTGCCTTACAAGGGCTGCACTCGGCTAGAAATAGCCATACGAAATTATTATTATTGCTACCATCACCAAAGTACCACCAAGAGACAAACTCTTACTACTTGGCAATTTCAATGCCAGAGTTGGTGAAGATCACCAATTATGGGGCAATGTGATGGGAAAACATGGACTTGGTAACTGTAATGCCAATGGTCTACTGCTTCTTGGTTTATGTGCTGAACATGAACTCTTCATTACTAATACTCAGTTCCGCCTGCCTAATCGCTACAAGACCACTTGGATGCATCCTTGCTTAAAGTACTGGTACATCCTTGATTATATCATCACCAGGCAATGTGATAAAAAAAGATGTCCTTGTTACAAGGACTGCAAGAAACATAGATAACTGCTGGACAGATCATAAGCTCCTTTTTTGCCTGCCCAGAAAGAAATTTGATACTTATAAACTTCAAATTTAATCCATTGCTACAGATTACAGAAATGCAATCTCAAACAAACTGGCTAGTCATCCAGTCAGCGGTAATAGTATAAATCAGGAATGGGCTATTAATTTTTTTTTTTTGCTTTACGTCGCACCGATACAGATATATCTTATGGCGACGATGGGACAGGAACGGCCTAGGAATGGGAAGGAAGTGGCCGTGGCCTTAATTAAGGTACAGCCCCAGCATTTGCCTGGTGTGAAAATGGGAAACCACGGAAAACCATCTTCAGGGCTGCCGACAGTGGGATTCGAACCCACTATCTCCCGGATGCGAGCTCACAGCTGCGCGCCCCTAACCGCACGGCCAGCTTGCCCGGTCAGGAATGGGCCACGTTTCAGTATGTCATCACTGAGTCAGCTGAGCAAACAATTGGTTTTGTGAGGAAAAAAAGACAGGACTGGTTTGATGAAAATAATGAAGAAATTAAATGTCTAATCAATGACAAACGGGAAGCCCACCTATCCTATCTTCAAGATCAGTCTTCCAATGTGAAGAAATCACATTTCTTGGAACTTAAAGGAAAATGTCAGGCACAAATTAGGGAAATTAAGAATAATTGGTGGCAACAAAAAGCTGAAGAACTGCAAAGACTATCTGATGCCCGTGACCTGCAAAACTTCTATGCTGGCATAAAGGAGATATATGTTCCAATTCGATTCTCATCAGGGTCATTGAAGACTGCTGACAACTCCATCATTTTAACTGATAATGGAGAAATTTTAGAGCATTGGAAGGAACATTTCTCTTCACTTCTAAATCGTGTCTCCAGTGTTGCTGAGGACTTTCCTCATAATGTCCCTCAGCAGCCCCAACAACCATGGATGACAGTTCCACCTACATACAGAGACTTCACCAAAGCACTCAATCAACTAAAACCAAGAAAGGCCTGATAACATCCCTCTGGAACTGATACAAAATGGTGGTATACCCTTGAAGACTAGACTTTTCACACTCATCCTCTTGATTTGGAAATCTCGAGAAGTACCCGACGACTTGAAGAATGCTACCAACATCACTATCTTCAAGAAAGGTGATCGTAGTGTATGTGGGAACTACCATGGTATATTGCTTTTGTCAATTGCAGGTAAAATTCTCGCAAGAATTCTATTAAACTGGCTCCAAGTTATCTCAGAGAGGATTTTGGCCTGAGTCTCAATGTGGTTTCTGAATCTCTAGAGGCACAACAGATATGATATTCTGTGCTAGAGAACTCCAGGAAAAATGCAGAGAACAACAGCAGCCTCTGTATTTAGTTTTCTATGATCTGGAAAAAGCCTTTGATTCAGTACTAAGAACTGCTATGTGGAAAGTATTGAGACATTTTGGATGTCTTGAACATTATGTGAAATTGGTTCAAGCTCTTCATGATGGCATGTCTGGACAGGTTCTTCATGGTAACTCAGTATCAGATTCATTCCCAATCACTCATGGACTGACACAAGGCTGTGTGCTTGCTCCTACACTCTTTGCACTGTACATGGCTGCCATGTTGCACGAATCATCTGCAAACAACTTAGGCATGGAAATTAAATTTTGTTTTGATGGAGGCCTTTTCAATCTGGCAAGACTTTGCTCACAAATATGTACTCTGGTTACCCGGGTGACAGAACTGCAGTATGCTGATGACAACACATCTCCTGCTCTAACACCTGCAGAACTACAACAGTCAGTCAACTGCTTTAAAACTTCATGTGAAAGCTTTGGCCTTGCCATTAATGCAAAAAAAGACTAAGGTACTTGCATAACCTGCCCCAGGATTAACACTTCCTGAGTTCAGTATTTCCATCTTAAACACAGCACTGGAACAGGTTGATCACTTTTCATATCTTGGAAGCATCTTGTCTAAACGGTGTACCTTTGAACAAGACGCTGATAAAAGAATTGAGGTTGCTCATGCAGCATTCGGATGGTTAATGCACAGAGTCTTCATGAATAATGACCTAAAACTGCATACCAAACTCATGGTGTACAAAGTTGTTGTCAATTCCATGCTTCTGTATGCCTGTGAAACTTGGACACTGTGTCGCCGTGATATCAAGAAACTTGAGTCCTTCCACCAACAGAAAATGAGATTCATCTTGAATATTAAGTGGGAGGACCAAACACGGCAGTTCTTGACAAAGCGCAGCTAAATAGCATTGAGGCAACAATCATCGCTCATCAGCTGAGATGGTTAGGCCATGTTTACCACATGGGTGATACCAGGCTTCCCCGCCAAATTCTTTATGGTGAACTTTGCTCCGGCAGTAGACCTCATGGAGCCCCTCTTAAGCGTTTTAATGACCAGCTGAAACACATCATGAAGACAACTGGTATAGATATACAGACATGGGAAGAATGTGCTGTGGACCGCTCACTGTGGCGGAACACTACATCCACCGCTGTCAACTTGTTTGAAAGAGAATGCTGCAGACATCAAGAGGCCAAGTGACAAGCAAGAAAAATCCATCAATTACAACCCCGCCCTCCTCCATACAGTGATTTGTGTGGGCGTATGTTTTATGCCAGGATTGGTCTGTTTAGTCATCGTAAACACATCCATAAACTGAGTTGAACTGGTCAACGTATGCAGGAAGAAGTTGTATATACTCGGATCGAGTTACAGCCAACGACGACTCATCATCATCAGGATCATTGAGAATCAGCTGGAAATATTCGTCAGCGGAATTGGGACTGTCATCTCCCCCTATTCCTCTTGGCATACTGGTCTGCAGTGCATGATGATGTCACGGGATGCACATTAGCAAGGATGCTGTTTGAAGAGAACTGCACCTCCTGGTGGACTGAACATTTGGCCAACCTGAAGATCATGCTGCCCCAACTGACCAGTACTGCCTGGTTCTGTCAAGAAAACTGGAGTATGTACATGCTGCAGTCCAGAAGAGACTGAGGATAGAAAGCAACAGAATGAAGGCATGATATGACCAATGAACGGATGCTACTGGATATCATGAGAACAACCTAGTGTGGTTGTATAATCCCAAGCTTCAGAAGGAAGGCTCTTACCCGGTTCTGAAGAGAATAAATTACACCATCTATCACATACAAAGGGGCCCAAGATGCAAGATGAAGGTGGTTCATGCGGAACGATTGATGCCTTACTGAAGAACAGAAAAGAGGGCAATACTTGTTGTAATGTGACTGTTGGCTCCGTTGAGCCCCCTTTCATCAGTTCTTGGAAGGGATGAGCGAGTCAAACTGTGGAACTACTGACTGGCCTGTGGGCATGTAACAGCTTCTACTTGTATTGTCTCCATGAATTTTCTGAAAGGCATAACTAGAACATTTGTATTCTGGCTGCACTCTGAAGATAGTAGGACTTCATCATCTGATCTATAAAAGCAGGTTCACCTCAGAAAGATTGGTGTTGTGTTGATGTTGTACTGCTGAACTGTTGAGTGTTCTGTAATGAGTAGTCAGTTACAAGTGGTGAGCTGAGAGTTCACGTGTGGAGCAGTCACGAGTTAAATGTGTGAGTTATCGGTCTTGTCTGGAATCAAGCCAAGTCTACAACAGTCAAGAATTGTGATAAACAATAGACGCGCATTTGACCCTGACTACATGGTTCTGTTATGTATAGAGAGTGGGTTCATGCATAGGGAAGTGAATGCAGAAACCTATCAATCGAGACTGCGGAGGATCAACGTTCCAGGTAACAACTGCCAGACGAATACCTGCTGTGAGGATGAGAGACTTTCGTAAATAGCCAGTAATTAGTGAAGTGTGTCATTCATGGTCGAGTAGAATTGTGTGTACTAACTGAGCCATACTCAATTAAATTAGTACAATGAAAGTGAGTGTTTTATTTGTAACAGTACATACTGCACTAATGGGGGAAACTCTGATTCTGCCCGAGTAGGGAATTTGCTAGGAGACTCCCCAATTTCCAAATCAACACATTAGACTTAACAGTATTACAAAGAGCACAAAAGAGTAAAGACAAGAATTTTACAATTTGCTTTATGTAACACCGACACAGACAGCTCTTATGCAAAAATAGGAAACCATGCAAAACCACCTTCAGGGATGTCAACAGTGGGGTTCGAACCCACTAACTCCCGAACGCAAACTCACATCCGCGCGACCCTAACTGCACGGCCAACAGATTTTTCAGACGGGGTTCACATACGTGAACATGTTGTCCCTAACTCCAAAAAAATACGAGAAAAATAATCCACAAAAATTAACCATTTGTGAACGCTAGAATTTACACCTTGGAACGCAAACGGCACTCTAGTTTTACTGTCTATGCTATTTCTGAGGTAATCTACACTTCATCATCATCATCATCTGTTTACCCTCCAGGTTCGGTTTTTCCCTCGGACTTAGCGAGGGATCCCACCTCTACCGCCTCAAGGGCAGTGTCCTGGAGCTTCAGACTCTTGGTCGGTGGATACAACTGGGGAGTATGACCAGTACCCCGCCCAGGCGGCCTCACCTGCTATGCGGAACAGGGGCCTGGTGGTTCCATCCCGGCATTCGCCTGGAGGAGAAGTGGGAAACCACGGAAAACCACTTCCAGGATGGCTGAGGTGGGAATCGAACCCACCTCTACTCAGTTGACCTCCCGAGGCTGAGTGGACCCCGTTCCAGCCCTCGTACCACTTTTTCAAATTTCGTGGCAGAGCCGGGAATCGAACTCGGGCCTCCGGGGGTGGCAGCTAATCACGCTAACCACTACACCACAGAGGCGGACAATCTACACTTCATTCGATTCATAAAATCCCCTAACCACGCAGAAGTTATTTGCTCTGGGCAGTAACTACCGGTACGTATTAACTGGCCATAAAATGCAGTACATTACGGTAGGCCTTTACGATGTTTATAATACTACGTAGGTTACCAGTTGGGAGAGAGTTAAACGTTCGGTACGGGTAATCCTGGGATATTTAGTTGTTAGTCCGTGTTTGATTGTAAACAAACCTGCATTACCGAAGTAAATTCGCAACGTGTAGACTATAACCGGATAATCTGTTGGCATTAGAATTTATGGGCGAGAAAAATTGTAGCAGTGTTAATTTATTAAGCGGATCACAGATTTCAAGTGACCTTGACAATACAGTAGGCCCTACCGTTACATAATACGTTATGTCCAAAAATATTAACTGAACGGGAAAGAAAACATTCTCGATATAAATTGGGTCACTGTGCTAGTTACGTTGTTGGTTTCATAACGTTAGTCTTAAAATAGAATCACTGCAAGTTCTATATATAATCGGGCTTACAACTTCTAGCTTAAAGTAATAGTCTATAGTCGGCCACCGATATCCATGAGTTAGGCTGTGGTAGGTTACTACTAAATAAAATGACATTATTTTGGATAAAATCGTGAAAATAATTCTCACCTGTTTGTATTTGGCCTGGCATCACACTTGCTTCAACGTGAGCACTTTTCAGCTACGAGTACAGTATGAAACGCCGCCCTAACCGGAACAGTTTTTCAGTCAACCTTGGGAGTGATATGTTTCCGTTTGTTGTCTCTCTCTATCTTTATGGTCTATTCAGACATAAGCCTATAAACTCGCACCATTAGGACAGGTAATAAATTATCGTATTCATTTCTATTTTAAGAAGATCAGCGGAACGATTAGTTCAATGATCTTATCAATCTAGAATACCGTACTCGGCACCATGATTGAAAAAACTGAACCTTCACTGCTTTCCAGCTAACATTAAAACCGAGACAGTAACACACACACACAAAAACTCACTTGCTTTTGGATATCCGTCAATAGTAGGATTCGTTTGAAATACTAATATGATGGAATTTAAAAGAGGAGACTTAAGGTTGCAACGTTTCAAGTTTATAGGAGGACAACACGAGCCGTACCGGTCGAGATCGGCGGAAGGATAAACTGCATGCATTGTTAGGCTACAATACGAAAATTCAAACTCATTTTTGACAGTTTAATGTTCCTGTATTGTTACGTAAAGCGACGGAAAGCAATAGCAACCTACCTCACTCCTCATTTTGCCTAGTAGGCCTACGCCTCATTTTGGTGCTGCCATTGGTTTTCGTGGTTTTCCTATAACTGCATGTGCATAGCCTTTGGTGGTGCTGTTTGAGGATCCAACCAGCCTCTGGGCTGATGACCTAACAGACACGTACCTACCTCTGCACGTGGTTACATCTGAGTTGTCCAGTCACAAGTACATAAAAATGAAACTGACCAAGTGAGTTGGTCACGCAGCTGTGAGCTTGCATTCAGAAGATAGTGAATTCGAACCCCGCTGCCGGGAGCCCTGAAAGTGTATTTCACACCGGGAAATCACTGGGTCTGTGCCTTAATTAAGGCCACGGTCGCTTCCTTTACATTCCTAGGTCTGGCCTATTCCATCGTCGCCAACACGCATTAGGCTAATAGTCGACGCGACGTAAGAAAAACAACTTTTTAAAACTTCAGAAACGTGCTTAATATGTTTTGCTGTTCTTTGCATTTTCTTCTTCGAAGCGATGTTGCTACATACGACACAATATCCTCACAATTTAAATGAATGAAGTAAGGAAAGAAATTAAAATAATTGGTTTTTACCCGTCCATAAAACAGGTTAAGCTTATCTGATTTCAAATACGGAGCTGATTGTTATATTTCTTCAGTCCTTAGTGGGCGTGATAGTTTAGTGGCTTTATCGCTAGTCTCCCATTAAGGTGGCCGCTATTCCACTCGCGGCCAATGTATGTTAGACGTGATCAATCAATGAATGGTAGTTGCCAGTGCAGTAATAATAATAATAATCATCATTGTCATCATCATCATCTGTTAGACGATGAATTTTACATGGCTACCAATGTAACGAATATATTGTGCACTAACCGCGGTGTGAACGGACGTTAGTGTGAGTCATGATGCCTTCTGGAGAGGGATGAAGGGGACAGGCGCCCCTAATAATCTCCAATGTTTAATGTTAGTGAATGGTTAGAAGATTCTGGTTTACCGGAAAGCACTATTAGTGGCAGCCGTAGGTTAGAGTTCAGTTACGTTGCTTCAGAGATAAGTAATAATAATAATAATAATAATAATAATAATAATAATAATAATAATAATAATAATAATAATAATAATAAAATGGGTTGAATGGTCAGCGTTCTGAGGGCTCCGGTTTCGATTCCCGGCCGGGCCGAGAGCTTTTAACTAAGTGTGATTAGTTGCTATAGGTTAAGGACTTCATTTACATAAACACTACCAACTTCACACCGGATCCCGGGAGATCTCCGAAGTTAAGCAACATTGGGCGTGGTCAAGATATGGATGGGTTGCCACGCGCTGATGGCGGGGGGTAAGGAAATGGAGGAGCGGAAAGGAACTTGCCACCCTACCGTACGTAAACTCCGGCTCAGGAACACCTCTGCGAAGGTTCGGGCCTGCCTTCGGGCAGAATAAACTCTTACCCCCTACCAACCTCCACAGAAACACACAGTGGTGAATATATACCTCCAAATAGTGTTAGCGTCAGGAAGGACACCCGACTGTAAAACTGGGCTTCAGCCACATTGGTAAGAGCCCCAAGATACAAGGGGAAAAGACCAGGTAAGGATAATCAGCAGGAACAGAAGAAACGTTTGGCCTCAACTACTGTGTGCAATCATTTTGATGTGTCGCCACTTGGGCTGCCTGCGAGTCTATTTCCACCTTCTTTGCTAAAAGTCAGAGAAACTGGATCTCTTTTAGAGTGAGCTATTGCTGAATGTTAATTAATTGTGCCGGATGTCGGGTAAACACTGAATGTTTCGCCAGAGATTTCTTACATGCCGACATCGTAAGACATAGAGCAGGGCCTCTCAGAGTGCATGCGCCCGTGCAGTGCACTGCGCAAGGTGCAGGAGACGACTTCAGTAGGTTGACCAGAGTGCAAACACCCACTCCACTTCACCTACACCTGTCTCACCCGTTCGGCCTGTCTATGCTATTATAACATTTGACGAACAGCGTTTCTTGTTTTGAACTTCACTTCTTAAAAAAAAATATCTAAATTCATTGGTGAATAAAAGTTACCCTCCCTTTTCATCATGAAAAAAAAAAAAAGAAAGAAAGAAACAGCAATAAATTTATGAAATCTAAACTACTGTTGATTAAGATAAATCGAAACGCGGCAATCTTAATGTACGGCTGCTTCAATGTCACCAGACTATCAAGCCCACTAGGAACTGGACACAACGTAATCATCGGCCTCGTTTACTTTTACTGGTAGTTTTCCATTGAGTCCTACGCCTAACAGTACTAATACAAAAGAAGACAGTTGAATTTGTAAATATGCTAGTACCGCTATGTGGTACATTTGTTCTTTAAATACACTTACAACCTACGATGAACTGTACACTTCGTGGAAGATGGAGCTTATTTGTAAGTTGGGATACCTGTGGTGGGATTAGACAAGGGTTTCCAGAGATATGAAGCAAAAATGACAATTTAATCCATAATAAATGGTTGAGAAGTGAAGGCTGAATGTTTGATTTGCCGCGGCTTGTAAGTGATTAAGGACCAAAGATCTGTTGTAGGGATGAATATTGAGCAATAAAATGGTTAAAAAACGGATGAGATCTTCGATTGTAGGTGGCGAGAAAAGAGAACGGTTGGGTGATGTGGGCTTGTCGATGGTTGTAATGGCGGCTATGAGCTCAGGTTGGTTTGGGTGAGGTGCAGAGCGACGTCTGCCAAAGAAAGACAAAGGGCCACGAAGGGCGTGAAAATTAAAAACTCCCTAGGCTTCGAATGCTCTAATACCGTCGGGGTTGGAGAAAACAAGAGTTGACCAAGGGAGGTCAGATAGGGTAGATGAAAGTGAAGAACCTGCCACAAGTGGAAGCAATGCCAGGACTTAGCTGAGGGCCCCGTGGTCACCAACCCACGCTCCCTAGTTTAGAGTGCCCGGGACCCCTTTTAGTCGCCTCTTATCACTGGCAGGGGATACAGTGGAAGTTGTTATACCGCCCCCCACTCACAGGGGAGTGTATACTGGGTGATTACCTCCACAGGTGTGACACATGGATGGGGGAGGGAGTTGATGTGTGTTGGGACATCGGGGTGTACAATGTTGTTGACTGCAGTGGCCGCATATGGGATTTTTATCTGTGCAGAGAGTGGTGGGGTGATTGTTATAGACGAAGCATCGCCCACACAGAATGGATTGTGGCGGCGGGGCATGGGGTGGCTATACTTTGTGGTGATGACGGCAGATGGAGACTCCGCTGGCCAATACGCAGTCATGGTTCTAATTTGATCATCCCTTGGTCGCCCCATTTAGTCGCCTCTTACGACAGGCAGGGGATTCCGTGGGTGAATTCTTCGTCTGCGTCCCCCAACATGGAGGCTATTGACGTCCCTGTAGAATGGATGGAGTTCAGAGCAGATTAATAAACCTGAGCTGGGGTAATCGTTCGGCACGTCCACCTGTTCAGATCACTTTTTCAATAGGGAATGCCGTACGTGACTGACTTATGGTGTTGAAAACCGTTGGACAGCGAAGGATGATCCTGTGTTGTGTTGCATTTCCTATGTAATGCACTGCAACTGCAATTATAGCTATTTATTGCTTCGGATAAGCCGGCACCACGGTCTAAGGGTAGCGTGCCTGTTTCTCACCCACAAGTCCTGTGTTCGACCCCCAACCAGATCAGGGATTTTTACCTGTACCTGATGGTTGGCTCGTGGTCCACTCAGCTTAGCGATTAAGACTGCGGTTACGGAACAATTAGCGGCTACCCGCGCGAGCTGGCGCTACATTTTATAAACATTGCTCAGTGTTGAAGCGTTTGAAATTCTCCTTTTATCACGCGCAGGATGGCGCTATCTAGCGCCAGTAAAGCAAGTGAAATGGTCAGCTGTCGGTTTCCTCGCGCCAGTTGAAGCTTGTCAGCAGAGTGGTAATCATAGAGTTAGTAAATATAGTGGTAATCACGGAATGCGAAAAATGAACAAACCGAAACAATATGATTTCATTCCAACCCACTCACATTTTAACATTTTAAAATAATTATGAGTAATATGAAAGAAAAATATATAAAATGAAATAGTATTATATGATATTCCAAAATTACGTACAAATGAAAAAGTTAGTGAAGGATAGGCTGGCATGGAGGGGGAGCTGCATCAAACCCGTCTCTGGACTAATGACTCAAACAAAACATTCCAAAATAGTTTTATTTCATCAATTCCCTTACCTCAGTGTTACTGCTGGGCTGAGTAGCTTAGACGGTTAAGGCGCTGGCCTTTTGACCCCAACTTGGCAGGTTCGATCCTGACTCAGTCCGGTGGTATTTGAAGCTGCTCAAATACGTCAGCCTCGTGTCAGCAGATTTAGTGGCACGTAAAAGAACTCCCGTGGGGAAAAATTCCGGCACCTCGGCGTCTCCGTAAACCGAAAAAGTAGTTAGCGGGACGTAAAGCCAATAACATTATTTTCAGTGTTACTGCAAGTTTATCTTCATTCACAGCAACACTGTCCAATATAATTTCATTTCATTAATCATTGCCCCAGTAGCCTCCGTGGCTCAGGCGCCAGCGCGCCGGCCTCTCACCGCTGGGTTCCGTGGTTCAAATCCCGGTCACTCCATGTGAGATTTGTGCTGGACAAAGCGGAGGCAGACAGGTTTTTCTCCAGGTACTCCGGTTTTCCCTGTCATATATATCATTCCAGCAACACTCTCCAATATCATTTCATTTCATCTGTCATTCATTAATCATTGCCCCAGAGGAGTGCGACAGGCATCGGCAGCCGCACAATTCCTATCCTCGCCGCTAGATGGGGGCTTCATTCATTCCATTCCTGACCCGGTCGAATGACTGGAAACAGGCTGTGGATTTTCATTTTCAATCATTGCCCCAGAAGAGTGCGACAGGCCTCGGCAGCTGGCACAATTCCTATCCTCGCCGCTAGAAGGGGGCTTCATTCATTCCATTCCTGACTCGGTCGAATGACTGGAAACAGGCTGTGGATTTTCATTTTCATATTATCTAAGATAAAGGAAAACGTAACTGGCCTCATTCTATAATATTCGAGAATGTTTTGGTTATCGTCTTTAGGTATTCTTTGCAAATGATGGAATTCACCGAGCTCACGTCGATTTTCATAAACTGGATGCACTGAATACCTTCGTCTATGTAAATATCTGGATTTCAGAAAACTATTTTCATATAAACATCATTCTTCACCCGCAGAGAACACCATCGCTCATAAAGACCTCGCTCGGACTGGTATCCAGTCAACTATCGAGAAAAAGCACGAAAGGGTCAACTAGCTACTAGCATGTTAAAGCGCTAGTGGGTGGAAGTGAGATGTTCCGTAACTGCAGCTTACAGCTGAGAAGCTATCTGACGGTGAGAGGGCGACCCCGGTCTAGAAAATAAAAAAAAACGGCCGAGAATTTCATCACAATGACCACGCGTAACCTCGTGATATGCAGGTCTTCGGGCTGAGCATCAGTCGATTGGTAAGCCTAGGCCCATCGGGCCTATAGCGCCATGGGACTTGGTTTGTTTTGCTTAGGATAGTCAGCCCGATTCCTTGGCTGAATAGTCTGTGAACTGGCCTTCGGTTCAGAAGTTCCTGGGCTCGATTCCCGATCGGGCCGAGGATATTAACTGTGTATGATTAAATCCTCTGGTACAGGGACTGGGCGTTTGGGGGCGACGATGGGGTAGGATAGGGCTAGGAGTGGGAAGAAAGCGGCCGTGGCCTTAATTGAGGTACAGCCTGGTGTGAAAATGGGGAACCACGGAAAACCATCTTCAGGGCTGCCGACAGTTGGGTTCGAACCTACTATATCCCGGATGGAAGCTCACAGCCGCGCGCCCCTAACCACACGGCCAGCTCGCCCGGTAATTAGAAGAAAAGACGACTAATGAAGTGTAAAATCATTGGGAGTATTCTGCACCACTGCAACAATACCACTCACCGCCCCTGCGACCGAGGAAGTTGGCCACGCGGGTTTGGGTCACGCATCAGATGCGAGATTTCAAGGATGGTCTGGAGTTCGTGTAACCGGTTATGGCCTATGTGATAGTAGTATTTCTCCCCGGACATGTTCAGTCTGAAGTTCGAGCAGAACCGTCGCTAAGCTCGATCTGCCCCTCTTTAGCAAAACAAACCTGAACGATATGACAGGTGTGAACCGGAGAGAGTAATTGTTGATGCAACCAGAACGTACAAATTGGGACAGCGCATTCCCGCATTCGAGACTATAATGTATTGCTTGACATGCAAATATTGGTCACGGTGACACGGCAATACTAGTGTAGTAGAAGGGAAGAGTGTCACTTATTTTTTGTATTTAAAAGCTAATGTACAGTGGCAGTTTAAAAGATTGTAGTCTGTCTGAATTTTTTAAATTTCAAAATGATATAACTTTCGAAAAACTGAATGCGAACGGAAGTCAAAAAGGAAGATAAACTGTAGCCTTATGGGACTGTAAATCTATTGGTTGCAGGAAAACAAAAACAGGTATAAAGCACACGTACACGACGAGAATGAAACAGTGTTATTCATTTCGATATACTGCGTTAAAATGACGTTCAATCATAGTAAATTCCTCTTAAGATTTGCACAATATTTCCATTAATGTTCATATTACTCGCTTATATTATTCTAAACGATTTCATATAACAGATATTCCACCGAAAATGGTTTGTTGTTGTTAGCTTAAACTCATCTCGTTCATAAAAATAATGGGAGCACATTAACTTCTCATGTTACAATTTTAATATTCAATTTCACCGAACTGGCTGGCTACCCGGATCGCGTCTCCTAGCTGTGAGCCTGCATTCGGGTGATAGTGGGTTCGATCCCCACCGTCGGCAACTCTGAAGTTGTTTTTCTTGCATTTTTCATTTTCACACAAGGCAAAGGCTGATACTGTACCTCAATTAAGGCCCCGGTCTCTTCATTCCCAGGGCTAGTCCTGTCCTATTCCAAGGTCGCCATAACATCAGTTTGAGTCGGTGCGAAATAAAACCAGTGAAATAATAACAACTTTGTGGTTTGAACATAACGTAAAATGAGAAATGAAAGTAAAAATCTATAGAAAAAATAAGCCTGGGTGTTAGTGTAACATAGAGTATCGCTAGTGATAAACACTTCTTTAATCGATTTATGTCAGTCAACGTTACTGTATAAATCGAATTATTCTCTTTTCCCATTACATCGCCTTCCAAAATCATAAACGAAGTATAACCTCAACTTACCAACTGGAATATAATTTCAACGCCCGAGGCACTGCCTCCAAATTTCCTGTATATCAGAGTGAGTCTTTTCATCTTCATCCTTTTAATCACTGGATTCAAATACCCTCGATGTCTCTCTTCCCTTCCTTGGTCAATAGTTACTAGCCTTCCTTGTAGTCCAGCTGTTACAGTACGCCAGCTCATTACTCAAACCACAAGATACAATAGTTTGGCAAGATGGGAGGATGGAACGTCTCTTTTATCTGAGGATGTCTTGTGCAGTGGGTTCCTCGCTTGTTCCAGGTAAATTTCGGGATAGTACCTATTCTAAATTCATCTGTATCAGCCGAAGGGGGAGAGGTGGTCGTAATTAGTCGTAATTAGCTCAGTGGCTTCCCACCTGGAACGGCGAGGTTCGAATCCCGGCCGATTCTGCCGTTGAGATTTTTGTCTCAAAAAGCATGTGGCGTCAGGAAGGGCATCCAAACTCAAACCACCAAAAAATGAGCCTCGGTTTCTTCAGTGAACCCAAAAATTACTAGGATATTCTGAGGAAAAATGTATCTATAAGTTATCAATTCCAGACATAAATAACTCCAATTACAGACTCCGTTTGCGGGCAAGACGGGATTGGTGCAAAAAAAAAAAAAAAAAAAAAAAAAAAAAAAAAAAAAAACTGCTGAAAATACACAATGAAAAAGTCTAGCATTATTTTTTCATCCTCCTGGTGTGGCAGCTAATCACACTAACCACTACATCACAGAGGCGGACCGAACTTTTATTAAAAAGAAAAAGTGGAAATGACTCACAGGGAAGGAATAAGGAACATATTCACAAAAAACAAAAAAACAAAAAAAGAAAGAAAGAAAGAAAAAACTTCACAACTGACTACGGCGGGTAGAAATTCTGTGAGTGTAAAGAAAACCCCGAAGCCGCCGTAGCTCAGGCTGCAGCGCGCCGGCTTCTCACCGCTGAGTTCCGTGGTTCAAATCCCGGCCCCTCGATGTGAGATTTGTGTCGCACAAAGCGAAGGCGGGACAGGTTTTTCTCCGGGTACTCCTGTTTTCCCTGTCATCTTACATTCCAGCAACACTCTCCAATATAATTTCATTTCATCTGTCAATCATTAATCATTGCCCTAGAGGAGTGCGACAGACTTCGGCAGCCGGCACAGTTCCTATCCTTGCCGCTAGATGGGGGCTTCATTCCATTTCTGACCCGGTCAAATGACTGGAAACAGGCTGTGGATTTTCAAAGAAACCCCTACAGATGGCGGGCACGCTGTAATGTAAAACACCAGGATTCAAAACATATCATTTCCTGAAAAGTGGCTCAATATGATGAACACGAGGGAATAAAAATATTACAGTAATACTGTTGTTGTATTCAGGAAAGCAACATTCTGAACTACCAAGGAAGTGGCTGGAATAAATCGAAACTTTGATGTACCTCACTTACAGGATCACATAAAGTAATTTCAAATATGTCGGAGCAATTGTCTATGAAATGAAATTTAATCCAATGGGATAATATGAATTCTTCTGCTTTTTGATCAAGTTTGGGCAATTTTGCCCGTGAATAAATAAAAGCATAAAACTACACTCGGAGCTGCAAGTAGTCTCGGCATCGTGAGTGAGCAGACAGCTCATTCCACAGTAAAAGTGGGTCTCAGCACCGGTACGGAATTTGTACGGTTCCTCGTTATCCTACGCGAGTTAGATCACTCGATACTTCCGCGCTTGTTCGGAATAATGTAAATACGGTGATAACACTTCAAGACCCGGAGACATTATTCTCCCAGTGGTTATCGGCCCGGTTGTTTACTGTATTCTTTTAGATTTTCGTTTGTTATAGTAGACGTTCGGTTACCAAATATCCGCATAATGGCAATAGGGACCCGTGTCAGTAGATTCAGTCTCCAACAGAAGAATCCATTCTCAGCGCAAAAATTCAAGTCTCCAATGTGTCCGGAGATCGATCGTAGTGGAAGCGAAATGGAACTCACGTTGTTGTGTTGTTATTATTATTATTATTATTATTATTATTAACGCCTTATTTCCCGAACATTTTCTGAATTAACTGGCGGGTTTGATCCCAGTTCAGTCCAGTGGTACCTCAAAGTGCTCAAACACGCCAACCTCGAGTCGGTAGATTTACCGGCACGAAAAAGGACTCCTGCGGGACAAAGTTCCGGCGATTCAGCGGCTCCGAAAACCGTAAAGGTTAATTAATGGGATATAAAACCATTATGATGATGTTGATATTGATTATTATTATTATTATTATTATTATTATTATTATTATTATTATTATTATTATTATTATTATTATTATTGAGGGTGTGATTAATGTATTGGCTTAGCTCCTGCTTTACCAGAATCAGTAAATACATCCCTCCACATAGAGTTGGCGTCATGAAGGGAATCAGGCCGTAAAAATCTGCATCAATTGCCGACCCCAATAAATAGGGGTGGCCGCGCGTCTTGGGTCACGTAGCTATCAGTTTGCATTCGGGAGACAGTGGGTTCGAACCCTGAAGATGGTTTACCGTGGTTTCCAATTTCACACCAGGCAAATGTTGGGACTGTACCTTAATCAATGCCACGGCCGCTTCTTTGCCACTCCTATGCCTTTCCTATCACATCGTCGGAATAAAAACTGAGTCGATGAGAAGTAAAGCAAATTGTATATAAAGAACCTACCGACAGTGTGGAGTGTTGTGCCGCGGCTCTTTGGCCATATTTTGAGCCATACCTAGCATGTTTCCCAAAATATGCTAGGCCGATGGTGTTGACTAGTACAGAGTAAAATAGCTTTGCTTCTTTGAATTTCCAGGTTATACTACTCCTGAACATTGGGTAGAAACTTACGATAATTGAGTGGATGGTCTTAGGTTGGTTCTTGAACTTGTCCAAGTTCGCCCATTTAATGATAAAGGACGTAGTTGGTATTCCCGTTCCCGTAGTCGTTCCACTTCGCAGGTGTACTTCTTTAGGCAGTGCGGGGTTCCGAGCTGCTTCGGCGTAGCTGATGATAATGATGATGATGATGATGTTTCATTCTTCCACCCTGACGGGGTGGGGCGAACCACCTAGAGGGTAACGCCCTCTCTCTGGCCAAGTGATGCGGGCGGGTCGGGGAGATGTGCTGGATGAGGGAGGTGGGTAAAGGAACGGCGTGGATGAGGGATGACAGGGTCATGTAGCCCAGCGAACGATTTTCAGTAGGCAGATGGAATGTTGCCACTACTACTTCTTACAAGCTTTCATTCCCCTCCCTGAAGAGGAGCGGTGGGCCACCTTGGTCAGGATAGTTGCGGAGTGGTGAGGGATATGGGAGATGGTTGATACATGTGGTAGCCTCATGGCTAAGCGTTTTAATTGATTCTTGGCTAGTGTGTACATAATTAGACAGGCTTGATATGAACAAACATAAATGTGAAACTGGAAAAACAACATTGTGACCCGCTGTCCTCATAATAACTTGGTCAATGTGGATTATAACAATTTTTCCCCTTTTTTTCCTTTATGTATTTTTTATAATTTAAAAAATATTATTTTCCTTTCTTTCTTTTTGTTTTATATAAATATATATTACATAAATATGATCATCAAATAGTTGTAAATCAGACATCTTATATGTGAAAGTACACACGAAACCTTTCTGATTGCTGTATAACAATAGCCGGCTGGTTTTCGTAATCTTCTAAAATTGTTTGCTATTTGCTTTACGTCGCACCGACACAGATAGGTCTTATGGCGACGATGGGACAGGGAAGGGCTAGGAGTGGGAAGGAAGCGGCCGTGGCCTTAATTAAGGTACAGCCCCAGCATTTTCCTGTTGTGAAAATGGGAAACCACGGAAAACCATCTTCAGTGCTGCCGACAGGGGGGTACGAACCTATTCTACAATTGTGTTTAATATATTGAAGCTAAAATCACCATGCAGAAATTCAGAAAGGAGTGAGGCAAAGCTGCAGTTTGTCCCCCTCCTTTTCAATATTTACATAGAACAGGCAGTAACGGAAATCAAAGAGGAATTTGGAAAGGGAATCACAATCCAAGGTGACGAAATGAAATCCTTGAAATTTGCCGATGATATTGTTATTTTATCTGAGACTGCAGAAGATCTCGAGAAGTTGCTGAATGGAATGGACGAAGTATTGGGTAAGGAGTACAAGATGAAAATAAATAAGTCCAAAACAAAAGTAATGGAGTGCAGTCGACCGAAGGCAGGTGATGCAGGCAATATTAGATTAGGAAATGAAGTCTTAAAGGAACGTTGGCAGAAGTAAGGAGGACATAAAATGCAGACTAGCACAAACAAGGAAGAGCTTTCTTAAGAAAAGAAATTTGCTCACCTCAAACATTTATATAGGAGTTAGAAAAATGTTTCTGAAGACTTACATCTACTTACATCTGGAGAGTGGCATTGTATGGAAGTGAAACATGGACAATAAGTAGCACAGAAAGAAAGAGAATAGAAGATTTTGAAATGTGGTGTTACAGAAGAGTGCTGAAGGTGAGATGGATAGATGGAATCACGAAGGAAGAGATACTGAATCGAATTGGTGAGAGGAGATCGATCCGGTTAAATTTGACGAGAAGAAGAGATAGAATGATAGGACACATCTTAAGACACCCAGGACTTGTTCAGTTGGTTTTTGAAGGAAGTGTGGATGGTACGAAGGGTAGGGGTAGACCATGGTATGAATATGACAAGCAAATTAGAGCAGATGTAGGATGAAACACTTTCGTAGGAATGAAAGGTTAGCACATGATAGGGTGGCATGAAGCGCTGCATCAAACCAGTCTATGGACTGATGATTAAAACAACAATTCACCATGCTTACTGGAACAGCAATATCTTAACAGATAGTGAAGATAACATGTTATATGTATTTTTAAAATACCATTAATGTCAGTTTTGCAGAGAATTTAAATATTAGAGTGAACTAAATTAATTGATCTCTACTTTGTGAAGAGTTGATGGTATGATCTTACATTAAGATACCGGGCAAGTTGGCCGTGCGGTTAGGGGCGCGCAGCTGTGAGCTTGCTCCCGGGAGATAGGGGGTTCGAACTCCACTGTCGGCACCCCTGAATATGGTTTTCTGTGGTTTCTCATTTTCACACTAGGCAAATACTTGGGCTGTACCTTAATTAAGACCACGGCCGCTTCCTTCCCACTCCCAGGCCTTTCCTATCCCATCGTCGCCATAAGACCTCTCTGTGTCGGTGCGACGTAAAGCAAAAATCAAAACAAACATTAAAATATTCTAAGCATAATTAACCAACATTGTGTTTACCCTGTTTACAATAAATATACCTGCTTACACAGATTTTATCTGAGTAAACTATGGGGATTTGCGATCTTCAATCACGACGCTTAACTGATATTTATAAATTTGTTTTACACACAAATATACATATACCCCTAAAATACAGATATATACAACAAAGGAATGAAGTGCGTGAAGATTTTAGGTATCAACATGTCAGCGAGAACAGCATTAATCTCATGTATTAGTAAGGATAATACTGGGCGAGTTGGCCGTGCGGTTAGGGGTGCGCAGCTGTGAGCTTGCATCCGGGAGATAGTGGGTTCGAATCCCACTGTCGGCAGCCCTGAAGATGGTTTTCCGTGGTTTCCCATTTTCATAGCAGGTAAATGCTGAGGATGAACCTTAATTAAGGCCACGGCCGCTTACATCCAACTCCCAGGCCTTTCCTATCCCATCGTCGCCATGAGACCTGTCTGTGTCGGTGCGACGTAAAACCACTAGCAAAAAAAAAAAAAGTAATAATGTCACGTGGTTACAGGCCACTGGCAAACGGAAACTCCTTACGGGAGAGGGGGGTGTAAGTGTTCTCCATAGTTGGATTCTTCTTCTTCTTCTTCTTCTTCTTCTTCTTCTTCTTCTTCTTCTTCTTCTTCTTTTGTTTGTTAGACTTAAGAAATCTGGAAGTTGGGATCGGGGGGTGGGAGGGTGGGAAAGTCCTAATGATTTGATACAGTATTTAAAAGTATACGTGCGTCGTAAAGTAAATTAAAAAAACAAACCGTGTACGTGGAAGGGTGAAGCGGGTGTAAGACAGGGATACGTAAAGCTCAAATAGGCCTAACTTCATGCCAGTGTGATCCTCTACGGCGACTTTCTATAATATCGAATACCGTTTGCTTCGGACAGAACTGTGGAGAGAATTTCTCCTATTTGAAGGTTGGGATGAGACACCAGGCAAGCGGCATTTGAAGGGAGAGGAAAGATATAATACAGAATGGGCGAAAGGATGCGCTTCCGTAATGGTTCATGAATAGGACATTGAAATAATAGATGGTTAAGAGTATCAACTTCTTGTGCACAGGCACAGAGGTTGGAGTCAACTAATTTCACACGGAATAGGTGTTCAGGGGTACAGGCGTGGTTTAAACTTATACGAATGATGATTGAGATATGGTGTCGTGTATATTGGTTAAGAAGGAACCAAAGTTTTTCGTGGGATACAGGGGAGAAATTGAAATAAGTGACGTCCTTTGTAGGCGTCAGAGTTTCTCGAGTCGTTCTGCCACAAAATGCCAAACATGAGCACGGCAGGATTCCCAATAATCAGTATACGGTACAGCAAGAGTGAAAGGGAGACCTTGCCCATTTGCGGCAAAATTAGCCAAGGCATCGCCTCGTAGGTTACCAGGAATGTTAGAGTGATCGGGTACCCTTATCAGAGTATACCTAGCACTGGCCGATTGAATATCAAAACATTTTCCGTAGGTATTGTATATACCAAGAGAGTTTCGGTTTACTCGGTCTGCCATCTAGTGGGCCTAGAGTAAAATGCAACGTCGAAATTGACGAGCGGACAGCCAGATGGCGTCAAATTGAAATGTCTGCACACGGTAGCTGAGGCCATACGATTATTATTATTATTATTATTATTATTATTATTATTATTATTATTATTATTATTATTATTATTATTATTGTTATCATAGGTAGGACTGGAATTTTTAAGTGCACTAAGGGCGTCAGTAGTCACATATGCACAAGAAAGATGCGAATGTTTGATGCATAGAAAGGCTTGTCGAATTGCGAAGAGTTCTGCTGTAATGCCTAGTTGACACGATGCCGGTTGATGAGACAATTGTTGGAGACAGTTGTCTTCTAATTATTGCGGGACAGTTGCTGGCCAGTCATGTTGAACGGGAACCCGTTAATTCGAGGAAGCTATTGCCACGCCAGTAATGACGAGAAATGGCTGAGTGCGCGGCGTCTGTATTATCCCGTGCGAAATAACATTTTTTTTAAATTCATTGCTGAGTCACGCAAAGTTTTGACCTCAATCACACCGACTCCTTGAATGTTAATTTTATCGGTACCTAATCTCAGAAGGTGACGCTTGACGAGCATTTTTGTCTTTGTACAGGTCTTCATCCTGGTCCCACAAATATCATCGTTCCCTATACAGCTCAACGAATTTAACGTTAGTATCGTCACCCTACTTTGGAGCCATAATTAGGCTACGCGAACAGCTTACATATAATTTAAAATTAAAGTATTTAAATTATCAACACCATGCAGGCGGCTGCACCTCACGGTTGACACAAGCGAACTAGCACAAAATAAATATACAGCTACTGGCTTGTCACGTTCACATGGCGCCAATTTGCCGCGACATTATTAAGGCCCCGGATGGTAGTGGTTGTAGTTGGGCCCAGTTGGTTGTCCTCAATCTACTCCTGGAGACAATCGATTGCCTGGGCAATTGTCTAGACAACTGGACATAGTGTTCACACGTAGCCAATAATTGTAAGCCAGTCAACTGTCTTCTGACAACTGTCTCATCAACTGGCATCGTGTAACCTAGGTTTAAAGGAGGAGGCTGCGGAAGGGAGGGTAAATTTGGATATATTCAGATGAGGAGAATAAAATGAGGCTTCGACTCCGACGGGATTGGAATGTTTTGAACTATCAGCATAGAACTAAACCTTTATTTTTTTGAAGGGAGGGGCGGAAGCTGGAAGTGAATGAGAGTGTGAAGAAGAGCGGGAGGAGGATTATTAAACATGGAATATGATGATTTGCTTTGTAAGCGTGGAGATACTTGGGATGAGTAAGGTTTGAATGACAGGGGACCTAAGCTGACCAAAAGTAATAAAGGGCCCAAGAAGCGCTGAGTATTTTTGAGGAGGGATGTGTAAGTCGTGATAATATATTTGAAGGAGTTGTAGTTTAGGGAGTAGCGGGTGAGAGACATGTGAGATAATCTTGAGTAAATATTGAGTGCAAATAAGTTTCCTTCGGAAGGCTAAGGGGAAGTTCAGAAGATTCAGCAAGAATTGCATTGTTAGGGGAGGAAGTGAGTGCTTCCAGTAGGAGTTTTATAAATTGGGATTGAGTGAGTCGAGTTTGGATTTATAGGCTTGGGAGAGAATGTCAATAAACATAGTGCCACAATTCAATATCGATCGAAATGTGTTCTTGTATAACGTAAGGGGGGTGGCAGGATCTGCTCCCCACTTTCTTTTAGTTAGAGATTTGAATAAATATCGTTTTGAGAAAAGCTTAGTTGTGAGCTGCGATCTAGAATTATACCTAAATATGTTGTACAATTTTTAATCGGGATGGGGTGGTCGAGATAATGGATAGGTGAGTGATATTCTCGGTTAGAACGAGAAAAACAGACCGCCTGACATTTGGATGGAGCTACGTCTAGACTATGATTATTTAGCCAGGAGTTGCGAGAGGAAAGAGCTTTTTCCATATTTTGGTGAATATCTGAAACGGAAGCGTGGGAGTACATTACAAGGTCATTTGCAAACTGAAGGATGCGCGAGTGCGGAGAGAGGTAACTGCGGCGACGTATGGAATTGAATCCAGGCTTCTTTTTCCTATTTGTTTTATGTTGCACCGACACAGATAGGTCTTATGGCGACGATGGGATAGGAAAGGTCTGGGAGTGGAAAGGAAGCGGCCGTGGCCTTAATTAGTGTACCCCAAAATTTGCCTGGTGTGAAAATGGGAAACCACGGAAAACCATCTTCAGGGCTGCCGACTATCTCCCGGATGCAAGCTCACAGCTGCGCGACCCTAACCGCACGGCCAACTCGCCCGGTGAATCTAGGCTTTTGGCACGCAATCTATTGATTAGACAATGTATACTACCAACTCTCCTACCCTGCCGGCCAACATTCTGATGGTGACTCTTTTTGACCAATGGGACTCGAGCCGCCTAACCACGGTGTCAGACCCTATGGACTTGATACCTTAACGATCATAGCCACCAAGCGGGCTCTTTATATTAAATATGTGATATTACATATTTTGGTGCTTTTTGTTACATATTTATGTACCATACTTTGTCACTTCATACTACATAAAAATCCCAGCTCTAGTCATAACAGACAATAACAAGGAGAATCTTTTAATGTTTCATGAACTTGCTAAGACTCAGAAAGTAGTTAATCCTTTCAGACTGAAACTTGTCCCATATAAACTTTCTACGCTATGACTGTTAATGGTTATAACAAATTTTGCTAGGAAATAATTCTTAGACAAGAGTAAAAACAAAAGGAAATTACAATAAACAATAATGTTATTTGTTTTACGTCCCACTAACTACTCTTTTACGGTTTTCGGAGACGCCGAGGTGCCGGAATTTAGTCCCGCAGGAGTTCTTTTACGTGCCAGTAAATCTACCGACACGAGGCTGACGTATTTGAGCACCTTCAAATACCACCGGACTGAGCCAGGATCGAACCTGCCAAGTTGGGGCCAGAAGGCCAGCGCCTTAACCGTCTGAGCCACTCAGCCCGGCAAGGAAATTACAGATATGATCACTGTTGTATAGCAAAGTACTTAATATAGGCCTAGCTATGACCCCGACTCGTTGGCTGAATGGTCAGCGTACTGGCCTTCGGTTCATCAGAAGGTCCCGGGTTCGATTCCCGGCCGTGTTGGGGATTTTTTAATTCTAATGGCTCGGGGCTGGGTGTGTGTGGCGTATTCAGCATTAGAAATCATCCTAGGTAGGGCCCTCATCTTCACAGACATGCAGGCCGTCTACGAGAAAAAAGACCCGCACCAGGCCTCTCCGCAGGCCATACGCCATTATTATTATTATTATTATTATTATTATTATTATTATTATTATTATTATTATTATACTGTAGCTATAGTATATTGTTTAGCCCACCTGGACTGAGCTGCAACTGAACTCTCCAGATAATGCGGAAAATGTCTGTAAATACGAAAAGCTGATCATAAGAATAATGTGAGTTAAATTTCGCTTCCACTACTACCAGTCTCCGGACACATCCGAGTATGATATTGAAATTTTGCGCTGAGAAGAGATTCCTCTGCTTGAGATTGATTCATAACTCCGTAAGGAGGAGGTATAGCGAATGAAAAGGATAGGACTGAGGATACTACTACTACTAATAAGGTGTTTTCATTCCTCCCCTGAAGGAGGGAGGCGGGCCTCTTATACGGAACGTCGTCTCTCAGGCCGGGAGATTTATTACGGTGAAGGAGCTGCTCGGAGATTGTAACTTATAGTAACTTATTTCAGTCCCTAACTCCTCTTCCTATAAAAGAATATTTGCCCCAATTTGCCCTCTTGAATTCCAATTTTTATCTTGATATTGTGATCTTTCCTACTTTTAAAGACGCCACTCAAATTTATTCGTCTACTAATGTCATTCCACGCCATCTCTCCGCTGACAGCTCAGAACATACCACTCAGTCGAGCAGCTCGTCTTCTTTCTCCCAATTCTTCCCAGCCCAAACCTTGCAACATTTTTGTAATGCTACTCTTTTTTCAGAAATCACCCAGAACAAATCGAGCTGCTTTTCTTTGGATTATTTCCAGTTCTTGAAGCAGATAATCCCGGTGAGGGACACTGGAACCATACTCTAGTTGGGGTCTTACCAGAGATGTATATGCCCTCTCCTTTACATCCTTACTACAACCCCTAAACACCCTCATAACCATGTGCAGAGATCTGTACCCATTACTTAAAATCCCGTTTATGTGATTACCCCAATGAAGATATTTCCTATATTAACACTTAGGTACCTACAATGATCCCCAAAAGAAACTTTCACCCCATCAACGCAGTAATTAAAACTGAGAGGACTTTTCCTATTTGTGAAACTCACAACCTGACGGTTAACCCCGTTTATCATCATACCATTGCCTGCTGTCCAACCCACAATATTATCGACGTCTGTCCGACTCGTTGGCTGAATGGTCAGCGTACTGGCCTTCGTTTCAGAGGGTCCTGGGTTCGATTCCCGGCCGGGTCGGGGATTTTAACCTTAATTGGTTAATTCCAATGGCCCGGGGGCTGGGTGTTTGTGCTGTCCCCAACATCCCTGCAACTCACACACCACACATAACACTATCCTCCACCACAATAACACGCAGTTACCAAGACATGGCAGATGCCGCCCACCCTCATCGGAGGGTCTGCCTTACAAGGGCTCAACCCGGCTAAAAATAGCCGCACGAAATTATTATTATTATTATCATCGAGGTCATGTTGCAGTTGCTCAAAATCTTGTATCTTATTTATTATTCTATATTCCGAGCGAGTTGGCCATGCAGTAAGTGGCGCGCAGCTGTGAGCTCACATCCAGGAGATAGTGGGTTCGAATACCACTGTCGGCAGCCCTGAAGATGGTTTTCCGTGGTTTCCCATTTTCACACCAGGCAAATGCTGGGGCTGTACCTTCATTAAGGCCACGGCCACTTCCTTCCCATTCCTAAGCCTTTCCTGTCCCATCGTCGCCTTAAGACCTATCTGTGTCGGTGGACGTAAAGCAAATAGCAACAAAAAAAAAAATATATAAAGGATATATCATTTGCAGAAGCCTTACCTCTGATTCCACTTCTTTACTCATATCATTTATATATAAATGAGAAAACATGAAGGTCCAATAATACTGCCTTGAGGAATTCCCCTCTTAATTATTACAGGGTCAGATAAAGCTTCGCCTATTCTAATTCTCTGAGATCTATTTTCTAGAAATATAGCAACTCATTCAGTCACTCTTTTTTCTAGTCCAATTGCACTCTTTTGCCAGTAGTCTCCCATGATCCACCCTATCAAATGCTATAGACTGGTCAATCGCGATACAGTCCATTTGACCTCCTGAATCCAAGATATCTGCTATATCTTGCTGGAATCTTACAAGTTGAGCTTCAGTGGAATAACCTTTCCTAAAACCGAACTGCCTTCTATCGAACCAGTTATTAATGACGGGGTTGTGTCCCATTTGCGGTCAGTCCCATTTGCGGTCACTTCCAGATCGGAAGAAAAAAAGAATGCGAAAAAAGACCATTTCGTGTCCCATTTGCGATCACTTTAAAGTTATCAGCAGCCTGTTGGGGTTTTCCAACGCCCATGCAGCAGGGAGACTGCTAATTAGACTAGACTCAGGGATTCTCCCAACCCCTCTTCGTAGTTCTATTCGCACGAATATAATGTGATTGATTTTACGTCTTCTAACTACTTATTAATATTGAAAATATTTCCTAGCGGACAAAGTACTACGAAAAACGTAAAATGTAGCAATTTACTCAATTGTGCCGAAAGTTAAAGAGCTAAAAGGCCCAAAAAGGTTTCAAATCGTGAGTCTTGGATAGCTCTATCAAAATAAAAATAAAATAAAAATCTGAAAATCACTTCCACCTGTGAAGTTCGCCGTGCGGTTAGGGACACGCAGCTGTGAGCTTGTATCCGGGAGATAGAGGGTTCGAACCTCACTGTCGGCAGCCCTGAAGATGGTTTTCCGTGGTTTCCCATTTTCACACCAGGCAAATGCTGAGGCTGTACCTTAATTAAGGCCACGGCCGCTTACTTCCCATTCCTAGGCCTTTCCTATCCCATCGTAGCATTAAGTCCTATCTGTGTCGGTGCGACGTAAAGCAGCTTCCAAAAAAAAAAGAAGGAAAGAAAAAGTGTCCCTTATTGTATAATGGGGAGAAGGAAGTGTAATTTTACTGCTAAGTTGGAGATGAGCTACAATTGCTTCAAAAAGGGGTGTCGTCCTGATTGCGAACAGAATTGGGGTCAGTATACGCAGTCCTACATTACTAATTCATCTCCTTCGTGTACAATCTATCATGCGTTATTTAATGTATAATGGGAAAGTGCCAAATGCATTGGGGGGGGGGGGGGGGCGGCGTTCATCATAAAAAATATTGCAAAGCAAATCTATCACCGTTCAGACCAAGAAGGACTTGAAGTAGTGGAATATAAAGGCTTCTACTATTCGTAAAATCGGGAGTAAATTGTTAACTCTGTGCCCGGCAGCCGTTGTCCCCCAAGAATCTACTTCGTACTCACTTTTAGTGAGTACTTACACATTTTTCGACTTCCTGACGGGGAATCGAACCATGTCCTTTTGCGTGAAAGGAGCACGCCTTTACCGCCTCAGTTAAGCAGCCCCTGTTGATGCAAAATATTCACAACTGTATGCTTTGGAACAATAATACACTGTTGAACAGGTCTTGTGAATATTATGTAAATATATGTCTATGGAAATACGGTAACTGTATATAAGCACACTATGTAGAATATAATTGCAAATTTTAATATTGTAATTTTAAGTGGGGATGGAGGCACATTCGTGTATGTGGGGCTATAACCTTTCGCCATTCACCGTCCCTCAATTGTACCTACAATGTGAGGTAAATAAATAAATAAATAAATAAATAAATAAATAAATAAATAAATAATAATAATAATAATAATAATAATAATAATAATAATAATAATATTAATAACAGTAGTAGTACGGTCTCAACTATCATGCGCAGACATTCTGATTTGATGCTAATTAGGTTGCTTGAGTGTAATCCTGACGTTACATGTTACTCTGCCAGAAGGTAAAGAAACCTCTCAAGGGCGATCTATGGCTGATTTTTTTAAATTATGTCGGATAAACACTGCATGGTCTGCCTCTGTGGTGTAGTGGTTAGTGTGATAAGTTGCCACCCCTGGAGGCCCGAGTTCAAATCCCCGGTCTGTCACGAAATTTGAAAATTGGTACGAGGGCTGGAACGGGGTCCACACAGCCTCCGGAGGTCAACTGAGTAGAGGGGGGTTCGATTCCCTCCTCAACCACCATCAAAGTGGTTTTCCGTGGTTTCCCACTTCTCCTCCAGGCAAATGCCGCGATGGTACCTAACTTAAGGCCACGGCCGCCTCCTTCCCTCTTCCTTCCCTATCCCTTGCAATCTTCCCACCCCCCTCCCCCCACAAGCCTCTGTTCAGCAAAGGAGGTGAGGCCACCTAGGCGAGGTACTGGTCATCCTCCGCAGTTGTATCCCCGACCCAAAGTCTCACTCTCCAGGACACTGCCCTTGAGACGGTAGAGGTGGGATCCCTCGCTGAGTCCGAGGGAAAAAACAAACCTGGACTGTAAACGGATTAAGAAAGAAAGAAAGAAAGAAAGAAAGAAAGAAAGAAAGAAAAGAACGAAAGACTAATTTTACTTTTAGGATCTGCTTTACGTCGTACCGACACCGATAGGTCTTATGGCGACGATGGGATAGGAAAGGGCTAGGAGTGAGAAAGAAGCGGACGTGGCCTTAATTAAGGTACAGCCCCAGCATTTGCCTGGTATGAAATTGGGAAATCACGGTAAACCATCTTCAGGGCTGCTGACACTGGGGTTCGAACCCACTATCTCCCGGATATAAGCTCACACCTGCGCGCCTCTAACCGCACGCCAACTCGCTCGGTAACCCTAAATGTATCACCAAAGAATTTTTACATGGGATCCGAAGACAGACGCTGCCAACGGTCTACAAAAGGAGCGTATTTTAGCAAATACACCTATCTTCATAGCTGTGCGCGTGTTGAGGTGTCGAAGCGCCCGAGTAGCGTTTCGTCCTAATTCCATGAACAGGCAGCTTAAGGGTTCGGCTGTCGGCCGCCCTGAAGATGATTTACCGTGGTTTCCCATTTTCACACGAGGCAAATGCTGGGCGTGTACCTTAATTAAGGCCACGACCGCTTCCTTCCAACTCCTAGGCCTTTCCTATCCCATTGTCACCATAAGACCTAGTAGTAAAAAAAGATGATAATAATAATAATAATAATCTATTAATAATACAACTCTCACTAATCCACCATAAACAAATGCCCCTCTAGTTATGTTATACAATAAAAAGGATATTCGAAATCATAAGATTACCCCAAACTAAATTATTAAACATTTTCAATAAGAAAAATATTCTTATAAATATTGTTGGGTTATCTAAAACATCCCAATGTACCAGTTAATGTTACTACTACTAGAACAAAAATTTCATATGAGACTGTTTTGAAAATTGTATCTGTTTTATGTATCCCACGTCAACACTAATCTCTTGTTCGCAATCTGGACAGGGTATATTTAGTTGTTCGGAATCTGGACGGTTTTTGCCTTGTCCGCAATCAAGACACAACCCCAAAAGGGTCGCAATGTCGAGGAAGTAGAGTGTTACAGCAAAACATTTATTTTGAATTTGAAGAAGTTTAACGGTTTAATACGCCCTGCTTTTGTCCTGCATTTCAAAAATCATTTGATTACACCCATAACCATCTGCTAACCTTAAATAAAAGATACAAATAAGTCCTATTTAGTCTCCTTGTCCCGATATTAACGCATCGTACTCAAGCGGTAAACATAATTAATTTAATGAGTTTCAGCATCCGAATCCTAGCACGCAGCTGTCGCCAGTTATTTAAAAGGCTGTCTGCCTGTACCAGTCCTTCCATATCCCCACTGATAAGAGTGATCGCAAATGGGACAATGTCTCACCCGTCAAAACTAGTTTATTTTTGTATTCTACCTGAGTGACCGCAAATGGGACTGACCGCAAATGAGACTGACCGCAAATGGGACGACACCAATGACGGGGTTGGCGGCCGTGGCCTATACTAGGAACTGTCCCGGCATTCGCCTTAGTGCAGGAGAATAGAAAACCACGGAAAACCATTCTCAGGACAGCCGTCAGGTCCAGCACTGTCCCGCCTCACGAATGCAAAGGCGTACAGCCACGGTAGAGCCGTGGGCACCCGTCCTCCGCTCGGTTGGCCGGTCAGAGTGCAGAGCTGTTAGACCACGGACTAGCCTTGGCCACTTATGGGCCGAGACCCACTCTGCATCTACCGACGCTGAGGATATCATCTCGTGGAAGGTGTAAGATGTAGAGGACGGGATGTTTATAATTTATATCGAATGACAATAAAAGTTATAGGGAGGTGTAGTAATTGGAGTTTTTTCAAAAGAATATAGATGGACTCGACTCCGGGTTGATAGCCTTGCTATTATTCCTTCTGGGCTAGGCGAATCCCTGTCAAATTTCCTCCGGGGCTGTTAAATAGTTCCATCTTCCATGTTTCACCATAATGCCACAGGTAATGAATGATGAGTGCTCTATCGTTGTAGGATCAAACCTCGTCGTGGTACCCGTAACATCTACAGCTGCACGATCGAACCTCGTCGTTGTACCCGTGTCGACATCTACAAGTGCGCAATCGAACCTCGTCGTGGTACCCGTGGCGACATCTACAGCTGCAGTATAAAAGCTCGTCGTGGTACCTCTGCCGACATCTACAGCTTCATGATCGAACCTGGTCGTGGTACCCGTGTTGACATCTACAAGTGCACGATCGAACCTCGTTGTGGTACACGTGGCGACATCTACAGCTGCAGTATAGAAGCTCGTCGTGGTACCTCTGCCGACATCTACAGCTACATGATCGAACCTGGTCGTGGTACCCGTGGGGAGACATCCGTTGGTTGATTTTTGAACCTCGTTGATTTCATCACGGCCGAGTGGATCCCTCGCTGCGCTCCTTATACCGGCCTTGACGATCACTTGTGAAGTCCAGCAAAAGCTGTACCTCGTAATTGAAAAGTTTCACCATAATGCCACTGGAGCGCTGGCCTCCTAATCAATGACAGGAAACTGTATATCGCAAATTGCCGCATTTCCAGTTTTTAAAAATATCGTTTTGCTATCGTAAATGTTGGCAATGTGCTCGCAATGAGGTGCTTGTTGGTTTGATATCGAGAGCTGATGGTTATGCGCTAGTTAGTTTAATTTTTTATTGTGAGGTGTGGTGATTATATCTTTTTAAATTATGTTTACAAATATTTGAATTTGTGACATAATTTGGGGCTTTTTTTTACTTCGAGCAGAAAAAAACAAGAACGAATATAAGAGTGGCTCAAAGTGATTTCTCGCTGTAAATTCGTACTAAACAAGAATTGTAATTTATGCACTAATTCGTGTTTTTAATGTTGTAGCGATTTGCTTTTCTTTAACTGTGTATTTGGAAATATACGAATATGTATTGCTGTGTGCCTTTTTGTATTTGGTACAGGAAAAAAAAAGAGCAAAGGGACACTATCGTTTCACGAATTCTCTCTTTTTCTTTTTGCAATTTACTTTACGTCACACCGACACAGATAGGTCTCATGGCGACGATGGGAGAGGAAAGGCGTAGGAATGGGAAGGAAGCGGCCGTGGCCTTAATTAAGGTACAGCCCCAGCATTCGACTGGTGTGAAAATGGGAAACCACGGAAAACCACCTTCAGGGCTGCCGACAGTGGGGCTCGAACCCACTATTTCCCGGATGGGAGCTCACAGTTGCGCGAATTCTCTGTGGACCAGCACAAAACTACGGCTTTTCCCTCGGACTCAGCGAGGGGTCCCACCTGTACCACCTCAAGGGTAGTGTCCTGGAGCGTGAGACTTTGGGGTTGGGGTACAACTGGGAAGGATGACCAGTACCTCTCCCAGGCGGCCGCAACTGCTATGCTGTTGGGGATGGGAAGATTGGAAGGGATAGACAAGGAAGAGGATATGAAGCGGAAGTGGCCTTATGTTAGGTACCATTCCCGCATATGCCTGCAGTAGTGGGAAACTATGGAAAACCACTTCAAGGATGGCTGAGGTAGGAATCGATCCCCTCTCTAATCAGTTGACCTCCCAAGGCTAAGTACCCCGTTCCAGCCCCCGTCCCATTTTTGAAATTTCGTGGCAGGGCCAGAAATGGAACCCGGGCCTCCGGGGTCGGCAGCTAATCACGCTAATCGGGTATGTTTTCCCCCGAAATTTTCTTTCATTGAATAATCCTTTAGGCGGAGTCGTGTTTGCCATATGACAGCAACACACCACATTTTTATCCGACATAATCTGCACTTTAATATTTAAACACGGACAAGTAACAACCATTACTGTTATGACGGTGAGGCCAACGTATGAAGTGTTGTTACTTGAGAATTAAACAGTTTACTATGCATTTACTCAAAATACTTTTCTCTCACGGAATTTTTTATTAAAATTCTTCTTCTTCTCTTCTTGCTATTCGTTTTACGTCGCACCGACACAAATGGGTCTTATGGCGACGGTGGGATAGGAAAGGGCTAGGAGTTGGAAGGAATCGGCCGTGGCCTTAATTAACGTACAGCCTTATGTGAAAATAGGAAACCACGGAAAACCATCTTCAGGGCTGCCGACATTGGGGTTCGAACCCACTATCTCCCAGATGCAAGCTCACAGCTGCGAGCCCCCAACCGCACGGCCAACTCGCCAGGTATTTAAAATTATAGTGCAAGGTATGAATGAAATGTAATCTGAAAATATTTATATTGAAATTAAAATTTAAACATGTTATACATACAAAAATATAGAAAAAAGTAAGACTTTTATGTTTTGTCCAGCCCAATTCCTGAGAGCACCACTTGAAGAATTTAAAAACTCCAATTGTACAATGACTCTTAATCTCAAGATTAACATCAGAAAACAAAAGTATTATGGTAAATTCTGCTATGTATCTAAATGCCATGATAATAAAAGCGAATACTATTATTCCTCACAGTTAAGGAACGTCAGTTGGACTACTCCATCTCTTCGCAGTTTCATTTCACGACGTTATTTTGGCACATAACAATGAAAGTAGCCTTTAGGATTAATGATTTTAACAGTATTAGTCAATGTAACATAGGCCTACCTCTTTATTCCCTAAATTGAGATAAATCGCCAATCAGGGTCAATATCAGAATGTCAGCTGGACCACTCCATCTCTCCGCAGTTTCATTTCACAATATTATTTTGGCAAATATCAACGAAAGTGACCTTTAGGATTAATCATTTTAACAGTATTAACCTATGTAACATTCTCCATAACTCTAAATTACGATAAATCGGCAATCAAAGTCAATTTCTTTTCCATAAAGAAATATGCATATCTACCGCAAATATTGTCCGACTCGTTGGCTGAACGGTTAGCGTACTGGCCTTCGGTTCAGAAGGTCCCGGGTTCGATTCCCGACCGGGTCGGGGATTTTAACTTTAATTAGTTAATTCCAGTGGCACGGGGCTGGGTGTATGTGTTTGTCTTCATCATCATTTCATCCTCATCACGACGTGCAGGTCGCCTACAGGGGTCAAATAGAAAGACCTGCACCTGACGAGCCGAACCCATTCTGGGATATCCCGGCACTAAAAGCCATACGACATTTCACCGCAAATATTTATGCCTCCAGCGCCACGTGACCCGATGGTCAAGGCCGGTAAGGAGCTAGCTACAGCGACGCATCAAGTCGGCCGTGATTTCATAGTTCCGCGGCAAAATTTATCGATTGATTTATAGTTCCCTGTTGCGGATTCTATTGAAAAAAATAAGCCTGTGTGTTGGTGCAACATATTGCTCATAATTTCCTTTCTTAATCGTCAGTCAACTTTGCCGTATGAATCGATTATTTTTTATTTTTTTTTACATCGTTTTCCAAAATCATCTCTCACTATTTAACCGTAGTTTTCAAACTTGAAAATTTCCAACGCCCGAGGTACTGCCTCCACATTTCGTTTGCACTGCAGTGAATATTTCATGTTCATCATTTTAATCATTGGATTCAAATACCTTCCATCTTTTCTCTTCCCTTGCTTGGTTAGAGACCATTAGGCTAATGAATTAGCCTTCCTTGTAGTACAGCTGTTACTGTACGCCAGCTCATTACTCAAACCAAGACACCGGGTGTTATGAATAAATTGGAGCAAAACGAGTTTCCTCCATATTTGGAAGAGCTACCTCTACTTTCAATTAATAAACGTGAGGTACCTCTTAGACCTCTCTGCATTCCCGAGCTAGGAGCCAGCACGTACGATCTGTCTCAAGAATCTTATGATTAAAACATAGAGGGTGATGGCATAAAATCAGACAAGAGCCCTATTACTGGAAAATTACCGGAACCGTACCAATAGCTCTTTGGCTGATGACTCCTTTCCGTGATCCCATTACTCTTGAAGGAATAGCCTTTTTGAACATTTTCTTTACGGCAGGCCCCCGTAGACCGCTCCCCCGGCGTGGCAATCGACACAATCTACATTGCCTCCGACATGCTATTAGTTTCTGAGTAGAAAAGAGATAGCAGGGAGAGTGGGAAGTGATACAAGGAGTATCTGCCGGTTTCCGAGTTAGACTCGCTACCACGGCAAGAGTTTGTATTTGTTAGGTGGTGTTGAGGTATGGTATTGAAGGGTCAGGGAAAAACCACGTAGACAGAAAGAAGAAAGAGCCTACATGTAAAACCTGACATCTTTGGATAGCACATGCAAGGACGTGGGCTGGAAAAAGACCAGATGTTGTGTTATTTAGGAATAAGTGTCATGCAATCATAACCATTTCCTTGCCATTTTTTGTTATTATGGGGATCAGTCCTTCTTGTCACTGCCGGGTCGGCTCGGGTCTGCTAGCGTCTGGGCTTTGGGCCACAGGTTCGTCCCATTGTCCAGCAGCCAGCAGTCCCTGGTACCAGGTCTCCTTTTGGAGAGAGGGAATTAGAGCCAAGCCTTGCATGCAAGGGGCTATCTTCTTCCGCCTGTGTTGTTGGAACGCACTTGTCACTGCAGATATAAAACTAAGGTTATTAATAACATATGTATATACAGGTTCTCATTGGATTGCCGGCTGTTTGTCTGCTCTCATGTCCAGCGTTCTACCTAAATACGAGTGAAATAACTCATTAAACAGATAGATATTAGTGCTGTTTGTAGGGCGCGGGCTGGTGTTCCACTCCCATGTCTCTGTCGGGGGGCGGGGGTGGATTGATACGTCCTTGGCCGTCTGGCTGTGTTGCCGTCGTCTTCTTAAGTTGTACTTCTTATCAATCTTCCTCGCCTGGTCCCTGGGTCTAGGACAGCTGAAACATATTTACATAGGTGTCTGCAGTGAGTGGGTTTATGTGGTATATAGGTGTCAGCTTGGGGGGAGGGGGTTGGCTATCGGCCCCTCGCCCACCCAACCCTGTGGCTGAACAGAATGTGCTTCGGTGTGGGATACTTTGTGTAAAGATCGACGTCGTAGCGTCCGATCCCGCTTACTAAAGGGTTGATCTTATTACTCCATGACTTTCTGTACATTTTTAGTGTCGGTTTGCGTATGTGGTGCTTTATTGAGCTGACTTTCGCAATACCGCGTAGTTGGCGTATTGGCGTGTCGTAAGGGAGTCTGGCCGCTGCTCGTATGCATTTATTTTGTATTAATTCCAGCTTATCCAGGTTCGTCATTGCAGTGAACCCCCACGCTGGGGCTGCGTACATGATTATTGGTCTAATTAGAGCCTTATACATGTTTATACTGGACTTTTTGTTCAGTATAGGATATAGCTGGCTAAGTCGTATGTGTGCTTTTCTTTGGATATCTTTGATGTGGTGTAGCATGGTGAGCTTTCTGTCTAGGACTACTCCTAGGTATTTGGCTTTGTCATGCCATACTATATCTTCGTTGAAAAACTTTAGCGGTTTTATGTTGACTGGTGTGCGTGTGCGTCTGTTCTTAGTGAACAGCACGGCTTGGCACTTGTCAACATTGACCTTGATGCGCCATTTCGTTAGCCATGGGTCGAGAGTTCTAAGTGCTACTTGAAGCCTCTTTCGAGCGCACGCCAGCTGTGGATGCTGAACTGTGATAGCGGTGTCATCAGCGTAGAGATGTGTGGTAGTGAGTTCTCTAGTAGGCATGTCGTTTGTGTATAAGGGACCCTTGGGCTACACCCTCTCTAATCCTATGCGTACTTGACAGTGTGTTGTGTACGTGTACTTTGAACTCTCGGCCCTCAAGATAAGATTTTATAAGTCTTATAGAGCCTGGGTGGAATTCGTGGTCTATTAGTTTCGCTAGTACGCCTTCGTGCCAGACTTTGTCAAATACTTTCTGGATATCAAGGAAAACCGAACCTGTGTCTCTTCGTGTATTGAGACCTATGGTGGCTTGTTCTATGAATCGTGTGAGCAGTTGTGGGGCAGAATGTCCGTTCCTAAAGCCAAACTGCTCGTTGCGAATTATACCTTTTTCCTTGATATGCCCTATTAACTTTTTCAGTAGTATTTTCTCGAATACTTTACTGAGGGGGTCCAGAAGGCTGATGGGCCTGTAGTTGCTAGGGTCTGACTTGTCTTTGCCTGGTTTTCCAAATACGAGGATCCTAGCCCTTTTCCATTGTTCAGGGTAATATTGGAGTCTGAACATTGCATTGAAGATGCTGGTAAGTAGTGTTAGGGCTTTGTGAGTTAATTTCTTAATTATAATATTCTGGATCTCGTCTGGGCCAGGCGCCTTCTTGGGGTTAAGATGACCTATAATCCACTTAATTTCGTGTATATTTGTCCTCTTAACCTCCGGCTTAGGTGCGTTTTCAAGGAATTCTGCTACCTTCGCCTCAGTTTGCCTGATGAAGGCGGGGTCAGATGGTATTTCGTTCGGAGTGAAAGCCGCCTCTATTGAATCCGCTATGATTTCCGCTTTATCACGGTTCTCGTATACCGGGCTGTTAGGTCCCTTAATGGTAGGGATGCTGTGTGTTTCTCGCGTGAAGTGTCTCGCTAGGTTCCACACTGGCCTGATGTTGGTGTCGAAAAGTCTGAGGTGGTTGTTCCACTTTTCCGACCTGCATTCCAGTAATTGAGTTTATATTTCCGTGTTTAGTTCGTTATTCATCTCGCGATCTTCGTCTCTGTGATGTCGAGCCCAGGTACGCCTGCGTATTAACTCTTTTGTGTGAGCTGGAATCTCGAAAAGAGGGGATTCTTTGTCTTTGCTTAGCGGTATGCTCGCAGTTGTGACTGTTTGAATTGCTTCTACTAGGGTTTTGACTGCTTCGTCAATTTGGGCTGTGCTGTCAAATAGCATGCCTTCGCTTCCCTGCAGGAGTGTGTCTAGCTTGCGTTCGAATTTGCCCCAGTTGGCTGCTTTATAGTTGAGCCGGCGTTCGAGGTTTTTCTCACATTCCTCTGGGTTCGCATCTAGTGTAAATATCACTGGTTGGTTCCTCGACCCCAGGTCGTTCACTACCGTTATGCTATGCCCTTGAGGAATATGTCGCAATAGGGCTATGTCTAGTATGTCGGATACGTGATCGTTCGGAGCTAGGAACGTGGGCTCGCTGGGGGCTGTTACCACATAGTCCTGGGATACCATGTGGTTATACAGCCTTGTGCCTGATGGGTTTGGTTTCAGGCATCCCCAGCTGGGGTGTTTCGAGTTTAAGTTCCCTCCTAGCATTGTGTTTCGATTTAGCCTTAGTACTGCTTCTATTTCCTGAGTGTTTAGGCTTGTCGGTCTGGAGTATGCCGCTATGACATTTATAAGTGTTCCTTGCACTGGTAGGGCTATTCCGCATGCCTCCAGCGTGACCAGCTCTGGCATGTCTACCTCCATGTGCTTGATGTCCTTCCTTACCAGGACTGCCACTCCTCCAACTCCGTTAGCCTTATCACTTCTGTGTATTTTGTAGCCTCGTATGGTGAACTTCCTCCCCCGTGGGAGGAACGTTTCTGTTAGAAGTGCTACATGTTTGGTGTTCGCTGTTAGGAAAGCTTCAAGTTCATATTTCCTTGACCTGACGCCCTGGCAGTTCCATATTAGAACTCGAAGCCCTTGTGTGTTGTAGGTGTTATTATTATTATTATTATTATTATTATTATTATTATTATTATCTTTGTTGGGTTGTTCAGCCATCCAGGGTCAGGAGTTCGGAGATTGCGTTCGCCAAGTCCCCTAGCCATGGGAGTAATAGGATCGCGGCCAGCATTTTGGCTATCATAACTCCAGAGGTTATGATCGCGGTTAGGTTCAAGTTCGGAAAGACGTTTTTCAGAATTTCGTCTATCTTTTCCTTGAACACCCTTCCTGCCATGTTCCCTTCTGGCTGTTGCACCTGTATTAGTGTTTCAAGGTATAGCCTACAACCACAGTCTAATATAACAGTCGCGAAGCTCTGATGATATTTTTCATCCGAGGCGACTACAGCGCTCAAAGCGGCGAGGTAGAGGCAACTTGCTAGCAGACAAAACAGGGAACGAATTACCATTACAGTCTAAAATGGTCATAACTTCTGAACCATTCATGCAAATAATGTCCGGACAAGGTTATTGCAATCCTTATGAAATACTGGAGGAGGTCAAACAATTTATTTCGATGAGGAGTTCGAGGATAATATCGAAATATTTATTTAATCTTAAGGAGTTGTTTTTCTTTACCGCGGACTATAACATAGAATCGCTTTTAGAGGGCAACCGGTTCGAAATAAGTATATACCATCGCGGACTTTTTTTTGTAGAGGTTTCTATGCTCTACAATTCGTACGCTTACACTTGGGGTCTATCGTTGACGGTTCAGGCAGCGTAAGCCAAGAAAGCAAGTGACCGACTGACCGATCGACCGACATCGAACCTGCCAAGTTGGGCTAAGAAGGCCAGCGCTCTACCATGGTGGGTCACTTGCTTTCTTGGCTTACGCTGCCCGAACCGTCAACGATAGACCCCAAGTGTAAGCGTACGAATTGTAGAGCATAACAACCTCTACAAAAAAAGTCCGGCATGGTATATACCTATTTCCAATCGGTTGCCCTCTAGAAGCGATTTTATGTTATAGTCCGCGGAAAAAAGTAACTCCACAACATTAAATAAATATTTCGATATTATCCTCGGACTCCTCATCAAAATAAATAGCTTGATCTCCTCCACTATTTTATTAGGATTACAATAACCTTGTCAGGACACTATTTGTATGAATCGTTCAGAAGTTATGACTATTTTAGACTGTTGTGGTGGTACGTTCCCTGTTGTCTGCTAGCAAGTTGCCTCTACCTCGCCGCTAGAGGTGCTAAGTGTCGCTCCAACAACTGTCAAATGGCTGAACCTTCCTCTTATTAGAGCTTCGCGACTGGGTTACTAGACTGTGCTACAACTACCGTTTCAAAAGAGAACGCGATGTGATTGAAAAATGCTTTGGCCAGGATAAACAACGATTTCTCATATTGAGAAATAAAATACGGCTTCCGACAAGGAAGATTCCATCGGTAATAGCGGCATGTTTTGTTTTGCATAATGTGTCAAAATATCTGAAGGACGAAGATTTTCACATTATTGAGACAGAAGGTGAGGATGACGACATAATACCAGAACATGTGGCGCAACATGTGAGGAAACAAGGGAAAGAAATTGCAGAAATCATATCATTCAGTAATAATTGATATGGAAACTGTGAGATTTAAAAATTGTACTTCTATAGTCATACGAGTGTCGAAGAATTCGTTCCTTCGTCTTTTTGTGCTTATATTTTAGTATTTTTAATTAACAGTATTTAAGTGATTTCACTTCTATATCCCGTGAACATTTAGGAAAAGTATAACAATTATTCACTGTAAAAAAGAACTCTTCTTAATATCGAAACCATTAACATTAATAAAACAGCACGTTGTGTTCGATATGTTCACATATAACGACAAGCAAGATTGATTCGAAATAGAGGTCTCGGATTAATTATCCAAGTATTCTTTATTAGGATGCAACACACTACACCTTGTGCCACCTTTAACAGAAATATTATGCTATTTAAAGTTTTTACTCAAACCTTATGATACAACTTAAATAGCAGAGATCTAAGGCCTTAACTACATTAGAAAGTTCACAGACCGGGCGAGTTGACCGTGCGGTGAGGTTGAATCCGGGAGATAGTGGGTTCGAACCTCACTGTCGGCAGTCTTGAAGATGGTTTCCCATTTTCACACCAGGCAAATGCTGGGACTGTACCTTAATTAAGGCCATGGCCGCTTCCTTCTCACTCCTAGACCTCTCCTATCCCTTCGTCGCCATAAGACCTATCTGTGTCGGTGCGACGTAAAGCAATATGTAAAAAAAAAAAAAAAAAAGTTCACAGAAAACTGGTATCATGAAAAAATGGAAATGTACAACTAAATAGCATACCGTTAACATGAACATAGTATATTTAACAACCTTAACATTGGATATTAACATTATTATATATTATTATATAATTTCTTACCTTCCGCCCTGTTGATAACACACAACAGGATTTGTCTCTTCCCTCCATTCGCTTAGGATATATAACTTTAGTTCTCAGTCGCTCAATTTAATACGCTTGTCCCGTCTCTTTTTTTAGATCTGTCATAGTTTTGAGCCTTCCTTTCATGTTTGAACGTTTCTTATTTAGGCCTAATTGTGTCTCAGTTATTGGGATCCCAAACCAATGTTCATACTTCTCTCTTATAGTTCAAAATATTGAAGCTTTTTTATTCCATATTTCTGGTAGCATGGACTTGTCAAAAATTACAGGGAAATCTTTAATTAAGTCCACAAATGTCGATACATTTTTTCCCACTTTCCCAGCATTATCACTGTATCACTCATTTCTGTCTTTTAGGTAGGTACTTGTATTTTACGATTGAAAACCATTAAACCACTAATCTGCTGAAAGCGCCGTGAGTGACTACTACTCTGTCGCTAGGAACAAGTAGTCAGTTCACAGCACATAGAGGTAGCTCTCATAGTGTTTGATCATAGCAAATATCTGAACTGACTCCCACTTGGAACTGAGCAGCGTTGTGAGTTTTCTATTTGCTTAACGTCACACCGACACAGATACTGTAGGTCTTATGGCGACGATGGGAGAGGAAAGGCTTGGGAATGGGAAGGAGGCGGCCGTGGCCTTAATTAAGGTACAGCCCTACCATTTGCCTGGTGTGAAAATGGGAAACCACGGAAACCCATCTTCAGGGCTACCGGCAGTGGGGTTCGAACCCACTATCTCCCGGATGCGAGCTCCCTCCCTCCCTCCCTCCTAATCGCACGGCCAACTCGCCCGGTTGAATGTCTCTTATCTGAGGATGTCTTGTGTGGTGTGTTCCTAGCTTGCTCCAGGGTATTATCTATTCTAAATATCAGTCCGGAGGGGTTGGTCGTGATTAGCTAATTTGCTTCCCACCAATGATTTAGCATCTTTATATACCACTAGATGGAACCCATCGGCCTTCTGGACGCCATCAGTAAAGTATTCGAGAAAATACAACTGAAAAGGTTAATAGGTTATATAAAGGAAAAGGGAATAATTCGCAACGAGCAATTCGGCTTCAGAAATGGGCACTCTGCCCACAATTACTCGCGCGATTCATAGAACAAGCCACCATCGGTTTCAATAAACGAAGGGGCACGGGTTTGGTTTTCCTTAATATCCAGAAAGCATTCGACAAAGTCTGGCACGAAAGCCTACTAGCGAAACTATTAGACCTCGAATTCCACCCAGGCTATGTAAGGCTGGTAGTATGGGGTGATACGAACATCATAAACGATATTGTAAATAAATTGCAGGCAGGAATTCAGTGCTTGATGAAGTTTAAGTGTTTCTTCTCTCGTCATGTCAACCACACTGACTGACAGAGCAAATGCAACACCAAGAAGGAGTGGTTCGAAAGGGATGAAAGTTGGGGAAAAAACAGAGACGGCACGGACGAATAATTGATGTTTATTTCAAACCGATATGCAGGTTACACAATGCGCACGGCATCGACTCAGTAGGATGTAGGACCACCGCGAGCGGCGATGCACGCAGAAACACGTCGAGGTACAGAGTCAATAAGAGTGCGGATGGTGTCCTGAGGGATGGTTCTCCATTCTCTGTCAACCATTTGCCACAGTTGGTCGTCCGTACGAGGCTGGGGCAGAGTTTGCAAACGGCGTCCAATGAGATCCCAGACGTGTTCGATTGGTGAGAGATCCGGAGAGTACGCTGGCCACGGAAGCATCTGTACACCTCGTAGAGCCTGTTGGGAGATGCGAGCAGTGTGTGGGCGGGCATTATCCTGCTGAAACAGAGCATTGGGCAGCCCCTGAAGGTACGGGAGTGCCACCGGCTGCAGCACATGCTGTACGTAGCGGTGGGCATTTAACGTGCCTTGAATACGCACTAGAGGTGACGTGGAATCATACGCAATAGCGCCCCAAACCATGATGCCGCGTTGTCTAGCGGTAGGGCGCTCCACAGTTACTGCCGGATTTGACCTTTCTCCATGCCGACGCCACACTCGTCTGCGGTGACTATCACTGACAGAACAGAAGCGTGACTCATCGGAGAACACGACGTTCCGCCATTCCCTCATCCAAGTCGCTCTAGCCCGGCACCATGCCAGGCGTGCACGTCTATGCTGTGCAGTCAATGGTAGTCTTCTGAGCGGACGCCGGGAGTGCAGGCCTCCTTCAACCAATCGACGGGAAATTGTTCTGGTCGATATTGGAACATGTACATGCTGAAGAATGGCGGTTGACGTGGCGTGCGGGGCTGCCACCGCTTGGCGGCGGATGCGCCGATCCTCGCGTGCTGACGTCACTCGGGCTGCGCCTGGACCCCTCGCACGTGCCACATGTCCCTGCGCCAACCATCTTCGCCACAGGCGCTGCACCGTGGACACATCCCTATGGGTATCGGCTGCGATTTGACGAAGCGACCAACCTGCCCTTCTCAGCCCGATCACCATACCCCTCGTAAAGTCGTCTGTCTGCTGGAAATGCCTCCGTTGACGGCGGCCTGGCATTCTTAGCTATACGCGTGTCCTGTGGCACACGACAACACGTTCTACAATGACTGTCGGCTGAGAAATCACGGTACGAATTGGGCCATTCGCCAACGCCGTGTCCCATTTATCGTTCGCTACGTGCGCAGCATAGCGGCGCATTTCACATCATGAGCATACCTCAGTGACGTCAGTCTACCCTGCAATTGGCATAAAGTTCTGACCACTCCTTCTTGGTGTTGCATTTGCTCTGTCAGTCAGTGTAAATCAACGTCACAATATTCAAGAATAGGGAGAACCAGTGTCTGTATTAGTTTGGCCTTTAGCTCAAATGGAAATATATCCCTCTGCCGTTTGAGAGGGTGGAGCACTCCAAAAATCTTTTTACGGATTTCTTTCGTGTGATCAGACAAATCAAGTGGCGCAATCCAACTCTAAAGAGCAGTGGCGGTTTCTGGTATAGCGCAATGGAGCAATGAACCTCCAGTTTATATCAAATTGTACACAACTACGTAATTTTCATTACTCCCTTGTCAATCTCGAAGGTCTTGCTAAGTCCCTCTATCCGTAATATACTCGTACTGGCTTTCAGTTCATGTGAGCTGCGCAAGGTCTGTGGCTGGATACTTGTTTGGAATGAACCCCCTTGCAAAGGCGATCGCTCCGTCCGTACATAGGCGAAGGGAGTGGCGAGGTGCGGGGGGACGAAAGCCAGCACTAAGGCAAGACCAGGATATCGCAGAAACGGATCTCTGTTCTTTACGCATGCGCAATAGGCCGCTGTATCAAGACTAGCTAGTCGTGTTGTTGGGGTATGTGCCTGCCATCTGTTGGCCTTGCGGGAATTTGACTAGGCAACAGAGAATAGTGCACGTAACTAGCGCTAGTGTTGAAAAGCATCGTTACTACCAAAAGTCACATTAAACTGTCAAATTCCAATTAATATATTGTCTTAAATATATCATTACTTACTAAACACCTATTAATTTGCCTTCTTTGGAATAATTACCTTTTGGAGAGAAACTTAACTCAAAAATCATTGAGGCAAATAATAGCGGCAAGGTAATCATCATCATCATCATCATCATCATCATCATCATCTGTTTACCCTCCAGGGTCGGCTTTTTCCCTCGGACACAGCGAGGGATCCCACTTCTACCGCCTCAAGGGCAGTGTCCTGGAGCTTCAGACTCTTGGTCGGGGATACAACTGGGGAGAATGACCAGTACCTCGCCCAGGCTGCCTCACCTGCTATGCTGAACAGGGGCCTTGTGGAGGGATGGGAAGATTGGAAGGGATAGGCAAGGAAGAGGCCATGGCCTTATGTTAGGTACCATCCCGGCATTCGCCTGGAGGAGAAGTGGGAAACCACGGAAAACCACTTCCAGGATGGCTGAGGTGGGAATCGAACCCACCTCTACTCAGTTGACCTCCCGAGGCTGAGTGGACCCCGTTCCAGCCCTCATACCACTTTTCAAATTTCGTGGCAGAGCCGGGAATCGAACCCGGGGCTCCGGGGGTGGCAGCTAATCACGCTAAGGCAAGGTAATACCAATGAAAACTTTTAAATATAGTTGTTACTATTCCCATGATATCGGAAGCAGAAAGGTGTTTTCTTTACCCTGAAGAGAATAAAGAATTTCTAGCGCAGCACAATGACCGAGGATAGACTTATTGCTCTTGCTATGTTGTCAATTGAAAGGAACTTTGTTCGAGACTCTGCGGACTTCAATTAAGCAGTTATTTCTTATTTTGCATGTGGTAAAACTCGGCATGTAGGCCTGTATTTTCTGCTCCTCTCGTATTTGATCACAATTCTAGAACTTATGTCATCTTAGTTTAGGAGGTTACGGCCCACGATGGAAGAGAAGCTGGCGGAGATGGGGAGAGGAGAGGTTGGGGGGAGAGGCAATTTTTTCTTCTTTTGAACCCCCAGTGATGAAAGTCACGCGCCGCCACTGCTAAAGAGTTAATAGCATTTTTATTTAGGTATTCCAGAACTTGCTCGTATACTAAACGTTCAAAGGCTTTAGAAAGCACAGGGAGTATGGACACAGAACGATAGAGAGTGATTGTGGTCTAAATTCTTAGGTACGGTACCAGTATTATATTGGCTGTTTTCCAGACAGTAGGGTAAGTTCCGTTTAGTAAACAGCACTTAGGTATGTGCGTCAGTATAGGCAGGACAGCACCCATAATCCTGACTGACTGATTCATCATCGCCGAGCCATAACTACTGGACATAAAGAAATGAAATTTTGAGGATACATTCATATTACAATGTAGGTACTCACTAAGTGAGGATTTTTTGATATTCCGTCACTAAGGGGGTGAATTTTTAAAATGAGTACATCCTGAAAACTGAACAGTTTAAAGACATGAAAATTGGTATTTGGAATCTCCTTTAAAAATAAAGAAACACATATTTTTTTGTTTTTGGAAAATCTTCTTAAGGGGTGGTGAACAGGAGTGACAAAAGGGCTGAATTCTTAAAATGAGTATATCTCAAAAATGTAACGTTACAGACATGAAAATTGGTATTTGGAATCGACTGTAAAAGTAAAGGAACACGCATAATTTGTTTTCTGAAAATCCAATTAAGGGAACGTGTTTTAGGGGGTAAATCTTTAAAATGAGCACATATAAAGTATATATAAAAATCTTAATATATTACAGATGTAAATATTGGTATTTTTAATCTCTCTTAAATATAAAAGTAACACGTATTTGTTTAGTGGGAGGGGGGGATGTAAACAGGACTGAAAAAGGGGTTGAATTCTTTTTTATGTGGATACACATATCTCAAAATCTGAAGACGTTACAGACATGAAAATTGGTATTTGGAATCTTCTTTAAAAATAAGGAAACACATATTTTTTTGTTTAGTAAAATCCTCTTAAGGGTGTGAGAAAGGGGTTGAATAACTTTTTGAGGATACTTATATCTCTAAAACAATCATGAATAGTTTTATTTGGAATCTCCTTTAAAAATTAAGAAACACATATTTTTTGTTTTTGGAAAACCTTAACAGGAGGGGGGGGGGGGGGCGAGGGGACTTGGACAGGACTGACAAAGAGGGTGAATTATTTGAGTATATCTAAAAAACAAAACATGTTACAGACGTGAAAACTGGTATTTTCAATCTTTTAAATAAAGTAACACAAACTTTTTGCTTTTGGAAAAATCACTTGGGGGTAGGGGAGTAAAATGAACTAAAAGAGGGGTTGAATTACTATTATTAGGATAGTGATATCTCAGAATCTGAAGATATTACAGATGTGAAAATCGGTATTTGGAATCTCCTTTAAAAGTAAAGAAACACACATTATTTGTTTTCGTAAAATCCATTTAAAGGACTGAAAAGGGTTTGAATTTTTTTATGAGGTTACTTATATCCCCAAAACGGAAGATGTTACAGACATGAAAATTTGTATTTGCAATCTTCTATAAAAATAGAAAACACGCATTCTTTTGTTTTCGGAAAATCCAATTAAGGGCGGGTAAATGAATTGAAAAATGAGTTTAATTCTTTGTATGAGGATACTTATATCACAAAAACGAAGGACTTTACGGACGTGTGAATTGGTATTTGGAATCTCCTTTAAAAATAAAGAAACGCACACTTTTTTGTGTTTGGATTTTTTTTTTTTTGCTAGTACCTGTACGTCGCACCGACAGAGATAGTTCTTATGGCGACGATGGGATAGGAAAGGAATAGGAGTTGGAAGGAAGCGGCCATGGCGTTAAGTACGGTACAGAGCCAGCATTTGCCTGGTGTGAAAAACGGGAAACCTCGGAAAACCATCTTCAGGGCTGCCGACAGTGGGATTCGAACCCACTATCTCCCGGATGCAAGGTCACAGCCACGCGTCCCTAACCGCACGGCCAACTCGCCCGGTGTTGGAAAATCTACTTAAGGGGTGGTGAACAGGAGTGTGGGGTGTAAAAGGAGTTGAATTCCTTTTATGAGGATACAAATAAGAAGTGGCCTTAAAACAATACACCCTTAAGGGGTTTTGACTGTTGGATGAGGAATGACAACAAAACTATACATTTATATGAAACTGTTTGAATTACGAAGTTAAAATATCAAATGATATCCTAGGCGATTCATCTCTCCAAAACCGTTTGACGTACAATGTTGTAACTTTATGAGAATAGCCTTCTTTTATGTCCTTGGTGTAAAATATCTTCAAAATATTTCTCCCCTAAGGGGTTTAGATGGTGGTTGACTCCAAAAAGCACAATATCCATTCTTTCAAAACCGTTTCGGGCACAAACTTAATTTTTTAATGAAGGGTAGTCTTTTATATCGTAAATGTTAATAAATATTAAAAACATAAAAAAGTATTCATTCCTCCATTACTGTTCGACGTATAATATAAAAATTTCACAGGTTGGTCGCTTTTACATCCTGGATGTTAAATAAGATAGTGTTCAAATTCTTCCGTATGGGGTTAAATGAGTGTTAGATCAGAAAATAAATAATCATTACCCCAAAACTGTTTAACGTACAAACTGAGGGCGTATTTTACAGGATCGGCTGACAGTGGACTCTCCAAACCATAAAACATTGAATAATAACTTTCAGTTTAAAACTGTAGCGAAGCAAGGGCATCTTGCTAGTGTCGTGTATAAAAGTAATAGGAATATCATCTAGCCTTTTTAACCTGATTTTCTGTGACACTGTGAATTATGGATTGGCTGAAGGGGAGGGCGGTGAGTTGGTGAAGTTAATTAGGGTAGGTTGGATATTTATTCTACTAAAGTAATCGCTCAGTTTGTCAAGTGGAATGCCAGGATTTGTCTGTCTCTGTTGATGTTTTCCTATTCCCAGAGCTCTAAGTTGGTCCCATGCATGATTAGAATTTAAGCTGTTAGCTAAATTCCAGAAATGTCTACATTTTTGCAATTTCTGATCAACTGCTTTGTGCAATTTCTTAAGATGAGGTAAGATTCAAAGTCTGTGTCAACAAGGGTTTGTTTATTATATCGAAATAACAAGTCGCAATGAGCCATCATTCCCTTGGTTTCATCATGTAGCCATGGACAAGAAGGGTGAGGAACCTTTATTCAACGTTTGGGGGCACGTCTGTCATGCAACTTCTTTACCATCGTATTAAACAAGTTAACTTTAGCATCAGTGTCATTTAGACTTCGTATATTGTCCCACGGTAGATGATAAGCATCATAATTCAAGTAATCCAAGTTTATGTCCTTTGTATTTCTGATAGTTATGTACTTAGATTTGTATCTAGGTACTTTGAGGAAATAGGATAAATATATAAGATCGTAGGTCGAAATGAATGGTACAGGGATATGCCCATGGGTTATTACTTTACCTGGGTTGTTCATTATAATGAGATTGATGAGTGAGTGTGTGTGATGAACAGTTAGTTGCATACACGTGATCTGTGGGTTGTAGTGGGAGAATAGTCACGTTACAAGTAGTAAACAAATATAGTAATCGATTACTGTGATGGGTTGTGTTAAGTATGTTAAAGTCACCCATAATGATTATGAGTTCATAAATAGCCTGGAAGTCTAGTAAAAACGTTTCAAATTCGGTCATATCTGTTACACCAGGTGGTTTGTATATGACAGAAATCATCACCTTTTGTCTGTTAATATTTACTTCAATGAACATGAATTCCGGCCATGTTCATACACCCTGGGAAGATACGTATCACTCGGCTTTTTAGGTCATGTCTACAGCAAATCACTGTCCCACCCCCACACCTTCCATCCGACTGATCGAAATGTGTTATATCATATCGATCAATTTCAACCATGGAGGACGGAATGCTAGGAGTCAGCCAGGTTTCAGAAATGCAAAGGATATGTCAATTATTTTCTGCTAGCACTGCTTGAATTTCGTTGTAATGCACCGGAAGAGAAAGAGCATTTACATGGCAACACTGCAGGCTGTGAGAAGAGGACAACAATGCTTATTTCAACAGAGTATCTGCTGAGAAGGGAGAGCCCAGGAGGGAGGAAGGGATTATTGATACCGTCACTGCCAAGGTCAGGTCCAGGAGCACAATAACTGTCTAGCTGAATTCTGAGAATTCCAATAAGTAGATTATCAGATAATAATACATACCACTTAAAAGAAGGAAACTCATCTCAACTTCCGGGAAAATGAGACAGATGCACTTGCTGGCACTTACACATACTTAAGAACACTATCATAATAGTAATAACAATAATAATTACAAGAAACATAGTTTTTATCATTTATCGCACTAAAACTTTACAGATTTCAAATCCACATTCATGGTAATAATCTTCTTAGTACCGCCTGGAAGCAGAACTACGATATGACCATCTAGTGTCCACTCATTTTTCATTCTGAATCGGTCCTGTGCAGAATTTAAAATTTCCCTACATGTCCTTTGCAGTGATTCAGTGATCAGGATTTTCATGCCTTTGAGCTTGCGTTTAGCACCCCACACGCGTTCAGTTTCCCAGTAGCAAGTGAACTCCATGATAATCAGCCGCTTTCCCGCTGTTAGTACTTCAGCTGCTAGGCTTTCCAATTCGGTGGATTCTGTCGAACCCTTCCATGGGCACTTCCAACTTCAGATGGTTGGAGAACACGTCCTTCATTTTTCTATAAACGTCTTTATTTGGCTCCTCGGCGATACCATGCACCAGCAAGCAGTTTCTTCTACTGGGCTGCTCTGCTTCATCCAGTAGCTCGTCCTGTTCCTCCAATGTATGTTCAAGACTGTTTATTTCATCTCTAAGCAGCTTCAGTTCACTGCTTATCACGGAAATAAATTCCATGAACTCCTGCCTCAAGGAAGCTAGGGAGTTACCAGCAGGGTTGGTTGTGCTGGAGGCTTGGAAGCCATCAAGAAGTTCTAGGCGTGCCTCAAACCAGCTCATAGCTGCTTGAAATTTGTCCACTCTTTTGTGTGCACCTTTGACTGAAGGCATCTTCCAACGTACACTGGTTACTAAATACTTAACACTGCTTTTCACACAACTTACAATCTATATATGCTGTTATAAATGCAGTTAGCATGGGATAAACATGGAGCACACTCACAGCGTCACCTCAAAGTCTGTCTTATTTATGTGTATGCTATGTGTGATATATTGCAAGTCATAACACTGAGATGGTTCGGACATGTAAAAAGAATGGGAAAGGAACGGGTAGCAAGAAGGGAATTGGAAGGATAAGTTAAGGGAAAGAGACCAGTTGGAAGACCGAGAAGAAGGCAGATGGATCAGATTTGGAAGGACGTTAGAGAAGCTGGATTGAATGTGGCGGAAATAATGGAGCAGGAAAAGTGGAAGGACAAAAAGGAGTGGAGGAGGCTTGTTAACCATACACGGGCGACGGGAGTGGGACGCTAATGATGGATACTGCAGCATTATTGAATTGACCAATATGTAAATAGGAATGATATATTTTTTTTTTGCTAACTGCTCTACGTCTCACCGACACAGATAGGTCTTATGGCGACGATGGGATAGGAAAGGCCTAGGAGTTGGAAGGAAGCGGCCGTGGCCTTAGTTAAGGTATAGCTCCAACATTTGCCTTTGGGAATTTGCCCTTTGGGAATCAACATCTGAATTATCTGATGGCCAGGCAGGCATCAAATTTTGGAAATGAGACATAGCTCTCATAGTGCATTGGCACTGCTGGTGGCTTCAAGTAGCCTATGCAGTGGCCTCCACGGTATGCACTAGCCTAGAGTCTTGGGTGGTGTGCTAAGTCCCAACTGATGAGCCTAACTTAGCACACGAGGGCGAAACGCAGGCAACCAAGAATGAGTTAGCTGGAAAATTTATAATGTCCAATAACGGACCATTATATTGGTATTATAAATTTACTCATTCGGGACAAATATTTTAAATTCCCTTTGGGAATCAACATCTGTATTATATGAAAATGGGTAACCACGGAAAACCATCTTCAGGGCTGCTGTCAGTGGGATTTGAACCCATTATCTTCTGGATGCAAGCTCACAGCTGCGCGCTCCTAACAGCATTGCCAACTTGCCCGGTATTTTAAATTTGATAGGAAGTGCTACAGTCAAATAACTTTACTTTTTGGTCTCCAAGCCTCAATGTTAGGTCTCTTTGAATTCCAGTGGGAATAATTTAATTTGTTTTTTATTGTTTAATTAATTACTTAATGTTATTTGCTTTATGTCCCACTAACTACTCTTTTACGGTTTTCGGAGACGCCGAGGTGCCGGATTTTTGTCCCACAATAGCTCTTTTAACATGCCAGTAAATCTACCGATACGAGGCCGACGTATTTGAGCACCTTCAAATACCACCGGACTGAGCCAGGATCGAACCTGCCAAGTTGGGGTCTGAAGGCCAGTGCCTCTACAGTCTGAGCCACTCAGCCCAGCTGTTTTTTATTGTTTAAAGTCATTGTCTTGCTGTAGCAGCACTTAAGTTACTCACAAATCTTAGCTAGCTGCGGATGCCAGATGAAATTTAAATCAGTCAACAAAGTCTTGAAGTTTGACTTTATTATGGCAGAAGACAGAGATTGGAACAATGCAAGTCCAGAATAATATGTACAGTTACTACTACTACTACTACTACTACTACTTTTTCAGCATATCCCAGTTATTTCTGGGGTCGCTGGAGCCACGGGCTCATCTTGGTTTTGGCCGGGGGTTTAAGACTGGATGCCCTTCCTGATGTCACGTGATTTTTGAGATGAAAATCTCGACCCAGAATCGACCGGGATTCGAACCTCAGCCTTCTGGGTGGGAGGCCAGAAGCTAAGCCACTGAGCTAATCACGGTCCGCACTATGTAGACAGTAACTATAATTAATAACTTCCAGCATTTCTTTTATTTCTTCAAATCATGGATAACCACAGTTTGTTTTCAATCTTATCTCTTGATGACAGCCATTATTAAACTTGTCCATTAAAGTTTTACATTAGTACGGTAATCTGTTTTACTCGTATTTCAAAATTTATTTTCTTTCTGGAACCTCTATGCCTTTTTACATAAACGTCAAGCTGACAGTCCAGCCCTCGAGAAGGTAAATATCTCATGCTGCTGTGGAGTCGATATAGCCGGTAAGTATCTTCGTAAGAGTGCAGTACCACCACACATGGATATGTCCATCACGATGCTGTATGCAGAACTGGGATTCGTCTGAGAAGACAATGTGATGCCATTCCTGTGTCCAGGGTCATCATTCAACACACCATCAAGGGAAGCTGCAAGAATGGTTGCCATGCTGACAGCCCGTGATGCTGCAGATGTCATCGCACTGTGCGGACACTTGTCATCTTGCAAACGAGCCAAGTTCCTGACTCAGGGTACGCAATGTGGCTCTATGATCCTGCAGGTTCATGTCTGTACACTCGGGCATTAGTGGCCTGGGGCCACTGAGATCCTGTATGAAGTTCTGTATGGTCCTCCTGGACCCATCGATTCCATTTTCCCACGACAGTCAAGGGATCCCAATAGACGTGAGCAGCAATAGCATGGAACAGTAAACTGCAGTCCCATTAGGCGATGATCCTGCTGCGGTCAAATTCCAACATGTGCTGGTAGGCATTCCTCCTCCTTACACAAGGTATAACGTGACCTTTGCAAGAATAACCAACGTTTGAATGAGACTTCTGACTGAAAAACCATGCTATCTTCCCCTGTATAAAGACTGTAGATGATGTTACTCCTACCTGCTTTGTGCACATGTGCTTAAATGCTGATCACTTGCATATCCCATCATGTTGTACCTTTCATCCAAATTTGACATTTGTTGCATGCCGCCTTTATGGTGTAGCAATTTTAATGGCTAGCGGTGTATATTCTTGAAGACAGAATATGAAATATTTCTTTAAATCAAATACAAAATTTTACCTTAGGACTTTGAGGAAAATATAAAACTCAATTTTAGTGGCCAAATGAGTGGCCAGATAAGGTAGAAAGTACAGTTATGGTATTCCTATCAATTTGTATTTTTAAAAAAGAAACGAATTAGTAGAAATCAGAAGTCGCATAACGAGTTGTCAAGCATATTACATAAGTTTAAGGAGAATGCTACAAGTTCCACTCTTCAGGGTTAAGTTGGCACAGTTGTAACAGAAATGCAAGTATGGAGCTTGAGAGGGGCATCAGTCTAGTGTAGCAGGAGACAGTAACATTAAAATGTTGTTTCTTTCTGTATTATCTTATACAGTATATACATGTATTTCTCTCACACACATCTTTTGTAAAATATGCCTCCAAAACTTAATTTCTGCTACTTTTTAGTCTTCTTTGCCACAGGCTTAGGTTTCTCCGGCATATGTCTCAACAATACATGTATGCCTCGTACATTGTTTCTTTAGCCTTGATTAGCTGCTCTACAAGGGATTCTGGACTTTGTGGTGGAAGGCATTCCCAAGTTGTATTCAGTTATTGATTTCCCATACCCAATTTTAATTAATTAATTCCCCTTCTAAGGACTTGAAAAAACCAAATTCAAATACTGCACCGTAACAATGATGTACTGTAGAAAGAACATTCTCAATCTAGAAGAAAATTTAGAAAAATACATGATTATACGAATTGAGGATAGGGTGAGCAACAATTGAGGAACAGGAAATAATTAGAGAGGAGGAAAGCAAGATTATGTTGATAACAAGGGGGAAAAAAGCAATTAAATTCAGAGACAAAGAAGGTGGAGGTGTGGAGAAATTCAGTAAAATGAAGAGGAACCATATTTTCAGAGTTAGTTATATCTGGATAACGGGCAGTGATGATGATAAATTATATTAAAAACATATTTTGCCTACCGGTATTTATCATGCACACTCATACATACATTGAGAGTTTACTAGGCAGACTGACCTGCAATGTGTTCATAATTTATGAAGTGGTATCTATTTCTGCACGATTCTAATAAGAGCAATTTTAAAGGGTTAAGTGATGAAATATTTTAAATGATTAATTAGGTGAGCAATATATTGCAGATTTTTTGTTTTAATATATCATTACTGTTTACCAATCCAAGGCTACATTCTTCCTTATACTGCAGTAGTGAGTGCTGTCTGAGAACTCTGGGGAGAAATACCACAGAGCTTACAAATAATACTGACTTCCGAGGTGCTTTCTTCTGTTCAAGGATGTACGACCGTAGAAGCTGTTCTTGAGCATATTGGTTTAATATCCCTTGAACTACCTTTAAGGCTTATGAAGTTGCTGAGGTGCCAAAATTTTGTCCCACAGGTAATTTAGGTGGCGGTGAATCTACCAACACATGGCTGGTGTATTTGAGCAAATTCAAATACCACCAAATTTAGCCAGGATCAAAACCAGCAATTTGAATTATGAAAGCCAGCACTCTGCTGTCTGAACATATTTCTGAATATCTGTCATTCATCGTATTCAATATATGAAATTATCAAAATGGATGGAATTTGTTGTTAAACCACGGACAACTCCAACCTCATTACCTGTCTATCTATCTATCTATCTATCTATGCCCCCTGTCACTTTAAATTCTTATTAGCGAGTCCAATATTTGAGTATGACTTTATTTAGAAAATTTCACCCAATAATTGACCTTTGAATGTAGGTGCTCTTACATTTATGTAAATGCGACCGGAAATAACGGCATTATATATTTTGAGACCTTTTATGATGGTTGGGATCAATATCGGCAGCTGATGTCATTTATATGAATTTTTGTATTTGAGCTCCTGTTGATCCAACTAAAAATTTAAGCTGATTCTATTTTATTAGTAAAGAGGAAGGGGGATGTTTGAGGAAGGTCGAAACAAAAATGTACTCATTGTGTCAGACAAGAAAGAACACCTCAATACATAAAACTACAATAGGATTTTAAGGCCCTATGACGTACTGTGTTTTGATATATTTGTGTCACATCATGTCCCCCACTCCATAGTAAATAACTTTCACTCTCCCTTGAAGCATGGCACAGTCAAGAATGGAGGGAATTCCACCACCCAGGGTTCCCTGCCTGCTGGCCCACCTAACTGCTCATCAGTCTTCAATTGCTAACAATCTTAAATTATGTACTCATGTACTTGGTCTACGGTTTGAAATGCCCAACAGCAGTATGTTCCTTCTGTCATTCGTTTTATAAATTTCTTAAAAATAAGGAGTGGGAACATGAGATGATCACTATAACCTCAGACTATTTTTTAAGTTGATAAATATCACCTGCTAAGCTATGTTTTTTTCTTTCCCATTATTCATTATTTAACATACCAGCTGAGAGACTGAGTATTACTTGAAGTTAATTTATATCAAGTTTATCAGTGGCTCAATGAGCCAAAATTTTGATTGTATAAGCAGGATGGGGATGCATGTCTATGGCAACAGTGATATTCAAGTAAGAAGAGATACAAGGAAATGAGGAGAAGAACTATTTCTACGTAGTACAGTCATTAAGTTCTGAGAATGACCACATGATGGTGCTGTGGCGCTGTGGTATGGTACTATTTCAGTTAGTCTCTCGTCCCTGCAAGAGACAGTTGAGTGCATGAACTGGAAGCAGACGTACGGTCGTTGTTGTGACGGTGATTTGAATGCGCCCGTCGGACCATGACATGTCACAGTTTGAGCAACGGGCAAACATCAAGTTCTGCCAGAAATTAGGCAAAACCGCTGCCGAAACGTTTGAAATGATGCAGCAGGTTTACTGGGAGAACACATTGAGTCCCAATGTTGTGCTTAGGTGGCATCGATGTTTTGTGCAAGCACGGACAGTTAAGAAGATGATGATGTGCGTACAGGTCGGCCACAAACAGTTCGAACGGAATGCAAGATCCAAGAAGTTGCAACGTTGGTGCGTGCCAACCGCTCCCAATCGGTAGACGATCTTGCAGCAGCAATAGGGGTCAGCCATGGTACTTGCCACAAAATTCTGACGGATGACCTCAACATGTCTCGTGTTACCCAGCAGTGTGTGCCATGAATCCTGTCGCAATACCAACGTGATGATCGCACGACGATCTGCGGTGACCTCATCAGTAGTGCTGACGATAATCCGACATTTCTCAACCGGATAATAACTGGAGACGAAACACGTGTTTCCTTTCAGCAGTGCTTCCAGCAGCTATACCAACGTTGCCAAACGTGCATAACGGCCAACGGTGACTATTTTGAGTGTGGATGTGGTTCTGTTTAAGTGGTTAACGGCCAACGGCGATTATTTTGAGGGTGAATGTGGTTCTGTTTAGGTGTACGCCGTGTAATGCGGCATCGTGTGCAACATACAGAGCCATGTAGGTGCCTATACTCCAGGCGTCAAGTCTCAGAACTTAATGACTGTACTACATATAAGAGCTATGTTTGGTAAGGACACAACTGAGTATGAACCTGTATACCATGAAAAAATACGAGTCCAATATCACTATCACTGAATTATTCTGTGAATGGCAGGAGGCCAGAACAATTCCTTTTCTGGATTAATTTATTGGAAGGACAGTCAATATGATTATTTTTTCGATTACTGTACTAGGAAATGAATAAATAAATTCAAAGTTTTAGAAAATTTTCAGTTTAAGATTTTTATTAGAATTAATAACTTTGGTCATGATTTGCAAAGAACATCAATATACCTACATTGTGAAATCTATCCCACAGTTACCATATTACAATCTTTTAGTGGGTTCATTTGCTCAAAGTTTTCTCATACTATCACAAAACTTGCATTACTCATAAAAAGGCTGGGTACTTCCACAGGATTCTAGAAAGAGTAAAAAAACACCAGAAACATAAATTTACTCATTATGTCCTCAGAAGGACTGTTGGTATTCATTCTCGCTAAGTCAATGTGCTTTATTTGTTTGCCAGATCATCTGTGATAGTCTGGCAGTCGGAGACGTATCTAGATCATTAAATCCACCCAGTTTACTGGTTACTAAGTGGTGTAAGCCAGATATATTTCAATACTGTGCCCACTTAGATTACTTAACCATCATGTTGAAATGCAGTGAAAGGTATTTGTATAATGTTAGGTAATATATATTAAAGACTAGGAAACTGGAACTAACTAATGATAGTACACAAGCAATAACTCCTATGAATATCTCAGTGATAAGAAAACTGTTCTAACTGGGCAGTAACAAGGGTGAATATATCAGCTCAAACACTGACGATTGAAGTCAACTCTACTAAGGGCTGGTTCTGCCACTTACTAATAAAGTAGCAGATAACGTACTCTCCATATAGAAGTTAAGCTGGCAGATTCAAATTGATAATCCAAGTTTACGAATTAGCTGGTCCTCAGAAGGACCGTTGGTATTCATTCTTGTTAAGTCGATGTTTGTTTGCTAGGAGATCACATATGATAGTCTGGCAGTCGGAGACTGATATCTAGGATCGTTAAATCCACCCCAGTTTACTGCATAGTATTCACAGAAATGTTCTCTCAAGTACAGTGACTATCCTTGTATGATATCCCGCCATGGCACTACCCTCGTAATTCAGAAATGTAGAGTCTTTTCGCGTCACAAAGTATTCTTATTCTAAGACCTATTAATGCATACAATCACCTTGATTCTCAGCTTAAACATTTCAAATGCCATGAAAAACACTATTTCTGAAATGTATCCAACAAGGTGCATTTAAATTATTCAAATAATGCATTGGATAAAACACTGGCAAACATAACCTCACTGCTCACACAACGGAAGAAAAAAAAACACAATTCAAAGATGAGGACAAATTATGCTGACTCTCCTGTGCAAATGCTTACTCCCTTGGGTAACTGTACCATTTGCAATTTTAAATCCCTTCTACTTGCATGCAAAGTGTTCAACGCCCTTAAAACATCGTGGCTTATAGAACTTTCCCATGACGAGGGGAGAAAGTCTCTCACTTCCGTCTACATTACAACACAGTACAGTGACCCCTACCCTTGTATGATTTCCTGGCTGGTACTTCTCTCCTTTAAAACCTTGTCCTTTAGGGCTCGGCATTAAGAAAAAGTGCAGTTTCATCGGTACAGATGGTGCGTAAGAAATGATTATATGAGCCACGCTCTTTCGCTAACGGTAGGCATCGCCAGTGTTTGTGGATTCTCCTTCTCCGCACACTGCCTGCTATGTGATATTGTGGCACTCTATAAAGCGCTAAATAAAGAAGAATTACGATTTCACTCGAACTTAACAAATATGAAGCACATTGTAGACGCACCGAAGTGAGTGAAAGTGCGAAAATCTACCCCTGCACGTTCCGGAAGACGCGTTCTTTCATGACGCGGAGAAATTTTGAATTTAAATTACTCTGTAAAATACTATTTTCTTAAAGTGTAAGGGGAGTTTTGAATTAAAAGTCTGAATTTCGGTAATGGGACCGACATTGTTCTTCGAATTACGAATTATCTGTATTTCGAATTAAACAATTTAAATAACATGCAAAACCGTAACTCATGTTTCCAGCAACGAGATCTTCAGATAAAAAATTAGATGTATGGCTTTTCAGGCGTTTGCTCTATTAACCAGCATTTCGTCTAGTGTCAGACCTAGACGAAATGCTGGTTAATAGAGCAAACGCCTGAAAAGCCATACATCTAATTTTTGATCTGATTTTTTATATGCTCTATTGGTTGAAAAATATCTAATTCCCTCCACGGGAATTTAGAATATCCAACGAGATCTTCTTCGAATTAGGAGAGATTTTGAATGAATCAATTTGGAATTATCGAAGTTCTACTGTATATAAACAAAATGTTTTAAAGTAACATGTAGGCCTAACATATATCCTTCTGTTATTTCCTACGAGCGAAGTACAACTAATTAAGAGTAATTCAAATACAAAATTAAAATTATTTTACCACAGCAATCTAATACTATTTCATGTGGATTTAAAGCACTCTTGAGATCAAAAGCAATTAACTTGTGTTTCTGCATACATACATACATACATACATACATACATACATACATCATCATTATAGACCGTTATGCCTTTCAGCGTTCAGTCTGCAAGCCTCTGTGAATTTACTAAACATCGCCACAATCCTCTATTTGCAACTAGTGCTGTGGCCTCATTTAGTTCTATACCTCTTATCTTTAAATCGTTAGAAACTGAGTCTAACCATCGTCGTCTCGGTCTCCCTCTACTTCTCTTACACTCCATACCAGAGTCCAATATTCTCCTAGGTAACCTATCCTCCTCCATTCACCTTTAATGTAGGTGAATATAATGAATTCCAATTAGTCTACGTCTATATTTAAAAACAGTTTTCAAATGTGAAGACAAATCAGTCAGGAAAGATAGGAATGAAAAAAGAAAAGTTTGCATTTATCGAGATTACTGTTTTCGTTTTATGTTTTAGAACTACTTTCTTCCTTTCAGTGTCCGGCTCCATAGCTAAATGGTTAGCGTGCTGGCCTTTGGTCACAGGGGTCCCGGGTTCGATTCCCGGCAGGGTCAGGAATTTTAACCTTAATTGGTTAATTTCTCTGGCACAGGGACTGGGTGTATGTATCGTCCTCATCATCATTTCATCCTCATCACGACGCGTAGGTCGCCTACGGGCGTCAAATCAAGAGACCTGCACCTGGCGAGCCGAACATGTCCTCGGACACTCCCGGCACTAAAAGCCATATGCCATTTCATTTCATTTCCTTTCAGTTTCAACATCCTGGTTCTCTCTTTCAATTTTCAACTATTCTCCAAATCTTTCAACTGTAATTCAATTTCCCTTTTCGTTTTCTTCTTTTTCTCTTCTGATTATTTTTCTTTTTTATTTTCCAGGTATAACTGATAACTTCTTGAAGCTCGGATCGAGGTCAGCATACTTCTATTGATAGTAACATTCCTCGAACCACCACCGTGTTTCACCCTATCAAAAATTATTCTCTGGGACACAAGTGATTCTTCTAAGAGGTTTTTTGACTCGTAAATGTTTATTGACAGAAAAGCCTGCCTCAACTAATTCATTACCATGGAATAAAATGAAACAAAGTTTCATTACAGACCAGAGATCTTCACATTTCTCAAGACTAGTAAAATTCATCCAATCCTAAGTGATCCATTCTTTTAGAAATAATAATAACAATTTCGTGTGGCTATTTCTAGCTGAGAGCAACCCTTCCAAGGCAGACCCTCCGATAAGGGTGGGTGGCATCTGTCATGTGTAAGTAACTGCGTGTTATTGTGGTGGAGGATAGTGTTGTGTGTGGTGTGTGAGTTGCAGGGATGTTGGGGAGAGCACAAACACCTTCATCATCATTTCACCCTCATCACGATGCACAGTTCACCTACAGGCGTCACATCAAAAGACCTGCACCTGGTGAGCCGAAGTCTTTGGACACCTCCCGGCACTAAAAGCCACATGCCATTTCATTTTCAACCCATCTAATAAGTGATCCGCAGTTGCCCTGCCTAAAAATACACTATTCCAATACCTTGTTGCAAACCCCCCCGTGGGTGAGGGTGGTAGAATAACACCCACGGTATTCCCCACCTGTCGTAAGAGGCGATTAAAAGGGGCTCCAGCGGCTCTGAACTTTGGAGCATGGGTTGGCGACCACGGGGCCCTTAGCTGAAATCTTGCATTGCTTCCACTTACATGTGCCGGGCTCCTTACTTTCATCTATCCTATTCGACCTTCCTTGGTCAACTCGTTTTTTCCGGACCCCGACGATATTAGGTACTGGGGCCCTAGGGAGTCTTTCATTTTCACGCCCTTCATGGCCCTTGTCTTCCTTTGGCAAATATCTTCATTTTTCAAGGTGTCTGGTCTCTTCCATCTTACCTCTCTGATTAGTGTCTATAGAGGATTGTTGCCTAGTTGTAGTTCCTCTTAAAACAATTATCACCACCACCTTGTTGCAACTTTTTGAACCTACACACACGTCCATTTTTCCTCTTTGGACAAATTTGTTTAACGATTCATTAAAACAAACAACGTAGTCAGAGCACTGGCTTAAGTCATTTTGTAAACTTTCCTTAAAATATAGGGCTAATCCATTATTTATAACATAGAAAGCCTTAGTCTTTCCCATAGTAAAGTTCTGAACAATTTTACTGTCTGGGAACACTGTTTTGAATGCTGAAGAGGTTTCATCACAAGAGTTCTTGTTTTGAATGCTGCAGAGGTTTCATCACAAGAGTTCAGAGACATCTTTCCAGTGACAACCTGGAGAGCCCATGCGGCTATGGCCAATGTAAAATCATCTTCATTCACATTGAAAGTCTTTAAACTCATTTGACTTGTTCCTGGCACTGCTAATTCCTTTGTAGCTGTGGATGTAGTGCTAACTCTTGGATGCGTATGGATGGATATGGAGTAGAGGTATTCTTTGCAAAGTAAGAAATTGTTGGCTGGGAAGACTTAGCTTTCATGTATTTTATATGAGTAGGTCATTTAGCATGAGAAGTGGCTGCTTGTTTACCCATATTACTAAGTTTGAACGATTTGCAACACACTTTACAATATGCTGAAGTTGCATCATTTACCAATATGTCCAACCAACCACTCAGTTCAGGAAACACTTGACTGTCTAGCCAAAATTTATTAAATGTACCCTGCTTGTTAGCTATTGTAATGAGTTTCAAGCAAGCATCCTAGAACTGAAATAAAAAAGAATAACATAAAAATGGTAGAAAGAAATGACAAGGGCATAACAAAAATTGTAGAATTGTTGTGCACTTCTTGTGAAAAAATACCTGAGAAAGAAAGGCTACAACAGCCTGGGTTACAGCAGACTACAGCATAAAAATATTCCCTCAAATCTATCATTGGGGAAGATTTCCCTGACTTTCCAGAATGTGGACACTATGTTACTGGTTACCAACTCTCTCTGTGATACTGCTCCTCCACATCTTAGGAGACAAAACGGCTTAATCTGAGAATATAAAAAATTGTGTCCATCCCATAGTTACCAATCATTGCCGATATTTCAGATCATATATTACATCACCAAATAATTTCAAGAAACACACCAATATCAGCAGGATTTATTCACTCAGTACACAACTTCAAGCTACAACAGAAATGGGATGAAGAATGGCCTACCAAGGCACCTCCACAATGGCGACGACTGAAACAGCATAATAAAAGGCCCCTGGGATTCCATCTACCCCATGAGTTATGGGCCTGATTAAACCAGATGTGCACTAATCATGAAAGCCTTGCCATATAAATGGAGCTGGAAACCATCAGCTGCTTGCGACTGTGGGAAAGACAGACAACCTACCACATCGCCTTTGAGGGTCCTATCAGGTTTTACCCAGGCGAGAGACAAGATTTTATTGATGCGACACCTGATGTAGCTGAATGGCTCATGAACCTGGACTGTAATTTATAAAGGCTGCTGGAAAGTGTCTGTCAAAACTTGTTTTTCTTTTCTTTGTTTATTCTCCACTGTTTTGAGCTTTATGTAAGTCATTGCTAAATAAACAAATAAATAAATAAATAAATAAATAAATAAATAAATAAATAAATAAATGGATGACAAATCATATGGACATGTTTTGTTTCCTATTAAGAAAGATCTTCAGCTTATTTATTTATTATAGTCTTGTTTTGTATGGTGTGGCTCAGGCTATAGAGCCTGCTATTATGCCCAACCATAATAAACTCTCAGCTTAGTAACTTATAAATTGACGAAATGCACACTGAATTAAAAACATACATAATTTATCAATAAAAAGTTTGTAAAAGCATGTTATGTTACGTGGTGGATGTCTTCTTACTGTTCTTATGAAGAAATACACTTTGTTTTTATATTGTGCTATTCTATTTGCAGGCGATTAATAGCTTTAAAACATTAAGCAATGTATTATGTGTATTTTCCTTGTTGAAAAGTAAACTAAAGAGCAGGGGAACTCCTTGACTGAAAACTGTAGCTCCATACAGATATTCTGAATTATATGACTCCAGTCATATAAGAGATTATGAGAGTCCAAAAAGAAAAAGAAAGTAAGAAACGGTATAGTGTATTTAGTAAAATTGAAGAATTTTGATCAAGCAAATGAATTCTAACAAGATATGTACTCACTTCCATGCTGGTCCCTTCAGAAAATGTACTGCCTGACCTTGCTGACTGACTGCTAACGTCAGGCGGCTGGTCAGGTTCAAGTATGGAGGGTGTGGCGAGAAAGGGAGGAGAAATGTTATGGAAGGGGAAGTGTACTATTGAGCCTGTTGAGTGGACGTCTGTATCGCTGGTGGTATCTTTTTGGTATTTGTTTTTTTGTGATATTATTGGTAAAATTTCACCTGATAATATGTTTGTTCTGTCTGTAATTTCATTTATGTTAAAGTTAGGGTTCGATTTCTGATCTATTTCAATATAAACTGTTTTGAGTATGTTCATCTTGGCATTTTTATTTGCTGTGTGAGATTGTTAAATCTTAGTCTATCATAGTAAACATATGAGTACTCATCACCGAATATCTATTGTATTTTTTTTGCATTTGTATGTTCAAGGTAACGTGTTATGAAGTTTTCATCTGGTTTGACCTATATACGTTTTTTCGCATTGTGCACATTTTAACTGATTAATTCCTGAATTTAGATATCTATTGTTTTGTATATTATTTGACTATTGGTGTTATTTGTTTTGAATACTATTTCATAGTTGTGTTCTTTAAATATATCAATGGTTTGATTATTATTATTAAAGGTGAAAGTTGCAAAGTTCTTCTTGTTCTTACTGTCTTAAAGATGGATTGTGGCTTATTTTTTATTTTGTTGATTAGTTTTTCTATGTAATTTAAAGTGTAACCATTATCAGCAGCTATTTTATAAACAATATTTCTCTTTTTGAGGTCTTCGTGTGATACAGGTATATTGGCTCTATTAATCATATTGTGGAAAGTAGCTCTTTTATTAATTCCTGGATAGTGTGAATCCTTGCATATGATATTGGTAGTTTGGGTTGGTTTTCTATACATTTTGTACGTCAAGTGATCTTTCTTCCTTTCTACTGTCTTCTTCTACCGCTTTTCTCACATCTGTGGGATCACGGGTGCGAACTGTGTCGCACATGTGGATATGGACCTGTTTTAAGGCCGGATGCCCTTCCTAACGCCAACCTAATATCGAGCGACGTAATCACTATTGTGTGTTTCTGTGGTGGTTGGTAGTGTAATGCGTTGTCTGAATATGAAGAGGGAAGTGTTGGGGCAAACACAAGCACCCAGCTCCCAAGCTAGAAGAATTAATCAGACGCGATTAAAATCCCTGACAAGGCCGGGAATCGGACCCGGGACAGTCTGAACCGAAGGCCTCAATGCTGACCATTCAGCCAATGAGTCGGACTTGTTCATTTCTACTGTAACGTCTAAAACATTTAATTTTTGAGCATGTTCTACTTCTAATGTAAATTTTATGTAAGGATCTATTTCCTTTAGTTGATCTAGTATTCTAGGACAGTTGTTGGGTTTTTGGTCTATTCCTATAAAAATGTCATCGATAAATTAAGCCATGTCACAATTCCTTTTATGTTGTTTAAGATTTTGTCTTTCTCAATATTATCAATCTATATTTCCGTTAAGATATCTGATGTGGGAGCTGCCATTGGGAGACCTTTTTGCAGATAGATTTTGTTATTAAATGAAAAGTAGTTGTTCTTAGCGTGCTACAGTTTTCAATAGAGGAGTTTTCCCTGCTTTTTTCTTTCTTTTACTCTTCAACAAGGAAAATACACATCATACACTGCTTAATGTTTCAAAGTTATTAATCGTCTGCAAGTAGAATAGCACAATATAAAGACATCCACCACGGGACATTATGTGTTCTTACAAACTTTTTATCAATTCACTATATGCTTTTAATTCAGTATGTATCTTGTCAATTTATATGTTACTAAGCTGAAGATGTTTCTTGCAGGAAACTAAACATGTCCTTATGATTAAGTGTCATCCATGACAACGAAATGTATTATGGATTAGAAGATGTAAAGTTCACAACTTTAATTAGATAGCTTCAATGCGGATACTTAATAATAATGAAGTTTATCAGGTGTTCTACTTTTAAGTCGTCCGAATGGGAAAGAGGCTTTAGCCCACTCACACTAAATGAGAGAAAAGGACCAAGCTCTGTCTTCCAAGGTTTGAAATATTTCACTTTTGGAGGAGGGCTACCACCAGTCACATATAGCTGTGCCTTCCTTGCAGCAGCATCCATCTGCAATTTCAATTTCATGCACACATTTTTAGTGCTGAGATTACTTTCTGATCTCACAAATAAATTTATTTCTTGCATAGAAAAATTAACACCATTCTCTCTCTCAACCAATCTGTGGATGATCAGCTGATGCAAGCATAGGAAAATAAGACAACGTAGGCTTAATACTCCTGTCAGTAGAGAGCATATAAGTTTTAAGTTTACCCAATCTGTCAAAACATGAAATGTACATTTAGAACAATATAGCAAACCTGTAAAAAAAAAAAAAAAAAAAAGAAACAAACTAATATCCAACATCCGTATTTTAATGCAAGTTTCTGGTAGATACTTCACAATTGCACAGAAATGGTAGCATGGAAGCCAAAGAAACAAGTGATTTATCCCCCAGGTAGTTATCTCCTGGGTAGCTAGCTAGTTTACCAGCAGATGGTAGAACCAGCCCTAAGTGATCAATAGCAACTTAATATTTAAAATTGTGTAATTCATCACGACACCTGTAACAGTACTGCGTTTATAGATCTACAACCTGAAAAATAAGCACAGAGAGCATTTATTTTCATTTTTTCATCTGCATTCAGATTGTATGGCTGATTCCATCCTTAGTGACAACAGTTGTAACACCTGGAAAAAAAGAAAAATATTGTCGTATCAATGAAACAATAACAGTAACACTAAAAGCTAGAAACTCTCAGTTTAGTATAACTAACGAGAGTCAGTGCCACATGTTAAACACAGAATGTAATTATTTCAATCCACAGTCGAACCTGACTTATAAGTTATTCTATTACAAGTCTTCTGCATTACACTAAGTTACTCTTTTTTTATTGGTACATTTTCTCAAACACTAATTTTCCCTAGTCGTTACAACAGATCTGTCTTCACTTATATACACTCATCTCCATACATTAAAGGATCTTCGAGATCCATGAGAAATCATTGTGTCATGGTGACGATGTGCAGACTACACTGTGGTAGGGCAACACAAAAACACGTGGAAAACCTGGCAGTTCAGTACAAGACCAATCAGTGGGCCTGATACACAAAATTCCCTTAAAAAAAGGAGAAATTAAAAATCCACCTTAGTCAATAAAATTCCATATATATATATATTAAAAGCAATTATAAGATAATTAAAAACTTTGGTACATGTTTTGGCCAATATTTAGGCCTTCTTCAGCCACGTATTAAATCAATGAATAGGATAAAATGAAAAAAAAAAAAAAAAAGACTAAACAAACTATCTGAAAAATTGCCAAAAAAGTTTCATATAAAAATGTCCATCTTGATGAAAGGTAACAAAAATGGGAATCAGCCTGGGCACTTAAAGAATCACTTCTTGAATGATGGAGACAATACATTCTTGTTGTGTAAATCTATCAACGTTAAAACATTAAGACAACCACTGATGATTAATATGTAAAGCAGCACACTCAGTGGAAGAATAATTGTGTAAAACAAGTTTTCCTTTTTGAAGTAAACATGGAATATTGGCCGTTAGAAAGTGTTTTAGAACGTACATATGGCCACGTGTATTTCCAATTCAGTGTTCAAAAGTCAAGTTTAATGGCTGGTGTTTTACCACTTTGATTCTCAGATATGTTTTGGATAAGCTATCATGGTTACAGTTGGCCACCAGAAATGTTTTAGAATGTATATAACATTATATAATACACATTTCCAATTTGAGTAAAGGTTATGTTAAATGGCTGATGACCCAACTGTCGGGTCGAAACTAGTCCCATGTGTACAAAGCTCATATAAAATAACATGTCCTGACTGACCGACTGATTCATCATCGTGGAGCCGAAACTACTGGACATAGAAGAAATCAAATTTTGGGGATACATTCATATTACAGTAGGTGCTCCCTAAGGGAGGATTTTAGATATTCCGTCGCTAAAGAGGAGAAGGGGGGGGGGGGAATTGTTTAAATGAGTATATCTATATCTTAAAAACTTAAAAGTTTACAGACGTAAAAATTGGTATTTGGAATCTCCTTTAAAAATAAACACGTATTTTTTGTTTTTGGTATATCCCCTTAAGGGGGATGAAATAAGGTGAAAAAATGGGGTTGAATAACTTTTATGAAGATACTTATATCTCAAAAAGTGAAGATATTATAGACATGAAAAGTGGTACTTGGAATCTCCTTTAAAATTAAAGGGACATGTATTTGTTTTTGGAAAATCCAATTAATGGGGGGGAGTTAAGAGGAGTGATAAGGGGTAAATTAAAAAAAAGGCTATATCTACAGTACATCTCAGAAACGTAACAGGTTATAGACATTAACACTGGTATTTGGAATCTCCTGTAAAAGACAAGAAACACAGTAATTTGTTTTCGGAAAATCCACTTCAGGCGAACTGAAAGAGGGGGTGAATGTTTAAAATGAGCATATCCACAGTACATCTAAAAAAACTTAACCTGTTACGGATATGAAAAATGGGTATTTTTAATATCTTTTAAAAAGAAAGAAACCTCCATTTAATTGTTTTTGGAAAAAAAAATACTTGGGGGAGGGGGAAGGACTGAAAAAGGGGGGTTGCATTATTTTTATTAGGATACTGGTATCTCAGAAACTGAAGGTTACAGGTGTAAAAATTGGTATTCTGAATATCCTTTAAAAATAAAGAAACATGTATCTCCCCCCCCCCCCCCCCACAAAATCCACTTAAGGGGCTGAAAAGAATTGAAAAACGGGTGAATTTAAAAATGAGTACTGTTATATCTACAGTATATGTAAAAAAAACTTAACATGTTACACACAGGAAACTTGGTATTTGGAAAGTCCTTTAAAAATACAGGAACATGCATTTCTTTTTGTTTTTGGAAAAGGCACATAACAGGGTTGAAAAGAAGTGAAAAAAGATTTGAATTTTTGTTATGAGGATGCTTATATCTCAAAAACTGGAGGTGTTACAGACATGAAAATTGGTATTTGAAACCTCCTTTAAAAATAAAGGAATATGTACTTTTTGGTTTTTGGAAAATCCACTCAGGTGAGGGGGGAAGGACCGAAAGGGGTTGAATTACTTTTATGGGGACCCTTATATCTCAAAAAACTGAAGATGTTACAGATGTGGAAATAGGTATTTGGAACCTCCTTCAAAAATAAAGAAAAATGTACTTTTTTCGACTTGAGAGAAGACTGTTTCTCACATATACAGTTCTATGTCGCATGGTCATGTTACCCACAAAAAACAAAACCACAAATGTTTACAAAGAGTTTCTGGGGTAAATGAAACTCAATTTTTGGTGAGTTTTTATACTTTGGGTATTTTCAAATAATGTCTTAGTACAGTACCGAGGAACGATTACCTTTATCAAATTACGAAATCGACGCAAGTGAAGACGCGGGTAACTGCTAGTATATATATAATACAATAGTTTGTAAAATAAAGTGGTGTTGATTAGGTGGAGCAAAAACCTTCGCTATACTTATCTATCATCAATACGAAACATGAAACTTGATGGAGTGGCCAGCTCGCTCTCAGGACTAAAATCCAATTGAACATGCATAGGACGCTCTAGGCTGAAGGATTACAGCCCTAATACTGTCACTGACAATTGTTGACCTCCAAATGGCTCTTGTTCGGTAATGTGATGCGTTACCGCAAGCCATGCTGTACGGCTCAATCCAGAGTATGGGGAGCTGTTGTGCATCCTGTATTTCCATTCCAAGGTCATTACACCCCATACTGACGTTCTGTATGCCACCAGAGCAGGGACACTATGAACATTCAGTGTCACCCACTATCCATGTCTGGTTTCCGTGTATACCTGGTATCAGTAACACTATGTCACTATCCGTTCCCATCTTTTCTCAAAATTCACTTAAAAGTATTTTCGCTTTTTCAGACATTCACTTCACACTGAATTAACACAAAGATCATTACATCTGATGGAAGGTCCACTTATTCAAGTTGTGAACATCCCCTTCAAAGCTATATAAACTATTACTCGTATCTTCTATTCAACAAGGTATACTTTGTAGATCGAATGGGTCCATGATACACACAAACGATGAATATCAGCACCATGATCAATTCAAGACTCAAGAATACTTGTTTATTATAAGGACATTGGCAAAATCCAACACCACCATTCACAACAATTTAATAGTTATTTTAATCCCAATTTTAAATGTGTAGTCTGACATTTCATCATTGTTTCAGATTAAGACTTTACTTAAGACACACCAATTTGTAATATTTTATTGGTGGTTATATATACGCATGTATTCCCAATTTTGATGATGGCTGAAGATGACCTAATGTAGCAAGGTCGAAACTAGTACCAATAATATAAGATATAATATTAATCTAACGGTATTGAATAGGTGGACCTTTCTCTACCCTTTGATACTGTCACTAGTCAAATTTTTGCCAGGTTACCTTTTAGTGCACACATTATCACCATGTCGCATGTTTTTCCGTGGATCTCTAAGATCCCTTAACTTATGGGCATGAGTACTACTGTTACATTAAACTCATCCTTAACTTGGACTTACAAGCATAGGACAACATAGAATGGAGTTTGAAGGAAGACTCAAACAAAACACTTTACATAGTTGCCAGGTGGAAATGACCTGCAGACTGTTTTATATTTATATTGCCAACTGGAGTATAAGATACGATTTCTTCAAAGCAATTGGGTGAATATTTAATACCGTATTTTCTCGCATAATTAATGCCCTAGCATAACTTACGCATCCCAATATTTTTGGGTCCAAAGTGGAGAAAAAGAAATGTTCACGTATTTGATGAACGTACGTCTTCGAACATCCATCACACAGCTCCGGATGCGCTTCGAAATAAAGATGTCAACTACTCAGGTAGCAGCCTACCTACTGTGAAACCGGGCAATGTGCTGTTATCAGCTCTTTGCTCTCCCAAATAGGAACCACAGGTCAGACGCCAATCAGTTTCCGTATGCCACAAAGTCGAACAATCTATAAGATGTTGAGTGTTATCGTATGTGCTACCAGAAGCAAAAAAGAACGATGTACTGTAATGCTTGCTGTAACAGGTGATGGCAGAAAGCTTGCACCTTATGTTCTAAAACGAAAAATAATGCCTAAAGTAAAATTTCCGTGAGGGATCCACGTTCGTATCCAAGAAAAAGGGTGGATGGACACGTCACTCGTACAAGATTGGATACGAACGGTATGAGGAAATATAGCAGGGGTTCCTCCTTCGATGCCCGGCCCTTCTCGTGTTGGACAGTTTTCTTTCTTTACTGGTATGTCATTATTATGTACTTACACGAATTGCATTTTTATTAGTACCTGTTTTACTTCAGGCCATATCGTCAAGCTTGTAACGGGAATAATAGTTTTTCAGTGTCGGTACTTCAAACACACGTGTCCAACTTACCTGATGTACCCTATTTGACTTTTCTGAAAGAATCTCACGGCAGAATTTTACGCTAAATGATGATTAACTGCAAATGAGTTTAACCAATTTTGTGTATATTAAATTTGATGTATCTCATCATCATCATCATCATCTTCCTTCCAAGTATTGGGCCCTGTGTCCCGTTACGGTCTTGCATTTTTATTTTTGCAAGACTTGAAAGCAATCAAATGTCCTTCCAACGGGTTGCTAGCCTGAAGGAAGTGATGTATCTTTTAAATGCAAATATGTTTTTTTAAATATCTGAATTCCTCGACGCATCCAAAATTTTCGCCTTTATTTTTTGTCACAAAAGTGTGTTAATTATACGAGAAATTACATATATTGTAAGTCCATTCTTAAAAAAACCTTCATGTACTTTAAGTCAATTTGTGTGTGTAAAGAGAAATTCCAAAAGGAAACAACAAACCTTTGAATTGCCTTCAACAAAAACCCGTCCTTTTTCTAAAAGTTTCACTAATAAAAGGTAGCTTCAAAACATAAGGTATCAAGAGCTTGCAAGAAGAAATTTAATTTTACAGGCAGGTGTATGGATACACAACAGTATGGCACTCATACGCATTACTATTCTACACAGTCACAATTCTTGTCCAAGAACAGGGAGGATGGTCCAGTGCCTCCCACTGGAAGCGCCATAACCAGGGTTAGGAATTTTAGGTGCAAATTTCAGAAGAAAAAAGGAAGGGAAAAGGTGCTCTTTTAAGGTAAAAAGAAGGACAAAACTGGTTTATTCAACTAATTCAACGATTTCTCTTTTCTCTATTCTAGTTTACTGAATTACAAACAAGTACATCAAATTATCACTCATCAAAAGAAAGAAAAAACATGAAGACATTAACCCGATGGGTGCTACACCCGCCTATAGACGGGCTGACGCGGTCGGTCCAGCACCGATACGCCTCTCTATAGACGGTGCGTGAGAAGTTCAATTTTTTTGAGTTTCCCGGTTCACTCTCGAGTGTCAATTTGATCTCTGACATGTTCTTCCATCTGTTGTGCATTATGTAGAACTAATTGATCAAAGATTATAGCTTCGGCAAATAACTTGCAGAGCTTTTTGTAGACGTCTGTGGAGTTCATCTGTGATGGAAACAAACATGGCGGTACAACAATCTAGTTGCTCTTTCAGCAATGTTATTTCGGATCAAAGAATCTTTCAGTTATTAACCACAGCGGAATGTGATGGAGATGATGATTTTAATGAATTGTTAAGCAATTATGAAAGTGAGAGTGATACAGAATGTGCCAAAAATATTGTATATGAGAGAGAAACAGAGCCGCCTCCTAAACGAAAGAAGAAAAACAGGGTGAGTTAAAAAGCTATTTTACCACTATTTTTGTGGCGGATGGATTACTTTTCTCCACCAGACTTTCAAGTAACTGTGACAGACTCTGAGGGCCAAGTAGTGTTTGATGATAACTTGAAAATCATTGATTAAAAAAAAAAACCGCTTGTGCCAGTGGAGTTGGTGCAGATAACAAATCAACATCACAACCAACTAGTAGAAAACATTTAACTATCACCACGTTCCAGGTTTAGGAAGTATTTTAAAATATCAACTTATGCACTTCTAAGAAGTTACATGTATTAGTTGCCTACAGATTTGAGGAAATAATATTGTTTTGGGCTCTTTACTTTGTATAAAGGTAATGCATGCATGGGCACAAAAGTGTAATTTTGTTTTCTCTCAAAATAATATTGAACATAAGTGTAGGATTTTCCATTGGTATTTAAATTTATGAAGAACAAAAATTTTTACATATGAATGCAAAAACTCACCACTGTGGTACTAAACAGTCAACTGGTAACTTAGCACTTAAAAGGTTAAGCAACTCTACATTTTCAAAAGTAAGTTTGTTTCTATTAGTAGATAGAATGTCTTTGTAGATGCTAAAACTTCTTTCAACATCCACAAAAACCAGTGGGGCAAACCTTGTATTCACTCGGAATGGCAACTCTACAGATGTGGCGAATTCCTCAATGTCTGGATTCTTCTGAAGACTAGACTCAAGTTCGTCTTTGGCAAAGCTATCTAACTGCTCCCTCACAGAAGTAAAAATATCCCATTGTTTTTCCTTTTCCAGACCTTGTTCCTCTAATCGTTTAATAACTGCAGTCAGGTACTTGTAACTATGAACACAATATAGTTCTGTCTGCAAATTATGTACACTGACTGACAGAGCAAATGCAACACCAAGAAGGAGTGGTCAGAACTTTATGCCAATTGCAGGGTAGACTGACGTCACTGAGGTATGCTCATGATGTGAAATGCGCCGCTGTGCTGCGCACGTAGCGAACGATAAATGGGACACGGCGTTGGCGAATGGCCCACTTCGTACCGTGATTTCTCAGCCGACAGTCATTGTAAAACGTGTTGTCATGTGCCACAGGACACGTGTATAGCTAAGAATGCCAGGCCGCCGTCAACGGAGGCATTTCCAGCAGACAGACGACTTTATGAGGGGTATGGTGATCGGGCTGAGAAGGGCAGGTTGGTCGCTTCGTCAAATCGCAGCCGATACCCATAGGGATGTGTCCACGGTGCAGCGCCTGTGGCGAAGATGGTTGGCGCAGGGACATGTGGCACGTGCGAGGGGTCCAGGCGCAGCCCGAATGACGTCAGCACGCGAGGATCGGCGCATCCGCCGCCAAGCGGTGGCAGCCCCGCACGCCACGTCAACCGCCATTCTTCAGCATGCAAGACACCCTGGCTGTTCCAATATCGACCAGAACAATTTCCCGTCGATTGGTTGAAGGAGGCCTGCACTCCCGGCGTCCGCTCAGAAGACTACCATTGACTCCACAGCATAGACGTGCACGCCTGGCATGGTGCCGGGCTAGAGCGACTTGGATGAGGGAATGGCGGAACGTCGTGTTCTCCGATGAGTCACACTTCTGTTCTGTCAGTGATAGTCACCGCAGACGAGTGTGGCGTCGGCGTGGAGAAAGGTCAAATCCGGCAGTAACTGTGGAGCGCCCTACCGCTAGACAACGCGGCATCATGGTTTGGGGCGCTATTGCGTATGATTCCACGTCACCTCTAGTGCGTATTGAAGGCACGTTAAATGCCCACCGCTACGTGCAGCATGTGCTGCAGCCGGTGGCACTCCCGTACCTTCAGGGGCTGCCCAATGCTCTGTTTCAGCAGGATAATGCCCGCCCACACACTGCTCGCATCTCCCAACAGGCTCTATGAGGTGTACAGATGCTTCCGTGGCCAGCGTACTCTCCGGATCTCTCACCAATCGAACACGTCTGGGATCTCATTGGACGCCGTTTGCAAACTCTGCCCCAGCCTCGTACGGACGACCAACTGTGGCAAATGGTTGACAGAGAATGGAGAACCATCCCTCAGGACACCATCCGCACTCTTATTGACTCTGTACCTCGACGTGTTTCTGCGTGCATCGCCGCTCGCGGTGGTCCTACATCCTACTGAGTCGAAGCCGTGCGCATTGTGTAACCTGCATATCGGTTTGAAATAAACATCAATTATTCGTCCGTGCCGTCTCTGTTTTTTCCCCAACTTTCATCCCTTTCGAACCACTCCTTCTTGGTGTTGCATTTGCTCTGTCAGTCAGTGTATTTTCTCTGGTAACAGAAGTTATTGTGCCTTGGAAATTGCACCTGCGTCGGCTGGATCCAAGGAAAGTACAAACACACTAATTTTGTAAAAATTCTCACATAACATAGCAGCCCACTCAATCCATGATCCCTAGTGAGTAATGACCGGGAAATTTGAAAGGGGCAGGCCAGTGGTTTCCCTGTAGGCAACAACACGACTCTGAGCTTTCAGTAGACTCTTCTTCAGGGCAGAGATGAACTGATTTGCGATGTCATATTCATTCCTTATGGATTCACAAACCCCGTGAAGGACATGAAAGAAGCATGTCACATGCTTCAACTTAGGAAATAAAGGTTTCAATTGGTTACAGCTGAAACCATGTATGGAGCTTAGTCCGTAACCACAAGAAGTTTTTCAAATTCGATACCAGTAGGCCAAAGTTGTTGGCAGTAGTCCATAATTGATTGCATTAGTGTACTGGCATTAGCTTTCTGCAGCTCATACATTTTTATCAATATGGGCTTAACATTCTCCCCTGCTGAGGGAAAAGCTAAAATGTTCAAAACATATCGTTCCATTGAGTCTATGGTTTCATCCACAAAGATTCCTACATCGCAATCAGACAGTTTCTCCTCGATTCATTGTATGGTTTATTTGGTAAACAGGCTCCATGCAGTTTTTTTAAAAGTACTTTCATCGGGCATTGACATCTTTGTGTATTATTCAAGAAATCCCTTGAATGCTGGATCGTTCACTTTATTGAGTGGAATTCCTGCTTGTGTAAGAGCTGCTCACAAATCAAGGATTAATTCCTTCAAATTTTGGCTTTTTGAAGAACTCTGTTGAAACGCATTTCGTAATAGAGGTTGCTGTGATTTGTTTGCTTGAAGAGTCTTATTCATTTGATGTTGAGAGCTGGAAAAATGTGTGGTTTGATGCGGTCTCGCTGGTGTTTTTCATCTAACAAAATTCTTCAATCACAAATAGTACATCGCATAACAGTTCCATCAGTGTCTATGAAATCTTATTTGAATTCCTGAGCCACAGCAATAAATCGGGCACTGGACACCCTTGGCATGGTAAAATTTAGTAGTACACTCGTTTAGTAATGTAACAAAGTGCTAACACCAGTTCACTTGCTAACTCAATGCGACTATCACACAACTCACTCGTTCACTTGCTGTCCACACTCTCTTATAACACCGCGACAGTTACCAGAATGTTCTCATTCATGCTGGAACTGCAATCTCAGCAATTTCTGGTAGCTTCGAACAGAATCCAGTCTCAATTCTCGGAACTACGTGGGTGCGGTTGCTGACATCTCTGCGTCACCAGCTTCCACCACCATGTGAACAGATGACGTCTCTCACAGTAACAAATTCACATTCATGAACAGCAGGCTACTGATTCTGGTGGGATAGAATCACTCATTGTCAACTGCAATATTGTGGGCTACATTATAGCGGTAAAGGGAGAGATACAGGTTTCCACTGTTGCAGGTGTGCTTTCAAATCCTGCGTGGTGTTTAGCGAAACAGGTAGGCTTACTATTCGCACGTACACAGCAAGCTGAGGAGACGTTAATTGAAAGTTAAATACTTTATATTGATTAGAAATCTTATAGAATAAATTGGAATTAAACTTAAAAGAAAAAAGGGGGGAAAAGGGGATTATGGGTATGGAAGGGGGAAAAAGGGTTAAAGATCCCAAAAAAGGGAAAAAGGTGCATGAAAAATGCCTCTTTCCGCAACTAGAAACAAAATTTCACACTGTGATATCTTTCCGAACAGCCTTAATTTACCCTAACAAAAAAGGTGCGCACCTAAAAATCCTAACCCTGGCCATAACAATTCCGCATGCTGTTTGCTGCATGTAGTCTGGCATTGTCATGCAGCAATACGATACCTGCCAAGAGAAGTCCAGGTCATTTTTGCAAATTGCTACTTGCAAAGACTTCAGTGTGTCACAGTACATGACTAGCAGCATTCACGGTCACTCCCCTGGTGAGAAAAACAACTGTCTGGACCATCCTTCCTACAGTCCCAACATAGCACCCAGTGATTTCCATCTCTTTGGGAAGATGAAGAAGCACCTGAGTGGTAAGCAATTCAACGATGATACAGCCGTTCAGCATGCCTCATGACATGGATTTAGGGAATGGATGCAGAATTCTTCCATGCTGGCACTGACGCCATGTACTGATGGAACAAGTGCTTGGGCAAGAATGGTGATTACCGTAAAAGACCCCCTTTTTTTCACTTTTACAGTAAAAAAATGTAAGGGGGTCCAATATGTGATAACCTCAAGTTTTGTACAGTAAACACATGACTTCTAGGCTATAAAGAGCTATAATTCTCTAACAAACTTATGATTGTATTCTGAGTTTTACCAGCTATTTTCGTTGGAAGGCAGTATTTCTCAATTTAGAAAGACAATAAAAGGTGAACACATAACTTTTAGGCATACATATAAAGTAAATGTAGTAAGTTTTAATTACTCTTATATCACGTAATTAGTTTCATCTTATTAACCAAACTCATTACAAAGATTCGTCTCACTTCTTACTCGAGCCTGTAGAGAAAAGGAAGAAGGGTATCGTATCATTGTATTATGCAATATTAATCTAAAGAACTTAATGGCCAATCATTTGTCTCTGTCACTCGAGTAGTAGGTCTACCACAAAGTAAAAACCTGATCACTGCTATCATTTAAATTATCGTCTTGTGCTACCAACTTCACAGCTACCGGTGTGTCGCCATTCCAAAAGATGTCATCTTCACTGCCATCTCGTCGGCCATGCACTGCCATCAAGAGCATTCGAGATCTCATCTTGTTGAAACTTTTAAAAATTGTTCTGTTCCCGGCTATAGGGTCCAAAACGTGAGAATCTATTCACAAATTATTTCAGGAGATGGTCTCTTTTATTCCCTGCCACCCCTTCTGAATAAAGTCATGCTGCAGAAAGCATGCCAACCCACCAGCTGATAACTAGCGTATGTTACGAGGTGTACTTCCAAATGTAATACATAGTGACCGGATTATTTATTTAGCGTATGGCTTATACAGACAATATCAGTAATATATACACATATTTACAGCTGAGAAACAAATTAATTTGTGCTTCACAATTGAATATCAAGTTTTTCAATCCAACGTACAGCTTCTGGAGATACCAGCAGGAAGTCATCTTCATCACCGTGATACGCTCGAATCTTACATTCCCTGACGATATGATGAACAGTCTGGTGTGGAGCTCCGCAGTCACAGTCTGGATTAGGTAGCTTTTTCCACTTATGGAGAGCGGCTCTGCACCGGCCATGTCCTGTTCTGATTCTATTCAGGGCTGTGCAGGTCTTGCGTGGCAGGTAGGATCCACTTGGAAGTTCGGGACCTGAGAAGAAGGTATGAAGGCGCACATCCGTTGCTGCTTCCCATCTACTTTTCCACTCATCAAGAGATTTAAAATCCTTAGCATCCATGTTAGCAGCATCACGCAGAGTTGGATGGCGTGATTTCAGTCTATTAAGATTCAGAAGTGGCAGGTCACTATTCACGGGTAGACTAGGATTTCTTGAGATCTTGTGGAATTCCTTCATAAGGGCATTAGATCGGCATAGATCAGGTGGCATTATACAAGTTAGCAGTAGAAGCCAATGAACTGGAGTAGATGTGATTGCGCCAGATATGATGCGCATTGTGGTATTAAGCTGGGTGTCAACAAGCCTTGTATGATGACTGTTCATCCAAACAGGTGCACAATACTCAGCACTTGAATACACCAAACCTAGGGCTGAAGATCGCAAAGTGGTTGCTGAAGATCCCCAGGTAGTTCCACACAGTTTATGAAGGATGTTATTTCGAGACTTCAACTTTTGTGCTAAGTTCACGAGGTGTTGGTTGAAGGATAGTGTACGGTCCAAGATGACACCAAGGTGACTGCGGCTGTTAAAAGCCAGACCTTTTTTAAAAAGTATTTTTCATGTTTGTTCTCTTCATTTAACTTATAAGGATTTACCTGAACAGCTGCAATTGAGATAAGAGAGACCACCTTGTTTAGGTTATGTATGCTAAGTTCCATGACGGAAAGAATAAAAAGAAATAACTGGAAAGCTTGCTGGATTTATGGATATTTACAGGTGTTATATTTATAAGCTATAAACATTTTTGTTCCATTGTTGTTGTTTGAGTCATTAGTCCACAGACTGGTTTGATGCAGCTCTCCATGCCACCCTATCCTGTGCTAACCTTTTCATTTCTACGTAACTATTGCATCCTACATCTGCTCTAATCTGCTTGTCATATTCATACCTTGGTCTACACCTACCGTTCTTACCACCTACACTTCCTTCAAAAACCAACTGAACAAGTCCTGGGTGTCTTAAGATGTGACCTATCATTCTATCTCTTCTTCTCGTCAAATTTAGCCAAATCTATCTCCTCTCACCAATTCGATTCACTATCTCTTCATTTGCGATTCGATCTATCCATCTCACCTTCAGCATTCTTCTGTAACACCACATTTCAAGAGCTTCCATTTTCTTTTTTTTCTGAGCTAGCCATCGTCCATGCTTCACTTCCATACAATGCCACGCTCCACACGAAAGTCTTCATAAACATCTTTCTAATTCCTATATCAATGTTTGAAGTGAGCAAATTTCTTTTCTTAAGAAAGCTCTTCCTTGTTTGTGCTAGGATGCATTTTATGTCCTCCTTACTTCTGTCATCGTTAGTTACTTTACTACTCAAGTAAACAATATCCATCTACTTCCTTTAAGACTTCATTTCCTAATCTGAAATTTCCTGCATCACCTGCTTTTGTTCGAATGCACTCCATTACTTTTGTTTTGGACTTATTTATTTTCATCTTGTACTCCTTACCCAAGACTTCGTCCATACCATTCAGCAGCTTCTCGAGATCTTCTGCAGTCTCATATAAAATAACAATATCATCAGCAAATCTCATGGTTTTGATTTCTTCTCCTTGGATTGTGATTCCCTTTCCAAATTCCTCTTTGATTTCCTTTACTGCTTGTTCTATGTAAACATTAAAAAGGAGGGGGGGATAAGCCGCAGCCTTGCCTCACTCGTTTCTAGAATGCTGCTTCTTTTTCAAAGCCCTCGATTCTTATCACTGCAGTCTGATTTTTATACAGATTGTAATTAATTCTTCGTTCTCGGTATCTGATCCCAATCACCTTCAGAATCTTAAATAGCTTGGTTCAATCAACATTATGGAATGCCTTTTCCAGATCTACAAATGCTATGTACGTGGGCTTGCCCTTCTTGATTCGATCCTCTAAGATCAGACGTGAAGTCAGGATTGCTTCACGTGTTCCTACATTTCTTCTGAAGCCAAACTGATCTTCTCCCAACTCAGCTTCAACTTGTTTTTCCATTCTTCTGTAAATAATACGTGTTAAAATTTTGCAGGCATACTAAACTAATGGTGCAGTACTTTTCACACCTGTCAGCAGTGGCTTTCTTGGGAATAGGTATAACAACATTCTGCCAAAAATCGGATGGGACTTCTGCTGTCTCATACATCTTACACACTAAATGGAATAACCTTGCCATGCTGGTTTCTCCTAAGGCAGTCAGTAATTCAGAGGGAATGTCATCAATTTCAGGTGCCTTGTTCCTATTTAGGTCACTCACAGCTCTGTCAAACTCTGACCTCAAAACTGGGTCTCCCATTTCATCACCATCAACAGCCTCTTCTTGTCCCAGAACCAAATTATCTACACCTTTACCTTGATACAACTGTTGGATATGTTCCTGCCATCTTTCTGCTTTGTCTTCTTTCCCTAGAAGTGGCTTTCCATCTGAGCTCTTAATAATCATACACCTAGATTTCCTTTCTCCAAAGGATTTTCCTGTGGGCATCATCTACCTTTCCCAGTATCATACAACCTTCGACATCCTTGCACTTCTTCTTCAGCCATTCTTCCTTAGCTACCTTGCACTTTCTATCCACTTCATTCTTTAATCGCCTGTATTCTTTTCTGCCCTCTTCATTTCTAGCATTCTTGAATTTTCATTGTTCATCAATCAGGTCTAGTATATCCTGATTTATCCACTGATTCTTAGTTGATCTTTTCTTCCTTCCTAACATTTCTTCAGCAGCCCTACTGACTTCATTTTTCATGACTATCCACCCTTCCTCCATTGTGCTCCCTCCAGCCTTTTCATTTAGCCCTTGTGCAACATGTTCCTTGAAACAGTGCCTCACACTCTTTTCGTTCAACTTGTCTAGATCCCATCTTTTTGCATTCTTTCCTTTCTTCAATTTCTTCAACATCAGATGGCATTTCATGAAAAACAAGTTGTGGTCAGAGTCCACGTCTGCTGCTGGGAAAGTTTTGCATTCCAACACCTGGTTTCTGAATCTCTGCCTAATCATAATGAAGTCTATTTGATACCTTCCAGTGTCTCCAGGCCTCGTCCACGTATACAGCCGTCGTTTGTGGTGTCTGAACCAAGTATTGGCAAGGACTAAATTATGATCAGTGCAGAATTCAACCAGCCGACTTCCTCTTTCGCTCCTTTGTCCCAATCCGTATTCTCCTACTGTATTACCTTCTCTTACTTGGCCTACCACTGCATTCCAGTCTCCCATCACAATTAGATTCTCGTCACCTTTAACATATTGTATTAAATCTTCTATCTCTTCATATATTCTTTCGATTTCCTCATCCGCTGAACTAGTAGGCATATAGACCTGCACTATTGTGGTGGGCATTGGTTTAACGACAATAATTATTTCACTATGCTGGTCGTAGTAGCTTACCCGTTCCCCTATTTTCTTATTCATTCGTAAACCAACTCCTGCATTTCCGTGTTTGTTTTTGTGTTGATAATTCGGTAGTCGCCTGACCAAAAATCCTGTTCTTCCTGCCAACGTACTTCAATTATACCAACTACATCTAACTTTAGTCTATCCATCTCCCTTTTCAGATTCTCTAACCTACCACAATGATTCAAACTTCTAACATTCCACACTCCGACTCGCAGAATGTCAGTATCCACCTTCCTGATGATCGCCCCTCTCGTGTAGTCCCCACCCGGAGATCCGAATGGGGGACTAGTTTATCTCCGGAATATTTTACCCGGGAGGAAGCCATCATCAGTACATCATTCATACAGAGAGAGCTGCATGTCCTCGGGAGTTAGTTACGGCTGTAGTTTCCCGTTGCTTTTAGCCATGTAGCAGTATCAACACAGCTAAGCCATGTTGAGTATTATTACAAGGCCATATCAGTCAATCATCTAGACTGCCACCCTTGCAACTTCCGAAAGGCTGCTACCCCCCTTTCGATGAACCATTCGTTAGTCTGATCTCTCAACAGATACCCATCCGATCTGGTTGCACCTGCGGCTCGGCTATCTGCTTCATTGGGACATACAAGCCTCCCCAGCGCAGCAAAGTCACATGGTTTGCAGGAGAGGTTTTGTTCCCTATTGAAATGCAATTATAAGAAATAAATTTCAATACAATATATCAAGTAAATAATATTACACCAGTCCTGGGACTAGTTTCAGCCACTTAGTGGCCATCTTCAGCCAAAATAAAATTAAACAGATTATGTGATAACTTAAACATATGTATACAAGACAGAGACAATGTGGCTGAAACTAATCCCAAGACTGATGTAATATTATTTACTTGATATATTGTATTGAAAAGGTGGACCCTCTTGTCAATTTATTTATTATTATCTACAGGTGTGGCAGTAATGTGTTTTATGATCATAATATTTAATTTTGTACGTTCGTTCTCTCCGTTTTTTTATTAACTCATAGTATGTTTTGTTTGGAGTCTCTGAAAATCGTGAAAGTACTGTAGTTAGTGGGGACGTAAAATTAATATTATTATTATTATTATTTGTTAGGTTCGTTGGCGAGTAAAACAATCATTATGATTGGATTGCTTTTATCACTTTTTAAACCTACTTTTCTCTCCAAAAATTACGAATACTGGCCTGAGACGCAATATTAAACTATCACTTTGTTGAAGATCTCGCCTTCTATATTAATAGCAACATCCGTGTATATTTCTTAAAGTAAATTTGTTTCCTCATTCTGAGGCGATGCAGCTCTTTAGGCAAGCCGCTGATGGAGGGGACCTGCACGTATCAGTTTTACTGCATATCAACCTTCCTGCCATTCTTAAATCTCTGGCAGTACAGTACCGGAAATCAAACTCGGGCCCCCGAGAACAGCAGCTAATTGTGCTAATCACCACGCTGGCGGACATTTTTAACTACAAAAACAGACATATAGCACGACTGATGCATGCCTGCAATGCGTGGATTGGACATGAAACTGTTCACCTATTTGTACGACATCATCAAAGCTGCAGTAAGCCTACGCTACTAAGGCGGACATTTCTTAACTACAAAACGCAGATGTACGGCATGACTTTGACGCGTTTGCATTGGTAATACAGATGAAACTATTCACAAATTTGTGCGATGGCATCGGAGCTGCAGTAAGGCTTGTACCTGCTTCGATGTGGGGTCTTGTATGCGAGAGTTACTATTTTAATTTTATTTGCCTTAAAAAGCCAGGGGGTCTAATACACGAGTAAATACGGCATGGTGAATAGTAATGTGTATCAGAGTCTTACCATTGTGTATTCTTATATCTGCCTGAAAAATGAAGTTTCTCCATGCGAGCTAGTTATCTTATTTCCTTTTGAAGCGCTTTTGTACATATTTCTCACTAATGTCCATATCTGTCATCCCTCTTGAAAAACTTATAACTTAGGCTCGAATGATAGTTTTGTTATGTTAGCAAGGTAATCTGGCTTGAAGTCTCGCATGCCATACAAGAAAGAAGATGTCCCACCTTTACTAGTACTGACTTGACCCATTCCTAAGAAATGTAATTCTTCCAGTAAATTCTTCAAATTGGAATACGGGGTGGACTGGATCTTCATCACAGGTGCAGGCTTCTTGGTGGTCTGAGTATGCCACACAAGAATCTACAAAGAAAAGTACCATTCACCATCAAGTTGGAATAGACTCAAAGTACTGAAACTCAATCAAACCTGAACTGAAGAGAATATATTTATGATTATTGTAAATAGACACCACAGGCATAAATTATTTTAGTGGGAGGCAAAAGTGATGCTTTATTCAAATGGATTATTTAATTTTTACAAATAAATACTAGCAAAGAGCCAGAAACCACCAACTCTACTTTTGTAACAGAGATGTGAAAGGAAATAAAAAAATATGGTGGCACTTTGCTTCAAAGGTACAGCAATAAGGGATGAGGATAGCACAAATTCATGTAACTTTTTTAATATGTTGTCAAGGATTTAGGAATATGATCTACATCATTAGAAACACAAAAACAGCAATAGTTACCAGCATACAATGCAACAAATTGGGAGAAATTAACTGTTAGTTACCAATTACAATTCTGAAGAAGAAGATGATTAGAATATCATTTATTCAGAAATAAAGTCATACAAGTACTCTTTAATGTTAAATGCATATTTCTTGTCCAAAATCATTAGGATGTACCCATTTCTAGTGAAGACATAATAGACATAAGCCATGTAGCAATTCCCCCGCTCTCAGCAGAACAGATGGCCATTACATCTCCACCAATTCCTTTACAGTCAGGTTAACAAGGCATGAAAAAAAAACCCCAATAAAAAACCACAATGCACTGTAGTTTCCCAGGTTGGTAAAATACGAATTATAACGCTTAGAAACACAATAACATACCTGTAAAAAACAAACAAACAAATATATCAATTATTGTTCAGTACAACGTGTGTCACTGGAAGTAACACACGAGAAACTAAGGTAAGTACAGTAAACTTCATTTATTTCTTTGGTAGCTCTATTTTAAAGTCTACATACCATATACATCATTATAGACCGTTATGCCTTTCAGCGCTCAGTCTGCAAGCCCTGTGAATGTACAAAACGTTGCCACAATCCTCTATTAGCAACTAGTGCTGTGGCCTCATTTAGTTCTACGCCTCTTATCTTTAAATCGTTAGAAAATGAGTTTAACCATCATCGTCTTGGTCTCCCTCTACTTCTCTTACCCTCCATAACAGAGTCCATTATTCTCCTAGGTAACCTATCCTCCTCCATTCGCCTCACATGACCCACCACCGCAGCCGGTTTATGCATAACGCTTCATCCATCGAGTTCATTCCTAACTTAGCCTTTATCCCCCCCCATTTCAAGTACCCTCCTGCCACTGTTCCCACATATTTGTACCAGCAATCATTCTCGCTACTTTCATGTCTGTTACTTCTCATTTATGAACAAGATATCCTCAGTCCACCCAGCTTTCGTTCCCATACAGCAAAGTCAGTCTGAAAACAAACCAGTATAAAGATAGTTTCGTCTGGGAGCTGACTTCCTTCTTACAGAATACTGATTGCAACTGTGAGTTCACTGCACTGTGGTCTGAAACCACACCGGTTTTCTCATCCAACTTCCTCTCAACCACTGATCACACCCTCTCTTCCAAGATGCCAGTGAATACTTTGCCTGGTATACTGATCAATGTGATACCGCGATAGTTGTTGCAATCCTTCCTGTTCCCTTGCTTATAGATTGGTGCAATTACTGCTTTTGTCCAATATGAAGGTACCTTACCAACACTCCATGCTAATCTTATCACTCTATGAAGTCATTTCATCCCTGCCTTCACACTATACTTCACTATTTCAGGTCAAATTTCATCTGTTCCTGCTGCATTATGACAATGTGGAGTTTATTTACCACCTTCTCCCCTTCCTCAAGCGTAATTTCACCAACATAATTTTCCTCCTCCCCATGAGCTCGGTTGTTCGCGACACCACCAGGAAGATTTCCTTTTAAGTTGAGAAGATTTTCAAACTATTCCCTTCACCTGTCCAGTGAGTCCCTGGGATCTATGAGTTCACCTGAATTACCCAAAACACTGTTCATTTCCTTTTTCCCTCCCTTCCTAAGAGTCTTTATTACTGTCCAGAAAGGTTTCGCTGCTGCTTGACCAAGCCTTTCCAGGTATTACCAAAATCTTCCCACAACTTCTTTTTGGATTCAACAACTATTTGTTTCGCTCCGTTTCTTTCATCTACGTACAATTTCCTGTCTGCATCAGCCCTTGTTTGGAGCCATATCTGATAAGCCTTCTTTTTTAAGTTTACAAGCTGCTCTCATTTCATCATTCGACCAAGATGTTCGCCTTTTCCCATCTTTACACACAGTTGTCCCTAGGCATTCCCTTGCTGTTTCTACTGCAGAATCCCTGTATGCCACCCATTCTCTTTCTATATCCTGAACCTGCATACTGTCCACCGTTCGGAACTTCTCACTAATCATATCCATGTACTCCTGTCTAATTTACTCGTCCTGGAGATTTTCTATCCTTATTCGTTTGCAGACAGATTTCACTTTCTCTATCGTAGGCCTGGAGATTTTCTGAATTGGAAGTCGGTTATGATATAGTCTATTATGGATCTGGTACCCCTACCCTCCAATGTGTAGAGGTGAATAGCCTTATGCTTGAAGAATATATTTGTAACTCCTAAACCCATACTACCACAGAAGTCCACCAAACGCTTCCCATTCCTATTAGTTTCCATATCTTCCCCACATTTAGCATCAAGTACACTTTATAATCTCCTATCTCTTCCTCGTTATCTCCCCTTACCCGAATATCATTTACTCCTAGCACATTCAGATGCATCCTCTTTGCTGACTCAACCAGTTCTACTTTCTTCCATAAGCCCCATTAATAGTGATAGCTCCTCATTGAATTCCATTTCGTTCGCCAAATTGTTTCCAAGGAGTCCCTCGCCTGTCAAATGGGAGTGGCACTCCGTTACTCCCAGAGGTCCGAGGCTTGCTTAAAATGTGAGCTCAGTAAATTCGTGAAGCAGGATGCTACCCTACTTACTCAGAGTCCAAGTAAGGATTTCTCCTGTAACGGGTTAGGGACCACCGGTGGATTGTTTAATCCTAGCCGCATGAGCACAAGGAGGGCCATGACTCAGAATATGTCCGAGATGCCCACTCCCATTCCGTAGCATTCCTTGCATAATTTCCCACTGTTAATTTACTAATTTCCCTAATCTATTGAATTTCATATACTGTCACAATTGAATTTCATGTACAGTCACTCAACAGTGAATAATTTAACATTGTGAGAGGGCAATATTCATAAAATGTCATTAAACAATTAATTCAGGCAGATTCACATGAAATTAGCACAACTCTATACAATAAGCAGATACTGCAACATGAAGCAAGTAAGCCTAGCTGTGGATTTTCTCTTACGAACCATATTTAGAAAAATGCATTTTGTTTTCTTAGACATGAATGAGTTTTATAGTTTTTTCAAAACAATGACTAAATCCCAGACAATTTTTGTTCATGACTGCTGGATAACACTACAATCTAATCTACAGTACTTCTGAAAAGTAATTCTAGAAAAAGCTTAGACTTTTGGCAAGTGTGGTGTGGGAACCTCCATGAAAATATAAATGTGGTGGGTGTTACAATGGTAAGAAAGGTTTCTTCATAACTTAAGATCTAAGAAAGGCCTATATATGGGGGCCAAGTCAAATGGAAACTTGAAATACTGTATATATATTTTCATTTTCTTTTATTGCGGTAAAGTGGTACACAACTGTATCATTTTTCTACGTAGCCTCCATAATGTTCAATGAAAATCCCCCAGCGCTTAACAAAGAGCATAGATTTCTCTAGGAAAAAATCCTTTGGTTGTTTGTGTGCCACCTTTGCACCACTGCTATCCTTCGTTTTCATTTTCTTCCAGTGCCTACTTGAGTAGCCCAAACTTGTGGTAATCAATAGAGGTGGTCCGGAGAATATGGTAGATACAGAAGACACTCAAAATGCAGGTCTTGGATGGTCGGTATGACCCGAGCATTGCCATGTAACTAGAGAGACAAACATCACCAAAGTGAATCTTAATTCGTTGTCAGTAGAAGTGAGGAACATTCTCAGCTATTTGGATGGTTACACTGCAAACGAATGTAAGAAAATACTACACTTCAGATTTTCCATTTAAATCATTTTAAACATACACACACGCGCGCGCGCGCCAATTGACGTTTTGGAACACTGCTTCAAATAGTTGCTTATATTTCCCATTGATGGCATACAAATGCAGGGAAATTTGGTATATTAAACAATGAATGATTTATCGATTTCAAAGCTTAGTATGGATGGTTTGAAATAATTTGGTTGATATATTCTAAATCAGAGATCAAACTTGTAGAGCTTGTTTGCAAGATATGAACATGGCTTCCTCCATGCATTACTGAAGCTATAGGCTTAAAAGGCTTAATAATTCTGAAGAAATTTAGATTGCCTTGGGCGATACAGTTGTACGGGATATTTCAGATTTTGAAAACATTATGCTGATTCATGCAGATTCAGTTTAATTTACAGGAAGATAATTCCAGTAGATGCAGAAAGGCCTCTTTATTTCTTGGCTTTCAAGAAAATACACCAGTATTCAACAATTTTGTTTTGTGTTGATGGGAAAAATGTACCCCAATAATCTGGACAGCCATACATGACTACTCTTCTAGAAGATTCCACAAACTGCTTACTTTACACAATTTTTCACTCCATTTTTCTTTCCCTCCTTGTGAATGAAATTAATATACACTGCCTGAAATAAAAAATTAAAAAAATATAAAATTGAAGCACCCAGAAAGGAAAGAGGAAACAAAATGAGACTTCTCATGTTGAGAGGGTATGTGATGTTATTTCAGTGATTACAAAATCGAGTGAAATTTACAAAGAACTTGGCTGTACAAGCCCACTTATCAGTATCTCATTGTCTTCTGCCTGAATGCATGCACTGATTTGGTTGGAAAGGGTATCATAAAGCTGTTGTATACTCTCCTGAGGCAAGCTGGCCCACAACTGTTGTAACTCGTCCTTGATATCTTGGATACTGGCACCGGGACGAAGTTGAAGTCCGAGCTGGTCCCACACATGTTCTATCAGGGATAGCTCTCCTTCAACATAACGCAGACAGCTCATAGAGGCACATGGTGTGCGTGCACAAGCACTGTCCTGAGAAAAAAAATAGCACCTCGATACTATTGCATGAGAGGTAACGCGCAGGATGTCTGTGACATACTGTTGTGCCAACAGAGTTCCCCCAACGAATAGCAGCCATGACCTGAAGTCATACCCAAAGCCTCCCAACATCATGGTGCCTCCCCAAAACTTCAGAAGAAAGGAACCTCTCTCTCCCCAGGTTGCCGCCATACAGACGATGATCATCCGGGGTAGTGCAGAACCGTGATTCATCGCTGAACACAATGAGATGCCATTCATCAGCAGTCCATGCTTCCCGGTCACAGCACCACTCCAAATGCAGTCGTTTGTGTTGTGTTAATGGCAGCCTACCCTAGTCCGGCTGCTGCTAGTCTCTGACTGTTGGTGCGGGATGACACAGAATGTTGCAGGGAGTACATTACTTGTTATCGGATGGCAAGTGCAGATGCGAAGGGGTTACACAGTGCTGGTGAACAATACGGCGATTCTCCCTTCTGGTGGTCAGACGGGATCGACCAGAACCTTGATGTCGAGTATGCCCGTCCTCACGTTCCCATGCAGTCCAACATTGGCCACCGTCACATCCAAATGCCCCACAAATCTGGATATTGCATGATTTGACCTGCCGGCCAAATGGAGACCCACAATGAGGCATCTCCGTGTCCTCTACAGTAATCACTCAACATCTGATTCTGTTCATGCTCCTTATATACCCTAGCAGGCCTGGTAACAACACTAAACACAAACAACTCAAATGCATGCTGGTGACCGTTCTACCTGTTGCAACCCCTTAGCAAAATTTACGAGTCAAGTCACACTCTTAGACAATGAATTGGAGGTTGCACTTGACCATGTGCGACCGGAAGGAATCAGGAGGAATGACTTTGACCGCCATTTTGAAAACTTCGACCAAGCTGAATATTCAAAAATTATTAATTTCTATTTTGCTTAGTTCACTGAGTGTTAATTTTTTAATCAATAAATTGAATAGTTTCAGCCACAAATATGTTCGAATACATGTTCATTATATCATATAAATGGAGTAATTAGGTTGTAATTTTATGGTTTTCATTGCAAAATATTAGAGAGTTTTTGACAGAGGTTTTAACTACATATTAATGTGTATTTAAATTCTTTTGAATAAATTGAGATGGGCCCAATGGGTATGTCTGCTTTATGTATTTTGGGAAGAGCCCTAACTGTTGGTAATTTAGGGTTCATATTAATCATATTTTTTTTTTTTGCTAGGGGCTTTACGTCGCACCGACACAGATAGGTCTTATGGCGACGATGGGATAGGAAAGGCCTAGGAGTTGGAAGGAAGCGGCCGTGGCCTTAATTAAGGTACAGCCCCAGCATTTGCCTGGTGCGAAAATGGGAAACCACGGAAAACCATATTAATCATATTAATCAATTTAGAAATTTCATCTTAATTTAATAAGAATTGAGGTTTTTCTTACTAATGGTAAATTTGTCACTCTGTAAAAAAAAAAGTTCTGTTTTCTTAATATGGTCAGTTTTATTCACGATTCCTGTTCTATTACCTTTATCTGCCTTAATAATAAATTATCCTTAATTTTTTGTTTTAAATTGTTCAATTTTTGTTGCTCATTGTGTTATCTCAAGTGGTCACCGTATTGGCCTTCAATGCAGAGGGCCTGAGTTAGATTCCCAGCCAGAGTTGGATATTTTAATCTGAAATGGTCAATTCCCTTGGGTCAGAGTCTTTAAATTTGTGATGTTCCCAAGATTCCTGCAACTCTTGCACTACATATGACACTATCTTCCACATCAAAACACAGTTTTCCTACCCCTGAAAATGTTATTTGTCATCCCTAGTGGAAGGAACATGATATCCAACTAGGGTAAGAGCTCTTGCCGCAGTTGCGTGATAACGGGAAAAGGCCTTGAATTCTTGAACTTCACAGGATAAGTTGCACCTTCGGGGAGCAAGCCGTTAACCTCAGAAATGCTCAGGTTTGCTTGCCGGTTAGCAGTCAGACTGCGATATTAAACAATGAGCCTGTTTGTGCTTATATTTCGCATTCCATTCACAAGTTAGAAATATATTTAGTGTTTTAGTTGTAAAGCGAAGGGTAGCGAATATCTGTCGCGTGATAGCCTACATCTGGAACATAATCATGTGAAATTGACCAGCCTGGTGCATATTTGTCTTGTGATGGCCTAATTATGGATACGGAAAAAGTTGTGAAATTCCTTACTAATGAAGATAAAATTAAAGTCTGTCAGCAAGTCCACTGGCATCCACATCTTGAAGTGCTCAGTTGGCGTGAATGTTGAAACTCGCACCTTCCAGTTTCGACTTGATCACTCGAGTCTGTCTTGGTCGGTCAAAGTTTTGTTCAATTCAAAATGGTGGCCAAAGTGATTCTGTTGCAGTCGAACATGGCCATGTATAACCTCCAATTCATTGTCTAAGTGTGCGACCAGAAAAATAATGTTTAATAACCCAATGGTCCAAAATAAAAGTCTTCTACTAACATTTGTTTTAGAAAGAGTGTGATCTGCAATAATACTTTGATATATTTATGGGCCCCATTCAAATGTTCTCATATTTGTTCAGCGTTTTTAACAATTTTCAGTGCACTATTGTTATATACCCAAGTGAAGTAAGGTTTCATATTTGTTCTTTCGTGGTTTTCACACATTTTAATACTCTCTACTCGTACAGTTTTCACTGTACCCGCGGATATACGATGTAAAGTCTCCTTATGTCGGAAAAAAACTTATCTCGAGTTTCCATATCCCTGTTGGATAGTTTTTATTCATGTATTCAGTAGTACGTTTTCTCGCATGATACGTTCCTTTTCCTTGTCCCCTGCAGAAACATCTTAACGAGGTTTTACTGTATATGGCCTGATTCCAGTCGAAGAATGGGCCAGGAATGGAATGGTGCCTCATTTAACTCCAAGTATTGGAACTGCACCGGCTGGAAGGCCTGACAGTAGTAATAGTGACTATAATAGTTTCTGCTTGGAAATGCTTATAAACAGACAATGATTTCTCTCTCGCCGGACATAGAAATCTTGATTTTTCAACTCATAACAGTGTGGTGAGTTTTTGTTCGGATCCACTGCATGAAGGTCTATGTACACGCAATTATACTCAATAATGAAGAGGAGTAAGAATAAACCAAGAAATGTACAAGAGGCTCAAAGAATTAATAATTAGCACACAATATGCACATACACTGTTTTTTGATAGCGAAGCACAATGATAACATTCTCTTATTGCTGTTTTAAACCAACTACAATAGTATGATAGTAACTGGACCCACATGGTCAAGACATGTACAGTAAGTATGGCAGCTCCACTTTGGCGACACCATTCCCCGTAATTTTTGCTGACAGCAGGCATGAAACGCGCACCCCCATGTCGCTCCCCTACCATGTGACATCGTAGCCGAAGCCCCTCTCACTCACATCTTCTCCTGCCCAATACCCTCTTCCGCTTTAGTCTGCTCAAAAGTTGGCCTGAAATATATTTTTTTCTATAAGCTTGTTTTAATTTGGGTCAAAAATCACAGCACATTTATGACTGGCTCTTAACAGACTACAGCAAATATTTCTCAGACCAAGTGAGTTGGCTACATAGTTTGGATCACATAGCTGTGAGCATGCCCTCAGGAGATGGTAAGATTTGAACCCCACTGACAGCAGCCCTGAAAATAGTTTTCCATGGTTTCCCAATTTCACACCAGGCAAATGCTAGGGCTGTACCTTAACTGAGGCCACGGTCGCTTCCTTCCCAATCCTATCTCATCACCATAAGACCTATGTGTGTGGGTGCAACGTAAAACAAATAGGAAAAAAGAAAATCGCAGAATAAATTTTGTAATTTCCCTTCACTCCACCACACCCAAAAATCTCATACAATCTTGATTCCGCAGATAAAAACAAAATGCAACAAGAATCAACACAGAGAACACTCATATGAGCACGTCAACTGCAATAATTTGTCAAATGATCAATGGACTTATTTTTGAAAAATGAATGACAAAAATCAGAATATAGATTATTTAAAGCAAATTTATGGTGTGGCCTTTAACACCCAATATTCAGCTTTTGGTAATACACTCATTACGTAACGGTTCTTATTTTTTACTTGCTTAACGTCGCACTAACACATTGAAGGTTTTTGGCAAATGGATGGAAAAGGGACCGGATTGGGAATGTAGTGGCTGTGACCGTAGTTAAGGTTAGCCTGGTCCAAAAAAAGGGAAAACACAGCAAACCATCTTCAGGGCTGCCAACGGTGGGAATCGAGCCCACTATCTCCCAAATGCAAACTCATAACTGTGAACCCTAACCCCAAGGCAAATTTGCTCAGTTTTCCGTAACTGTACCCCTCTTCTTGTACTCAAGTGGTTGTATACGCATATCCTCAAATGTTGAACGTGCTCCAGAATGAAGCAGCCACAATAGCTTTATCGCTGGCTGCAATGATGTCTTCAAGCTGGGTTTTCAAAGGGTTGTTTGGACTGTGAAGTAGACAGTAGTGGATGGCTCAAAAGGGCAGTGGGTCACGTGCCCCACCAGCTAACTATTATTTTATGGTTATAAGTGTAATGACACTCTGAATGATGATGCATCCAGTTTTAATACTAAGTGCAGCATGCAGACAGTGAGGCAATGTTTTCATGTGATGCGTAGTTTGCTTCCTCTGGCTTGTTGGCCAGTCAAACTAAGCCTCTGCCCTTCTCTGCAGACTCTTTCTTGGGTAAGTTTGGTTCGCGCCTGCATAGAACCTACTATTACTTAACATCCACAGAATGGGAAATATGGGCATTAGCAAAGCCAGCCTTTGCGAAGGAAAATACACCAAGGCTTGCCACGCTGAGTCTGACATCTGTTTGAAATGTAAGTGTTGCAAATCTGTTGCCTGAGAAGCCTGTTAGGCTGGCAAATGAATTAGTCAATAACCTAAATTACATAATATTTAGTGTGGTACAATTAAAATTAAATGTGTCATACACAGCGTGTGGATATATATAGTATGAGGGCGGATCAAATAAAAACAGGATTTTATTTTGTATTTAAATTCATTTATTGAAAAACACAAGGCAATTACATTATTTTTCCACATAGTTTCCTGGTTTGGAAATGCATCTGTCCCAGCGTATGGGCAGCTTTTCGATGACCTCATCGCAAAAAGAACAGGATTGTATCACCAGCCAGTTGCGCACAAAGTCTTTCACACACCCGTCATCTTCAAATGGTTGCCCTCCTAGAGCTTCTTTAAGCGGTCCGAACAAATGGAAATCGCAGGGCGATAAGTCCGGGCTGTAAGGAGGATGATCAAGTGTAGTCCAGTGCATTTCCTGTAGCATGGAGACAGAGCTGCAGTATGGGGCCGTGGAATGTCATGGAGGAGGATGACCTGTTGAATAGGTTGGTCTCACTGATCGAAAAAAAAATTACTGTTGCAAAAACCTTGCCAGCTGACAGTCGAGTCTTGGGCTTTCACTGGTACTGCCTCCCCTTTCTTCCGCCACTCCTTACTGGCTTGTTACGATTCGGGAGTGTAGTGGTGGACCCAAGTTTCGTCGCAGGTGACGATCCAACTCAAAAATGCATCACCTTCTTCTGCAAACCTTGCTGTAAGCCACTGACAGACCTCCAAACTTCTCAACTTCAGGTTTTCGGTCAAAACGTAAGGGAACCATATGGAACACAGCTTATGGAACTGTAGATCATTTGTGATTACTTGACAGCTCCCATCATAACTGATTCCGACTTCTGCAATTTCTGATACTCTCGCCTGTCGATCGTCATCGATAATATCTTTAACCGCACAAATGTTTTAGTCTGTAACGCTGGTCCGAGGACGGCAATCGTGTTGCTGATTTTCCACACGTTCTCGTCCTTCCTTGAACTTTTTATGCCAGGCAAACACACGCGTCCTTGACAATATTTGATCACCAAACTGTGCAGTCAATATCTGGCAAATTTCCGCTGCTGTAACTCCTTTACGAGCAAGAAATTTTATAATTATGCATTGCACAGTGGAGGGATGCACCTGTTGTTTCCAACATCATGAGCGTTACTGACGAAACGGCGGGAAACGTCTAACAGCACGCTCTCCCCACTCCTAACGGTCCCGCCTAAGCATAGCAGAAGTGCGGGGTCAGTCCTACCAACTGTTGATATTCAGGAACAAAAATCCTATTTATATTTGATCGACCTTCGTATTTCAATAAAGAGAGACATAAGGAAATCACAGATGTACTCGTAGATATGATTAACCTGTAGGTGACATATGAAAAATTTGTATTCTTCTAAAACACTCAAATTCTGTGAGTAATATTCTAAACATACCATATTCGCAACTGTCCTTAATTGAAAAGGCGGATTAAAGACACTCGGTCGACCAGCACCTCATTTTAAGACTAGAATAAGTGGGGCAATATAATGGCGTAGTTCACAGCAAGGGGTGTATATAGAACATAAATGCTTGCACGGCTGAGTCAAATAATGCGTTTTTCTGTTTTCTGTGCATGCTATTCAACTTGACTTGGACGAAAGCTGGAGTAACAGATCCCAAACATCTGAAAGACGAGTAACAAACATGATGATCAGGTTAGGAAAAACAGTGTATGCACTTGTTTACTTGTGCGTGTTTAGTAAGAATGTAAATTTGTGAAAAAGTAGTGCCCCTCTGCCAGTCCACCTCAGAAGCCGCTGCTGGAAATATATGCTCAAGATCTTGAATTGCACCACATTTGCAGTCAGCATTCAGTGTATAACCCCATAACAAGATCATATGCTGCACAAGGATAAATTATAAGAACACAAAAGGAAATATCTCAACAGCAAACGGAGATGTAAGAAGGTTGTAGGAGAAGAAAAGAAGAAGAGTTGGAAGGAATTTACACAAAAAATGGAAGTGGATGTAAGTGGCAGTAAAAGGATGCTGTATGGACTTTTAAGAAGAGGACAGAAAGAGTTACCACAAAGCTAGTGAAAAAGGAAGATGGGGAACTGTTAACATACCCAGAAGAGATAAAGAGAAGATGGAAGGAGTATTTTGATAAGCTATTGAATGTGAACAACTGTAAATGGGAGATAGAAGCAATACAGTGTGAGGACTCAACAGATGATGACAAAACAATTCGAAGGTGGAGTTAGCGGTACAAAAGATTAAGATGGGAAAGGCAACAGGGATGTATGAAATCGGTGTGGCTGCTGGACCTGTTGGTTTGCAATGGTTGTACCGATTACTAAAGTGTATGTGGAAACACAAATGTGTACCAGAAGAATGGAAAAAAAAGGATAATACCACCAGTGTTTAAGAAAGGGGACAGGAAAGTTTGTGGTAACTACAGTATAGAGGAATCACACTTATATCACAGGTAGTTAAAATGCAGGGTGCGCACAAATGATTGGAGCGGTTTCAAAACATTCCTGTTTGTTTATTATTTGTTGTAACATTACAAAATTATATAGACAGAGTGGAAAACTCACAAAGTTTTGTTATGAGCCTACAAGTGCTCGATATGTGCTCCATGAGCGAGTCTACACACATCAACTCTATAGTCAAGTTCGTCCCACACCTGACGTAGCACGTCGCTGTCAATTTGACCAAAGGCGTTGATGATGCGGACCCGCAGTTCTCTTAGATTAGCCGGTAATGGTGGTGTAAAAACTGCGTCCTTCACATAACCCCATACGAAGAAGTCGCAAGGGGTGAGGTCAGGAGAGCGTGGAGGCCATGAGGACGTGATGTTCATTCCCGATACGACCGATCTGGAAGTGTGCTGTTCAACAAGTCATGAACATCAACATGGAAATGAGGTGGATCATCATCCTGTTGGTAGAGTTCATGCCATCGGTCTCCAACTATGGCACGAGCCAATTCTCCAGCATATCCAGGTAGATGTGCCCCGTAATTGATTTTTCAGCGAAGAAGAAGGGACTGTTAACTTTAAATTTCAAGATGGCACAGAAAACATTGAGCTTGGGAGAGTCACGAACGTGCTGCACACAGGTACGGTGATTTTCAGTCCCCCAAATTCGTACATTGTGCCTGTTAACTTTACCACTAAGAAAAAGTGCTGCCTCATCATTGAAGACAAGGTTGTCACAAAATTTATCATCTTCCATACGCTCCTGAAGACTTGTACAAAACTCAAAACGGTTCACTTAGTCAGCCGGCGACAATGCTTGGAGCAGATGCAAATGGTAAGGGCGCATCTGCAATCTTTTCCTTACGACTTTCCAAACGGTCGAACGAGGCATGTTCATTTCCCTGCTCGCTCGACGAGTTGACTTTAGCGGGCTATGTTCAAAATTGTGTCACACACGTTCAACCGTTTCTTGAGACACACTAGGCCGGCCTGTTGAATTCCCCTTGCACGGATCGGATATCCCGAGGTTTTGAACTGTTCATACCATCGGTGAATGGAGTTGGCACTGGGTGGATCTTTCCGATACTTTGTCCTAAAGTTTCGTCGCGCGGTTGTCACAGATTGGCTGGAATTAAATTTCAGAACAACATACGGTTTTTCACTGTTAGTCGCCATCTTTGCAACTGTTGAAGTAGAGGACGCATCATGTCTGCCGGATGTTGCAACTGTTACGCTCTTGTGGGCGTTGGGGGAAGCACAATATATGGAGGGCTATTCAAACAAACAAAACAAAATTTTGAGGGATACTTGCCTTACAACATCAAACACCATCACCATATCTCTAATAATATGGCTAGAAATAATTGACAAAACTGCTCAAATCATTTGTGCACATCCTGTACTGCAAAGGATATTAGAAAACAGAATGAGAAGAAAGATTGAAGGAGAGTTACAAGAGGAACAGTATGGTTTCAGGAGTGGAAGATCTACAGTGAACCCAATATCAGCATGAGACAGCTGATAGAAAAGAAATAGGAATATGGAAAGGATCTGGTCATGACTTTCATAGATATAGAAAAGGCATATGTTGGAAATAGTGCAAGCAATGTACAATAACTATGTTAGCAGAGTACTGACCCCAGTTGGAAAGACAGAATGGTTTAGGAATAAGATGGGACTAAGACAGGAGAGTGTGCTGTCACCTCTTTTGTTTATTATGGTCATGGACGAAATTGTAAAGGAAACTTTTTTTTTGCTAGTTGTTTTACGTCGCACCGACACAGATAGGTCTTACGGCGACGATGGGTCAGGAAAGGGCTAGGAGTGGGAAGGAAGCGGCTGTGGCCTTAATTAAGGTACAGCCCCAGCATTTGCCTGGTGTGAAAATGGGAAACCACGGAAAACCATTTTCAGGGGTGCCGACAGTGGGGTTCGAACCTACTATCTCCCGAATACTGGATACTGTAAAGGAAACAAAGGAAGCCTATGGCGATAAAGAGTTGAAGATACTGCTATTTGCAGATGGTGATGTGATCTGGGGAAAGAACAGCAAAGAAGTGCAACAATAACTAGATGTACTGAATGAAAATAATTGAGAAGTATGGCATGAAAATCAGTACAGAGAAAAGCAAGACTATGGTGATGTCGAGAGGGGAAAGGCAAGGTAAGGAAAGGGCACTGTGAAAATTGGAAGTCAGAGTCTGGAAATTGTGGACAGCTTTAAATACCTAGTAAGTGAATTAATGCAAAATGCTAGGGTGGACATGGAGATTAGCAGGAGGGTACATCAGAGTAATGCATTCTACCAAAGTGTAACAAAACTTGTTTGGAGCAAAGAAGTACCAAGGAAAAGTAAAGAGATAATGTACAAAATGTACCCATACTGACTCAGACAGCAGAGATTAGGACCTTGACTAGCAGGCAAGGGAGTACAATTCAAGCCAGTGAGATGAAATTCCTAAGAAGTATGATAGGAAAGACAAGAAAAGACAGAGTGAGAAATGAAGATGTTAGGAAGGAAGTTGGGATAGGAAACCTAAATGAGAGAGTTGAAAAGATTAAACTAAGATGGTTTGGACATGTAAAGAGGATGGAGGAGAATATAATTACAAGACAGATGCTGGAGGCAAAGTGCGAGGGTAAGAGAGCAAGAGGAAGAACTAGAACACGGTGGATTGAATCAGTGAAGAGCAGCATAAGAAGATGAAATTTAGACTGGGACAAGATCGTGGAAGAGGAATGGTGGAAGGAAAGAGGAAGATGGAGAAGTGTCATCAATACATTGACCTGGCAGGAGCTGGACAAGGGGAAACGATGATGAAGTACTTTTCTCATGATAGACTTCGAAAACCTATACGCCTATCACTCCGAAAACTGCTTTCCTGTGAGGTAAAGCACGTCATTACTTCTACGTTAACCTTCCTGTCTCTCAGCATTGTGAAAATAGCCTAACAAATAAAACAACTGAGCATGTGTCCGACTTCATGGCTAAATGGTTAGCGTGCTGGCCTTTGGTCACAGGGGTCCTGAGTTCGATTCCTGGCAGGGTTGGGAATTTTGTATCGTCTTCATCATCATTTCACCCTCATCGCAACGCGCCTACGGGAGTCAAATCTAAAGATCTGCATCTGGCGAGCCGAACTTGTCCTCTGACACTCCCGGCACTAAAAGCCATAAGCCATTTTCACTGAGCATGAAACACAAAATCTCTTCCAGCCATTTTTATTTTAACACGACGTTAAGCAGGTTAATGGGAGAGTGCTACGTTAAATTAATGGAGAGTTTAATGGCCCGTTAATGTTAACGAAAACGAAGGTTGATGAAACAACCATTCTTTTAAAAATTCCGTTAAAGCAGTTTAACCTGATGTTAAATCCTTAATGGAGTTCAACAAAATCAGCCCTTAAAGTAGCTCCCTCTGTCGTAGAGTGTCGACCTCCAGATTCCCGCATCGCATGTTCAAACTCGACAAAGGTAGTTGGATTTCTGAAAGGTGGCAAAATGTTCCTTTCAGCACTACATGTCATACAATGTTGCCACGTAAAAGATCTCTGGTGACACATTTGGTGTTTATCTAACAAAATTAGTTAAAAGTTCTGCCACAGTTCGCCAAACAAAGATTCATTTCTCTGCCACCATGTACAGTACGACAAAACATCAAAACTGACATGTAGGCAGCCTAGATGGAGTCAAATCGAAATGCCTGTATGGTAGCTGAGGCCACAACATGATTATTTCTATTCACCAGACTTGACACTGAAAAGCTTCCAAAGTGCAAAAATTTAAATGTACTAAGTAGCTTATATGATGACATACTTTGAGACAATGACTCAAAATGTAAGTTCTGACAGTGATTAAAAATACGGGGAGTCTCTGTGGCTCAGGCGACAGCCTCTCACCGCTGAGTTCCATGGTTCAAATCCCGGTCACTCCATGTGAGATTTGTGCTGGACAAAGCGGAGGCGGGACAGGTTTTTCTCCGGGTACTCCGATTTTTCCCTGTCATATTTCATTCCAGCAACACTCTCCGATATCATTTCATTCCTGACCCAGTCGAATAACTGGAAACACGCTGTGGATTTTCATTCTCATTAAAATTATGATGGCTATTCGCTCACCTGTCCCATCCCCACACTCCTGAAGTATGATTTCCCCATTGAATCATCATGGACAGTGACTACCAAATAGCCTATTATGGAAATCTGAAATGTGCAATAAATTGACTTTTCTCTTATACCTTTATCAGTGTCTTTAAAACGTAAGCACAATTTACTTAGAGGGTGGGGATTATTTGAGTAAATACCAACAGGACACCATTTACCTGCATGTACAATTTTATATTACCGTATTTATGCGAATAATACCCGCACATTTTTAAAAAAAATTTGGGGCACGAAATTGGGGTGCGGGTTTTATTTGCATCAATATTGGCATTACTTTTTTCAAAATCAGTCTTTCTAAATTTAGGGTGCGGGTAAATACCCATATTTACGTGAATAATACCCGCACATTTAAAAAAAAAATTGAGGCACGAAATTGGGATGCGTTTTTTTGCGTCAAAGTTGACATTGATTTTTTTCAAAATAAGCCTACCTAAAGTTAGGGTGCGGGGATTATTCGGTGGCGGGGATTATTCGCGTAAATACGGTATGTTAATTAATTTGGTTAATTCATTGGTTATCACTAACATAATAGTAAAGTGAGGCAAAATCAGAATAAAGTACTTACCTGAGTACAAGAATTTCCTTTGGGTTCTATATCTTCCAAAGTCAACCCCAGGCTTCTAAGAAACTGATCTTCTTCATAACCAGCTTTGTATGGCATAGTGGCATTAGGGTGAAGAAGTAAAAATTCTATATTAACTGCAAATCCAGCCATGTCCACAGGAAACTTGCGCTTAGATGGCCAAGAATCGAAGAAGCCCGCAACTTTCCCCTGAAACAAGTAATTAAATACCATACAAAATTGTTTTACTGACCATATGAATACCACAAACAGGTAAGAATTTTGTAGTAAAATAAAGTTTCTTTGTCCTTACTACTCATTCATTCTCTTCACTGTCAAGAATCCCATCTAATGAAACAAGATAATGAATACCGAAGACAAAAATTTTGGTTCAGTCGAATAATTTTCTTCTCACCAATTTACACATACATTATAGGTTATAGAAGTTCTGTTAAACAAATCATAACTTTATAGAAAATTTCAGTTACAAACACAGAAACTTGGTCCTGCCTCGAGGATAAAATCAGAATAACAAATTTAGTCCTAAATTGCAGAGCATTTTTCAAAATAACTCTAAAAATCCATAATTCAACTGTACTGAAGTATCTACAGTAATTGATAAAGCAAATGATTAGTGTTGTCCTAAACAGCATAGCCAAATATTCAAGGGAGTAGAGTTCTGTTGATGTGCAAAAGCCTACCGGTCTCTCTTTTGCATGATAAAAGTGCAAGCAAACTTGAACTTTCAGACGACTGTTTGATATTACAATCATAGCAATGGTGCAATGAGTATTCCAAGGAATCCAAACCATAAGAACAAAACTTTAATTTTTAAAATCCCACTGACATAAGTTGAGACCTTTGCAAGAAAGCACAGGCATTTGCATAGTCATTTGAATTAACCAAGAGGGTAGTTTGGGTTGGCTTAAAAGATGTACAAGTAGATACAGAATTATATAGAATTTCTCTCAAAGAGTTTGCAGTAAGGAATTCCAACTGACATTGGACTTTTTCAATTGTGTACATTCAGGTACAAGACAATTCACCTAGAAGTTCAAGGATATGACACATATCTGTCACATATCGTTACATATTCTGATGTGTAATCACAATCAATCACCTATGTTGCCTTACTTGGGAGGACACCTTCAACAGAGCTCAACAAACCCTAGTCATTGTTCAGAAATGGCTAAACACCACATACTTTAAATGAAAATAAAACGAAATTCCTCTGCTTTTCGCATAATAAAACAATGCAACCCTCAGACAACCTAACACTTTTTAGCTAGTTGCTTTACGTCGCACCGACACAGATAGGTCTTATGGCGACGATGGGACAGGGAAGGGCTAGGAGTGGGAGGGAAGCGGCCGTGGCCTTAATTAAGGTACAGCCCCAGCATTTGCCTGGTATGAAAATGGGAAACCACGGAAAAACCATTTTCAGGGCTGCCGACAGTGGGGTTCGAACCTACTATCTCCCGAATACTGGATATTGGCCGCACTTAAGCGACTGCAGCTATCGACAACCTAACACTAAAACTCCACACACCAACTTGCAAAAATACTGAAAGCTGCAACTGTTATACTTTACAGAAATCAATAAATGTTTCATACCTAGGGATAATTATAGATATTTATCTGAAATGGAATTTTCATGCATCAAATTTGATCATTAAACTTCGGAAACTTATTTATATATTTTACAGAATTAGAAATGTTATTTTAATAAAAGCCTTGAAGTCTGTATACTTTGCCTTAGTTCAATCGCAACTGCAATATGGAATTAACAGTTGGAGTGGAATACTTGATTCACACTTGGCTCAGGTAAATACATGCCAGAACTACATACGGGAAGTCATGTACAGAAAGCCACTGATGTTTCCAACATATGAACTGTTCCAGCAAAGCATGGTACTTAACATATGACAGCTATTTGTGCAGTCAGTGACCCTATACATGCATAAAAATTTAAAGCTCTTCTGCAAAGAACACAAGTCAAAAGTTTGCACTAGGCTGCAAGACAGAACTGGAATAAGTATACCACGCCGGAACACTTTACTTAGACAAAGAAATCTAAGTTGTCTAGGGCCACGGATATACAATGCATTACCTGTGGACGTGATCAGTGGCAATCAGAATACCCTGAAGAGAAGGATATTCACATGGCTCATTAACAATTATTACAAAGTAGATCAACTTATAAATTTCCATTATAATATTTAAATCAATTAGCACACTATTCCTCTCAACTAAGAAACCAACCTTCTCCTTAACCCATGTCCCTCCTTTCCAACTTCCTGTTTATTACACCAAATTCAGAAAAACAGTTCATAAAATTACTGTAGTCAAATATCACCAAAATGATAATGGAGTAAATGATATTCACTAGATGTCATGATGTACATAATCTAGCTATTGTATTTTTGAAGCCCACACACAAGTTTACTTTATGTAGGATTCACACTGTATCTTTCACTACCTCTGTATGTATATGCAAGATCATCATCATCATCATTTCCCTTTATCCAGCTGTAGCCGGGTAGGGGCGAATATGGTTCCTCTCCACTTTCTTCGGTCTTTCCACCACTCCTCCTCCAACACTGTGTCCCAGTCCAGGTTTCTTTCTATAATGCTGCGTTGGATGGTATCCTTCCATCTCAATCGTGGTCGTCCACGGCCTCTCCTTCCTTGGATTTGCATTTCCATCACCTTTTTTGGCATTCTTTCGTTGCTCATTCGCTTTATGTGCCCAAACCATCTTAGTCGGCTCTTCTCTATCCTATCATTCATTTTTTCCACTCCAATTTTTTCAAAGATTTTTTCATTCCTTATTTTGTCTCTTCTACTCTTCTGTATCATACTCCTCAAGAATTTCATTTCGGCTGCCTGTATTCGACTCTCATCCTTCTTTGTCATTGTCCAAGTTTCCGCTCCGTAAGTTGTTATGGGTACGTAATACATCTTGTACATAGTATCCTTTGCTTCCATTGGCACATCTTTGTCCCATAACATGTTTCTTACACTATGATAGAAACAACTTCCAGCTTGAATCCTTTTACTAATCTCAGCATCCAGTCGAGCATTCTCCATTAATTCACTCCCCAGGTATTTAAACGTTTCCACTACTTCCAGGGGCTTGTCTGCAAGTCTAATCTGACCTTTCCCTTCTTTCTCCCCTCTAGTCATAACAAGAGTTTTACTCTTTTCTACACTTATTTTCAATCCACATTCTTCAATCTTCCCATTCACCTCATTCAACTGTTCTTGAACCTTCCTGTCATCTTCTCCCCAAATCACAATATCATCTGCAAATAACATCATGTTCATTTCTCTTCCTCCATATGCTGCTTTTGCTGTTCTCATGATGTCATCCATTACTATTGTAAACAGGATTGGTGATAGAACACTTCCCTGTCTCAGCCCACTAGTTATTTTGAACTAACTTGTCCTGCCAACTTGTGTTTGCACGCAACTACAACATTCCTTATACAATGCCATGATCATTTTTATTAATCCCTGTCCAATTCCTTTTTGCACCAGACTGTCCCAAACTTTCGTCCTAGGGACACTGTCATATGCCTTTTCAATATCAATGAATGTCATCACCATATCATTCCCGTACTCCCAATGCTTTTCCATTAGTTGTCTCATAATGAAAATGGGCTCTATTGTTGACCTTCCACTTCTGAAACCTGTATCTGATTTTCAACCCTCAACCTTATTCTACTTTCCAGTATCCTTTCCATTATCTTAGCAACATGGGATATTAGAGTAATTCCCCTGTAGTTCTTCAAAACTTTCTTATCACCTTTCTTGAAAATTGGGATGATTATTCCTTTTTGCCAATCCTCAGGGACCTCCTTATTCTCCCAGACATTCCTGAGAACCCGATATGTCCACTGCAGGCCTACAGTTCCAGCTGCCTTTATCATCTCCACTGAAATTTCATCTATTCCAGCAGTTTTTCCATTCTTCATCTTTCTTACTGCCATTTCAATTTCATTCATTGTAATTTCTTTATCCATTTCTTCATCAACTAATTCCCTTTTCTGGTCGTCCGTTCTTATGTTCAGCAGCTTCTGAAAATACTCTCTCCATCTCTTTCTTATTTCTTCTGGCTTTGTTAAAATTATGCCACCTTCATCCTTCACAAATCTGGTGTTTACTTGATCTCTCTTTTTGTTTCTTAAGATACCATACAGTAATTTCTTGCTGCCCTGCGCATCATCTCTCAATTTCTGTGTGAATAAGGCCCAGCTTTTCCTCTTTTCTTCCTCCACTACTTTCTTGGCCAAATTCTTTGCCTCCACATATTTTCTTCTACTTTCTTCAGTCTTAGATGTTTTCCATGCTTTCCATGCCATTTTCTTTTCCTTCACTTTAATCTTTACCCTACCATTCCACCAGTGTGTTTCTTTGTCTTTCACATTTCCTGATGTTCTACCACACACCTTTTCTGCACATCCAACCAGTGCTTCCTTAAATCTTTTCCATTCCTCTTCAACATTCCCCACCTCTGTCATGGGTACCAAGGGTATTATTTCCCTTTGAAATTCTTCTTGTATGCTTTTCTCCTTCAACTTCCATACTTTAATTCTTTTCTCTCTTCTTAATTGGGGTTTTTCAATCTTTCCAACTTTCAATTTTCCTATCACAACTCTATGACCTCCACCAAAGGCTTCTTCAGGCATGGCTGTTACATCTACAAGGTTCTTCCGGTGTTCTTTCTCTATGATTATATAATCAATCATGGTCTTTTTTCGTCTGTCTCCCCAACCATACCTTGTAATCTTCTGACTGTTCTTCTTCCTAAACCAGGTGTTTCCAACAATCATTTGATTCCTCATGCAAAAATCCACCAACAACTCGCCTTCTGGATTTACATTTCCATATCCAAAGGGCCCTACAACATCTTCCTTTCCTTGTCTTTCCATTCCAACTTGTGCATTTAGATCTCCCATCAATAGTACTTCCTTATCTTCTATCTGTCTCTCCACTTCCTCTAAGAAGTCCTCTAGATGTTCATCTATGCAACCAGTTTGTGGGGCATACAACTGAAATAGATCTTTCACGCCATTTTCAAACTGGAGTCTCATCATCATCATCCTATTGCTGAGGTATTTTGTATATTCCAGATATTCTTGGATTTCTCTTCTAAGTATGATGGCCGCTCCATTTTTTGCTTCAGGTCCTCCGCTGTAATACAGCCTGTATCCATCTCTCAGAGGGATCTCCCCTGTACCCCTCTTCTTGGTCTCGCACAGTCCAAGTATGGCTATATCTTTTTCTATCATGAAGTCAACCAGTTCTTCTGTCTTTCCCATCAGTGTCAGTACATTAACTGTTGCAATTTTGATGTAGTTTGGTGCTGGTTGCCCATTTTTCACAGTTCCCCCAGCACCTGAAGAGCTGCGCGTCGCTTTGAGCAGGGGACGCCCTAACCTTTTCCGAGGCACCATATCTGCTTTGTCCATATAGGACATTGTTACGATGGGCTCGCCACACCCAAAGGCATTTTATACCTACTGCCAGGTTCAAAATTAGGCCGCCCCTAACATGGAGATAGACGCCTTTCGTAGCCGCTCCTCTGGAGTACAGACGCTACGGGTATGCCCCTTCCGCCATCTCCGCCGTAGATGCCGTTGAGGTCTTCACTCGTAACCCTGAGCTGGGACCCATACCAGATGTTACACACCGGGTCAGTGTGCTCTGGGACTCACATAGGCAGGGACACCACTCCCTGGGTAGGGCTGCCTCCGAAGAGGGTCCCTACCTGCTACCTATTATATGCAAGATATTGATTGTAAAAAAAACCTTGTAAATTCAGTACAATAAATGACATTTTTCTTCTGTACTCAGCTCACACTATGTATAACTAGAGACAACAGGGAAGTTTCTGCACGGTGGAATGTACGATACAGTATTCTAGGGAAGCACAACTTCCTACCTGATTGCAAATGTATGAGAGCAAATCTTGTGAAATGGAGCAACTCATACCTGTGCATCACCATAACTGCTTATGGAAGAACTCATAATATGTCAATCAAGGTTTGTATGCAAAGAATTTGTTTACATTTCAGCACATTTTATTAATTGCCAAGGTGGGTGGGAAAAGTAAGGTATTAATGAAACACACGTTAAATTAGAGGAACATCTGGTTAAGTGACAGAATTACTATGTAGGTTTTAAAACTTGTATGAAGATTGGATAGTGTGAAGTAAAAAAAGCTTGATTAATACTTACTCATAAAAAGGAGCTTCTTGACAAAAACTTCCTAACAAAAAGGACTCGAAGTGTTAGTGAAAGAAAATACTCCTCTTGAAGAGATGAAATGGAGTGTTGAGTGAGTGGATTGGTGAAAGTTCTAGTGAGGGATGTGTGAGCGAGTTGCAAAAACACATGTTTCAATTCTCCTTCACTTCAGAAGGTATTAAAAGCATAATATTAAGAGTGTTAGGTAAGTGCTTACAGAAGTTGAAAAACAACTTACATGAGCCTTAACATAACACTGCATAGTGTAAGCTACTTCTCCTACCCTAATTTCATGTGGTAGTAATTAATGCTGGAATGTTCGTCCGATTGAAACTGTATGGGTAAACTACAGCATAGTAATAAAAGTGAAACTACATATTATTTACATTTACAGATGCTCATGAATGGGTGTATGGTATTGTCTAAGTTCCTTGCAGGCACATTGGCACTCCATGAAGTATGGATCAAACACTCCTGAAAACAGTTTGGCTGCGTGGCTAATGTTAGTCAATTATTCTGGGCAATGCAATGATGGAATGTAAGGAATTCAAGTTCGCATTAGCTCTTTTCTAATCCAGGAAATGAACAAATACAAGAAATACACATACCCCTTGTAATTAGGTTTATCCGTCCAAGTTCAGTAGTGTGATGCACAGTCTCGCACAATCACAAAGATTAAAATTAAAATCAATGAGGTCTGTTGATGTCTAAAAGTATCCATCCTATCAATGTTTGAATCATAGTGCTACAAAAGTCCATTGTCAACTGATGCAATATACAGTAAAACCTGGTTAATTCGAAGTCGTTGGGACTAAAAAATCGGACTTCGAATTACGTGATTTCGAATTAACCGCCAATTCATAATTCAGAAGTGCCAACCCTTGCCGCGTTGAACCCATAATTCTATGATGAAAAATAATTCCAGATATTTATTTCAGCTACAAACAACTTTTTTGAGAGTAGCCATGTTTTTATTTCAAGAGCCTCACTCTCTCGTGGGAACGAACTCACCGTGCCAAACGAGCCGCGAGCTCGTGAAATGCCGGGACACTTCGGTTGACCTCGAGTACCGAATAATTTATTGTTGAGGTGGTCCAGTCTGTCTGGTGTCAGTGATCCATTCTCTGAGGAGTTTTATGCTGGTTTCGTGAAGGATACGGTCTGTCAGTCGGTTCTTGGTGTGATATTTCAGTCTCACACATGCTGGTATAATTCTGTTGTCCCTGCAGCGTTTCAGAAAGGCGAGTCGAGCCAGGTAGTTACTCATTTCCTTCGAAGGTTGTTGAACTGCCTAGTAGCTTTGAAAATATCCTCCCTGTAAAGGTTTCATTTCTTAAGAGGTGAAGCTTCCACGGTGTGAAGAATTATTTAGTTTAATTTCCGGGTTGAACCGTGTTGTAGTTGTCTACATCACGTACAGTTTGCCGACGTTTCGAATACATTGCAGTGTTCTTTGTCACTACCTGGGAGACTGATTACCTAGGATCGAGTAGGGGTATTTCAGTCGCCTTGACAAAGAATACTGCAATGCATTCGAAACGTCGGCAAACTGTACGTGATGTACAGACAACTACAACACAGTTCAACCCGGAAATTAAACTAAATAATTCTTCACACCGTGGAAGCTTCACCTCTAAGACACGGTTGGTGTTATTTGACTGTTATAACAAATTTCTATTCAGTAAATTTCATAAATTACGAGACGATAATTTATCATTAAATCGGAAACATTGTGGAATGAGATATTGGACGTTATTAAAGCGATGGTTTGGCTGTGTAGATTCACTGAATTTCGCTTCACTGGATAGTTTATGGATATGAATGTTTGGAATAGTGAGATGGTAGGCGATTTTTGGGCCTCACCCTAGAATTTCAGTGTGGATTTTTGCTATGGTGATGATTACTGTTTTGGCGATATTCACGTAATGTTAGACGTGTGCTGAAATTCCTTATTATTTTTTGCAAACTTCATTACGTTTGTCGAGATCGTGTTTGAGTTGTGGATTGATTACCATGTGTTATTTATTTTCAATTTCACGTTTATTAACAAGATAGGGACTTTGTTGCATTTCCCGACTTGCGTTCATTCTGTGGCAAGATTCGTTTCATTGTGTGCTACAGTTTCGACAAGGTTTCCAGCTAAATATCAAAGAACGTGTTTGAAGTTACGATTTTCGCCTGACATCCTAGAGGATGCGTCGACGTCCCAGTTTCCGCTCGACGATAGATTTAGGACGTCGCATGTTATCATAGGAATATACTGATGATGAGACGTCCCATTTTACACTCAACAATAGATTTAGGAAGGTGTGTGTGTGTGCATAGATGTTAGTGTTAGGGTGTGTAGCCATTATGTAGGCCCGACGATAAGTTTAGGGTGTCGTCTGTATATATTCAAGTCTTAGATTAGGTGTTTTTGTGAAGTGACTTGAACGATGGTAGTGTCTGCAGTAGTGTATGCAATACGAAGAGCGCTAACGAAGTAATATTGAGGCCATGTTTCGGTACAGCCCTTACCAGCTGGAAGGTGTTTAACTAAGATTATGGCACCACTAGTGGCATGAACGTGCGTGTTGTCCAATATTGGATACCGAGCTAACGGTGAATGAATATTTACTGCTGTTTGTCATGCGCGTTTTGAGTTCCTTAACTTCAGTATTTTATTTTAGTTACGGACTTAATTGTTTTGTCGTTCAGACGTCCGATTGCTTTGTTAGTGTGCGTGTTGACACGTAGCTTCTTTATATGAGACTTGAGTTATGAATGCGGGTTCGATTTGTCAGCTGGGAATATATTTTATTTCAATTTTTCGTTCTTTCATTTTTATAATAGTTGATTGTGGTCGATCAATAACTTTGTAGTTAGTTTGTTGGGACAAACAATAAGTAGATGGATCTGTAATGGTAGTCGTTGTTGTAAAGGAAAGAATTCCCTAGATTTTGATTTTATTTTACCAGGTGGACTTGTAATTTTATTAAACTTAACGTAACCATTTATAACCTGAAAGTTGGTTTTATAAGAATATTTTTCAAGTGATTTACCACTTTTTCATTAACTTCATTGCTTGGCATTTCTTCTAAATGCATGATGAATAAGTGTTTCCTGCATTTCGCAGTTTTGTTCCTTCAGAACGACGTAACGTAAGATCCTCTCGCATTGAGTTGTTGTTGGTTCCTTCTGAACAGCCGTTTGGGTGATGCATATTTCAGCATCGGGATTATTCCATAACTTAAGGGTGTCGAGATGACAATACATGGTAGAATTTTATTTTTAATTATGACTGCTGCTGTCAACTTGTAGTGAACACCATGCTTTCCAACCTATCCAAAGCAACCGACAGTCAATTTGGTTCGATGAAGGGTCCATTCGGCGGGTGTTCCCATATCCGATAGGGTATTTGACTGGTGGATAACCTTAATTGAAAGTAAATATGAAATTCTACTTGTTGAAGGTCAGATTTTCCACAGATCGTGTGGATTAATTCTCAGTTATCATTTGGATCAATAGGTGCCTGATTTTCAGGTTTCTTTACATTTTTCTAGTTTTTGCTGTAATTCTTTGATAACTGTAACTAATAAAACTAACGCCATGCAATGTGACTGTGTTTGAAACATTAAAAAAGTTTTTTTTTAAATGAATGATTTTATAAAAATAAATTTTTGCATTTCATTAATTCAATAAAAGTTAGTAAGCACACACTTGCTCCTCATTTCAAGTAGTTAGGCTCTCTTCTGAACCTCATCGTTTGGTTAAGATCGTGACCGAAATATTTCCGCTACGACCCCAAGATTTAAGAGTTCGATATTGCTCTATTGCAGCAGCTGTGGCTGACCAACGATGGAATGGTAAGTTAAAGGGTTCAACGTTACAAAATATTCTAAGGCCCATTACTGCATGCAGTTAACCCTGATTTACAGTTTAAACCTTTCAAATACCACGGGGGGGGGGGGAAGAAAAAAATCTATTTCCAAAATGCATCCAAGAAGGTGCATTAGGGTATTCAAATAATGCACTTGGATAACTCATTATCAAACATAACCTCTCGCAACGAAAGAAAGGATTTTTTTTTTTTTTTTTTTTTTTGCTATTTGCTTTACGTCGCACTGACACAGATAGGTCTTATGGCGAAGATGGGATAGGAAAGGCCTAGGAGTTGGAAGGAAGCGGCCGTGGCCTTAATTATGGTACAGCCCCGGCATTTGCCTAGTGTGAAAATGGGAAACCACGGAAACCATCTTCAAGGCTGCCGACAGTGGGACTTGAACCCACTATCTCCCGATTACTGGATACTGGACGCACTTAAGCGACTGCAGCTATCGAGCTCGGCGAAAAAAAAAAAAAAGCACGATTCAAAGACGAGGTGAAATCTATGCTGGCTCCCATGTGCAAGTGCTTTATTCATTGGATTACTGTATAGTATGCAGATGCCCTGTACTTGCACAGAAAGTATCCGATTCCCTTAAAACATCGTGGCTAAATAAACTTTCCTATGACGAGGGGAGAAAGTCTCTCGTTTCCTTCTGCATGACAACACAATAGAGTCACTCTATCCTTGTATGATTTCCCGCCATAGCACTTCTCTTGTATTTCAGAAATGTAAACACTTGCCGCGTCACGAAGTATTCTAAGACCCATTAATGAATGCAATCACCTAGATTCACAGTTTAAGCCTTTCAAATGCCACGGAAAAAACTATTTCCAAAATGTATCCAACAAGGTGCATTTACAACTTGGAATAAAACACTAACAAACATAACCTCACACAATGAAAGGAAAAAAAATCACACGATTCAAAGATGAGGATAAACTATGCTGGTTCGCCTGTGCAAATGCATTATTCTTTTGGATTACTCTACCATTAGCATTTTCAGATGCCTTGTACATGCACGGAAAGTGCCTGATGCCCTTAAAACATTGTGGCTTATCGAACTACCCTATGACGAGGGGAGGAATTCTCTTGCTTCCGTGTGCATTGAAACACAGTAGCCTACAATGACCCTCACCCTTGTTCGATTTCCCAGCTGGCACTTTCTCCTTTAAAACCATAAGATCGTTTGGGCTCGGCATTAAAAGGAAGCAATGCAGTTTTATCAGCAATGACAATATTGTTTGGTGCCTACGAATAGATTATATGAGCCATGCTTTTTCGTCAACTGTCTGCATCGCCAGTGTTCGCGGATTCTGTTTCTTCGCACACTGCCTGCTGCGTGATATTACGGCGTTCTTTAAAATGTTGAATACAAAAGAATTCCAATTTCACTCAAACTTAGCAATTATGAAGCACACTGCAGACACACCAAAGTGTGTGAAAGTGCAGAAAGTTACCCCTGCACGTTCCGGAAGATGCGTTCTATCATGACGCGAATAAATTATGAATTTAAATTACTCTGTAACACACTATAGTTTTAAAATGTAAAGACAGTTTCGAATTAAAAGTCTGAATTTCGGTAATGAGGCCGACATTGTACTTTGAATTATGAATTATCCGTATTTCGAATTAAACAATTTAAATAACATGCAAAACCGTATCTTATGTTTCCGGGAACGAGAGATTCTTTGAATTAGGCGGGATTTTGAATTAACCGATTTCGAATTATCGAGGTTCCACTGTACTAATTTGCCTAATGACGCTGTTTGTGCTGGTAGCAAACAAAGCAAGTCCAGCAACGTTTCAGTTTGCATTTCAAGTCTGTCGAATAAGTGTTTTGAAAGAATTTTAGAAGTGACATTATTACTACTACTACTACTACCATTCTTTTTGCAATTTTGAACTAATTTTGCAATTAATATGGCAATATCTCACAGATGTGGAGGCTCCAACAAATCGATCCCATATAAGCAATAAATACATTTCAATACCGACTTATCGATTATCATTATCTTATTACTTGTGAAGGGCGGAAAAAAGTCCATTTGACATTCCACGTCTTACGATGTCGGCATGTAAAAGATCTCTGGTAACACATTTGATGTTTGCCCAACAAAATTTATTAAATCACAGCCATAGACGTCCAAGAGAGTTTCGGTTTACTCGGTTTGCTATCTAGTAGGCCTAGAGAAAAACGGAACATCGAAATTGATGAGCAGACAGCCAGATGGCGTCAAATCGAAATGTCTGCAACACGGTAGCTGAGGCCATACGATTATTATTATTATTATTATTATTATTATTTTTATCTTGCAATTCGATGTATTGAAATTGATTCCTACATTATCTAGTAATTCTACAAGTGCCGGGAGCCAATATTGTATGTTCAGGCTTGATCTGAATACGTGCCAGTAAATCTACCAACACAAGGCTGATGTATTTAAGCACCTTCAAATACCACCGGACTGAGATACAATTCAAACTGACAAGTCGGGGTAAGGAAGCCAGCTCCTCAACCGTCTGAGCCACTCAGCCCAGCAATTGGAACAGTTTCTCTATACAGTAGAACCTCGATTATACGTTCCCGGAAACTACGTTTTCCCATATTATTCGTTCAAATTACATGGTCCCGCGTGCATCCTAATTAAATCACGTTGTAAAAATCCCTCATTATCCATTCCTCGAAGAAACGATTTCCCGGATCAACCGTCCAGAAATTTCAGTCCCATCAATGCTAAATCCTCGATCACGTGTTTTTCAAGAAACTGTATCTTACAAAAGGACGGCTATGGCATATTTACGGATCTTGGTGTTGATGTCCTGTCATTGTGGTAATTTGAAGATGTACTGTACTGGAAAAGTGTTCGGCGGTGAACTTGCATAAGGGATCATCTTGGCATCACATTCGGGTAGTAGTGTTTAGAGAATCCTCGGAAATCATAAAGCACAGAGTGCCCACGACAATTGGAAGGAGACTGAGTGCATTTCGACAGCTCTACTTGAAGACGGAACGAGTTTCGTCAAGTGTATGTACTTGCAAAACGTCTACATTATGTCCAGGATTAGATGTTTATTTTTTTTTTACTTTTTTCGAGTGTGTCGCCGAAGAGGTAACACAAATTTTGTATTTTAATATTATCGTATACGATTATGTTATAGAGACCAGAACAGAAGTTGCATCTTACATACATAAAGCCATGGGAGGTTTTGGGATTGCCAATTACTGTTTTCGTAATCTATAATCTTCATTTCTGTATTGACGAATTGCACAATTAGAAATAGGAAAGGATTTCCACCTATCAATACTTGTTTATTGCACTTATTATGCTACAGGACCGGTTTCGACCCCATACATAAGGTCATCTTCAGCTGAAGCATACATTCATACCTATGTGATGAAACTATGATTAAGATTGTATTGTCTAAGGAATTGTCTAATCCGATATAATGAACACATAAACGCAGTAAAACACAATAATTTTTCCTCAATAGCCCAACATGTCGTAGACTATAAACACAGTTTCACAAACATCGAGAACGACATGCAAATCCTGAACATACACCCCAACATAACAGAAGAATTTTACATCACTCTAGATCAGTATACCAATCCAAATTACAACATTAAAAAAAAAAAAAACCTAACATCATCTTCAATACAGTTATTCCCGCCCTAAAAAACTCTTACCTTAAGATAATTAATAAACAGAACATGACATGCAACAGAAAAACATTAAACAACACACCCAGCTCCACCCCCACCCCCACAACAGCAACTCTAACTACCCCTCCTTCCCTTCCCCTCACAGCAGCTAGTATGAGCCCAAGAAGAACACTAAGTAGTACACAACAAGGTCGCATATCAAACACAACTCAGCCACACCAACAACAGTAAGTACATATTCAAATTAGCACACACAACCCTTAGACATTCCTCCAACATAAATATCGCTCATAGCTCAATCTTATCTTCCACAGATAAATATAACATCCCTGCACAGCTACAAATGGGGAAAGGAGCCACTACTTTGAACCCAATGTCACTCAAATTTTATGATTTGATTTTAACATAAGGCAACAGATTCAACACACAGCAGAGCTGAACATATTTTAGCCTAATTCTATCCATACGCTTGGCACCCTTTTAAAATTGGAAAGTGTTTTATTCTGTGTATATACATAAAGATAAAATCTTTTACTCATACAATTTTATAAGCAAATCATACCATTTAAACTTCAGGAACAGCAACCAAGTGTACAACTATGTAAATAAGACTTGAACACAGAAGTTAACAGATGAATTGAACAACACGCAAGACACGAACATTCATGTACATGAAGTGTTCCTATATACTGTATTCATCTTACATATATGTATTAGTTTTAAGTAGAGATGTGTTTTATAAACTAATTTTTAAGACCTTAAACATATTATTTTAGACACAAAATTGCATTGTTGCAAATAGTAACATATACGCCAGTTCACATTACGACAATTCTCATTTGGATGTGACCAAATGTTTATAATCATATGGCATTCCTTAGACAATACAATCTTAATCATAGCTTCATCACATAGATATGAATGTATGCTTCAGCTGAAGATGACCTTATGTAAGGGGTCGAAACTGGTCCTGTAGCATAATAAGTGCAATAAACAAGTATTGATAGGTGGAAATCCTTTCCTATTTCTAATTATTACTGTTTTTGTCCAAATATAAGGTTATAAAAGCCACAGTCGTTTTATTTGCGCATGTTACATTAAAAAACTTTGTATTATTTCGCACTCGTACCGACTTGTACAGCAAGCACACTTTCCAGCTGAGCTCAATGTCGCGAATAATCGTAATTTCGGAAGTGTTAATGATATTTTTTCTCTTTCCAAATTGATTGTGATTAGTGACGGGCAGAACTAAATACAATGCATTCGAGAACTTGAGGACTGATACTTTCGAAACCATATTCTCGAGTTCAACATAACCTTTAAAAGTCGATGTAGGCCTAATTTACGCGCTACAAGATTTCCATAAACTGGCTAGGAACAGTAGGCCTATACCGGTGACCAAATTACAATGGAAGATTAAGAAAAAAAGGATTTTGCCACCATGTTGAATGATTTTGTATCTAATGTGCTTCATTTTATTAGATTAGAGAATGAAAAACTACTTGGGGTCGATTGTTGTTGGGCTTGGCGTTACGGGTATTAGATTTTTCGAAGAGTTTGGCTGATCAAAGTTGCTGAATTGAAATAAGTTTTCAAAGGAATATGATGAAGTTTTCAGTGGAAACTGACAAAGTTTCCCCGGTAAAACTGAATATAAAGTTTCGAGATTTTTAAGTCGCGTACCGGTAATTACAGTTTGAAGCCAGCCCCACGGTCTACCTTGCCTGCCTCTCACCCGGAGGGCCCGGGTTCGATTACTGACCTGGTCAGGCATTTTTACCTGGATATGAGGGCTGGTTCCAGGTTCAGTCATTCTACGATTGCCTTTAATTGAGGAGCTATTTAAAGGTGATATGGCGACCCCGGTCTAGAGAGCCAGGAATAATGGCCGAGAGGATTCGTCACACTGACCATGCGTCAACTCGTAATCTGCAGGCTTTCGGACCGAGGGCGGTCGCTTGGTAGGCGGAAGGCCTCTTGGGGCTGTAGTTTGGTTTGGTTTAGGGGCGGTTGTACGATTATAAGTACACATATTTCATTTTTTTGATATTTAGCCAAATTGTTGATGGTTCATTCATTCCCGGATTTTCCGTTTTCCAGTGTTATACATTTTTTCCGTGGTCCCTCCAAAATCGGAGAATCGAGGTTCCACTGTATTGCATGTAGTATTAAATCCAAAATATCTAGGCATTTTGTATATTTCTCTGCGGGGCTAAATTCCAGCACCTCGGCGTCTCAGAAAACTGTAAAAGTAGTTAGTGGGACGTAAAGCAACATTATTATTACATTTCTACACGCTCTTTCTGCCCAGATCCATCTCTGGTGAAACACACTGTCCATTCTTGTGAAGTCCAAGGGAATATTGCTACACATATAACTAACTACAGTCTGATATCCTTGCATGTCGGTACAAGGCCCCCACACAGGGCTTACAATGGTTATCATGGCGGACCTTGCGGACTGTAGGTCAGCCAGGTTGGCAATGGTGAAGGCTGGTTTTTCGGCAAGAGAAGTTGGTTGTAGGGAAGGCTCTCCTGCTTCTATTGCTTGGTGATGGGCTTTATCGGTAATATGCTAAAAAAAACACAGGCATTCTATGAGCCACCCATGTATCCCTAATTGAGAACAAGATGAGGCCTTCCTGGCAGCACTAAGACTCATTCCGCTCAGCTGTTCCAAGGACTTTGTCATACTTTCCTGGTGCAGTGCAAAAGTGATGTTTTCCTGCGGACATATGGGGTAGAAACCTGTACAACGTGAACCCAATGCCATGTACGAAGCTAAATACATTGGCACCTCTGAACTGACACTAAGGATACGATGAAGACCCAGTGCAGTGGATTTGGTCAAAACTAGCGAAAAGAAAACTGCTAGGAACTGGACTCGGGCCTCTTACAGATAGAAGAAACATAAAAGAGACGCAAAGAAATAAAAAATAACGGTGATAAGGGTAAGAACATAAATTTATCACGGAGAGAAAATCAAAAGAAAATAGTATAAGTAAAACAAGGGGGCCAAAAATCAAATGGGTAATGTAAATAATATGTGGCCCGTGATTAAAATACACCAGACTCAATGGTAAAAGTACTTTCACAAACGCTTACCTTCGTAAAGGACGTGAAGCAAAGTTTAGCATAAAGATATGGCATCTATATAAATTAGCTGAAGCATATGAATTTAGACAGTATAAAACATTTCTTTATAGCACGTCGGGTCAAGGCAGTCATAAGATTAGAGAGTAATAGCCTCACATCGTAACGTACTCTCATTCGATTCCACCGTCAAGGCATCAAGACTCTCAACAATAAAAATCACATCCCCCGAGAATACAATACCATTAAGTAAAAGGAGCATAAAATGGAGAAGAGGGAAGGGTGCACCGAGCTCTTAAAATTCAACCAGAGAGAAAAAGGAAAAGGGGCGGTTACCATGGTTTCACGCAACACAACAAGAAAATATGGAAAGACAACCCTCAAGGAATAAAACATATTAAACTAGAAAATAAGTAAGGAAAGCCAATGACGGCGATATGAAACGATCAATAAACAGGTAAATTAAGCACGTATCACGAATTAAACGTCAGAACCACCCACGCTCACACAGAGACCAAATAAAGGGATGCATAAGAGCGTCGACGTACAGTACATAATAAATAAACAACCGTTCTCGAGCTCAGACAGTATGAACCAGAAAGTGGTCCATCAAAAGAGACGGAGTGTCTCCAACACCAAAACACACAGAAGCAGGCAAATCGCGTAGTTAGCTAGAATTCATACCAGATCAATGAAATGGATATGAATTATACAGAACACGCAATAAAATAATACGAGATGAGCTCAAGCGGAATGTTAATGAAGCGACATGGGTAAAAGGTCTTGGAAGCACACAGCAAACAATCTCATACACACATGAATCCTTGTTACCTTCTATTCTCAAAATAAACACAGCGGATGAATAAAAGAAAATCAAGGTTAACACAGGAATAAATCAGAAAAACACGTAACGAGGGAAGCCTTTCTAACCCAACTAAAAGAAGATTAAAGAAAAATAAATACCTCGATTATATAAGCAAACAGCATACTCAAAAGGTTGAGATGTGTACAAAGATATCTTGAATTTCTTAAAATATCTTTTATAAGCCATAAAGGCGACTTGAAAATCGAATCCTTCCATCTTCTCAAGTCGAAAGATCTCAAAAAAAATCCATCAGAAAGATAATCCAAAAAGACGGGGCAAAAGAAATGCTTTGACCTATCCTATCGTACAAGATGCCATCTGTCGGAATAGAGAAGGATTACATAGTGCTAACGACACATGATGGGAAAGAGTAATAGTTCATAGATACTACAGTTCGCTAGGAACGTGAAGACATCAGAAAAAGTAAACGTACCATAAAATAATATGGTGCAGTAGACCTCCTACAGAAGTAATAATTTTTCCTAGGGTTGGTTTACCTCACACGGTGCCAAGATGCTGGGAGCTCGCAATGCCAAGATTTATGAACAGCATTTGAGCCTCTAGTTGATTCATACCCCAAAGGCAGTTCAGCTCCGCAGGCAAGGATCGAGATGATACATTGGTGTCCTAATAGTTGTGACCTGAATCCCATACAAAATGTCTGGGGTCTAATGAAGAGAACTCTGTGGGTACGCCATCGTCGCCCAAGCTCAGAGAAAGAGCTGTGGACAACAGTGCTCAACCTTTGGGAAGAACCGGTCCTTAAAGAGAGATTCTCCCACGCCCTCACTGCTTATGTGAACAATAGCAGGCAAAGGGCACGAGGGTCGGCAGACGTGGTACCGATATGTGTTAGATTTTGTTTTATTTTTAGAGAGAGACGTCAAGTCTCAAGGCACATTTTTACTTTCTTTCTCGATTAGTTCTTCAGAGGAAAGTAACCTCACAATATATACACTTACTGAGCAAATGTCATGGGATAGTGGAGCACTGATGCGCAGGTGTGCTAGCGGCAGTTGTTTAGGAGACCTTGTGAGCAGTGGCTGTGCATGTGACAGGTGTAACATGGAACGTCGTCATCACCTTTCGAACGGGGTATGGTAGTCTGTACCCGACGGATGGGAAGTGCTATTTCGGAACTGATGCGGGAATTCGGCTTCACACGATCAACCGTGTCCAGGTTGTATCATGAATGGTTTAATGCGGGTGTCATCATCCACAACAGACGAACGACTGGCCGTCCAGCCACCCTCGATGACCGTGAATGGCGACATCTGAGACAGATTGTCAATAGTGACAGATGGGCAACCGTGCAACAAATCACAGCTCAATTCAACACAGGCCATGCTAGGCACGTCTCTCAGTGGACAATCTGTAGGAACATGGGTTCTATGGGGTATGGGAGCCGGCTCCGCACAAGGGTGCCACTGTTAACCCGTCATCGGGCACAACAACGCGCATTTGTCGCCAGTCACCAGGGATGGACATTGGAACAATGGCATAACGTGATATGGTCGGAAGAATCATGATTTCAACTGCACCATGCCGATGGGAGGCACCGTGTATGGCGCAGACCACATGAAGCGCTGGATCCCGCCTGCCTCGAAGGTGTGGTACAGGACGCTGGTGTCTCTGTTATGGTCTGGGGTGCATTTTCCTGGTATGGAATGGGCCCCCTAGTTGTTCTGGAAGAGACTTTGAATGGTACGTGGTATGTTGAGCTGCTCGGAGATCATCACCCATTTTTGGCCTTCCAGTGCCCAGACGGTTCTGCGGTGTTTCAAGATGATAACGCGCCGCCACATCGCTCCCGCGCCGCCCAGGAATGGTTCCAGGAACATGCAGCGGAGGTCCAACAACTGCCATGGCCACCCAGGAGCCGCGATATGAACCCTATCGAGCATATCTGGGATGTCCTGGAATGCAGGCTCCGTGCCATGGATCCTGCACCCACGAACAGACCAGCATTGGCGACCGCTCTGCAAACGATTTGGTGTCAGCTGCATCCAGAGGACTACCAGGGACTTGTCGACTTATTTCCACGGCATCTCACTGCAGTTCGCAGGGCCAGAGGAGGCCCCACACGCTATTAGGCGACTATCCCATGACATTTGCTAAGTCAGTGTATCCCTGACATTGCTGTAAAGGTTCTGGTGTAATCCTGCCATTGGGACTTGGCCAAAACTGTGATCTAGAGTGCACTCTTCTTCTTCTTTTTTTTTTGAGAGACTTTATATATATATTGTGCCATTCCAATATTCCAGAAATAAAAATCAATCGAGTTGCAGTGAACGTGATTACTGACAACGAAATTAAACATAATGAATGACATTATAAAATGCCATGGAAGTTCAGAGTAATGCAATGTCGAAATATATAGGATCGTAACGGCAGTGAAAGACAAAGTAAGAATTCGAATTGTTAAAGAACCAACACTGTACAAATGACACAAATGAAGAGGCAAGCTTAGGAAGCAGACGTACTGCGACTGAGAAGCACACTGAATCTTTTACAATATCAAGAACGAAGATAATTTAAGAAAAAGAAGTTATCGCTGATAAAATAACAAAATAATGCAAAACAAAGAAGAATATTATATAAAACACATTGTACTGTATATACATTTAGGATACGTGACAAGACTTGGTTATCAGTCATACTATAGATGAAAAGAAAAAGGCTTTGACCAGAGGAATAAGCAGTTCATATAATGCAATATCATCATTGTACCATTCATAAAGCAATTCTAAACGACACAAATTGAGATACTGGCAGACATCTTGGAGGTCTGACAGAAATTAGAATTACACAAAGCAATCTTAAACGAAATCTAATTGTTACAGTATGTTAGAAGGCTTTGATATTCATATGCTACAGCTGATTTCATCAATGTATTTTATCTTTGTAATTGAGCAATTCAAGATTGATATGGCTCTCTAAGAAGACAGGAGACGGACTACCTGGATAAACCTCAGCTGGACCAACACCGCAGATAATACATGGATGACCAGCCACGCAAGATGAACATCATCCACGATTGTGGAGGATGAACGAGCAATGATTTAATTCTGGAAGGGAAGGAAAAGAGATAAGTTTCTTAAATAAAAATGTATATACAGTAGATTGGTAGATAGTAACATGAATTGATGAGTTGTAGTCAAAGCTTGATATGTTTTATCGTTATTGTCTTCAAAATAACCTAAATTGTGCTAGATTCTCGTGAGTGATTTATTATATCGATATAAAAGGAATAGAAGGGAACAGGTAGTCTTCTTAAGAAACATAATTAACCCAAGTTAGGAAGTGGGCTATAGTAATGTGATAATAGTATTTCAGTGAAAGCAGAGAATCCAAACATATTATGCTATACCATATTTGAATATTTTTTTTTTGCTATTTGTTTTACGTCGCACTGACACAGATAGGTCTTATGGCGACGATGGGACAGGAAAGGCCTAGGAATAGGAAGGAAGTGGCCGTGGCCTTAATTAAGGTACAGCCCCAGCATTTGCCTGGTGTGAAAATGGGAAACCACGGAAAACCATCTTCAGGGCTGCCGACAATGGGGTTCGAACCCACTATCTCCCGAGTGCTGGGTACTGGCCGCACTTAAGCAACTGCAGCTATCGAGCTTGGTATATTTGAAGTTCTTATGAGGAGAATATGTTGAGATTTTGACAGTATACCAAGTAATATGTTAATGTGTATTTTTTTTTGCTATTTGTTTTACGTCGCACCGACACGGACAGGTCTTATGGCGACGATGGGATAGGAAAGGCCTAGGAATATGAAGGAAGCGTCCGTGGCCTTAATTAAGGTACAGCTCCAGCATTTGCCTGGTGTGAAAATGGGAAACCACGGAAAACCATCTTCAGGGCTGCCGACAGTGGGGTTCGAACCAACTATCTCCCGAATACTGGATACTGTTAATGTGCATTTAGGTGATACGTTATCATAATGGGTTAGAATAGTACTAGATATGGAAATGACAGCAGATAGAAGTAATGTTGGCATTATTTAAGAAGATAGTGATCCAATGATATGAATATACAGGATAAGGTTATTTGTGTGTCATGGAAAGTAAATAAGTGAAATATGTGGAATAATAAGAAGAGATATGATTTGAAATGAGTAATGAAGAAGATGTAACGTTATATGAAAGAAGAATTGAAGGAATATGTGTTGCTACAATGAAATAATAGATGGAAATGGAATATTTGAAGAGAGAGATGAAATTGATGCAAATTAGGATCCCGTATGTTCATAATTTAATCACATTATACTTCGTAGAAAATCCATATGATAACGATGGCGTGTTTTGATTTTCATTAAATATTATGATAAGATAAAATCATCAAAAACATTCTATAAGATTGAGTATTCGTTTTCTTGGACATTTTTAAACTGAAAATCGCATTCTCTTTAATTATGGCATACTTAGATTAATATGAATTGTCATTGCTACTTTGTATAGAGGTGTAACTGAATTGATATCGCACAGTGTCTTCGAAAATGATGTTTCCTAGATATTTTATTTGATTTGCGTGAAGTCACATGTTGATATTGAAGCACACTTAAGGATTTCAATACCTTGTTATACTCAATGATTAATTTATATTGTAAAGGAAAGTTAATATAAAACATAATATTGGATAATACAGTAACTTCAATTGAGTAGAAGCAAACCTTGCTAGTAAATAAGAAACTTATCGCTTTTCCGGATGTTTATAGTGGGATATTCCAATGATATCTTGAGATAATCCAGCCAGAGAACAATAAATCTTATTTTAATAGATTGTCCTAAGAACAGCTAAGAATGTTAACAGTAACAGAAACCGATATGTATAGATAAATATTACATTAATGTAACCATTGATTTCCAATGCAGATTTTGCATATTTTACCAGTTTTCTTGATGATTATTGTATAAAGATGAAACAATAGTACATTTCAATTGTGATGACAAGATGATAAATGATAAAAATGATCATTATTTATTTAATTTTAATTTCGAGATTTCATTTTCCTTTACCAGCATTTCTATTTTTGAATAAATAATAGTAGTTAAGATTTACATCAGGTGGTGTTTAAAATTCTCTGCTAAAATGTAAGCTAATTTAGAGTTAAGACGCTGAATTATCGAATATTCTTCCAATCCAATGATACGTCGGATGGAGACATCCATCAACTCACCTGACAGATGAAATACTGCTTTACAAAGGAAAAAGTAAAAGTATCCCCCTAAATCAATACATCATATAGTTCTATCATTAGATGGAGTAATAAAATTCAAACATGTTTCGACTCGTTTGAGCCATCTTCAGGGAAATAAGGTGTGTGTGTGTGTGTGTGTGTGTGTGTGTGTGTGTGTGTGTGTTAAAGTAAATTTACATAATACAAGCTAAAAATGTGACAAAAAATAATGAAGGAACAAATGAAAACAAAGGGCAAAAGAGACATGACGGAAATAAAAAAGCAAATTATACAACATTTACATCATCAGACGGAGCAATAAACAACTCACTGCGACAACATTCACTGAAAAAGGGTTAATACAAAAAGTAATTCAATCTAAAAGGTGTGTTAAACGTAAGAAGAAAAGAAATGAAAAATAAATGATACAGATGGAAACTAACAATAAGTGCACATAGCGAGGTTGCGGACCTCTTAGTCTAAAAAGTTTTTCAATTTTATAACAATTTAAAGCAGGATGAAATCACTGTGTCGAAAATTCAGGCCTACAGTCTGCCTTTGTAGAAACATCACCATGAATGACTATAAGGGGAGCGAAAGAGTTCGAGATTTCAAGCCCGATAGGAAACAAGCGACGGAAAATGCCGATAAAATTAAAAACTTTAGAACAGCAGTATTCTTTCTCAATTTCTTCTCAGTGAGCTCGATAGCTGCAGTCGCTTAAGTGCGGCCAGTATCCAGTATTTGGGAGATCGTGGGTTCGAGCCCCACTGTCGGTAGCCCTGAATATGGTTTTCCGTGGTTTCCCATTTTCACACCAGGCAAATGCTGGGGCTGTACCTTAATTAAGGCCACGGCCGCTTCCTTCCCACTCCTAGCCCCTTCCTGCTTCATCGTCGCCATAAGACCTATCTGTGTTAGCGCAATGTAAAGCAAATAACAAAAAAAAAAAAAATTCTTCTCAATCTAGCGGTCCCGTTCTACATTATTGTTTCACAGTGTTGGCTGGTTTGTTCGCCTTATTTTAAAAAGAATACAAGTATGAAGGATGAGTTTTCCACCTAATCAATACTTTATTTACAAAATGTTTAAGATTATCTACATTAAAACAGTACCGGTTTCGATCTGTTAATAGGTCATCAGCTGTTGGTGAACCTGCTTAATAGTGATTGTATATAAAACATTACTAAACACTAATTTAATAAGAATGCCTTATTCTAATATAATACTACTGTTAAGATATATACATATGGTATAATTATAGGGCTTTGACTTGTTGGAGTTCCATTTAAAAATCTATACTGTTGCCAACATTACATCAAACAAGATACATATATACATATGGTACAATGAAGGGCTTTGGCATGCTGGAGTCCTTTGAATGCCACATATTCCAAAAATTGTATAGCTGAGGTTGAAAATATAGTTCTTATATAATAAAGGATCACTGAGGTATTGGTGTCAAGTTCAAATGAGGCATAGTGTTTCAAACATGGCCAAGTCCGTTGAGCTGTTTTTTTCAGGAGAAGCAAAAAACTTGTTTAAGTTATTAATTCATATATATTCAGACACTTTAATCTTTATGTTGCTTAGCAGAGGCTTCTGATTCATTACCATACAATTTTTACCGTCTAAATGTATTACATGAATTGAAAAATGTATTTAAAATTTGGACGTGACCATGTTTGAAACTAACTGTGGGACTTGGCCGATTTTGAAACTTACGTAAGAGGACTTGGCCATCTTTGAAACTTAGATTAGAAAATTTGGCCTAATACCTAAAGAAAAAAGAAATCTAGATTAGGCCTATTTTCCAACTGTGTTCATCTTGACTTTATTTAGAACAAATATGATTAAAAATGATATACGATTTAGTGAAAAATCTTTAAAGATTATTATTTTAAACATTATGTATGTGAAAAATTACCCAATATTGTAACCAATGTAGAGGCTAATTAACATTTAAATAGTGTATATTTTGCAAATATATGGATTCATGTAGCTACTTCAATGTATATTCTTCATATTATACCTATTCAATACCATCGCGCCTTCGAAACATATCACCGAGCCTTGATTAAATCACCACTAACAACACGTTGTTGTTGATTGTACTCATCTCAGCTGCTTTTCCCTCATGGGCTTCAAGGTGGAAAGATCACGTTGCCTCTTTCTGGTATGGCGTTTATTAATTTCCTCCATTTTATTGCACAGCAAATATGAATACTATTAAAAACGACAAATTAATTATGTATATCTTTATTATTTATAAAATATTTATTAAAATACATGCAAACAAAACCACCACATGTGACTCGAACAAACGTCAGGCCGCCATATTACTGGAAGAAAACACGTGACTGGATAGGGCAGGATTATTGGCCCGTGCGGGTTAACAGGGACTTGGTCAACTTTGATATGAAACCCCATTCTTTGCTGCAATTTTAAATGTGATCTGGCCGGATTTGAAACCCACTTTCTTTCCCGTTGTATGGAAGTCAAAACATCAGAAAGTGAAAAAGATGGACTTGGTCGTGTTTGAAACTATACGCCTCAAATATCTATGCAGTATGCCAGCAGTAGTAGACTGAGGTTCTGTAGCTTGTTTAACAGGTACTATGTTCATTCTTAGTGTATGATGTTGCTGATACATGCTAGCTTTCAGGATCCTTGTGGCATATCATGCTATGGATGATATTTTGAAATTCTTGTTAAATTAGTTTTTAGTAATATTTTATGTACAATCGCTATCAAGCAAGTTGACCAACAGCTGATGACATTCTTGTTACTTGGCGTATCAGTCTATCTTTGATCCCACGTAAAATAATATATTTATGAACCCTGAGAGACTGGTCGGGATTTCTTTTATGTGATCCAACCTGGATGCGGGAAGGGCGTAGTATATATATATATATATATATATATATAAAGACAAATTAGTACAGACCTCAGAGAGTGGTGAAAAAATGCTTCATTATCTGTGGAAAGAATACTTAAAAGACGGTAAAAAATGGTAATAAAAGAGACAAGAAGATGTAAAGCAGTGTATAAAGTAGTTAAATAAGCTGAGATCACTCCAATTTTTAATGTATCATAAAGTAAATATCTTAAGCTGAAGTAGGCCTAATAGCTACGAAAATACTAACGGTAATGGGTGTGCCGAAGAACTCTAGAAAATCCACTTTGCTACACTAACAATTCTGCTCAGAAATGAACCCTTTTATCCTAGAGCATACATACGTATGTTACAGTAAATCCTCAGCCCGAGGCAGGCTGGAACCTCTACATCTCCACCATCAGCTGTCTGATGCAGTTACATGAGTCTGCCAAATCCACTGAAAGGCATACAGCAACTGAACCTATGAACAAGACTTTCACACCATTCATCACAGGGACTGGCTGCATAAGGAATGGCATTATTAGCATCACTCATACCTCCATCACTTTCATATACTCAGAGCCACGGAAGAGAAAGACAGAAAAATTAAAGAAGCGAACTTGATCAACGAGACAGTAAAATCTGCACGCTGTGTCTCACCAGAGATGGATTTGAGCAGAGAGAGCGTATAGAAATATAATAAACAAAATGCCTAGATAGTTTGGATTTAATAACTACATGCAATATAAGGAAACTGTTCAAATCAAAATATTTAAGCAAGAACTTACCAGAATATTTTAGCACAATTTTCTTAAGATCATTTGGTAATTTCATGACTGAAAAGGATTAAAGAGCTTGAATATTTTAATATTTGCAATCAGTGTAATGAAATTATGGTCCGACTCATTGGCTGAAGGGTCAGCGTTGAGGCCTTCGGTTCAGAGGGTCCTGGCTGGGTCGGGTATTTTAATCGCCTCTGATTAATTGTTCTGGCCCGGGGACTGGGTGTTTGTGTTTGTCCCAACATTTTCCTCTTCATATTCATGCAACACACTATACTACCAACTACCACAGAAATATGCAACAGTGATTACATCCACGGGCGAAGTGTCAGGGGAGGCAGGGTGGACAGCATGTACCCTTAACATTTTTTGAATGAAGAATTGTCCAGTTAATTCAATTATTTTTTAGAACATTAATTATTTCCACACACGACATTATTGTATTCCCAAATTTACTTATTTTCGTCTCACTTCAGCAATGCTTGTGCTCGTGCCTGTTACACGAAGCACGTAGGCGAAAGTAGACTGTCCATTCTGTGTATTCTCCCTTAGATTTTCAAAGCTTTCAGATAGAGCAACACTAATGCTATCTGTAGGTTGTGACTGTGGAACTATGACTTCCCTATAGAGGTTTCTCCGCCCAGTAGACAGACTTACCAGCGTCTCTTCTTGCTCTCATTGGCTAGTATTTGGATCTCAGTTATAAAGAGGTTCTTATTGGCTACCATCGCAGGCATACTTTAATGTAATTAATTTGAATATGCTGTAACTAATATTGGTGAGCAAGAAAATGCATGTACTTGAAGGGTTTTGATGCTTTCATTCATTCATTCATTCATTAGGTGTAAGTTTCCTATACTTCATATTTGAATATTATTATTTTATTTTTAGACATGTCTTATAATAAAGCAAATTCAAAATTGAGATCAAGCCCGAAAATACAATATAGGCACCCTGCACTAAAAGGTTGATGTGTGTAAAATTGCTAGATAACTTAGGAAATATATCGAATTACAAGATATTAATAATCGATAAGTTGGAATTGAAATATATTTATTGTTTATATGGGATAGATTTGTTGGAACTTTTAAATCTGCGATATATCACTGTATTAATTACAAAAATTTGTCCCAAACTGCAAAAAGAATGGTAATAATAATTCCATGGCCTCAGAATGGTGAAATACATAGAAACGTGCAAAAATTAATGAGTTACGTACAGATTTGTAAATAAAATAGTAAAATGACAAATTCACATTATATCGTGACTGTAAAACATTTGTAAATTGTGCAAGAGGCATAAAATTTATATTGTGTCTAGCTTATAGCAATTTAAAAGAATTCATGGAAAAACCATTTGAGAAGATAAGGGGTCGCTACAGATAAGGTCCTTGATCAATAACCATCACGAACTGCCACAGATCAATATCCAACATCTTTAACCACTGCATCCCTCACCTCATGAATGTCCAACATTGTCCCATTAAATTTTTCAAGTGAGCAGTCGTAGCAATAGGGAGAATAGTCTGAGGCATGTTACTACAATCACAGTAAGGGTTCTCACATACCTTCCATTCATATTTCCAGTACTGTTATCTACAGGGAGAGGCTGCGAAAAGTTACCAGCACTTTATCTGCTGCTGTCGTGCAGGTGAACTGGGGAAATGCTTGCTTTGTACCCAAGTGGTGGGGCTACAGTACACGATCAGGCAGCTCAGCAAGCATGGTTAGTGGCAAGCGTACATTTTTTTTTTTTTAACAATTGGCTTTTCACTGCACCGACACAGATAGGTCTTATAGCGATGATGGAATGATGGTATAGGAAATTGCTAGGAGTGCGAAGGAAGCGGTTGTGGCACAAGCTTCAGCATTTGCCTGGTGTGAAAATGGGAAAACACGGAAAACCATCTTCAGGGCTTGCAAGAAATCAGCTTCATTTCCCATATCAAATCTTACTTACATTAAATCAATAAAAGAAAACTTCCACATGTTTGATAGTATATATTTGGTTTAAACAAATTAATTACGAGTTTGTAGAACATGTTTCATTGCATAGGAACATCTTCAGCTTCATAACATTGCTTAGGTGAAATTACATAGAACACTATGAGCCCGGACGTTTCAAGGTGTCCCTACCCGATGCCGGCGTAATTTAGACTCTCAGAAAAAAAAAATCACAGTTCTGTCAGTTTTCGCATTATAAATTAACAAATTTATATACATATTGTACAATGTTTGGGCTATCCCATGAAATCAAATAAAAAATGCCTACCTTCAGCATTGGAAAGAAACTTAGGCTACAATATTGATCCATTCTGATATCCTTGTTCACGCACTTGAATTTCTAATTCACTAGAAAAGTTCGATAGTTTTTAGTCACTGAATAACAGAATTACACATTGTTATTCCCAATACTTAGCTTTGGTATGGAAATACTCAAAACATTCTCCTATGCAAAGACCTACGTCATCTTTACAACATATGGATGTCATTTTCTTCACAGCACGACCGGTGTTATGTTTGGACTTGCAGCAAACCTTGCACGTACGCTGCGCGTGTCCTTCCTTCTTCGCGCCTACTGCAGGTATTCTGCTTGCTTCTTTAGACGTATTTGCTGTAGAGCATATCTGTTACTTTCCACTCGGATAACATTCAGTACATTACTGTCAAAAAATAGACTAAAGAAATCTAGAGGTGAAGATTCTGCAGAAATACCAAGGTTATTAGCATTCAGTCCTGGTGCGCCAGAAAAAAATGGGCCTGTTCACAGGAGTAATATTTTGTTTCCATTGTGTTCCGGTGTTTCTCACCTCCCTGCGTCTTTTTGCGACTTGTTCTTCTGGTTATGAATCTGATGATTCAGCACCCTGAGGGACTCGTATATTTTCATTTTCTTCTTCACGATCACTTTCATACAGATCAGAATCTGAATCGTTCACAAGTTCCATAATAATCTGTTCACTTATCCGTGGGCTGTATGCACGCGTAGGATTTCCTTTACTTGTACAAGGTCCGGGATCCATATCTCAATAATTATACAGTATAAATAGACTACTTGAGAGATGATTCAAGACTATTTCCTCACTACACTTTCATTCTAAATCTGTGAAGTCATATAATCTATCATTAGAACACACGCACATAAATTTGAGCTTATCTAACCGGAGCGCGCGAGGAGTGCGTATGTCAGCAATTACGTAAGATCTAACTGAGCGCACGTGGCTACGAAACATCGTCCCTAAGTTGTACCACCAATCACTATCGATCGACAACACCAACTAATGGTAGTAAAGGAAATCGGCAACACGTCAAAGCAAAAACTAATTTGATAACGTGAATAGCTTTCGAGTGGCTGAATTTCAAAGATCATGGAAGTAGTATTACTAACAGCGGCACTCAGGCGCACGCCGCGTGGTAGTAATATTACTACCGGCGGGCGCACAGTGTTAAAAAAACATATTAAAATAGTAACTTTGTTATGCTTAAACAATTTCCTATTCACTTAAATAGGTGTTAAAAATTTATTAGTACACCAGCACTTTTGTTCATATGTGATGTGTATGTTTTTCTTAGTTGTTCATTTAAAAAAAAGGCTTTGAAAAGGACTTTTTCATGCCGATGTTCTTAATTTTAAAAATGTTCCCTTCAGCTGGTCATTTTTTTTTTCCCTAAGTGAGTAGGCCCCTATTACCATTTGATTTAATTCGGTGAAAATGGGTGTCCTGAATTTTTGTTTATTAAGGGATCCTCTGAAGCTGATTTTTAAATGCTATCAAACTGATTAATGTTTGTGATAAAAATTGGAAAATATTTGCTAAAAATTTCAATATATTTTCTTTCAAATACCATTTAACCAGATGTCATAGTTTTATGCTCAACAAGCAAACTAATACATTATGTTATAAATAAGGTGGTATTTAATGGCATAGTATGTACCATATTTACGCGAATAATCCCCGCACCCTAACTTTGGGAAGGCTAATTTTGAAAAAAAAAAAAAAGCCAACAATTACTCAAATAAAACCTGCACCCCAATTTCGTGCCTCAATTTAAAAAAAAATATGCAGGTATTATTAGCGTAAATACAGTATTTGTTTTGTTAATTATCTTGTTAAATATTAAGTTAAAGGAAAGTAAAATGGAATGCAGCACAGACTACTACAGCAGGTACTAACAAACATGAACGGCATACAGAGCTGAGTTTGACATAATGTGTTTACATACATACGCCACAAAATGCTAGAAAGTAATACTTGTTTGTCCTGGTCCACTATTAACTTTAAGGACACCTTTGAAACACTTACCCCCTCAAGCACTGGAGAGCTGACAGCATAATCACCTATTAGACCAACTGGAAACATTGACACCTTCTTTGTGTCTCGAATTTCATCAAAAAGGTCCAAATCGAACGTGTTGTCATCATCACCAAAGTAAAGAACACCACTCTTCACATTTTTACGAATCCAATTTAAAGCTGCACGTCTGTTGGCTACACCTCTCGGCACAACTCCAGCTTTTCGATATATTTCAGGCATAGGGCTTGCAATGTGTGTGAATGGGATTCCTTGAATGAAGAGAAATAATGAATTACATTAAGAAAATGACAGTTCATCCAAGTTTTATGGATTTTAAAGGGGAGTAGGAACTGATAAGATACAAAATGCTGACATTTTTAGATTTTCATTTCAAAAAGGTTGCAACATTTGTTAAGAAATTTGTTCAAAAAAACAAGTTTCTGACATATACAAAATTATAATAAAAAAATACTCCACAATTCACATGCTTCACCTGAAACTTCAGCATTTCCAAAACCAACAGAGAGAAGGCTTAGGTTACCACTAATTTGTAGAAATAACAGAATTAGATACACTGGTAGGATTTCCATATCAAATACGGCTCTCTTGGGCGAGTTACTTGGATTGTAATTCATTTAACAGGTATTCACAAGTTTAATTTCTACCTATGCCACAAACTAGAGAACAGATAATATTAGAATTTTCATCAATTTTCTTGCTGGCGTTGTTCCTATCTCAAGATGCAGGGTTCCCCTTTCTTCCGCTCACCCTCCACTTTGTTCCATCTGCAGCATCAGAGGGGAAGACCCCTTCGGCTTGGATGTCTTCTTGCAAGTAAACCATCCATCTCTTCCTCGGCTGACCAGAGAGTCAGTAAACTCTTTCAAGATTAAAAATATTGTGTCCACCTATTCAATACAAATAATATATTTTTGTGGTTAAATTCTACATGAATTAAACACACCAGTTAGGGACATGTTTCGCCCTAGTTATGGGCATCTTCAGCCTATATTAAACTTAAGGTCAAGGATTAGCATTGGAACTTATAGTAAACTAACTTAATCTAAATACAATTGTCTTATGCTATTTACATAGTTTACAATATGTACAATATGTGCATTAACTTTGCCAGAATTTATGAACAATGAAATAACTTATTTTATTATGAATAGACTTCCAATTGTGGATTGGATTGATCAAGGTGTGAATTGGGGTTTCTCAAATTGTATTGACTGGAATTTATCACTGCGTGAGTTGGGGTTTCTTCTTCCTCCCGGTTTGTCCAAAATATGTGAACTCACTTTGGGCACATTTTAACCTATAAACGCCTGACCTTGAGTAAATGTTGTTGTTAATATTGACTCTACTGTGGTTGAGGAATATGTTCTCATTATTATTTATTGTCTTGAAGGTTATGTTGACGCTGTGTTTTTTAAAAATATCAGTGACATGATGGATAGCCGGGCTATTATACGTAAGGGTGCTGTAGCTGTTTGTCTTTGATTTCTCTGGGACTAGGTTGGACGACAACCTAATTTTGATCTTATTAATTAACCGATTGATAACATTTACTTTAAAGCCATTGTACCGAGCTAACTGTCTTATGTAATTTAGTTCTGTTTCCAAACTTTTTGGCGAAAGAGGAATTTTTAGTGCCCTATATATTAGACTATGATAGGCAGCTAGTTTTTGAGATTAGTTACTTAGTTACTTGTACTTGTGACCAGAGTGTCTCCATGAACTGAGTGCGAGTGCCCATCTTGTAATGCTTTCAGTGTACGCTCTGACCACATGACCATACCAGTGCAACCCCACTTCCATTTTGTCCAGAATGGAGCCGATTCTGGAGGTTCACCACACATTTTCATTCCTGATATGGCCAAATCATGTTACTCCTGAAGACTATCTCCGGTAATCTTCGACTTATGGCACTGGGGGATGTTCCAGTTGCAGAAGACACCATGTCTTGGCACCATTTCATCCAAACAGCATTGATACCAGCTCGAGCATACAGGTGGATATCACCAGTGGATGTTAAGTGGGTAGAGAGGTAATGAAAGTCAGAGGTCTTGACAAGTGGGGTACCATCAATGACAATAGTACCATCTGTTTGTTGACCATACTACAGGTATTCTGCCTTGATCAGGTTGAGATGCAATCTGAAAGCACTTTCCAGTTGCTTTCGTATGTGACCAGTAATGACTTCACACCCGAGAAACAGCAGGGTTTCGCCGATTTACTGAACACTAGAAGTTTTAGTTTTTCAGTTCCCGTCACTTACCTCCTACCATCACTGTAACTCTTTCTTTACTTTTCCTCCCGAAACACTTTTCACCTTTAAACACCAGTGTCTTTCCAGGCAAGCATTTGAAGAAGAAAGCAGTCTCATCAGCATTAAACACATCATTAGGACTGTACTCCTGTAATAGGGCTGGTAAAAAGTTTTCTTTGTAATGTTCGCTGTCCACTTCACTGACTGCAGCACTTTCACCCGACATTACCATTTTAACTATTCCGTTCCGAAGTTTGAATTTTTCCAGCCACCCACTGCTGGCCTGAAAAGCGCCACAACTGAAGTTTGTAGCGAGCTTTTCTGCTTGTTCACGAACTAAGCTACTGGTAATTGGAATGTTTTTATCTCTCGTACGGGTCACCCACTGAAGCATAGCTTCTTCAAGCTCGGGGAAACTTGATGTTTTAAGTCTCTTCCGCTGTGGTGTAAATTGTGATTCATCTACCGCCAGGCAAATCTCGTCCATCTTTGAGTATGGTAGACAGTGTGCTGGGAGGATTTCCATACTCAGCTGCAATATCCTTTTTCTGAACTTTCACTAATTCACTTATCACTCGAGCTTTCTTACGGAGGCTTAGACATTTCACTTTGCAGAATAGTAAGCAGACACTAAATAACTTTTCAAAAGCACCCTGAAGGTTTTCATCCTACTGACGTAATGCAGGATGAGGGCACGTTGAGCCTTATCAATACTGTCAATTCCTGTCACAGCTGCATATGGTGAACACAGCAAGGAGGGAAAGATAAGCCGATATGGAAACATTCCGAGGTCGGCTGGGAATACCATGCTGCAGTACGTTTAGGAACAATAATACACAAACCACAATGTTATACGGCACATTTAATGTTGTACAAAATTCGAGTTACAGAGTAATTTTTGCTTCTAGGGAGAAAATGTTTGCTTCGAGATATCGAGAAATTCATGTAATTGAATTTCGAATAATAGAGAAATAAATACACATGACGAACAGGACAAACGGCCGGTAAATTGAAATTACTTTTTTTTTTTTGCTATTGGCTTTACGTCGCACTGACACAGATAGGTCTTACGGCGACGATAAGACCAGAAAGGGTTAGGAGTGGGAAGGAAGCGGCCGTGGCCTTAATTAAGGTACAGCCCCAGCATTTGCCTGGTGTGAAAATGGGAAACCACGGAAAACAATCTTCAGGGCTGCCGACAGTGGGGTTCGAACCCACTATCTCCCGAATACTGGATACTGACCGCACTTAAGCGACTGCAGCTATCGAGCTCGGTAAATTGAAATTACTTTGATACTGAAAATTCGCGTAATGGAGGTTCAAGTTATCAAGGTTCGACTGTACGTATAGAAGTGGTATAGAATGTTTTTAATGTTTCAGATATTATGACGGGATTGAAAAAAGAACATGTTTTGCGCCACCTACAGATGAACTTCCAATTTGAAAGCATATACAGTACAATAAAACCTTGCCATCCAATCATTACCAAACTTTAACAGAATGTAGCCTGAAGTCTTAACAAGCTCCTGAAATTATACTTTTTATTTTTATTAACAAAAAAGTTTAAATTTAATGAAAAAACATTTTCTCAGTACCCGGAATCCAGATGAAGACGAACTAAGTGTCGTTACAAACGCTCCAATCCAGTTCTTCATAAATAACAATTATGGAAAACTTGAGATAGATGCACTGATTTTATATTTAATTTTATTTGATTGAGAAAGATAATGCTTGTAGTTCAGTTAACATAGTGATAACTGGACTGGTTATGGTTCGGTTATGACTGCTGCTGTCATTTTCCCGTGACTCACCCCTTATCCTGGAACTTTTCAAGTCACTGATAGTGTGAAGGTTTGGTATGTATGTTGTGTTCGTAAAAGTTTGCATTTAGTCAAGATGCTACCAAGGTCACCAGGTTACCAGGAGAAACAGTGATGATTTTGAGAGTGATGTTTCTTTAAACGCAACCATTTCAAAGCAAACAATGAGACATTCCGATTAGTAGAAGGTTTGAAAATGTCTGAATCTTGTATGAGTCTGTGAAGAAGACTCGTATATTAGCTACAGAAGACTAAGAAAGCCAAACATTTGTACCTGTACATGTTTTTCAAAAGACATCAGTTCACAAACCATGAATGACCACAAGGATCCTGAATTTTTAAAATTTAGACTGTGCGAAAGGAGGAGGCACCCTATAATCGTCTTAGATGAGTTTACTCTTGGACTCCATACGAGAACTATACGTGAATTTTATTTAAAAAGATTTTCTCTGCTATTCAAAACCTTCAAGCTGTTAGAAGAAATATGAGTGACTTCCAAGAATTGTCCAGATCTATGCTTAAAAAAATATTTTAAAAATAGGGTTTTTGACTTAAGAAGTTCAGTGAGAAAAGCCTATGCTCATGGAATCTATTAAATTTGCTGCGTCTTGACATACTTTAAGGAGAATGAGAAACCTTCACTCTCTCAAGGGTATGAAATTTTTTATAAGAATCTAATGTCTTATGGATGGCAGGAAAATATTGTAGATGCTCTCAAAAATGTCTTCGATAACTACGGAGAATATAGAATGCATATCCAACAAGTTTATAGGTGGCGAAGTGGCTTCAAAATACCCTTCGACGCTGACAGAAGCATTATATATGAGGCGCAAAGAAAAGCAAAGGCGTATGTGCCAAAAGGTAGTTTTGAGAGAAATGAAATTAACATTTTACTAAGGGGCATATGCGCCAAAAGCTAGTTTTGCAGAACAATGCGATTAAAAGTTTACTGTGCTTTATTAAAGGAATCAATAAAGACATTAAGAAGTGTTCAGATGTGAACGTAACGTATTAATAGTGTAAAGTACGATTATAAAATGCTATTTGACAGCTATTTAAGTTTTCTGAATGATAATTTCATCGACAAAGTTATTTAAATAAGGTATGCATACGTATGATAGCTGAAACTGTTTTCCTGTAACGTTACATTTTGCAAGAATTGTTCTAATATTAATCAATAATACAAATAATAAAGAATTCACCATAAAACGTAACGAATAAACTAATTAATATAACGAAATATGTAACCAAACATGAAGTGTAGTGCACCAAAGATGCCTAAGCGCTAGTCCAGGTTGGGTTGTGTCATGAGGAACCATGCGTATCTCAGTAGTGTAAAGTGTCGTCATCCATGCTGCCTCTTCTTCTCCCTCTGGTGTGTGATACATGTTTTCTTGATCAGTAAATATGCTTTTGAAGTATGTATGATGATGCGCAGGAATGTACGGAAGAAGTGAGCAAAGATCTGCAACTTTTTCTGGTGAAATAACTACAGGTTTAGTGTACTTATTCAGTAGACTGACTGTTGAAATGTCCTTTTTGCAGATGCACTTGATAAGGTTCTCCACTGTATGTAAGTTTAATGCCAAATCCCATTTTGTAGTTGCTGGAGAAAACAGAAATTCTTCTCTTTGAAAACTTGGTGCCCGGAACGTGCCGCTTTGTTATGTGCTGTTGCAAAATGCCTACATCTTTAAACGGATCTCTCGTTACCATAATGACATGAAAAGGGTCCTTCCTTTTGCAAAGTCTTATTTGTTGGCCATACTGAATCCCAGTAAACACTTCACTTCTCCTAAGATACAATTCTATATTCCCAAAATCACAATCACAAGGAAGATAAGTGGGGTCGGAAATCATGAAAATGTGTTCAATATTTGAGAAATGGTCTTCATGGATGTATCTGAGACAGGTCAAAATCATGTTCATGTTTTTATTCTGCCCACTACAATTAATCACTGAAAATAGAGAATGTCTTCACTTTTGGTGGTATTTTACTTTCAATATAGTGCATGAGGCAACTTGCAATTACAGTAGAGCGTCGCTTTCCAGTACTTTCATTCCAAAGACACATTGAATCTGTTCTGTCCTTTATATTGTGGATACCAAAATCGTAAGTCCACAATTTCCTCTTGTAAAATTGGATACCTGAATTTATTTATTTTGAGTCCTCGAGAGCTGGACTCCATAATCAGAGAACACGGGTGATACAAGCGGGCCACATAACACTAAAATCAGACGGTTCAACTTCAATAATACTTATGTACATCAGCCCATGTCGGAACACAAAAACTAAGCCAACAGTATACAGATACCACTTGATCCACACCACAGAACAAAAAGTATTGAAACAGAAAGACTTCCAGCTCAAGACTGTTTTAACGATCAACATTTCACAGTTTTTCAAAACTTTCATCATGCTTTTTAAAAACCTTTCTACGTAACATTTCATTTTGTGTGTCTCATATGTTTTTTAATTCATCATACATGTCTTACTGAAGATGACTCAATGCCGGGTCAAAACATGTCTATTTATGTGTGAACTTAAGTCTTAATTGGACGTAAAAAATATATAGTGTTGACTAGGAGGATTAAAATAATTTTTGTACAATTTTGTAAGAAGTTCAACTGTCAATTTGGATTCAACAATGAGATTCATAGTCTGTCATACTATATGTTGCAATAAAAAAAAAAAAGCACACACTGATGCATGTGGCTCTGCTATTCTAAGGGCCTCATATTACATACTGGAAGCAAAGATGGCTTTTAAACTAGTGTAGTACTATATTTTACTGGGAAGAAGGGAAATAGCAACTACTACAATGAAATGAGAACTAGTAAGAATTTGAAGAATGGTTTAGCAAAATTTTGAGTCTATGCTACATAAATTAGTTGTCGTTATTAACCAGGCCACATCCCGTACAATGGGTGGTAGCATAAAATGCAGCATTTGCTATTACTTCTAATTTTGTAAATAGTAAAAGTAAATGCTATTTTTTGTCTGCATAAAGCTTTTACAATGAAGAAAATCTCTGGTACCATAGACTAAACTTCAGCTTTGCCAGGCCCTCTATCAGAACGCATGCGCACCACCTAGCTCCAGGAGTAGGTGCTTTACTGCTGGCATACAGAACATGTCATAACTGTGAGCTTCCTCATGATCGTAAGTATGAAGAACGAATATGTTGGATAGTGATAATTCTGAAGCAGTGACAGATATGTTTTGTAAGTTTGCTGATTAACAAGGTGTTTCTTAATTGTAATTTAAATTTGCTTTATGTCACACTGACAGTGAGTAGTCTCATGGCAACGATGGGATAGGAAAGGACTAGGAGTGGAAAGGAAGTGATCGTGACCTTAATTAAAGAACAGACCCAGCATTTGCCTGGTGTGAAGATAGGAAACCATGGAAAACCATCTTCAGGGCTGCCAACAGTGTGTTTCGAACTCACCATCTTCTGAATGCAAGCTAATGAGTACGCAGCCCAAACCAAGCAGTCAGCTCATTCAGTAATTTTTACCCTTTACCTTTGATGTCAATTTCAGAAATAAGAGTAAATTATTATACAATTTAATTTGTTTCTGTCTACCCTGTTTTACAGGTTGTCAAAACAGAGCTTGCAAGTCAAGAAGAAATTAGTTCTTTAAATCACACACCAATTGCAGTTTTGTTGTGTGTTGTAAACTATGTGGACAATTTCATCCCTCTTTTTTTTTGTGGTGGTGATAGTTGTTTTAAGAGGAAGTAAAACTGTACAACCATCCTCTCTTAACACTAATCAGAAGGATAAGGAAGAGGTTTGATTCTTCAAAGGATGAAGATTACAAGTGATTAATCTCATTTTATGACCGTATTGAAGTTCAGTATACTTATTAAATGACAAAGTAATTTATTATCATCCACCTATTCAATACTAGATAATCCTTATATTCAGGATAGAATTATTTTACATTAGTTATGGTACATGTTTCGCTTGCCCTTGCAAGCATCATCAGCCAATTTAACCTTTTAAAAACTAGGTTAGGGTCCTGAATTATTTACACGATGTGTGAGATTATCCCTTAAATTTTAATGTTACATATATTTTGAGAATAGTACATAGTTGTTACATTTGAACCTTCTATACAATGAATTGTTGTTCTGGTTAAAAATTACACCATAAAAGTATCTTAATTAACAAGACTTCTTATAATGTTCTTTATTATCTTCACTTCAATGGGAATAAAAGTTGTGATTATAATGTCTACATATCAACGAACTAACACAGTAGTTGACAATATCATTAAAAGAGTGATAATACATACAATTGTTGATACATAGTGTGTGAATTATTTTAAACTTCTATATATGTTGCAATGTGTGTGGTAAATTAATTGAAAAATTAGTTGAATTGTTTGTATGATGATACTTATAACCCAAAAACTAAAGATGTTGCAGACATGAAAATTAGTGTTTTGAATCTCCTTCAAAAATAAAGAAACACGCATTTTTGGGGGGAAATGAACTTGGGGGTGGGCAAAAACGAGTTTAATTCCTTTTTATGAGGATACATATGTCTCAAAACTGAAGATGTTACAGTCATGATAATTGGCATTTGGAAGCTCCTTTATAAATGAAGACACAAGTATTTTTGTTTTTTGGAAAATCCACTTAAGGGGGGGAATGAATTGAAAATTACTTGAATTCTTTGTATGAGGATACTCACATCTGAAAAACTAAAGATATTAAAGACATGAAAACTGGTATTTGGAATCTCATTTAAAAACAAAGAAACACTTACTTTTGGGGAGGGGGGAATCAACTTTACGGGTAGGAAGGGGGGTGAAAAAGGAGTTTAATCACCTCGTGAGATCGCTGTCCTTGCAAAGCACCGTGTAGCTAAGTGAACCTTGTTGTGTCAGCAATCCAGTGCCCAAGGTTGGTTTTGGGTCAAAGAGGGGAACTAGGGGAAGGAGGGAGGAGCAACTGAGGGGCGGCAACCTGTTGGAGCTCCGGAGGGCGTGATCGTAGAAGGCAGTATGTAAAGCTACTGTGCGTAATATGAAAAACCGTCTTATTGTCCGGTATATGTACATTTTTAAAAAACTCAATAAGAAAATCAAAAAGAATATTTGGTTTCTTGGAAATTTCATTTAAAATAAAATTTGGATTAAAATACGTCGTCCGTGGTAATCTAACCGCTATGGGGTACATCGAGCAGATACTGCTACTGCATGTATTGGTTCTGCAATACGGTGTTGGCCCTGAATTCGTACTCATGCACGAAAATGCCAGGGTTCATGTAGCGCGCATAACCCGAGCTGTCTTGCCAGCACTGGACATTCGAGAGATGGAATGGCCAGCAGTGAGTCCCGACCTTAATCCCATCAATAATGTGTGGGAGAGGCTTGACAGAAGTGTTCGTGGGCATCCTGTTCCACCACAGACTCTCCAAGACCTCGACAGGCTCTCATTGCCGAATGGGACCAGATACCGCAACGTGACCTCCGTCGACTTATACGGAGCATGCCACGTAGGTGCCAAGCTGTGATAAATACTCGTGAAGGACATACACCATATTGAAGCTCTCCAACTGTGATAAAAATCCACCCTGGAGGACTGTTATCACTTTGTTTTTGCCCCTATTTCCGTTCGTGTTCTGAAAATGAACGCGGATCCATCAATGTTCTTTTGTATACTTGAACGGTAAAGAATTAAGGCTAAGTTGGTAATATACCTGGATGTGAGGTATTGTTTTGTGGAGCATGGCATACGTTCAAAAAACATGTTCCCCTAATTTTTTCGAACTGCGTAGAATGTGAGGAAGTGGAAAGGATGGTAAATAAACTCCATTGTCATAAGGCAGCAGGAATAGATGAAATTAAACCTGAAATGGTGAAGTATAGTGGGAAGGCAGGGATGAAATGGGTCCATAGAGTAATAAAATTAGCATGGAGTGTTGGTAAGATACCTTCAGATTGGACAAAAGCAGTAATTGCACCTATCTATAAGGGAACAGGAAGGATTGCAACAACTATCGAGGTATCTCATTGATTAGTATACCAGGCAAAGTATTCACTGGCATCTTGGAAGGGAGGGTGCGATGTCGTTGAGAGGAAGTTGGATGAAAACCAGTGTGGTTTCAGACCACAGAGAGGCTGTCAGGATCAGATTTTCAGTATGCGCCAGGTAATTGAAAAATGCTACGAGAGGAATAGGCAGTTGTATTTATGTTTTGTAGATCTAGAGAAAGCATATGACAGGGTACCGAGGGAAAAGATGTTCGCCATACTGGGGGACTATGGAATTAAAGGTAGATTATTAAAATAAATCAAAGGCATTTATGTTGACAATTGGGCTTCAGTGAGAATCGATGGTAGAATGAGTTCTTGGTTCACGGTACTTACAGGGGTTAGACAAGGCTGTAATCTTTCACGTTTGCTGTTCGTAGTTTACATGGATCATCTGCTGAAAGGTATAAAATGGCAGGGAGGGAAATGTAGTAAGCAGTCTGGCCTATGCTGACGACTTGGTCTTAGTGGCAGATTGGGCCGAAAGCCTGCAGTCTAATATCTTGGACCTTGAAAATAGGTGCAATGAGTATGGTATGAAAATTAGCCTCTCGAAGACTAAATTGATGTCAGTAGGTAAGAAATTCAACAGAATTGAATGTCATATTGGTGATACAAAGCTAGAACAGGTAGATAATTTCAAGTATCTAGGTTGTGTGTTCTCCCAGGATGGTAATATGGTGAGACTGAATCAAGGTGTCGTAAAGCTAATGCAGTGAGCTCGCAGTTGCGATCAACAGTATTCTGTAAGAAGGAAGTCAGCTCCCAGACGAAACTATCTTTACATCGGTCTGTTTTCAGACCAACTTTGCTTTACGGGAGCGAAAGCTGGGTGGACTCAGGATATCTTATTCATAAATTAGAAGTAACAGACATGTAAGTAGCAAGAATGATTGCTGGTAAAAACAGGTGGGAACAATGGCAGGAGGGTACCCGGAATTAGGAGATAAAGGCTAATTTAGGAATGAATTCGATGGATGAAGCTGTACGCATAAACCGGCTTTGGTGGTGGGGTCATGTGAGGCGAATGGATGAGGTTAGGTTACCTAGGAGAATAGTGGACTCTGCTATGGAGGGTAAGAGATCTGGAGGTAGACCAAGACGACGATGGTTAGACTTGGTTTCTAACGATTTAAGAGGTATAGAACTAAATGAGGCCACAACACTAGTTGGAAGGTAGACCAAGACGACGATGGTTAGACTTGGTTTCTAACGATTTAAGAGGTATAGAACTAATTGAGGCCACAACACTAGTTGCAAATCGAGGATTGTGGCGACGTTTAATAAATTCACAGAGGCTTGCAGACTGAACGCTGAAAGGCATAACAGTCTATAACGATAATGTATGTAATGTATGTAGAATGTTTTATAGCAGCTTCACATTACACTTCACAGGTTGGTAGTGATACACAGAATCATTGTGTTTCGCCAGTGCACAGATCATCTTGAACATTCAAAGATCAGCAAACTCCAAAATATTTTCTTTTGGTGCACGTTTGTGGAAGACATTTTTGCTGTGTTAGATGGAAGATTCACAGACGGGCACAGCGTTATATAACAGATAAATAAATTGTACTCTCACATAAAATTTACAATAGAGACTAAAACATATTGCACATTAAATTATCTAAGACATATCAGTCATCAGAGATGAAGACCATTTAACGTACAAAATATACAGAAAACCCACACGAACATCAAACACAATCAAACAAATTCCACCCATACAAACGCCTATAAAAAAGCAGCCTACCATCATATGATATACAGAGCCTTTAATATCCCCCTATCTAAAGAACACCTAAAAAAAATATAGCTAAACCAAATGGATATAATAAAGACTAAATGTGAGGCAAGCCATATCGGACGTACTGGCAGGAGTTTCTTCATCCGCTACAATGAACATGTAAATGCTGTTAAATACAACCGATTTTCTTCCATAGGACAACACATAGAAGAATCCAAACATGAATTTTCCAATATTGAAGGCGATATGGAAATTCTAAACAATTTCCAAGGGCTCTTTGCTCAATATCTTCAAGGTATTTTATATCAACATGGACCAATTTGCCAATCCGAACTTTAATCTCAACAAGGTAACGGAAAAAAACCAACATTCCTTTCGATGCTGCAATTCCTCATTGATAAAAATATTTATTTAAAGAAAATGAACAAACAGAAACAAAAACACGGAACCAAGACTCCACAGGACACATCCCCTCCTACCCAAACCCCTCCCCTCTGCTCCACCGCCTTTTCCCCTCCAACTTCACAAATGCCAGCCCTCGCTGCACAAGAAGCAGTACACGACATGCTCCCGACAAACACGTATGCGACCGGCTGGAGACAACAGGAGAGTAAATCAAAATACACTTGCGCTCACAATACATATTATAGACATTCTTTAACAGAAAACCTTTTTTTTCTTTCATTTTAGATATTCCGATACATCTTAAGGTAAGTTTCCAACAAATCACAAGTTATGGAAGAAGGAATGCTTTCACCATATTACTCAAAAACATTGGACATTAAACTCAAAAGGCAATCTGATGTTGATCAGTACCCAACTATAAGAAGATTTTAAATTATTTCATTCATTTCACCAAAATTGGCATCTTTTAAACATGAAAAATATGTACCTGTTTTAACATAGAAATGTACAATTCATTAAGAGTGTGCTAACAGAACATCAAGACCACACCAGTGAAACCTCACAAACAAACTTTTAGATATAATTTTAGACTCGTACAACTCCAATTTCACAAAAGTTTTATCACAATATCGTATCATTTATACTTAGAAGTAAGTCATGTTAAACTTAGAAATAAGTAGTGTTTAACTCTGTATTTTATTTTACCAAAATTAAGGTTCTTCAGCAGCTGAAGATGGCCTATAATAAAGGCTGAAACTGGTACTGTAAAATGTATAAAATACATCAATATAAATAAAAAAGTATTGATTAAGTGGGAAATGAAATCCAGCTTTAAAATAGTGATCGCCTTCGAATGTCGACGAGAGAGCTTGCTAGTGAAAATTGCGAGGAAACTATACCAAAGATGATCGATCGCATGCAATATTATTGCCGAATGCATAAATATTGGCAATGGAAAAAATCGTGCACGCTGAATTGCTCGTAATAATGGATGCGTCAGTGATGGAGCTCTTGCTGTAACCAAAAGAGAACACAGATTAATATAGAAATTTTGAAGGGACAGACAAAAATCGTCATAACAGGGTTCTTGTTATATGCCGTACTCGCTATAGCAGACTTCTACTGTATATCCATCCCGGAACATCCATTTTGTATTAGTGAATGATCGTTAAGGTGGAAAAATGGCTGAGAGAATTAAAATCCGTCGTATATAACCGTTTGGCCTAAAAATGGGTTACCCACTAAGGAGTCGCAGTACCATATGGTACCAGCATGCAGTATTGTGTATTTCCCTTGTTACCAGTATTCTCAGCGCAAGGGAAACAGGGATGTACAAACTCGTGCACAACTGCAACTTACAAATGTTTATACAGTAAAACCTTGTTAATTCGAAGTCGTTGGGACGCAAAAATCGGACTTCAAATTACGTGATTTTGAATTAACCGCCAACACGTACTTCGGAAATGCCAATCCTTGCGGCGTCACAATATATTCTAAGACCCGTTACTGCATGCAATTAACCTTGATTCACAGTTTAAGCTCTCAAATGCCATAGAATTTTTTTTTTTCCAAAATGTATCCAACAAGGTGTATATACAGGCCCAGTTTCTTCAACAAATGTTAAGTGTTAACACTGCTGTTAAGGAGACTTAACACACAATTTAACAAAATGGTCGTCTCATCAAGAATTGTTAACTCTAACAATTGTTAATACTTGTGTTAAATTAACCTAGCAGCACCCCTGTGTTAAACCTCTTAACAGTTGCTAAAATTTCAAAAGGAAGGCATGTAGAAGACGGAAGTTTGAAGCTTTACTGCTGTATGAGGACTATTTATAAACTGAAGAAGGCAAAGGACAACCCATACTAAGAAATAACGACCTTTTAGAGTTGTCAGAAGAAAGATTTCTAATTACCAAAGCCATAATGAACAAGGTACTAGACGTTATAGAAAATAGGTTAGAGTTTCCAACAGATTGCAACTTACCAATCTCTCCAGTGCAGCAGATGCTTATAGATTTTACAAGGATGGGTCAGACCCTGCGTCCAATCGATTTCAACTAGCCTAATGTACCTGTTGGGGGACACTCAACAGTAACTCATGTAGAAGGGTTTGGGTCAATACCGTACAGTTTAGTTTTCGAAATAAATGAGGACAAATGTCATGAGGCAGGATCCGCTTCGGACCATGTTGAGGGGATAGAACACTAAAATGTGAACATATTTAACTTGAACTTGTTAGGTCCGCAACCTAATAATTTCAGAAAAAATTATGAATTCCCGATTGTAAAGCACCGCGTATATACTTGAAAAGTTGCAAACTAGTCAAGTGTAGCAGGGGCCGAGTGGTTATCGTACTTGTCTATGAACCGCGACGATGAGAGTTCGAGTTCCGCGTTAGATTACTTTTTTAAAAATACAAATTTAATTAATTATTTCAGGAAATGTGAAGGTAAAAATGCGAATAAAAGTAATGATCAAGCTGCAGTGGAACTTTATTTACTACCTCAAATTAATATAGTCCGCATCTGTGGTGTAGTGGTTAGCGTGATTAGCTTCCACCCCCAGAGGTCCGGGTTCGATTCCTGGCTCTGCCACGAAATTTGAAAAGTGGTATGAGGGCTGGAACGGGGTCAACTCAGCCTCGAGAGGTCAACTGAGTAGAGGAGGGTTCGATTCCCACCTCAGCCATCCTCGAAGTGGTTTTCCATGGTTTCCCGCTTCTCCTCCAGGCAAATGCCGGGATGGTACCTAACTTAAGGCCATGGCCGCTTCCTTCCATGTCCCATCCAATCTTCTTCCCATCCCTCCACAAGGCCCCTGTTCAGCATAACAGGTGAGGCCGCCTGGGGGAGGGGTAGTGATCATTCTCCCCAATTGTATCCCCCCACCCAAAGTCTGAAGCTCCAGGACACTGCCCTTGAGGCGGTAGAGGTGGGATCCCTCGCTGAGTCCGAGGGAAAAACCGACCCTGGAGGATAAACAGATTAAGAAGAAATTAATATATACTGTATATACAGAGAAAGAGATCCAGCAGTAACTGTGAGAACGTTTAGACCTATATTAATTTCAGGTAGAAAACAAAGTGTACCGGTACTGCAATTGGCGTAATATTTTTGTTCCAATTTTTAAATAACGTTCCCTGAAACGAGACTCGAACTCACGTCTACGACGCTTGCAGACAAGTACGATGACCACTATGCCACAACTCCTAAGTATATACGCCTTGTATTGGAATCGGGGATTCATCAATTTCTCAGAAGTTATTAGGTTGCGGACCTGACATGTTTAAGTAAAATTTGTTCGCCTTTAGTGTTATATCACCTCCACTTCATCCCAAGCAGAGGTTTGTAATGACATCTGACCTCGAGACACTTTCCATGTAGGCCTAATTGTAGGGGCAAAAGATCTTCATAGGTCGACGTCCCGAACAAATAGTATTTTTTTTAAAAAGAAAAAAGGCCTAATTGTAGACGACTATGTTCACGAGGGCAAGAAAAGAGTGTGTAGAATTCTACAAAGAATTCTTGCTGCCATTGCAGCATTAACAAGGCACTACATTATTTTCCCCGCAATAAAAGAATGCCCGAAAATCATTCAAAACATATCAATTATCACAGTTTCCCGGTGATGTAGGAACCTTAGATTGCACTCCTACAAGAAAAGGCTACATCGAATGTTGTGATATAACAGTCCGTTATTTCATTTTTTAAGCACACTCGCATAATTTTAAATTAAAACTATAACATTTGTCTCGCATTCATCATAATAACGCTGTTGTTGCCTCTTACTTGACACGTTTACTTCTTAGCGGTCTCTGCTAACCATAACCTATAATAATGTCAACCATGTGTCTGTGTGACAAAGTACTATTTCAACACGCCACTAGGAGCGCTATATGTAAAGAAACAAAAGACGCTCACTGCCAAACGCGTTCAGAAAACTTACGGAAATGTGTTAATTTGTCTTTAACAATTGTTTCGTAACAAATGTTGGAAATATGTTAGTGAAACAGGGTATTTTTAAACGAAGTGTTAAATTAATAACAAGTGTTAGTTAACATTTTTAAAGCAAAATTTAACATAGAGTTGAAGAAACCGGGCCACAGTATTCAAATAATACACTTGGATAACTCACCGGCAAACAACCTCACGCAATGAAATCAAAAGAAAGAAAACATGATTCAAAGACGAGGAGAAATCTATACTGGCTCCCCTGTGCAAGTGCTTTATTCATTGGATTACTGTACTGTATGCATTTTAGATCCCTTGTGCTTGCACGGAAAGTACCCAATGCCCTTAAAGCTTCACGGCTTATCGAACTTTCCTACGACGAGGGGAGAAAGTCTCTCGTTTCCATCCACATTACAACAGTACAGTGACTACACTTGTATGATTTCCCGCCATGGCACTTTTAAGACCCATTAACGCATGCAATACCTTGATTCTCAGTTTAAACTTTTCAAATGCCATAGAAAACACTATTTCAGAAATGTATCCAACAAGGTGCATTTATAATATTGAAATAATGCACTTGTATAAAACAATGGCAAACATAACCTCACGCAACGAAAGGAAGAAAAACACGATTCAAAGACGAGGAAAAATTATGCTGGCTCCCCTGTGCAAATGCTTTATCTTTTGGATTACTGTACTGTTTGCAGTTTTAGAGACCTTGTACTGGCATGGAAAGTGCCTGACGCCATTAAAACATCGTGGCTTTTCGAACTTTCCTATGACGGGGGAAGGAAGTGTCTCGCTTCCGTGTGCACTACATAGCAACTAGCAACACAGTGCATTTCAAATCAAATCAAATCAAAATCTCTTTATTTGCAAATGAGGTGTCTACCTCGGTGGCAAATGGTACACTAAAATACATTATTGTCAAGCACTAAATATTAAATTAACAAGAGAAGAAAATTTTCCTATAATACAATATTATACAATTTACGCTAACAATGTTTTCTATTAAACACACAGCTCATCCTTAATAAATTTATATTGTTTACAAAATTCTACTTATAATATCTCCTGTACTACTAACAAATATAGTCAACTGATATACAGTATGTGAAATTACTTCAAATGATACTATACAACTGGTATAAGATTAATATTTACATTGCATTTATTTATTTACTTTTTTTTTTACCCGTTCTGGAACCTAAATAGCATAACGACCTGCTGCGTCTTAACCAGAGCCCCTTTTGCCACCACTTTTCAGAGTTCTTGAAGGGCCTTCACAGCTACCGTTGCAGTCCCAGGGCCCTCGAAGTCCCCACTGTACATCACCCCTACAGGCAGTCCCCTACTTTGGCTCTCCAAACTCCTTAGACCAGGGGATGGAATTAATTTATTCACACACATTTTTATTTATTTACAATAACCTGCACTGGTCGAATGCCCTCTAACACTTCATTTATTTTCTCTGTTGCTGTTTATTCTCTTCTTGAATATCTGTACAGATTTTGGAAAAGGATCAAACACTACCCCTGGTAAACTGTTCCACTCCTTCACACCCTTCCCAATGAGTGAAAATTTACCCCAATCGCTTCTGCTAAAATTCCTTCTAAATTTATATTTGTGGTCAGTCCTGCCGATATAATTATTTTCCAACTGAAGCCTCTCACGGATATCTCCCCATGCTGCTTCTCTTGGACATGTTCTATATAATCCCACAAGTCTAGTTTTCTCCTTTCTCTTACTTAAAGTTTCCCACCCAAGTTCCTTTAACATTTCTGATACACTACTCTTTCTCCTGAAATCCCCTGTTACAAATCTTGCTGCTTTCCTCTGCACACTATCTCTTTTATTAGGTATTCTTGGTGAGGATCCCAAACACTGTTTGCATATTCCAATAATGGACGAACCATACTCAAGTAACTTTTTTCTTTTAATTCTCTGTTGCATCTTTAAGTAGCCTCATTGTGACATGTAACGATCTGTATGCTTTCCCAACAATATCATCAACATGACCCTTCCAGTGCAAATTACTTTCAAATCTCACACCTAAGTACTTGCACTTGCCACCTTTTGGGATAACTACCTCGTCCAAAGTATATTCAAATTCAGTTTTAAAGCTCCTGTTTGTAAAAGTTATAACAGTTGATTTGCCTCCATTAACCTTCATATTATTTTCTTCAACCCATTGTTGGATACTTTCACGGTCCCTTTGTAATTCTGAACAATCCTCAATGTTGTTTATTTCCCTATAAACAATTATGACATCTACATACAATCTTATTTTTGATGTTATATTGTTCCCTAAATCATTTGCGTATATTAAGAAAAGTAACGGACAGATTATACTACCCTGTGCAATTCCCTTCCAAGCTATCTCTTCCTGAGATACATTATTTCCTACTTGGACTTTCTGAACCCTTGAATTTAGAAATGTTTTTATCCAACGTGTAACCCTTACGTACAATCCTATTCCCTCCAATTTCTTTAATAATATTCCATGTTTCACTCTATCAAAGGCTTTGGAAAGATGTATGGCTATGCAATCTAACTGACCTCCTGTATCCAATTGATCTGATATGTCCTGTTGAAATCCCACCAGTTGTGCCTCACAAGAAAATTTCTTTCTAAATCCATACTGGCTCCTCATGAACCAATTTTTATCATCACATATCCCTCTGATGTACTTTGATAAACTCTCCAGTATTTTACAAACTATACTGGTCAGGCTGATTGGTCTGTAGTTCTCTGGTTTCCTTTTATCACCCTTTCCTTTATAAATTGGTATTATTATCGATTCCTTCCATTCCTTTGGTATTACACTATTATTTATGACATAGTCAAAGAGAAATTTTAAATAAGGCACTATGTACCACCCCATTGTCTTTAATACCTCCCCAGTAATTTGATCACTTCCTGCTGCTTTTCCTTGCTGAAGCAGTTGGATTTCTCTGAAAATATCTTCATTTGTGAATGAGAAGCTTCTTGTTTCCCTCTGTGTCTCTCCCTCTCTATCTTCTGTTTCGGTTTCCAACTCCTGACAATCATCTACTGAATCTCTGAATTCCCTACTAAATACGTTTGCTTTCTCAGTATCTGTTAAACAGAGTTCACCCTCTACTCCCACCATTATAGGAATTTGGATTCCTTTTCGATTCCTGATATATGAACACAGTTTTTTCCATTTCCCTTTGTGGTCATTACCCTCTTGAAGTATGCCATTCATATAATTCTCTTTTGCTTCCTTTTTCACTCTATTCAGTTCCCCCATTAGCTGTTTTCTAGTTTCTCTACTCTCCCTACCCTCTTTGATTTTCCTGTTTACTATTCTACATTTTCTTTTTAATTTTCTTATTTCCCTTGTATAATAAACAGGGTCTGAGGTCATTTTACCCTTCTTAACAGGTACAAATCTCTTCTCTCCTTCCCAAATGATTCCTTTAAATTTAGCCCAAAGTGTATCCACGTTACTCCCTTCACTTATCCAACAACTGAATTGTGATTTAAGTCCCAAATTCATCAACTTTAGTTTTTCTGTACAATTTCTTGTCTTGTGTGACCCTCTTATTAAGCCTTTTTGGTACGAGTCCTACATCCATTATTACAGCCTTATGGTCTCCTATTCCTTCAATTACCTCAGTTTTATCAACAATTTCCCATGGTTTAACCAAGAATACATCTAGTACGTTATTGAGACGAGTCGGTTCTTGTACTACTTGTGTAAATCCTCCCTCCCAAATTAACTTATTTGCCAGTTTCTGTTCATGGGCTTCACTAGCAGCTCCATTCCATTCAACTTCAGGCAAATTTAGATCTCCCCCAATTATTACCATATCATTATTATTGTTTTTATGAGTATAATCTATTATTTTCTCAAATATTTCCATGTCTCTTTCCTCTCTTTCAGGCCTGTATGTTCCTAGAATTCCCACCTCCTTCATATTATCACAAACTAATTTTATCCCTAATATTTCATCCCTTTTATCAGTAAACCATTCATGTGAACAGAATAAACACCCCCCCTCCCTTTTTATCTCCTCGGTCTCTACGATAGACTGTGTACCCTTCTGGAAAAACTTCTCTATTACCCACCCCTTCTCTCAACCACGATTCCACTCCTATCACCACATCAGTCTCATAAGATTCCATCAATGTACTGAATTTTAATTGTTTATTTACTACACTTTGACAGTTTACCAAGAGCAATCTCAGACCCCCTTCCTCCCTAAAACTTGACTGTTACAATTGGGTAACTTGAAATTCCTTACTATCCTGAGTTTCATTTTCTAGTTGACTGAGCCAGCTTGAAGTACAGCTGGCTCTTTCTACTAGTCTTCCTGGTCAGTATTATAACTCAAGGGATTTGCCTGTTTTAAAGTACATATCTTAAGATTAATAAAATCTAGAACAATATTTGCTATCTTTCGTTTACCTGAACTGTTTAGATGGAGGCCATGTTTTGTATAACAGAATCTCTCAAAACTTCTGTATTCAATAACCTGAGTATTCCAAAAATGTTTACAAATTTTAACAATATCTGTATTGACCTTGTCCACTTCAATGTTCACACACGAGTCTTTACGCAAATCATGCCTGTGGGGCACGTTCACTACAAAGACGTTAGTGTGGGTCAGCTTCCCTAGTGTATGTTTAAGTTGTGATCTTACATTTCCCGGCTGGCAATTCTCTCCTTTAAAACCATTAGTCTGTTTGGCCTCAGCATTTAAAAAAGTAAAACAAACAAACAATGCAGTTTCATCGGCATTGACAATATTGTTTGGCGCGTATGAATTGATTATAGGCTACAAGTCACGCTTTTTCGCCAACTGTCGGCATCGCGTGTTCGCGGATTCTACCTATCCGCACACTGCCTGCTACGACATTGTGGCATTCCTTAAAACGCCGAATAGAAAATAATTATGATTCTGCTCGAACATAGCAGATATGAAGCACACTGTAGACACGCCGAAGTACGTGCAGGGTCCGGAGGGTGCACGTTCCGGAAGACGCGTTCTTTCATGATGCGAGGAAGTTTTGAATTTAAATTACTCTGTAAAATACTATTTTTTTTTCAAAATGTAAAGAAAGTTTCAAATTAAAAGTCTGAATTTGGTAACGGGACCGACATTGTTCTTCGAATTATGAATAATCCGTATTTTGAATTGAACGATTTAAATAGCATGCAAAACCGTACCTCATGTTTCCGGGAACGAGAGCTGCTTCGAATTAGATGAGATTTTGAATTAACTGATTTTGAATTATCGTGGTTCTACTGTAATACCATAATCCATCCATGAACTTCAGAGGCTGAGAAATTATGCAAGAATATTACATTTCTGTAAAGTTACTTTAGAATAGAGGTGAGGAAAATACGTAAGTAGATACGGTAAGTGTTAAACAGAGTATTTTCATGTGCTGGAGATTTTTAAAGCATGAATCTGTTGGGAGAGTAAGAAGAGAAATCCGCAAAAACTTCCTGGAGCGCAAGGGCCAAAATGCTATAGAATTAAAAAATTATGAATAAAATAAAAAATGCAGGTTCAGTGCATAATAAAAAAGGTAAAACAACAGTTCTAAGTGACAAAAAAAAATTTGTGAGGGACGTGAGTGACCCTCCTGAAAATCTTTAAAGAGAAACTGGTTCAGCAGAGTGAGGTTTCATATTCTTCTGCACAGCAGGTAGCAGGAAAACTGAAATTTAAGCCTTACAAAGTCACAGATGTGCTAAGCCCAAGAGAACCAGTTGCAATAAAATAATACTGCAATTGGTTTCTTCAGTCTGTCAACAGTGGTGAATTAAATCCTGAATTAGTGTAGTTTCCTGATTAGGCATGGTTTTATTTGCATGGACGTGTACATTCACAAAATAATTAGTATAAGCCATGTGAGAATCAAAAGGTGATTCATGAAACTCCACTTCATGACCTTTAAATAGGAGAAATGAAGGGCCAATTTTTCTTTGACATCATTAATTCTGACTAATACACAGAAAGAGTTTTCTGCTCAAGTGATTATACAGGGGGGACTAAACACATGAGTATTTCTGGGAAGAGAGAGTTAGAGCACATACTGCTCATAATTCAATGAATGCAGTGTGTGTGATGTTTTTGGGGACAGAATAATCAGTGCAGCTTGCTCTCCTTACTTAATGCCTTGTGACTTCTAATTCTATGGTAGTTTGAAAGAGTGTAGAGAAGTAAAACCTGCACCATATAAGAACTGAGAAATACAATTTGTATAAAAATTTTGAAGATTCGTGAGGCTGAATGGCAGAGAACCAAAATATCATTTGCTACAATGCTTGTCTACAGGCTGAGGGAGGGCATTTTCAACCTTGCTGAAAGGGGCAGGTTTTATTGTTTTTTTGTTTTTCAATCGGATTATCCATTCATCAAAGTTGATGGACGCGTGGGAATGGTGCGGCGGCAACCGCGCTCTCATTTATTTACAAGTGGCATGTAGGACGGATACTAATTCTCATGGGTCTTGCCCTGTATATTGACTTTAGCAATCATCCATGTACCCAGGTACAGAACAGAAGAAATAAACTTCCTTCATGGGCAGATGGTCATGAATAGAACTAAAATGATTACCTTTATTGCTCTTATTTCGAAAAATATGCCTACCTGAACAAGAATAATTACACAATCTGTATGTATTTTAAGTGTATTCATGAAGAAATTAAGAAAATCTGAAACCTCAGTCTGGGACAGCAGTGAGTGTAAAACAAACGTCGAGTGCAGTTTCCCACAAAATCATATTCACTTTTAGATATACATAGCGGTGAACTATTTTATCTACAGATATAAAAATTTTGCACTATACTGTGAGACTAACGAGATGACCCAGCAGTCTAGCGGCACCAAGCATGCCTCTTACCTTGAGGCCCTGGGTTCAATTCCTGGTCAGGTCATGAATTTTCACGTGAATCAGAGGGTTGGTTCGAGGTCTATTTAGCCTTCTTGAGAATCTGACTGAGATTGTGGCTCCGGTCTACAAAGAAAATCGGCCAACAGCATTCGTTATGCTGACCAAGTCACCTCATAATCTGCAGGCCTCCATGCTGAGGAGTGTCCATTTGTTAGGTGAAAGCCCATCAGGACTGTAGCGCTATGAGGAGGGGGGGGGGGGGGGGCACTAGCAACTTCTAAATCATGTTATATCTAAAAACTGTATGTTAGAAATGCATATTTTAAAAATTAAATTTCAATTTAATCAGTGAAGTAGCAAATATCAAATGTAAACATTTTTGAGTTCTTTCTTTTGTTATATGTTCTATGTTGTACTAACAAAGAGAGATCTTATGACAACGATGAGATAGGACAGGGCTAGGATTTGGAAGGAAGTGACCGTGGCTTTAATTAAGGTACAGCCCTGATTGAAAATGGGAAAGAATGGAACATCGTCTTCAGGGCTGCTGACAGTGAGGTTTGAACCCACTATCTCCGAAACATAAGCTAACAGTTACATGCCTCAGATGGTGTAGGCAATTCACCCTGTATTCTAGAGTTTCATATAGCAATTAATACATTGAAGAAACTATGGTGAGAAGCACGAAAAGCAACTGTAAAGGAACAAAGGCCCTGGAGAAAGAAGATGGAAATATAATTTGGAATGACAAAGAGATAAGAGATGAGATGGGACAGTATTTAAAAAAATTATATAATGGTGGAAATTTAATATCAAACAGGAGTCCACAGCGAAAGGAAGTATTCAAAACGTGGAGCCTCCTATAAAGTGGAAAATACACTGATGAACATGAGTAAAGCAAAGGCAACAGGCATAGATGAGCTAAGCACTGACATGATCAAGGCTGCAGGAGTGCAGTGGTTGTTTACAGTCCTAAACACAATTTAGAATGAAGAAATACTACTCAAAGACTGGACTAAAGGAGTCATCATCTCTCTATTTAAGAAAGGAGACAGATGGAAATCCGCAACTACAGGGGCATCACTCTTCTATCTCATGGACTCAAAAAAATTGAAGGAATCAAAGAACGGAGATTAAGAACCACCACTGAATCACAGCTTGAAGAGGAGCAGTATGGTGAAAAAGGAAGGGATATATTTATTTTCCAAGATATAAAGAAGGCTTAGGACAGAGAAAAAAAATATGGGAATAACTTGAGAATAGATAAAGTCAAAATGCTGTACGAACATTGTCAGAGTTGTGTCCAAATAAGGGATGGATATTCGGAGTGGTTTGAGGCTATGCAGAGTGTACAACAAGGCAGCGCACTATCACCACTTTCATTCTTGGTTGTAATGGATGAAATAATGAAGAGAGTTAACAACAATGTGTTTAAAACTCTTGCCTTAGCAGATGAGGTGATATGGGATTATAGTGAGGCTGAAGTACAACAGAAGCTGAACATTCAAGCAATATATTCAAGCAATTCGGTCTTAAGATAAGAAAGCCCAAAACAGCAGTGTTGCCTGTTAATCGACAGAACATCCGTCCTAACATCACTCTGGATGGATCAAAGTTGGAACTAGTACACCAGTTCCGTTACCTTGGCAGTGTAGTAACAACAGATAGCTGCCCATCTGTACAAATCACTAGTAGAGTACAGAATGGAGCACAGTTTTATCATCTTGTGAGAAAACTTCTTTGGGATAAGCAAGTCCCATTAAGATCAAAATGAATACTCTACAGGAGCTTCTTTGTACCAGTTACCACATACAGTCTAGAAACTTGCATCCAAACCAACAGAAATATCAGCAAACTACAAGCAGTGGAAACGAAGTTCTTAAGAACTATCATTCAGAAAACAAGGAGGGACAAAATAAGAAACGAGATATGCCATCTTGTCCAAGTTAAAAATCTGTGTCGAAGCCAGGCTGAAATGGTTTGGCCATCTCAAAAGTATGGACCCACAAAGAACAGCTAGGGTGTGATTTGAGAAGGAACTCAAAGGCAAAAGATCAAGAGGCTGGCCAAGGAAGAGATTGATCGATCAGATTAGAAACGACCTAGCTGGACGAGGTCTGGTTTTGCAGCAGGTTATGGAAGAAGACATCTACACGGACAGAAGTAAATGGAGAGTGCTCATTCACGGCACCTGGGAAAATGGAGATGGTTCAAGATGATGTCTGGCTACATGGCTAAGTGGTTAGCATGCTGGCCTTTGGTTCAAAGGGTCCTGGGTTCGATTCCCGGCTGGGTGGGAGATTCTAACCTTCCTTGGTTAATTCCTATCGTTCGGGGGCTGGATATGCGTGTGCTGTCTTCAGCATTAGAATTCATCATCAGTAAAACCCCATTCTTACAGATGTGCAGGCCACCTATTACGCGACAACTTGAATGACCTGCACCAGGCCTGTCCGGAGGCAACACACCATAAAAAAAAAAAAAAAAAAACCAAACACTGAATAAATGGTTAAAATTTGGAGAGGGTGACAAGAATACTTCAGTGGGAACGCGTACCTAGGTAATGACATTTTTCAGCAAGACCTTGAAAAATTATACAATTAAAAAGATATGCACAGAGTAAATGAGAAGTCTAAATAAATGTAATAAATTGTAATTCACATGAATCAGTGAAGTTTTAACCTTGCATAGTAAAATTTGTGCATTTCTGTCTTTAATATTATCAAAGATACAGTGAGAAATGTTAGGATAGTTACAGCATCATTTCACTAGGTGCTCACAACCATCTACCATTAATAGAATTACAGTAGGAGTCCGTTATAGCGAGAATTCATAACGTCGGAAAATTTACTCGCTATAGCGGATTGTCGTTATATCCGATTTTTGTGTAAAAGTCGGAAAACCCCCCATGCATTTTAAAATCGGTATGAAACGGCAATCAGTTTGTTCAAAACTTGCGTTTCCGCAGATGTTATCCACACTACGGCTGGCTTGTTTGTTATTTTTCGAAATCCGATACTACGTGAAACTGTATGTTTAATTTCATTCTGAAAAAAATAGAGTACCGTATTTCTCCGAATCCAAGATGAACCCCACTTTTTCCTTCAAAAAATTTAAATCAGGCTCAAAAAGTACTTTGTAAAATCATATGAATGCCTTTGTTGTACAGTAGGCCTACGCATTTTAAAACTATTTTTAGACGCCCAACATTGATTTTCGTCATGCCTTTTTTTGCGGCTGCACAATTATTCTTTATTTCCGCGGGTTTAAGGGCCATTAACTTAAAATTGGCATCATAATACCGAAGAGAACCCTTTGAAAATTTGCCAGCAGTACCTATTCCAAGCGTCTGTGCATTACGACGTTCCACCAGGAAATTATTTTTGCTGTCTATGAAACTGTTACTTTTACTCAGCGTCAGATGTAACCGGCTACCGCTACACGCACGTCTCGGTTGGCAGGTTCGGCCAACTTCAGCGGCTAGCAATGTGTAGGCTTATTCGCGGATGTCGAAAGTCAACGAACAAGTTTATTGCGCCATGGTATGGCCATTCCGCTATTTGTCTTCACACTAACGCCAAATATTGGCTTTAGCTAGGCCTATGCCGAAACTATTCCTGCTGTCTATAAGACTTAATTTTGCTAAGCGTCAAGTACAATAGATTACAAGATATTGAATCATTCCGTATTGACGGCTTTCACTTTACAATGGCGAAAAATGAAAGTATCCTCCTATTCAATACATCATATATTCCGTCATTAGACGGAGTAAACAAGTTCAGACATGTTTCGGATCGTTTGAGCCATCTTCAGTGAAAAAATTAGGGGGGTTGGAATAATTTACATAATATGAGTTGAAAAAATGCTAAAAAACATAATGAAAGCGCAAATGAAAAAACAAACAAAAGAGAGCCTAGACGGAAACAAAATAGCACAAATATACAATATTTACATCAATATGCAGAGTAAAAAACAACTTATTGCAACAAAATTCAGTGAAACAGGAGTTAATTTGAAATAATAATTGATACTAAAAAACTGCGTTAACCTAAGAAACAAGGGAATGAAAAAACAAATGATGCAGATGGAAATGAATGATAGTAGCACATGGTGAGGTTGTGGACCTCATAGTTTACAAATTATTAGTTTATAAAAACGACAAAACAGTTTGAAATCGCTGTCAAAATCCTAGTGGAAACCCATCACATCAAAATGGTCAGGAGGAGAGCGGGAGCAAACATTTTGAGAGAAACCAAGCCTGAATTAACCTGCAGGCGAAAAGCCTGTGATCAGGAGAAAAAACACCTTAAATTTAAGGCTTCAGAAATAGCAGCATTCTTAATATCTTCTCAATCTAGCGGTCCCTTTCTTCATTATTGTTTCATAATGTTGGCTGGTGTTTTGCCTTATTATAGAGGGGTCGGAAGGGCCGCATATAAAAAATATGAGAAGCTGTGTTAGGTAGAAGACAGATGCATAGTAAATTGTAGTAATCTAGTGGAAACCGTCAATGAAGTTCTAATCTGTAATGGAAAAAATGAGGTTGTATGAGAAACATGGGTTGATAAGTAAAAAGTGTGGAATGGTTGTGAAGAAAGCTTAAACTTATGGTGTGCAGTAGGTGGTTGTCCTCTCTAGTGGCCTGGCTTTCTCAAAGTAACGGTCTCGTTCGCGTCATCGAGTCTATTGTTGGTTCGGCTGTGTCTGCTAGGATGGAAGGAGCGGAGGGGGAAGGGGAGGTACAGGGCTGGTTTGAGGAAGGGAGGGGTGTTGAGTTGGAGAGATGGAGGTGGGTTTGTTTGGCAAATATAAAGAATGAATGTTTCAAGAGGATGTTAGTTTACTCGCCGACTTCTAAAGCTCGAATGGTGTGGCCTTCTTAAAGTGACGGTCTCGGTCGCGTGATCGAGTCTATTGTTGGTTGGCTGTGTTTGTTAGGTTGGAAGGAGCGGAGGGGGAAGGGAGGTGCAGGGCTGGTTTGAGGAAGGGAGGGGATGTTGAGTTGGAGAGATGGAGGTGGGTTTGTTTGGCAAATATAAGGAATGAATGTTTCAAGAGGATGTTAGTTAACTCGCTGACTTCTAAAACTCGAATGGTGTGGCCTTCTTAAAGTGACGGTCTCGGTCGCGTGATCGAGTCTTTTGTTGGTTGGCTGTGTTTGCTAGGTTGGAAGGAGCGGAGGGGGAGGGGTGGTGTGAGGAGGGGGGAAGTGGTGGTGAGTCGGGGAGATGGAGGTGGGGTTTGTTTGTGTTATGGAAGTTCTGACAAATGTATGGAATGAATGTTTCAAGTAGAATGTTCTTTTTCTCGCTGACTTCATTTAAATTGTGAGTGGGGTTCATAAACTGATCTAAATCGATGTGGATGCTCTCGAGAATGTTGAGCAAGGTGCCTTTTTGCTCATAATGCAAGATCTTCAGGTCTTTGTCTATTGAAGTGTATTCGTGGCTGGATGTTTTATGGTGTTCGCTCATAGCTGAAAAACGATTATATTTGAGAGCGTTGCGATGTTCGGCGTATCTTATGACAAAATTGCGGCCTGTTTGACCTATGTAGCTGGAATTACAGGATTGGCACTTTAATTTGTAAACTCCGGAGTTCAAATATTTGTTGTTGATGTTGCTATTGTTATTGTTGACAGTGTGTGGATTGAAAATGAGTTTGGAGTTGGTGTGGGAGGTTCTGTAAGCTATTTTGATGCTGTGTTTCTTGAAAATATTAGAAATTTGGTAAATGCTACTATTATTGAAAGTGAATGTGGAAAATTTTTCTTTTGGAGCAGAATCTTTTGCTAGGGTAGTTTTGGTTCTGCTTTTGTATCTATTGATGATTCTGCTGATGAAGGTTCTATTGTAACCATTGTGTTCTGCAATGTTGTAGATGGTATTAATTTCTTTTTTGAAATTCTTGCGAGATAAAGGGATAGTTAATGCTCTGAGGACCATGCTATTGTAAGCTGCTTTTTTATGTATGTCTGGGTGCACAGAGGTCTGATGGATGGTATTGATGGTGTGGGTGGGTTTCCTGTATATATTGAAGGATAAAGTGTTGTTGCTGTTGCGCATAATGGTTAAGTCCAGGTAATTAAGGGCTTTATTGTTTTCTGACTCTATGGTGAATTTTATATGTGGGTCAATAGAGTTGAGAAATCCAAGTACTGTGTTGCTGTTGGTAACGTGGGAGTCTAAAATAACAAAGGTGTCATCTACAAAGCGTGTCCAGTGTTGGATGCCATTGATCTTGCCAATGATGTGAGAATGTTCTAAATGATCAATGTAGATGTCTGCAAGGATTCCTGAAGCTGGTGACCCCATGGGAAGACCTATCTGTTGGTAAATGACATTATTGAAAGTGAAGAAATTGTTGTTCAAAGTAAATTCCAGAATTCGAATAAATTCATCTATTTCGCCTATACTTAAATTGCTGAATTTGGAGAGATTGTTTTTGATCAATTGTACGGTGCTGTTAACGGGAACATTAGCGTACATGTTAGTAATATCAAAAGAATGAAGAGTGTGGTGTTTGGATAAATTAAAGTGTTTGATCTTATTGCAGAATTCTAAGGAGTTCTTTACTGATGTGTTGGCTTGAAAACGATAGTGTGACTTGAGGAATTTGTGAATGAAACGAGATACTTCATAGGTCGGACTGTTTCTGAAATTGATAATGGGTCTTATGGGGATGTCTGTTTTATGGATCTTGGGTAGCGCTTTGGCTGTGGGAAGTTTCGGATTCATGATAATCATTTTGGATTTTTCAAGGTCATTAAACAGAAATGAAATGTTCTTGATGATGGTTTTTAGGTCTCTTTGTATTTTATTAGTTGGATCTTTTTTAGAGGTTATGAAGTTCCATAAAACAGACATCCCCATAAGACCCATTATCAATTTCAGAAACAGTCCGACCTATGAAGTATCTCGTTTCATTCACAAATTCCTCAAGTCACACTATCGTTTTCAAGCCAACACATCAGGAAAGAACTCCTTAGAATTCTGCAATAAGATCAAACACTTTAATTTATCCAAACACCACACTCTTCATTCTTTTGATATTACTAACATGTACGCTAATGTTCCCGTTAACAGCACCGTACAACTGATCAAAAACAATCTCTCCAAATTCAGCAATTTAAGTATAGGCGAAATAGATGAATTTATTCGAATTCTGGAATTTACTTTGAACAACAATTTCTTCACTTTCAATAATGTCATTTACCAACAGATAGGTCTTCCCATGGGGTCACCAGCTTCAGGAATCCTTGCAGACATCTACATTGATCATTTAGAACATTCTCACATCATTGGCAAGATCAATGGCATCCAACACTGGACACGCTTTGTAGATGACACCTTTGTTATTTTAGACTCCCACGTTACCAACAGCAACACAGTACTTGGATTTCTCAACTCTATTGACCCACATATAAAATTCACCATAGAGTCAGAAAACAATAAAGCCCTTAATTACCTGGACTTAACCATTATGCGCAACAGCAACAACACTTTATCCTTCAATATATACAGGAAACCCACCCACACCATCAATACCATCCATCAGACCTCTGCGCACCCAGACATACATAAAAAAGCAGCTTACAATAGCATGGTCCTCAGAGCATTAACTATCCCTTTATCTCGCAAGAATTTCAAAAAAGAAATTAATACCATCTACAACATTGCAGAACACAATGGTTACAATAGAACCTTCATCAGCAGAATCATCAATAGGTACAAAAGCAGACCCAAAACTACCCTAGCAAAAGATTCTGCTCCAAAAGAAAAATTTTCCACATTCACTTTCAATAATAGTAGCATTTACCAAATTTCTAATATTTTCAAGAAACACAGCATCAAAATAGCTTACAGAACCTCCCACACCAACTCCAAACTCATTTTCAATCCACACACTGTCAACAATAACAATAGCAACATCAACAACAAATATTTGAACTCCGGAGTTTACAAATTAAAGTGCCAATCCTGTAATTCCAGCTACATAGGTCAAACAGGCCGCAATTTTGTCATAAGATACGCCGAACATCGCAACGCTCTCAAATATAATCGTTTTTCAGCTATGAGCGAACACCATAAAACATCCAGCCACGAATACACTTCAATAGACAAAGACCTGAAGATCTTGCATTATGAGCAAAAAGGCACCTTGCTCAACATTCTCGAGAGCATCCACATCGATTTAGATCAGTTTATGAACCCCACTCACAATTTAAATGAAGTCAGCGAGAAAAAGAACATTCTACTTGAAACATTCATTCCATACATTTGTCAGAACTTCCATAACACAAACAAACCCCACCTCCATCTCCCCGACTCACCACCACTTCCCCCCTCCTCACACCACCCCTCCCCCTCCGCTCCTTCCAACCTAGCAAACACAGCCAACCAACAATAGACTCGATCACGCGACCGAGACCGTCACTTTAAGAAGGCCACACCATTCGAGTTTTAGAAGTCAGCGAGTTAACTAACATCCTCTTGAAACATTCATTCCTTATATTTGCCAAACAAACCCACCTCCATCTCTCCAACTCAACATCCCCTCCCTTCCTCAAACCAGCCCTGCACCTCCCTTCCCCCTCCGCTCCTTCCAACCTAACAAACACAGCCAACCAACAATAGACTCGATCACGCGACCGAGACCGTCACTTTAAGAAGGCCACACCATTCGAGCTTTAGAAGTCAGCGAGTAAACTAACATCCTCTTGAAACATTCATTCTTTATATTTGCCAAACAAACCCACCTCCATCTCTCCAACTCAACACCCCTCCCTTCCTCAAACCAGCCCTGTACCTCCCCTTCCCCCTCCGCTCCTTCCATCCTAGCAGACACAGCCGAACCAACAATAGACTCGATCACGCGAACGAGACCGTTACTTTGAGAAAGCCAGGCCACTAGAGAGGACAACCACCTACTGCACACCGTAAGTTTAAGCTTTCTTCACAACCATTCCACACTTTTTACTTATCAACCCATGTTTCTCATACAACCTCATTTTTTCCATTACAGATTAGAACTTCATTGACGGTTTCCACTAGATTACTACAATTTACTATGCATCTGTCTTCTACCTAACACAGCTTCTCATATTTTTTATATGCGGCCCTTCCGACCCCTCTATAATAAGGCAAAACACCAGCCAACATTATGAAACAATAATGAAGAAAGGGACCGCTAGATTGAGAAGATATTAAGAATGCTGCTATTTCTGAAGCCTTAAATTTAAGGTGTTTTTTCTCCTGATCACAGGCTTTTTGCCTGCAGGTTAATTCAGGCTTGGTTTCTCTCAAAATGTTTGCTCCCGCTCTCCTCCTGACCATTTTGATGTGATGGGTTTCCACTAGGATTTTGACAGCGATTTCAAACTGTTTTGTCGTTTTTATAAACTAATAATTTGTAAACTATGAGGTCCACAACCTCACCATGTGCTACTATCATTCATTTCCATCTGCATCATTTGTTTTTTCATTCCCTTGTTTCTTAGGTTAACGCAGTTTTTTAGTATCAATTATTATTTCAAATTAACTCCTGTTTCACTGAATTTTGTTGCAATAAGTTGTTTTTTACTCTGCATATTGATGTAAATATTGTATATTTGTGCTATTTTGTTTCCGTCTAGGCTCTCTTTTGTTTGTTTTTTCATTTGCGCTTTCATTATGTTTTTTAGCATTTTTTCAACTCATATTATGTAAATTATTCCAACCCCCCTAATTTTTTCACTGAAGATGGCTCAAACGAGCCGAAACATGTCTGAACTTGTTTACTCCGTCTAATGACGGAATATATGATGTATTGAATAGGAGGATACTTTCATTTTTCGCCATTGTAAAGTACAATAGACGCGTTATAACTCTGCCACTGAGTAGTCATGGCCTTTCTAAGAATTCGAAGGCTCGCATGTTTTGATGTCATTCTGCAGATTTGAGAAACGTTTTTGTAAACGCTAATAGAACGCCGTACTCTCTTCACTATTTCCTGCGATCCTGTGTGTAACTTCACTGGCGATGTAGGCTATAGTAAGGAGGCGGTTGTTTGTCAACGAGTTTCGTGCGCGTGTGGAAAGAAGTAGCGTGGTTACCGAGGTAGTTGCCAGTGGTATCCATTAACTTACTGTTAGGCCGCGAATGCAAGACAACCCTTGAGTTTTCGCATGAGATTCTGAGAAAAAAAGTTTTGGGATTCTGAGAAATACGGTATCACTCCAAAGGCTTCTGTGAAAAACACTTCAGTTCTCTTCTTCAAACGGCGTCACCTAACCTAACCGTATATGTATCATGAAAACATATTTCAAACGCACGTAGAGAAATGATAACCTCCTCGCGAAAAATTTACATTTAAATAGCCTTTCCGAAATTTAACTAGACGCGAGAAGATATGAAATATCCTCTGAAATCAGTGATGTACTCTGCCATATCTTGAAGTGTATCACATTCTTACTTAATTTCCGTATATAACATTAAAATATATCGTTTAATTCAGTCTTTATTTTTAACGAGTTAACAACTGCTATTGGCCACGTTATTTACGCATTTATTACGAAACCTATTATCCTCTTTCATTTCAAATTTTCTATAGAGAACAGCAGTCGACGGGTATTAGGTACTAATCAACTCCAACATCGCCTTTGAATGTCGACGAGAGAACTCGCAAATGCACAAAGTGAGAAAACTACACCGTACGGTACTGAAGAGGATCGATCACATTTTGTTGCAAACGTTTCAGTTTTCTTATTCAAACAGCGTCACCTATCCTAACTTAACCGTACTATACGTATGATGAAAACACACTCCAAGCGCCAGTAGAGAAATGATAACATTCTCGATATACATTTTCATAATAGCCGTTCCGTAATTTAACCAGACGCGAGAAAATATAAATTAACCTCCGAAATCCAAATTAAGCACTCTGCCATACCTCGAAGTGTATCCCTTTCTACTTAATTGAGTATTTAGCCTCAAAATTAAGCGGTCGTTTAGGCCGCCTTAATTTTTAACGAGTTAACAACTGTTTATTTACCGGTACGCATTTATTACGAAAATATGTTCTCTTTCATTTCGAATTTTCTTTACGGAACAGCAGTCGACGGATATTACTATTCGACTACGACATCGCCTTCGAATGTCGACGAGAGAACACTCTAGTGTACATAGCGAGGAAACGATGCCGAAGGTAATCGATCGTATGCAATATCATCGCTGGGGTGCATAAATATCGCTTACGGAAAAAATCACACACGCTTAATCGCTCGTAATAACGGATGCGTCAGTGATATGGCTCTCGCTGTAACCGAAGGACGATACACAGTTTAATATAGGAATTTTGAAGGGACAGAAAAAAGTCGTCGCTATATCGGAGTTCTCGTTATATGCCGTACTCGCTATAGCGGACTTCTACTGTATATTAAACATTCAAATATTTTTTAGCAAAATTCTATACACAATTAAAATAGGGAATTTTTCTTACCAAATTTCTTTAGAAGCCGCACTATCATATTATTGCAGGAGCGATTATCATCTGCCACAATCCAGTGGAGGTTTGGAACATGCATGAGAGTCTGACCTAGACGAGTGAGTTCAGCTGCTTGTTCTCGCCTTGGGTAGGTTGGTGTAATAAAATAGATAACAGGAAGATCTTTTGATTGTTTGTGCCTCGTATCCTGTTACAAAGAAAGAAGAATCCGACATCAATATGAACAACAGATACTGCAGTATCTACACATTTCTGGATGCAGTGAAATACCTTGGCATTAGTGCGGTTAAACTACTCAAACACAGCATCATTTACACCTTCATATGGTTGCCAAAGTCCTTTCTGTGTGTCTTTATTTGCATTTGCCTTCAACTCCTTCATGTAACAGTCTCAATTTGCAACTATATTTTGAATTTGGCTTTTCCCACAATTAAATTGATTTGCTAAATCATGTTGTGAGCGTTCCTTTTACTTTAATTACTTACTGAAATTCTTTCTTCTAGGAAAAGAACATGCATTTTTCTGTTTGACATGACAACTTGTTCTCACTTTGAAGACAGAACAGTTACTAGTACATTTCTTAAGATTTTAATAAAGGGTACAGTAGCTTATTACCTACTACCACACCCTTACCAGAGAAGAGTAGGTTACTTATAGTCAATGGTCAACCGAACTTGTCCTCAGACACTCCCGGCACTAAAAGCCATACGCCATTTCATTTCAATTCAATGGTCAATGACCATTTAACACTTAACAATTTAAGGGTTTAACACAGCATCTGCAGGTCAAGTTCATACAATAGAGGTGTTTTCCTTATATATACGGCGGACGAGGCGGTGGAAGTAAAGTACCATTAGGATGAATGAATGAATGAATGGAATTACAGGTTAGCCCATGAAAACCTACAGTCATCACCGTGTGGTTGTTCACGCAGCTTCTCATAAATCTGAGGAAATAGAACTGATGCTATACAACTGGTTTGCAACTTGGAGTTGTGAGCCAAGGTGGTCATCTTCAAGGGGCTACATAAGACATTTTAAGTCTAAAATTAATGGTCATCAGTCCGGAAAAGGGGCGACTGTCTTAAAGAGGGTGAAAATACATTGGTCTTATGAGAATATCACTTTGTGCTGGATAAAAGTGGTCTACTGGATAAGTTTCACTGTAGTTAATAACTAAACAAAAAATGATAGGGTGCTCATAATCGAACAGCCATTGTGGAGAACTAAACTCATGGAAAATAGGAAATCCATTATACTCAAGTAAACAATGCACATCCTTAAGAGTGAATAAAAGTATTTTATCTGCACATACCTATTAAAGGATATGAAATTCACCATTTGAGACTTTGTAATGTACAAGGGGTGTTGTTCCACATCAAACCAAACAAATTATTCTACAATGAACAGTTACTTTCAGGATCAATACATTGGTCACGTTCTACTGGCAATCAGGCTTACAAACGTATGAAGCAGAGTCCACAACACGACTCACATTATCCGATGCCTGCCTGCAGTATCTCGGGTAGTTGAGCCACATTTTGTGGAGGCGTAGGAGCAGCCCTTAGAATGCGTTTTAGCATATCCCAAGATACGTTTGATGGGGGTTACAGTCCAGAGAATTTGGGGGCCATGGCAGAAAAAGAATTCCTTGCCATGTTCCTCCAACCAATCTGTAGTGCTCAGGCGACATGGTGCACTGTCCTGTTAGAATATAACATTGTTGTCTGGAAAAGACTGCCTGGAGATATGGGTGCAGTTTGTCTGCTAACAGGCTCCAGTAATCTTTACCACTCAAAGTATGTGGGATGATGACCGGTGGCCCTAGGGCATGCCAGGAGACCATTCCCCGGACAATGCCAGGAGTATGCATAAGTCTCTTCTGGTTTCACTAAGAGATACTATAGTCTATTAGTTTCATGGTCCGTATTGATAGTTCAAGTACAAGTATGAAGGATGAGTTGGATGAGTTCTCCACCTAATCAATACTTTATTTTACATAGTATCAATATTATTTACATAAAAAGACAGTATCGGTTTCGACCTGTAAATAGGTCATCTTCAGCTGCTAGAGAACCTACTTGCTAGCAACTGTACAGAATAAATACTACTAAAACTAAAATTAAACAAGGATGCCATTAAATATACATGAATGCCACTATTCTATAAATACTTAACATTAACATACATACATATGGTACAGTTTTGGGGTTAAGGGGCTATTTCCCTGGCCCTATGATTTCTACATATTTCAAAAATTACATTTACTGAGGTTGGAATTGGATACAATTCTTAGAGTTTATGAAGAATCACTGACATTCTGGTGTCAGGCTCAGATATCTAATGTTAAATGCCAGTACTATGTCCAACGGTTATTCAAAGTGCATTGTTGGGGCAAATATGCGGGGACGTCGTGCTCATTAGAATAAGAGGTTTAGTAACCTATTTACAGATACATAGCTCTTTCTCAGTCTATATCAATGATAAAAAACATGCTAGTTTATATTAGACTTCCTTATTGAGGTTTACAATGCTGTGCGCAACATATTGAAATCAATGAAAGTGAGTTGTGTGTGCTCCTCTCTTCATACTTGCGTTCCCTCAGGTTATGTTAAAAAATCTGAGAAAGAAGAAAAGGAAGCTAGGTATTAGAGTAACTAATAGAGAGTGCCTGTTAAATAGGTTGTGTATATGGTGTGTGTGCTGGATATGTACTCGAGCATAGTTAGGAGCATGCTGCACATTGTTGCGTGTACGTCATGTGGCTGTCATAGCGATGAGAAAGAGAGGTGGTGGGTAGGGAGAAGCAGCTTGTGGATGGGGTGGCGTAGAGTGGGGCGTGTCTGGGCCCTTGTTTGCTGATTCTTTTTAAATATGTGTCTTTTTGAATGGATATGGCTGTGTTGAAAAGGATGTTTGTTTTATCTGCAATTTCGTTTAAGTTGAAGTTAGGATTAGCGTATTTGTCCATGTTGATGTAAAAATCTTCCATTATATTGAGCAATGGGCCTGTGGGGTTTATATTTAAAATTTCCATGTCATTCTCGGTATTGGTGAATTTATGTTTGTGTTCCTCAACATGTTGCCCTATGGATGAAATGTGATTATATTTAGTGTAGTTGATGTGTTCGTTGTATCGGATAGAAAAACATCTGCCTGTGCGCCAAATGTAGAAAGCTTCGCAATCATTGCATTTTATGCGGTATACTCCTGAGTGGCTGTATTTATTATTTTCATTGACCGATTTAGTCTTGTGTAAAATAGAAGCATTATTACGTGAAGCTCTGTAAGCTATTCTTAGAATGTGTTTGTTGAAAATATTGGTTATGGGGTGGATGTGGGTGCTGTTGAATGTGAAAAGTGTGTAGTTTCGCTGTTTCTAATTAATTTAGATTTTGGCTGATGTTTTATTTTGTGAATGATTTTGTTTATCATGTTTCTATTGTATCCATTATGCTCTGCTATTTCGTGAATTATGTTGAGTTCTTTTTTCAATTCTTCTTGAGAGAGAGGTATGTTGAAAGCTCTGTAAATCATGCTGTAGTATGCTGCTTTTTGTGTGCATTCAGATGAGTGGAATAAATTTTTATTGTGTTGAAGGTTTGTGTAGGTTTCCTGTAGATTTTGTATGTTAACTGGTCTTCAGTTTTAGTGACAGATAAGTCAAGATAGTTCAAAGTGTGATCTTTCTTGGTTTCCATAGTAAATTTTATATGTGGATCTATTTTGTTTAGCTGTTCAAGTATATTGTTTTCGTTTGTAGACCTGTAATAAGCCTAATAGAACCGAATTTTAAAAAATGCAGTAATCTAAGCATCCTCAAAATAGAAGAATTCATTAATTTACTACAATTTGCCCTAAACAATAATTACTTTAGATTCCACGACACTATCTACAAACAGCAAGGCATTCCCATGGGTTCACCAGCCTCAGGAATACTAGCTGAGATCTACTTAGACCACTTAGAACACTCAGATTTTAGGAAAATTAACTATATATCATTCTGGTGCAGATTTGTAGATGACATCTTCGTTGTTATAGACCGCAGGTCCACAAACGAAAACAACATACTTAAACAGCTAAACAAAATAGATCCACATATAAAATTTACAACGGAAACCGAGAAAGATCACACTTTGAACTATCTTGACTTATCTGTCACTAAAACTGAAGACCACTTAACATACAAAATCAACAGGAAACCTATACAAAACCTCCAACACAATAAAAATTTATTCCACTCACCCGAACGCACACAAAAAAGCGGCATACTACAGCATGATTTACAGAGCTTTCATCATACCCCTCTCTAAAGAAGAATTGATAAAAGAACTCAACATAATTCACGAAATAGCGGAGCATAATGGATACAATAGAAACATGATAAACAAATTCATTCACAAAATAAAAAATCAGCTGAAATCCAAATTAAGCAAAAAAGCGAAACTAAGAAAGTCTACGCACTTTTCACATTCAGCAACACCCACATCCACCGCATAACCAATATTAAAAAAAAAACACATCTAAGAATAGCTTACAGAACCTCATGTAATAATGCTTCTATTTTACACAACACTAAATCGGACAATGAAAATAACAAATACAGCCACTCAGGAGTATACCGCATAAAATGCAATGATTGCGAAGCTAGCTACATTGGGCGCACAGGCAGATGTTTTTCTATTCGATACAACGAACACATCAACGCCACTAAATATAATTACTTTTCATCCATAGGGCAACATGTTGAGGAACACAAGCATAAATTCACCAATATCGAGAATGACATGGAAACTTTAAATATAAACCCCAGGCCCATTGCTCAATATAATGGAAGATTTTTACATCAACATGGACCAATACGCTAATCCTACCTTCAGCTTAAATGTAATAGCAGATAAAACAAACATCATTTTCAACACAGCCATACCCATTCTAAAAGACACACATTTAAAAAGAATCAGCAAACAAGGGCCCAGACACGCCCCACTCCACGCCACCCCATCCACAAGCTGCTTCTCCCTCCCCACCACCTCTCCTTCTCAACGCTACGACAGCCACACGACGTACACGCAACAATGTGCAGCATGCTCCTAACTATGCTCGAGGACATATCCAGCACGCACACACACCGTATACACAACCTATTTAACAGGCACTCTCTATCAGTTATTCTAATACCTACCTTCCTTTTCTTCTTTCTCAGATTTTTTAAAATTACCTGAGGGAACACAAGTATGAAGAGAGGAGCACCCACAACTCACTTTCAATGATTTCAATATGTTGCGCACAGCATTGTAAACCTCAATAAGGAAGTCTAATATAAGCTAGCATGTTTTTTTTATCATTGATATAGACTGAGAAAGAGCTATGTATCTGTAAATAGGTTACTAAACCTCTTATTCCAATGAGCACGACGTCCCCGCATATTTGCCCCAACAATGCACTTTGAATAACCGTTGGACATAGTACTGGCATTTAACATTAGATATCTGAGCCTGACACCAGAATGTCAGTGATTCTTCATAAACTCTAAGAATTGTATCCAATTTCAACCTCAGCAAATAGAACTTTTGGTTGCTGAACCTCTTATTCTAAGTAACACAACGCCTCCGCATATTTTCGGCACAACAATGCACTTTAAACATCTCGTAAACCGTTGGACATATTAGCATTTAACACAGATAATTTGACACCTGTATGTTCGTGATTCTTGACGAACTCTAAGAATTGTATCCAATTCCAACCTCAGTAAATGTAATTTTAATATGCAGAAATCATAGGGCCAGGGAAATAGCCCCTTAACCCCAAAACTGTATCATATGTATATATCTTAACATTAAGTATTTTTAGAATAGTGGCATTCAAGTTTATTTAATGGCATCCTTGTTTAATTTTAATTGTAGCAGTATTTATTCTGTAGTCGCTATTAAGTAGGTTCTCTAGCAGCTGAAGATGACCTATTTACAGGTCGAAACCGGTACTGTCTTTTTATGAAAATAATATTGACACTATGCAAAATAAAGTATTGATTAGGTTGAGAACTCATCCTCCAGTTTTGTCACTAAAGAGATGGCGCCAGCGAACAGTATGCAGCGTATGAATTTGACACATATGTCAGTTTGTTCATCTGACATTAACCTACCAACAGACAAGCTGAGTCCACCAAACACTAGCGTCTGTGTTGTATCGCTCAGTGATCATGTCTAAGTTTGTGCCTAAAAATGAATGCATTGCTTTTCTTATTTAATCAAAAGAAAAAGCTGTGGAAAGTCATCGTTTGCTGGTAGAAACATATGGTGAACACGCTCCAATGATTAGAACATGTGAGACATGGTTTCGACAATTTAAACATGAGGATTTGTGTCTGATGAGACCAGAGCGGTATTGTGTATTATGAACTCTTGAAGCCTGGCAAAACCGTTAAGGCACAACACTATCGCCAACAAAATATTAATTTAAATCATGCACTGATCAAAAGACAAATAGAATGGGCCAGAAGACATGGCAAACTGATTTTGTTATACGACAATGCGCTGCCTCACACAGCAAAACCAGTGAAAGACACCTTGAAATCGCCTGTATGGGACATCCTTCTGCACTCGCTGTACTGCCCCGACCTGGCACCATCTGACTATCACCTCTTTCCATCAATGGGGCACGCACTCGCAGAGCAGCACTTCAGCAATTTCAAGGAAGTTGGAAAATGGCTTGAGGAATGGTTTGCCACATAAGACAAGCAGTTTTTCAGGCACGACATTCATAACTTACCTGAAAGATGGGCGAAGTGTGTACAAGCCGATGGCCAATATTTTGAATTAAAAAAAAAAAAAAAAAATACCTTGAAAATTATGTTGTTTTCTTTACCACAAAAACTGGCAAAAACTTATACACCTGGTATCATCTCAACTCATCCCCAGCCTTGCATCAGGAAATGGGACCTAGGAGGTAGAAATACACCAAATATGAATGTAACAAAATAGATTCCTTTATCAGTATAAACTGTGTGTTCTTTTTCCAATCTGTATTTGTAGATTTTGCTATTCCATATTTTATTCCTGTGTATGTCCTCGGACACTCCCGGCACTAAAAGCCATACGCAATTTCATTTTTTCTGCACCTGTACTCTCCGTAGCATCCAGCTGCTTCAGGATGTTGAGCTTTCCTTTTAGTAAAAATTTAGAATGTTTCCACTTGGTAGACATGTTTCAAGCCATACAGTTAAACAGCAAACAATGATATCAGACATCCTTTGCTAGGCCAAACAGCTACTTTTGCTAGTGGAGTGGGGATGACCTGGGGAGGGGGAGTGAAGCACTGGAATGCCCAATTGTTAAGTTTGTTACTTTTCACACGTAACTTGTGAATTGTACTTTATAGCTTTTAACGCCTTCTGAGGGAAGGAAAGACACTCACCTCATATGACAAGTGGCACAGAAAGACAGCTTCCTGGTGGGCAAATCTCAAACCCACTTCCTTTCCTTGCGATGTCCACACAAAGTACAGCACCACAATCATCATTGCAATAATGAACATGAACATGTTCTTCAGGGGAAGCATCATATGATTCATGATTAGGCATCATCTGAGCAGCACCCTGCAATGACACGTTACATGTTATACTCATATATTAAATAACAGTAATATACTTTAGAAAATGAGCCACCTGAAAGAAAATATCCTCCGAAGTAACAGGCTATTTGAGTTCCTAATACCCTTGCTTTGTAAACAATTTAAAAAAGTGTGTGAATTTGATTAGTACAACCCAGATTTCATGCAGTTATAGAATGTAAACTTATATGAACAAGAAGCGAGTATCTTCTAGCCCAAATTACAGTTCTGTAATGTAATTACCATTAACATTACTGGATATTACAACCCACCAAGTCAATGCAACTCTATGTTACTGTAAAGTGGGCTGGACAACAATTTGCTACTTGTTGAGTAAGTGCGTTCTCTGACCTATTGCTTAATAAAAATATGGGCCCTATCAATTACTGTATAATTATGCACTGATACTACAAAAATGAAATATGCACAATAAATCATTTAATTCTTTAATTTCCACAAGGTGAAAAGAGATGTTTTGAACACCAAAACATACATTAAAAGAGCAGTTTTGTAAAATTATGTGATAGTAACTCGTGTCTTCTGGTCTTCAAAACCAATTTAGCTAGACCAAAAGAAAGATTTTAAAAGTAGCTGTATCAGGAAGTTCTTTAATTACTGAGATATCAACACACACATTATGTTATAGTATACGAATGAAGGAATGAATAAATGGACCAATGAAACTGTTTTTCTACACTATCAAAAAATGGGTTACTCCTTATTCCTGAAAAACAAGGGCTAGGAGTGGGAAGGAAACAGCTGTGGCCTTAAAAAACAGCTCCAGCATTCGCCTGGTGAGAAAATGGGGAAACCACGGAAAATCATCTTCAGGGCTGCCGACACAATTTTAATACTTTAGAAACAACCACTTTACTAAAAATGCATGTTACAGAAAATTTGGTGCTCCCAACCCGTTCTCCCAAATGCTATATTTGCTTTACGTCGCACCGACACAGATAGGTCTTACGGCGACGATGGGACAGGAAACGCCTAGGAATGGGAAGGAAGCGGCCGTGGCCTTAATTAAGGTACAGCCCCAGCATTTGCCTGGTGTGAAAATGGGAAACCACGGAAAACCATCTTCAGGGCTGCCGACAGTGGGGTTCGAACCCATTATCTCCCGGATACGAGCTCACAGCTGCGCGCCCTTAACCGCACGGCCAACTCGCCCTGTCTCCCAAATGAAGTGCGCTGGAATATCAGGATAGATTGCTTGAAAACATATCTTGGCCAACTTTGTTAAGAAAATTGTGAAACTACAGATAAAGCAGTAAAAATACAAGCTTTTCATTTCAAATTAAAATAGAAGGTAGGCTAGAAGATACACTCATAATCATTTGAAGCTTATTGCCATTGCTCTTGATTCCGTTCAGAAAAACAACTGTACCCTTTCCAATTTCAGTACGTGTGGAAAAATCTAACAGAATTTGAAGATACAAAGGACACACATGACACACAAAAATTAAAAATCACATATAATAAGATGGCTCTAGCACCAGCTAATTTCCTAGCTTGCACTCTGGATCCAAAATAAAACCACCCACACTGGATTTAACAGAAGAAAATAATTTGATTTGTCAAGTAAGCATATTCGTCAAGTTAACTTCTATTAATTGAAGACCTCTGTGCAAGAACAAGATAACTCACATTTTACAAATTTTTCAGGGGGCACAAAAAAACTAATTCAAAAATCTAAACATGGTATTTCATTCTATTGTTTATACAGGTTGATTAAAGGTCTAAAGTTTATTTCGTAGGCATAAAATTAACAAAATAAATACATTGATTTTTAAGTAATCGGCAATATTAAAACTGTACTTATCCCTTTTTTTGCACCGAAGTAGAAGAAAATAAATTTATTAACAAATTTTTGCTTGAAATATTGTCATTCATTTGGAAATATAAGTAATATATAAGAAACAATATTAAGATATATTCTCTGACACTTTCAAGTCGAGTCATACTCTAAGAAGAAGAATCATCACTTTTGGAACACAAACCAGATTCCAATATCAGAGATTCATAGTACCACATGTCACTCTTACAAACATGCTGCGATGCAAGTTTCAATGTATCCTTGAGTTTGGCATCCTTAATGGGAAGCCTACTGTTATATGCAGGCTCAGCAGTGAGTGTTACTTGCTGTCCAGGCTTCATCAAAGAAAACTCTTCATAGTACATTCCACTCTGATGGTCACAGCATTGGAAGACATCTGATGTGCTTGAATAGCCAAAAATACGATATCTACATACACTGAATTGTACATTCATCTTACTCTTAACATTCTTTAGGAACAGTGGCCTTAGATGACTGACATAGTTCCAAACATGATCCTGTTCAACATCAATGACCCTGAACTTCATTGGTGATGTGTTCTTAACCAGTTTTTTTATATTCTTCAGGTAAATAAATTAGTTCTGTTTTCCTAAGGTTCTTCTCAATGCGACCAAAACATCGGTCGCAAGGCAGAAAGCTATGGCCTGGTTCTGTAAATCGGAGTATAACATTTTCAAATCTCCCCAATCCTTACACAAGCAAAAATAAACTGCACCAAAGCATAGTTTTTATTTTGTGCACAGCAGTTGTCTGAGAAAATATAGAGAGTCTTTATAGATGGATCAAGCACATGATCAAAATAATGTTTTAAGAATGAAATCACTTTATTCGATCCTTTCTTTACTGTGCATTCATCATACATATAAAAATGAGCAGTTTTATGCTTTGCTACATAATTACAAAAATTATACATTCAGATCTGATGCGAATCGGTGGATGGTACTTTAGGCAATGGCATATTTTGCTGAAAGTCAAAAAAGTGTGTGTATATTTATTTGTTTCAGCTTCTTTTGTTTTTTCTTTCATGTCTGTATAAAACACATCTGCTTTCATTATATGTACCTTTTTTTCAGCTTTTAATAACTCCTTTTCCTCGTCCAATTTTGCCCCAGTAATCAGATTTTCTAACATGTCACACGTCTTGCATGTGTCTGTTCAGGCACGGCCAAATGAATAATTAACGTTGTTTCGGAAATATCTGTGATAAAAATCGTAACTCACGACTGGCTGAGTTTCGTGTCCCTTTTCCTGCAGTTGGTACACTGCAGGTTCGTACATTTTAAGGTACATCTTGTACATCTGTGATATATTTAATAATGGAGAGAGATAATACCTGGTGCTCTTTTTCCTGCTGTAAAAGACTACCTTGGGAAGCTCCTGATGTGGCTGTCAATTTGCTGTTTTATATTTTCTGGAATAGCGTCGGCTCTGTTATGTTTTCCTCTGCCATCACTTGGAGGAGTTACATTGGAAGCAATATGGCTTGCAATACTTTCGACTCTTCTTGCAGACACCAAACAGCAAACAAAACCCCATCTTGCAAAGCTCAGTTTCACATGAACCATCTCTAACCTAAAAATTAAAGAAAAATGTTAATAGCTAAATATTATGTAAACGTGAGTAAAGAGCACATTTGTTACAAAATTGTATTTAATTGCACCAAAACATTGAATGCATAGTTACTTACTTTTTATTTGCAACTGAAACATCTTGGAGTCTTAACACCACATTTCGCTCTGCGTCTTGCTACAGGTAGCACATTTACCAGCCCACTAAGGAAAGAATCTTGCTGCTTTTGATCTGACAGTTCATTGAAATATTTTAAAAATGACATTTTCTGATCATCACCAAGACTACTCAGACAGTTCTTCTTACATTTACAGTTGGTAGTTCGTTTTCTTCCTGGCATTAAATTTCCTTTGTATCCAATATATGCTTTGCCACGAGCATGTTTCAATTTAGCAATATTGTTTTTCCAAGCACTTGGATTCCTCTTCCTTTTCCTACTCTTCCAGTTCGCACACTTTTCTGAATTAATTAAATCACTATCCGTTCCTAATGGAACATATTCACTTCCAGAATCCTCTAAATCAGTAAAATCATCACTACTTCGTGCCATCTTTCTATCAACTGATATAAACAGGCGCGTTCATCAGATCACCGGACATGTGCTTCTATCTTGCAGAAGTTACTAAAGTTATGTTCGGTGCAAAATAGGGATATCTCCAGTATTTATCCCTTTCTTCCACCGAAGTGATATAAGGGATACGAGCCCACAGCTCTTAGAGGCCGATATAGAGTACGAGATATCCCATTCTTCCACCAAAAGAAGCACAATTTTTTTTCCTTTATGCAGCACTAAAAATGGTTTTACGGAAAAAAAAGTGGAGTTATCCCCTTCTTGCACCGAGGTCTTCAATTGTCAAGTTTCAGGCAATAACCTTGCTTTTCAAGAGTTACTTTTTGAGAAAGAAGTCACATCACAGATAATGGAAAAGTCAAAAGAATGACTTGATAAATTTAGTGACAAGATTATCCCATTATGGCACAGGCTTCTTCATGGTTGAAAGAACCTTTACAACTTTTGGGTTAGTACATTCAAAAATATGTAATCGATTAGGGGTTATGTTTCTGTTTAAAGTATGTAATAATAAATACAGTAGAGACAATACACGACACTTCCGGATTTAGCCTTGTTAAAAGGGGAGACAAGTCGCAAGTTGCACTCCTAGTGGCTTGACCTGATTATTCACGCTTAATTCAAATATCAATGGAAATGTATATACGGAAATGGATAAATAAATTACGTCTAGAAAGAAAGTGTTACTAAGATATTAACTATAAGTTGCTAAAGCATTTCTGGATAAATGAATGAAGAATTATTTAACAGGTTATTATTTAAAGACTGAAATTAGATATATAATCATGATGTGAAATGGACTGCTGTGAAAGGGCTTGATCTTTCATTTATGCATTACTTTTTAGCTTTAGAATTCCTGCCTGAACGTTCACAGCTAGATTTTTCTTTTTTCTCATTTAAAAGCATTGTATCATATTAAAGCACTTGCACTTGTCAACAAAAATATCAGCACATTCCTTACACACGATTCAATGAATTTACATTTAAGAGCTGGACAATTTTCCGTTTAACTTGAAGCCTACTAACCGAAAGAAAATCTATAAATTTAGCCTCAAAAACATTCAAACGTTCCCTATAATGCCATAATGCCATTACATTAGGGTACAGCAAATTTGCATCATATTGTTTCAACAAAATATGTACATTTCTTAAATCACCCATATTTTCTTCGGTGCCTGACAATGCATTACGGCATTCCAAATGGGGTAACATGGAACACAACCAGCCACTCATATGCATATGTATTTTCCTGAATTAAATCAAACCCACAGATCACACCTACGACAACACATCGGTATTGAAGGTTAACTGCTGCACTATACAATAAAATATGCATATTATATTTTAAGCCAGTTAAAATATGGGTCGAGCAGGTCAAAAGATTATGAAGTACTATAAAAATCTCTTTGTCACTGGAAGAATATATATGCAAACACAATATTATTTACATTTTCTTGTTACGAGGGGAACGGAAGAAAGGCCGTGCATTCTTCTCGACTCCATAGTTACTGCAGCCAAACACAGCACATGTTGAGAGGAGGTATCAAGGAATGACACACGCTACTATTTAATTATGTCAACTCACTGAAAACGCATAAAATACCAAAAACTTCACACACAAATACACATGCTCTTATGACAGAATCAGTAGTTCTAAGGTCAATCCGCTACTAGAGAGACCTCTAATAGCTGTCCCTCGATATCTCGCTGAGTGTCGCATATTGTCTCTACTGTATTTGGTAATAGTGATGTGAAAATTAGAAAACTATGAACTCCACCATATGATCACGCGACTATCGGTGCATGGGTTTCACCACAAGGTCTGTTCAGAAAAGTACAACCATCCAGAATTGAACTGCTTGAGTATAATGTGTGAGAAACTATACGAGATACATCATGTTAGCAATGAACGTATGATGTCTCTAACGAAATTCTGTTCTGATTAATGCACATTGTGCGATATTATTAAATTATTAAAATGTTAACACTAAACAGAAAAGCAAAGTGAAATAGTGTTTATAAAACTGCTATTATTCATAAACGTGTAGTACTTTTGAACTATGCTTAAGGGTTCATTTTTAATATTGTGTACTGTAAAACAGTATTTAGTGCTTAGTTTACATTATAATAAAGAAGCAATATTTCAGTATGAAATAAGTAGACTGGTGAATGGAGTTCTCAAAATATAATATAGTACCATAATAATGGGCATGATTCAGAATTTAATTTTCCAGTAAACTTAATATTTACCTGTTTTTACAGTTGAGAATAAGAGTATACACTCTAGTTAAACAGAAGCCACAACTGGGTGAAACAAGTTAAACTAAATATTTAAAATTAAACCTGGTTTAAACCCAGACAAAATTTAAAAAAACTTTTTATCCAAAACAAACCTTGTTCTTTTCCATTCCTGTATACTGGATGGTTATATATCAAGCTGAGAGATGAAGAAAATGAGGGCTAGTTTTGAAGATGACAATGAAAAACCTGTAATCGTAATTTCAACTGTCCTTAACATTAAAAAATATAAAAACTTAATATAGATGGGCTTACATCAGAAGTGATAAAAAAAGTAGTGATGCATATCATTGATTGTGGGTTACTGTAGTCACGTCCTAGTTCGTGAACCATGGGCAACGGCTGAGTGGCCTAGTAAGTGGTCCTGAAAGTCGGGATAACAGTTGTTATGGAATGGGAGTGGGCATCTCGGACATATTCTGAGTCATGGCCCTCCTTGTGCTCAGGTGGCTAGGACTATACAATTCACCGGTGGTCCATAACACGTTAGAGGAGAGATCCTCACTTGAACTATGTGCAAATAGGGTAGCATCCGGCTTCATGAATTTACCGAGCTCAGAACATTTTAAGCAAGCCGCGGACCTATGGGAGTAATGGAGTCCCACTCCCATTTGACAGGCGAGGGACTCCTTGGAAACAACTTGGCGAACGAAATGGAATTTGATGGGGAACTATCAATATTAATGGGGCTTATGGAATAAAGAAAGTAGAACTGGCTGAGTCAGCAAAGAGGATGCATCTGGATGTGCTAGGAGTAAGTGATATTCAGGTAAGGGGAGATAATGAGGAAGGGATAGGAGATTATAAAGCGTACTTGGCGGGTATTAGAAAGGGAAGGGAGTCTGGGGTAGGGCTCTTTATCAGGAATACGATTGCACACAACATAGTTTCTGTTAGGCACGTAAATGAGCGAATGATGTGGGCAGATTTGTCAGTTGGAGGAATTAGGACAAGAATTGTGTCTGTGTATTCACCATGTGAGGGTGCAGATGAGGATGAAGTTGACAAGTTTTATGAAGCATTGAGTGACATCGTGCTCAGGGTCAACAGCAAGGATAGAATAGTGCTAATGGGCGATTTCAATGCGAGAGTTGGGAATAGAACTGAAGGATACGAAAGGGTGATTGGTAAATGTGGAGAAGATATGGAAGCTAATGGGAAGGGGAAGCATTAGCTGGACTTCTGTGCTAGTATGGGTTTAGCTGTTACGAATACATTCTTCAAGCATAAGGCTATTCACCGCTACACGTGGGAGGCCAGGGGTACCAGATCCATAATAGACTATATCTTAACCAACTTCGAATTCAGGAAATCTGTTAGGAATGTACGAGTTTTTTGCAGATTTTTCGATGATATAGACCACTATCTGATCTGTAGTGAACTAAGTATCTCTAGGCCTAGGGTAGAGAAAGTAAAATCTGTCCGCAAACGAATAAGGGTAGAAAATCTCCAGGACGAGGAAATTAGACAGAAGTACATGGATATGATTAGTGAGAAGTTTCGAACAGTAGACAGTAAGCAGGTTCAGGATATAGAAAGTGAATGGGTGGCATACAGGGATGCTGTAGTAGAAACAGCAAGGGAATGCCTAGGAACAACTGTGTGTAAAGATGGGAAAAGGCGAACATCTTGGTGAAATGATAAAGTGAGAGCAGCCTGTAAACGTAAAAAGAAGGCTTATCAGAAATGGCTCCAAACAAGGGCCGAGGCAGACAGGGATTTGTACATAGATGAAAGAAACAGACCGAAACAAATAGTTGTTGAATCCAAAAAGAAGTCGTGGGAAGATTTTGGTAATAACCTGGAAAGGCTAGGTCAAGCAGCAGGGAAACCTTTCTGGACAGTAATAAAGAATCTTAGGAAGGGAGGGAAAAAGGAAATGAACAGTGTTTTGAGTAATTCAGGTGAATTCATAATAGATCTCAGGGAATCACTGGAGAGGTGGAGGGAATATTTTGAACATCTTCTCAATGTAAAAGGAAATCATCCTGGTGGTGTTGCAAACAGCCAAGCTCATGGGGAGGAGGAAAATGATGTCGGTGAAATTATGCTTGAGGAAGTGGAAAGGATGGTAAATAAACTCCATTGTCATAAGGCAGCAGGAATAGATGAAATTAGACCCGAAATGGTGAAATATAGTGGGAAGGCAGGGATGAAATGGCTTCATAGAGTAGTAAAATTAGCGTGGAGTGTTGGTAAGGTACCTTCAGATTGGACAAAAGCAGTAATTGCACCTATCTATAAGGGAACAGGAAGGATTGCAACAACTATCGAGGTATCTCATTGATTAGTATACCAGGCAAAGTATTCACTGGCATCTTGGAAGGGAAGGTGCGATCAGTTGTTGAGATGAAGTTGGATGAAAACCAGTGTGGTTTCAGACCACAGAGAGGCTGTCAGGATCAGATTTCAGTATGCGCCAGGTAATTGAAAAATACTACGAGAGGAATAGGCAGTTGTGTTTATGTTTCATAGATCTAGAGAAAGCACATGACAGGGTACCGAGGGAAAAGATGTTCACTATACTGGGGACTATGGAATTGAAGGTAGATTATTAAGATCAATCAAAGGCATTTATGTTGACAATTGGGCTTCAGTGAGAATTGATGGTAGAATGAGTTCTTGGTTCAGGGTACTTACAGGGGTTAGACAAGGCTGTAATCTTTCATGTTTACTGTTCGTAGTTTACATGGATCATCTGCTGAAAGGTATAAAATGGCAGGGAGGGATTCAGTTAGGTGGAATTATAGTAAGCAGTTTGGCCTATGCTGACGACTTGGTCTTAATGGCAGACTGTGCCGAAAGCCTGCAGTCTAATATCTTGGAACTTGAAAATAGGTGCAATGAGTATGGTATGAAAATTAGCCTCTCGAAGACTAAATTGATGTCAGTAGGTAAGAAATTCAACAAAACTGAATATCATATTGGTGATACAAAGCTAGAACAGGTAGATAATTTCAAGTATATAGGTTGTGTGTTCTCCCAGGATGGTAATATAGTGAGATTGAATCAAGATGTAGTAAAGCTAATGCAGTGAGCTCACAGTTGCGATCAGCAGTATTCTGTAAGAAGGAAGTCAGCTCCCAGGCGAAACTATCTTTACATCGGTCTGTTTTCAGACCAACTTTTCTTTACGGGAGCGAAAGCTGGGTGGACTCAGGATATCTTATTCATAAGTCAGAAGTAACAGACATGAGAGTAGCAAGAATGATTGCTGGTAAAAACAGGTGGGAACAATGGCAGGAGGGTACTCGGAATGAGGAGATAAAGGCTAATTTAGGAATGAACTCGATGGGTGAAGCCGTACACATAAACCGGCTTCGGTGGTGGGGTCATGTGAGGCGAATGGAGGAGGATAGGTTACCTAGGAGAATAATGGACTCTGCTATGGAGGGTAAGAGAAGTAGGGGGAGACCAAGACGACGATGGTTAGACTCGTTTTTTTTTTTTTTTTTTTTGTTATTGGCTTTACGTCGCACCGACACAGATAGGTCTCATGGCGACGATGGGACAGGAAAGGGCTAGGACTGGGAAGGAAGCGGCCTTGGCCTTAATTAAGGTACAGCCCCAGCATTAGCCTGGTGTGAAAATGGGAAACCACGGAAAACCATTTTCAGGGCTGCCGACAGTGGGGTTCGAACCCACTATCTCCCGAATACTGGATATTGACCGCACTAAGCGACTACAGCTATTGAGCTCGGAGGACACTGTTTCTAATGATTTAAAAATAAGAGGTATAGAACTAAATGAGGCCACAACACTAGTTGCAAATCGAGGATTGTGGCGACGTTTAGTAAATGCTCAGAGGCTTGCAGACTGAACGCTGAAAGGCATAACAATCTATAATGATAATGAATGTATGTATGTATGTATGTATGTATGATATCATGTATAGTAGTAAAACATTTCACTGCAAATGTTATGGGGATAATGGGCCTCTTCACTTTCATATATTGAGGGATTGATGTTGCGTGGCCTCTGAAAAGGCCTCGTGCAGATCTTAAAAGTGGACACCGACACCCATGGACGACCGGCATGCCCGGGTGTGTAATGATGACGAAGATGAGGTAGGGAGAGGGTGAAGCCCGGCGTCAATAGCCTACTGCTATTGAATAACACCATAGGGACTGCTAAATGCAGAATGTCCCCATCCAATGGGCGAATCACCATCAACAGTGCCATATGCCGTCACTCCATATAAACAATGCAGAGAGGTTTCAAATTTAACTCAGGTTTTTGGCACACAATCTAACGATTAGAAATTGTATACCACTATCCCTCCTGCCCTGGTGGCCAACAATCTGATAGTGGAAGGAGAGTATTTTCCATCAACAAGACTTGAACCAGCTAACCCCAGCGTCAGTCCGACGGGTGGGCTTTTCATATTTTGAACAGCAATGATTTACACAGTACAGATAAACTACTATAATGCAAATGGTGTATTTCAGTTCTGTCACAGCAGTGTGTCGTGAAAAAATCTATTGCATTCTGTTGTGAAATACACCACACCTAGCATTGGCTGTGTAAACTATTATTTTGTTTTCAGCTCTTGTAAAGTGCGCCTGTTAGTGGGTTTTCGAAGAAAATATAAATTTTGAAACCGAATAGGTGGAATGTGCAATCTACATATCGTCGCTTCTATGCCAAAACCGTGAATGTGACAATGCTCTTCCTATCCATTATTTCCCTTAAGACTGGTTATGCTCCCAGCCACATATTGATATACAGTCCATCAGAACAATTTTCGTCTAGTTCAGTTTGGTATGTGCATGTGTAAAGGAAAATTAACCTTAAATACATCATACTCTAGGAGCAGGTAAATATGTCATGCATACATACATTCCTATAGTACGATACCATAAGGTAAATTTTCCTTTACACAAAAGCATCAGAAAGTGAACTCAAAAAAATTTGTTCTGACGGAATGCATATCAATATGTGGCTGGGAGGCATGACCAGTTTTAAGGGAAATAATGGATGGGAAGAGCACTGTCACATTTGCGGTTTTGGCAATGGAGCGACGATATATAAAATAACATGTCTTGACTGATTCATCGCCGAACAAAAACTACTGGACATGAGGAAATGAAATTTTGGGGATACATTTATAATACAATAAGGAAAGATTTTTGGATATTCCATCGCTAAGGGGGTGAAAAAAAAAAGGGGCAGGGTTTAAAATGAGTACCGGTATGTATGTATCTATATCCATATATATATAATAACTTGTCCTGACTGACTGATTCTTCATCGCCGAGCCAAAACTACTGGACATAAAGAAATGAAATTTTGGGGATACATTTATATTAAGATGTAGGTGCTCACTAAGAGAGGATTTTTGGATATTCCGTCACTAAGGGGGTGAAAAGAAGGGTGAAATTTTAAAATGAGTGTTTCTATATCTCAAAACTTTAAAAGTTCACAGATGTAATTTAGAATCTTCTTTAAAAATAAGGAAACACGTATTTTTTGTTTTCGGAAAATCCCAACAGGAGGGGTGAAAACTGGTGAAAAAGGGGTTGAATGTCTTTCATGAGGATACATCTTCTATCTCAGAAACTGAAGATATTACAGAGCTGAAAACTGGTGTTTGGGATCTCCTTTAAAAATAACGAAACACGTATTTTTGTTTTCGGAAAATCACAATAGGAAGGGTGGAAAAGGGTGAAAAAGGGGTTGAATGCCTTTAATGAGGCTACTTATATTTCAGAACCTGAAGATATTACACACCTGAAAATTGGTATTTGGGATCTACTTTAAAAATAAAGGAACAGGTATTTTTTCGTTTCTGGAAAATCCAAATATGGGGGTGAAAAGGGGGTTGAATTTTTAAAATGAATGTATCTAAATCTTAAAACCTGAAAAGTTTACAGATGTAAAAATTGGTATTTAGAATCTCCTTAAAAAACATAGAAACACGTATTTTTGTTTTCCGTAAATCCCAATAAGAGGGGTGAAAAAGGGGTTGAACGCCTTCAATGAGGATACTTATATCTCAGAAACTGAAGATATTACAGACCTGAAAATTTGTATTTGGGATCTCTTTTAAAAATAAAGAAACATTTTTTTTTGCTTTGGAAAATCCAAATAGTGGGGGTGAAAAGGGGGTGGATTTTTAAAATGACTATCTATATCTCAAAACTTCAAAAGTTTGCAGATGTAAAAATTGATATTTAGGATCTCCTTTAAAAATAAAGGAACATATTTTTGTTTTTTGTTTTCTGTAAATCCCAATAGGAGGTGTGTAAAAGGGTGAATAATGGGTTGAATGCCTTTAATGAGGATACATATATCTCAGAAAATGAAGATATTACAGAACTGAAAATCTGTACATGGGGTCTCCTTTAAAAATAAAGAAATACGTATTTTTATTTGTTTTTGAAAAATCAAATCAATGGCGGTTAAACAGGATTGACAAATTGGGGTGAATTTTTTGAAAGACTATCTACAGAATACCTGAGAAACGTAAAATGTTACAGACGTAAAAAGTGGTATTTGGAATCTCCTGTAAATGTGAAGAAACATAGGTGATTTTTTTTGGAAAGTCCACTTAAGGGGAACTAAAAAGGGGGTGAAATTTAAAATGAGAATTTCTACAGTATATCTCAAAAAACTTAACATGTTACAGAAGTGAAAAATGGTATTTTTTATCTCCATTAAAAATCAAGATACGTGTATTTTTAGTTTTCCGAAATACCATTTGGGTGGAAAGGGGGGGGGGGGTAAAAGTGACTGAAAATGTTGTTGAATTCTTTTAATTAGGCTACTGATATCTCAAAAATGAAGACGTTACAGACGTGAAATTTGATATTTGGAATCTGCTTTAAAAGTAAAGAAACAAGTATTCTCGGAAAATCCAGTGAAGTGGGGGGAGGTGAAAGAATTGAAAAATTAATCGACTTAATTGTATGAGAATACTTACATCTAATAAAAACTAAAGTTGTTACAGACCTGAAAATTGGTATTTGGATCCTTTAAAAACAAACAAAAACACGTTTTGGGGGGAGGAAATCATCTTTGGGGGTGGGAGTGAAAAGGAGTTGAATTCCTTTCATGAGGACACACAAATCAAAAACTGAAGAAGTTAGAGTTGTGATAATTGGTATTTAGAAGATCCTTTACTATTAAAGAAACAAGTTCTTTTGCCGGAAAATTCACTTGGGGGAGGGGGTGGAGTGTGAAAGGAAGTGAAAATAAAGTGAAAAAAAATAAAGTGATTCTTATATCTCAAAACTGAAGGTAATAGACGCGAACATTGGTCTTTGGAATCTCCTTTATACATAAAGAAACATGCCTTCTTTTAATTTTTTGTGGGGGGATAAATAAACTTAACAGCGGTGGGGTGTAAAAGGAGGTGAGACCAATTGATTTTACTGTTCATAATGTACTTATAAGGAGCCTCCAGTGCTCAGGCGGCAGCGCGCCGGCCTCTCACAGCTGAGTTCCGTTGTTCAAATCCCGGTCACTCCATGCGACAGTCGTGCTGGACAAAACGGAGGCGGGACAGGCTTTTCTCCGGATACTCCGGTTTTTCCTGCCATCTTTCATTCCAGCAACAATGTCCAATATTTCATTTCATTTGTCATTAATCGATCATTACCCCAGAGGAGTTCTTCGCCAGCCGGCACAATTCCTATTGTCGCCAGTAGATGGGGCTTTACTCATTTCATTCCTGACCCTGTCGAATGGCTGGAAACAGGCTGTAGATTTTTGATGTACTTATTCTGTTCATAAACCGATCATTTTTAATCTTTCCTGGGTTCGTTTTCAAGAGCCATCTTTTTCTTCGGAGAACATTCTTAGATTACAGTACATTCTCCTGGCATATAAATAAAAATTTAAACACCTTTGAAATAAACGATAGGAATGAGATTGACCGTCCAATTGTTCACCTCTATAATAAGGTCAATAATGCATGGAAGTATGTCATTTGTATCGCCAGAAATCCCGCACACTTACCTACGCGTGACAATGGTGCTGGTCACATTGCCAACAATAACAATGGCAGCAGATGCAATTTACCACCAAGTAGCGGTCTTGCATCTTGCTATGGGGTCCAGAACATCTATAATAATAATAATAATAATAATAATAATAATAATGATGTTCTGGACCATCGTCAAATGTGCGGACCGCGCTGGAAACGGGTCCTGGACGGATAATGACTAAGAATGCGGTCCGGCCGCGGGTTCAGTGCCGCCAAGGCACCCAAGAAGACACCACGCCGGATCTCCTGAAGGATTTGATCCATATTAAAAATGCTTTAGGATAAGACGACAAAGATTTAGGGACCCAACTGACCGGGTGGAATACCTGGACCTAACCCGGGAAGTACGAAATCGATTGCTGGAAAGAAAGATTGAAAAATGGAAGGAAACTTACCGTAATCTATTAGAAAACGAGTCAGATCGCGAATAATGGCGGATTCTCTCAGAAATCCAGTCAGATCGCGAATTTCGGCGGATTATATATAAAACAATAAGCATTCAATTATATATATATAATAAGAGTTTTGTCTGTACATTGCTCAGAATTTGAAAATAATGGTATTTCTGTATCTGTCATGTCCATAGTAACAAGAAAATGCACTTTTTACTTTTCCGTAATTTCTGTCTGTCTGTATGTATGTACACGCATCACGAGAAAACGGTTGAAGAGAATTTAATGAAAATCGGTATGTGAAGTCTGGGGATGAGCCTCTACAATCTAGGCTATAAATCATTTTACTCACGCTGAGTGAAATGGTAGTTTAGGGGAAGGCTTAAATTGAATTTTCAACTATTTATGTTATTAGTGGTCTAATGAAAATCGGTATGTAAAGTCGGGGGATGAGCCGCTACAATCTAGGCTATAAATCATTTTACTCACGCTGAGTGAAATGGTAGTTTAGGGGAAGGCCTAAAATTGAATTCTCAAATATTTCTTATTAGAAGTGTAATCGATGAATGCTAGATAACTAAGGTTATATAGTATTAAATTTCCTATTATTCATGTCTTATACATTGTTACCGTACTGGCTATGATCACCATGATATTCATGAATTTGGATTTTTGTTACTAAGTCCATATCAGCGCCAAGTAAAGAGAAAATCGGTAAACAGTATTTAATGAAAATCGATATGTAATGTCGGAGAATAAGAAACTACAGTTTACGGTATCAAAATATTTTACAAATCACAGAGTCGCAAGAAAACTAAATGTGTAGGCCTACAATATAGAAAGCTCATAACATTGATCAACAATAACATTACATTGACCATTGTTTGTCGTGATGTGCTTTGTGTCTTCTGTTGCCCCTCATCTCCGGTAGATAGGATTACTGCTGCGTACAGAGTATTTTTATTTGATTTCCGTCGCACCGACATAGATAGGTTTTGAAAGATAGGAAACTTAAAAGGGTCCACCTTTTCAATACAAATAAATGTTATAGTTATGGGATAGGAAAGGGCTAGGAGTGCCTTAGGCCTTAATTAAGGTACAGGCCCAGCATTTGAATGGTGTGAAAGTGGGAAACCACGGAATACCATCTTCAGCGCTGCCGACAATGGGGTTCGAATCCACTATCTCTCGGATGCAAGCTCACAGCTGCGCACCGCTAACCACACGGTCAACTCGCCCAGTTGGACAGAGTGTAACAGCCTGCCTGAATAATGATGGAAAGTAGCTGGGGAGTTAGATAACTTTCTTCTTTAGCATGCCATTCCCCTGGTTTATAAATTTTCTGATACTACTGGTACGTAACACACTGGATCATCACAGCATTGGGGCTACTCAATCTCTACTCTGAGGCACTGATTGGAATGAACAGTGTGCATATTTAGCGCAATAATGACAGATGAGTGTTCATGGCAATCTGCGGCCTGGTCATCCCAGCTCTGGAACTCTGGACTATTAGATTGGCACCGCAATCTAACCGCAGCACTGTTCGTTAAAAGTGATAAAACGTGCGGCTTTCCATTTGATCGAGTATTTTATATGATAGCATTGCTTCCAATCGCTATATTCATACTTACGTTTTTGTAATGACCCATGTCGATTTCAGTTAGGAAAACCACAAAGTTAGTCTTTCTAAGAATCCCGTAGCGAAGCACGGGTACATCAGCTAGTTTCAGTATAATACCGTAGCGAAGCAAGGGTACCTTTTTTTTTTCCTAGTTGCTTTACGTCGCACCGACACAGATAGGTCTTATGGCGACGATGTGACAGGAAAGGCCTAGGAGTTGGAAGGAAGCGGCCGTGGCCTTAATTAAGGTACAGCCCCAGCATTTGCCTGGTGTGAAAATGGGAAACCACGGAAAACCATCTTCAGGGCTGCCAATCGTGGGGCTCGAACCTACGATCTCCCGGATGCAAGCTCACAGCCACGCGCCTCTACGCGCACGGCCAACTCGCCCGGTGCACGGGTATCTTGCTAGTATATATATATATAATGACTTGTCTTGACTGACTGATTCATCATCGCCGAGCCAAAACTACTGGACATAAAGAAATGACATTTTGAGGATACATTCATATTAAGATGTAGGTGCTCGCTAAGAGAGGATTTTTGGATATTCCGTCGCCAAGGGGGTGAAAAGGGGGGTGAAATTTTAAAATGAGTGGGCCGATTGCAGAAACGGCATTTAGACGATGTCTACGGTTAAACAATGCCTAAGTATGGCTGCCGCATTGCAGAGACGTTATTTATCACTTAGACACTGTCTAAAACCGATGTTCAACCGGTCATGTTTAAACACTGCCGAGAGCACTGTTTAACCTCAAATGACAGGAGTGAATCACAATCAGAGGTTATGTACCGTGAAATATGTAATTTGTATTATCATGTTGAGACGATTCCGGGAAGAAAGGTTAGTCCGACGGCCTCTCTGTGGGTCACCCGCTGCTAAATCGCAGCAATTCGTTTGACATGCACGGGGAGATAATCAAAAAATAAGGTTCCGCTTTACGAGAGACTTGTTTCTTGAGAATGACAAAGTGACAGTCCGGTAACTGTCAACTTGAATACAATTCTTGGCAATCGATATATTTTATTATATACATGGGGTAATTTCCATGGATTTATAGGTCACTTCGACTACGTACATATCACAATTACATGTCCCGATCGTCTGAGTGCTGTCACATACATAAACCGGGAGAGATTCACTTATATTTACTGCCAAGTAAACACACATAATAGTGAAAACTAAAAAGTAGGTTGTATGGGATTTTTATATATATAATCGCATAGGTTTTCGGCAACTATCAGATAGGAAAAGGCAAGTGGTGGTGATTATCGTTTAAAGAGGACTGGGGAAGAAGAGCCGTGGCCATAATAATAGCCCTAGTATTTGCCTGGTGTAAAAATAGGGAAACTACGGAAAACAATCTTAACGGCTGTCGATGATGCATTTCGAATCTACGATCTTCAGAATGCAAGCTACATCTATATGGCCCGTACAACACACTCGGTTACACATTACTATTGCTTCATCTTCCCTTCGTCGAAGCTACCGTATTTATGAGTAGATTACACTCGCTGTAACAACATTATAATGAAAGCTACACTTCCCCGTACCGTGGCGTGTCGCTTTAGTGTCGATATATTATGAGATTTAATTTGCACCGAAAGCGATACTCTAATCTGTGGGCAAGTCATGCTCAGCCATATTTGAGTAATGTGTAGGAAGACAAACAGCTGACTGGCATTCGGCGCGCGCACCGACGAATTTCATTGGTTGCGACGAGCAAAGAGTTGCATGAAAGATACTTCTGTCTCCATTTTCAAACCAAAATTGAAACTTTAAGGGATGTCTAGTTAAACATCGACTGAACATTGTTTATGCAATGGAGGATCGTGAATGATTTAGACGTTGTTTAGGTAGACGATGTCTAAGGCTTAAAACTAGTCATCGTTTCTGCAATCGGCCCATAGTATCTATATCTCAGAACTTTAAAGTTTACAAATGTAAAAATTGGTATTTGGAATCTTCTTTAAAAATAAGGAAACATATTTTTTGTTTTTGGTAAATCCCAATAGGAGGGGTGAAAAAGGGTAAAAAATGGGTTGAATGCCTTTAATCAGGATACCGGTACTTATATCTCAGAAACTGAAGATATTAGAGACCTGAAAATTGGTACATTCGATCTCTTTTAAAAATAAACATGTAATTTTTTGTTTTCGGAAAATCCAATTAATGGCAGGGTGAAAAGGGGGGTGAATTTTTAAAATGAGTGCATCTATATCTCAAAACTTTTAAAGTTTATAGATGTAAAAATTGGTATTTAGAATCTTCATTAAAAATAAAGAAACATTTTTTTTTGTTTTCCGAAAATCCCAATAGGTGGGGTGAAAAAGGGGTTGAATGCCCTTAATGTGGATACTTATATCTCAGAAAGTGAAGTTATTACACACCTGAAAATTGGTGTTTGGGATCTCCTTTAAAAATAAAGAAACACGTATTTTTTGTTTTTGGAAAATCCAATTAATGGGTGGGGGGGGGGGTGGTGAAAAGGGGGTGAATTTTTAAAATGAGTGTATCTATATCTCAAAACTTTTAAAGTTTATAGATGTAAAAATTGGTATTTAGAATCTCCTTTAAAAATAAAGAAACCATTTTTTTTTGTTTTCGGAAAATGCCAATAGGAAGGGTGGAAAAGGGTGAAAGAGGGGTTGAATGCCTCTAATGACGCTACTTATATTTCAGAACCTGAAGGTATTACAGACCTGAAAATTGGTATTTGGGATCTAGGCCTACTTTAAAAATAAAGAAACACGTATTTCTTCGTTTTCGGAAAATCCAAATAACAGGGGGGGGGGGGGGAAGAAAAGGGGGGTTCATTTTTAAAATGAGTGTGTGTACATCTTAAAACTTTAAAAGTTTACAGATGTAAAAATTGGTATTTAGAATCTCCTTTGAAACTAAAGGAACACGTATTTTTTTGTTTTCTGTAAATCCCAATAGGAGGGGTGTAAAAGGGTGAATAATGGGTTGAATGCCTTTAATGAGGACACATATATCTCAGAAACTGAAGATATTACAGAACTGAAAATTTGTATATGGGATCTCCTTTAACAATGAAGAAACACATTTTTTTGTTTTTGGAAAACCCAATTAATGGCGGTTAAACAGGAGTGACAAATTAGGGTGAATTTTTTAAAAGACTATATCTACAGAATATCTGAGAAACGTAAAATGTTACAGACGTAAAAATTGGGTATTTGGAATCTCCTGTAAATGTAAAGAAACATAGGTGATTTGTTTTTGGAAACTCCACTTATGGGGAACTAAAAAGGGGGTGAAATTTTATAATGAGAATTTCTACAGTATATCTAAAAAAAAACTTAACATGTTACAGAAGTGAAAAATGGTATTTTTTATCTCTATTAAAAATAAAGAATCGTGTATTTTTAGTTTTCGGCAATACCCCTTGGGTGGAGGTGGGAGGGGTAAAGGTGACTGAAAATGGTGTTGAATTCTTTTAATTAGGCTACTGATATCTCAAAAATGAAGATGCTACAGACGTGAAATTTGATATTTGGAATCTGCTTTAAAAGTAAAGAAACACGTATTCTCGGAAAATCCAATGGGGGGGGGGGAAGAATTGAAAACTAATTGACTTAACTGTATGAGAATACATACATCTAATACACTGACTGACAGAGCAAATGCAACATAAAGGAGTGGTCAGAACTTTATGCCAATTGCAGGGTAGACCGACGTCACTGAGGTATGTTCATGATGTGAAATGTGCCGCTGTGCTGCGCACGTAGCGAACGATAAATGGGACACGGCGTTGGCGAATGGCCCACTTCGTACCGTGATTTCTCAGCCGACAGTCATTGTAGAACGTGTTGTCGTGTGCCACAGGACACGTGTATAGCTAAGAATGCCAGGCCGCCGTCAACGGAGGCATTTCTAGCAGACAGACGACTTTACGAGGGGTATGGTGATCGGGCTGAGAAGGGCAGGTTGGTCGCTTCGTCAAATCGCAGCCGATACCCATAGGGATGTGTCCACGGTGCAGCGCCTGTGGCGAAGATGGTTGGCGCAGGGACATGTGGCACGTGCGAGGGGTCCAGGCGCAGCCCGAGTGACGTCAGCACGCGAGGATCGGTGCATCCGCCGCGGCGGCAGCCCCGCACGCCACGTCAACCGCCATTCTTCAGCATGTGCAAGACACCCTGGCTGTTCCAATATCGACCAGAACAATTTCCCGTCGACTGGTTGAAGGAGGCCTGCACTCCCGGCGTCCGCTCAGAAGACTACCATTGACTCCACAGCATAGACGTGCACGCCTGGCATGGTGCCGGGCTAGAGCGACTTGGATGAGGGAATGGCGGAACGTCGTGTTCTCCGATGAGTCACACTTCTGTTCTGTCAGTGATAGTCACCGCAGACGAGTGTGGCATCGGCGTGGAGAAAGGTCAAATCCGGCAGTAACTGTGGAGCGCCCTACCGCTAGACAACGCGGCATCATGGTTTGGGGCGCTATTGCGTATGATTCCACGTCACCTCTAGTGCGTATTCAAGGCACGTTAAATGCCCACCGCTACGTGCAGCATGTGCTGCGGCCGGTGGCACTCCCGTACCTTCAGGGGCTGCCCAATGCTCTGTTTCAGCAGGATAATGCCCGCCCACACACAGCTCGCATCTCCCAACAGGCTCTACGAGGTGTACAGATGCTTCCATGGCCAGCGTACTCTCCGGATCTCTCACCAATCGAACACGTGTGGGATCTCATTGGACGCCGTTTGCAAACTCTGCCCCAGCCTCGTACGGACGACCAACTGTGGCAAATGGTTGACAGAGAATGGAGAACCATCCCTCAGGACACCATCCGCACTCTTATTGACTCTGTACCTCGACGTGTTTCTGCGTGCATCGCCGCTCGCGGTGGTCCTACATCCTACTGAGTCGATGCCGTGCGCATTGTGTAACCTGCATATCGGTTTGAAATAAACATCAATTATTCGTCCGTGCCGACTCTGTTTTTTCCCCAACTTTCATCCCTTTCGAATCACTCCTCCTTGGTGTTGCATTTGCTCTGTCAGTCAGTGTACAAACTGAAGTTGTTACAGACGTGAAAATTGGTGTTTGGATCTTCTTTAAAAACAAAGAAAAACGAGTTTTGGGGGGGAAACTATCTTGGGGGGCGGGAGTGAAAAGGAATTGAATTCCTTTCATGAGGAAACATAAATCAAAAACTGACGAAGTTAGAGTCGTGATAATTGGTATTTAGAAGATCCTTTACTATTAAAGAAACAAGTATTTTTTGCCGGAAAATTCACTTAGGGGAGGGTAGGAGTGTGAAAGTGGAAAAAAGTTAATTTTTTAATGGGGATACTTATATCTCAAAACTGAAGGTAATAGACGTGAACGTTGGTGTTTGGAATCTCCTTTAAACATAGAGAAACACGCCTCCTTTTAATTTTTTTTTTTGGGGGGGGGAGTGGGTAAATAAATTTAACGGCGATGGGGTGTAAAAGGAGGTGAGACCAATTGATTTTACTGTTCATAATGTACTTATAAGGAGCCTCCGTTGCTCAGGCGGCAGCGCACCGGCCTCTCACAGCTGGGTTCTGTGGTTCAAATCCTGGCTACTAAATGTGACATTCGTGCTGGACAAACGGAGGCGGGACAGGCTTTTCTCCGGATATTCCAGTTTTCCCCGTCATCATTCATTCCAGCAACACTGCCCAATAATATTTCATTTGTCATTCAATATCCATTGCCCCAGAGGAGTGCAACTGGCTTCGGCAGCCGGCACAATTCCTATTGTCGCCGCTTTATTCATTCCATTCCTGACCCTGTCGAATGACTTGAAATAGGCTGTATATTTTCGATGTACTTATTCTGATCACAAACCGATCATTTTTAATCTTTCCTGGGTTCGTTTTCAACAGCCATCTTTTCCTTCGGAGAACGTTCTTAGATTACAGTACTCTCCTGGCATATAAATAAAAATGTAAACACATTTGAATGAGATTGACCGTCAAATTGTTTACCTCTATAATAAGGTCAATAATGCACGGAAGTATGCCATTCGTATCACCAGAAATCCTGCACACTTGCCTACGTGCGACAATGGTGCTGGTCACATTGTCAACAATGACAATGGCAGCAAATGTAATTTACCGCCAATTAGCGGTCTTGCATCTTGCTGTGGGGTCCAGAACATCTAATAATAATAATAATAATAATAATAATAATAATAATAATAATAATAATGCTCTGGTCTGTCGTCAAATTGTGCGGACCGCACTGGAAATGTATCCTGGCCTGGTAATGACTACGAATACAGTCCGGCCGCGGGTTCAGTACCGCCAAGGCATCTGAGACGACACCACGATGGATCTCCTTCAGGATTTGATCCATACTAAAAATGCTTATAGGAAAAGATGGCAAAGAATTAGGGACCCAACTGACCGCGTGGAATACCTAGACCTAGCCCGGGAAGTACGAAATCGATGCTGGAAAGAAACATTGAAAAATGTGAGGAACTTTGCCATAATCCCTCAGAAAATGAGTCAGTTCGCGAATTTCGGAGGATTATATATATTCAATTATAAATTTCAGTATAATACCGTAGCGAAGAACGGGTATCTTGCTAGTATATATATATATATATATATATCTCAAAAACTTGACAGTTTAACAATGTGAAAGTTGGTATTTAGAATCTCCTTAAAAAATATGTCTTTTTTGTTTTAGGAAAATCCAATTAAGGGGGCTAAAAGAAAGTGAAAAAGGGGTCGAATCCCTTTCTTTTATAAGGATACCTGAATCTCAAAAACTGAAGACGCTACAGACATGAAAATTGGTACATCGAATCTCCTTTAAAAATAAAAGAAACACATTTTTTTTATCCACTGAAGGGGTTGTGGTGGGGGATGAAAAAGGGGGTGATAACTTAACATGTTACCGACGTAAAAACTGGTATTTGTAATCTCCTTTAAAAATAAGGAAACATATTTCTTGTTTTTGGAAAATGCACATAAGGTGGGGCGGGGGTAAAAATAACTGAAATTGAAAAAGGGGTCGAATCCTTTAATTGGGATACTTATATCTCAAAAACTGAATAGGTTACAGACATGAAAATTGGTATTTGGAATTTACTTTAAAAGTAAAGAAAAACATATTTTCTTGTTTCAGGAAAATACATTTAATGGGGGTGAAAAGAACCAAAAAAAAAAGGGCTGAATTCTTTTTATCTGAAGACGTTACAGAAGCAAAAATTGGTATTTGGAATCTCCTTTAAAAATAAAGGAAAACACATTTTTTTTCCCCCCACTTAATGGGGGTGAAAAGAAGTGAAAAGGGAATGGAATTCATTTTATGAGGATACTCCTGTCGCAATAACTGAAGATGTTACAGATGAGAAAAGAGGCATTTGGAATCTCGTTTAAAAATAAAGAAACATATATATTTTTGTTTTTGGAAAATCTACTTAGTTGGGGGGCAGGAAAGACTGTTTAAGTGGTTGAATTTTCGATGGGGATACTTATATCTCAAAAACTGAAGACGTTGCAGACTAGGAAATAGGTATTTGGAATCTCCTTTTAAAAATAAACACATAATTTTCTGCTTTTGACTCGAGAGGACTGTTTCTCCCATGTACAGTTCTATGCCGCATGTTCCAGTGTTAGCTCTGCCAGTAGTCTGGTCATCTTTTCTCCCCAAAAGGCAATTCTACAAACGTGGTTTACAAAGAAGTTCTGGTTTACAATTTTTTGGTGAGGTTTTTATACTTTATGGATTTTCAGAGAATGTCTTAGTGCAGTACCGAGGAATGATTACTTTTATCAAAAAAAGAAATCCACGTGAGCGAAGCCGCAGGCAACAGCTAATACTACTATATTCAACAGAAAGTAGATTAAAGATGAAATACAGGAACAGGCAGGGTATGTTTTGTTACAGTAAGGGTACTGGTTGATTAGTCATACATACCATTGCCTACGAGAAATACAAGGCAGGGAAGTGGACCGATAGAAATGCGGGTCGCATGTAGGTTTACAAATGTCCGCTAGAGGTCTCGACATTGTGCTATGCTGCTCGCGTGAAATACATTCAATTAATAGTAAATGTTTGTTTTAAAAGACGTAAACAAAACTACAAATAATGAAGATAGGACCACCTAAATGTGATTCAGAGTGGTTGGATGTAAAGTAAAGCACATTTAAATGATATTTGGAATTATTTCAGGTGAAGTCAAGTGCAATAATTAATAAAAGTAATACATTAAAATGACTTACCATGATCACTGCTTGTATCACTCACATTTTTAAGTTCTTCCAACTTAAAGGGTTTGTCCTGAAGTTCTTTTCCAAGTCATGAGCATCTTTAATTTTATGAGCTTCATTGCTGAGTATTGGTTTTAAAAATTTTGTAATGAGAGTTACAGTCAGTGCTCCCTGAGCATACTCGTCACATTTGAATGCCTCAATGAACTTTGAAACAACAAAAACCTTAAGTTTTTAAAATTAAATTCGTATTGCCCACATAACGTAAGGAGTGACGTGTAAAATTCAACATATTTTGCAGAAAATAAACAAATTTTCTTGAGGGGCAGTATAATGCTCCACGATCTTTCATCCTAATGAGGCATATCAGTGGACTGTCAGAAGATATTTGTCCCAAGCATGATTCACAATTGAAATTTTCTTCTGCAACTCGAACAAGATAACCATCTATCATGGCCAAGGAAGACAACTCCAGAGTGACAGGTTTCTCTGAAAAGGCATGGTGTCATTCTTAATATCAATAGCGTCTAAGATAATATAAAACTTGCAGATATTTTAGGCTTATAAAAAAATACTACATCTGAAAGAAAATACAATAATCGCGAATTGATTACTTAGCTTACCTTCGAGCGTCTCATCAAGTAATTCCAAAACTATTGCTAGTCAAGATTACGATTATAGTGTACTCTGGGCTTGATAGTAATTTCATCTATGATGAGGGATCCTAATGTTTCGTCCACGCATGTCAAATTCATGGCTTCGTAATGGAGCCTTTCTTTAATGAAGGATGTTATTCGAGTTTCTCCATTCGAGAAGCCAACATAATTCTTAAGTGTCTTCTGATGCAGAAGTCTGAGGCAGTGAAGTGATCTAATGAATCTGTAGCCCGTAAACTGAAGTCTCAATATTTAAAGTGTAAATTGCAGGCTCTGGATGACGTCCCAGGTGACCAAAGGGAATCTAATTTGTCCCCCCTGTCTGGATATAGCAATTCTCCACTTCTCCTTTAAAACTGGATCGGCAGGAAACGATTGAAATGCTTTCTTTGACGAATTAGACATAGTATTATATACCATATAGGAAATTTACTTGGAGTTCATTTAAACACGAACAATATGAAATATATACGTAAACGTATTAAAAACACTTTTCTCCATATGTTAATATACAACAGCACATGCAAACTATAGCACGATGTCAAGACATCTGGCGGCAGTACTGCGAACCTGGTTGCGGACGGTTTTCATGCTCAGAACTAGAGCACACTTCCCGGTCTTGTATATCTCGTAGGCAACGCACATACAGTCAGTTGAGACAGCTGCAGTACTTTCTAATACCAGAATTGTCTCCCTCGAATGCGGCCTTGGACACACCAGCAAAACTACTCTAACGTTGAGGCTGTTCCTTCCCCACCCCTCTCTCAACAGTTGTTTCTTCTGACCCAAAAACCAACTTTCCAAGTCAGATACTGCTAATTATTGAGCTGTCCAGCTCCATGGCTAAATGGTTAGCATGCTGTCCTACGCTCCAAGGGGTCCGGAGTTCGATTTATGGCAAGGTTGGTGAATTTAACCCTCATTCATCAATTCTTCTAGTTAGGGAACTGGATGTTCGTGGCACCTTCCACTTTAGAATTCATCTTAGGCAGGGCCCTATCCTCACAGATGTTGCTGATCGTTTACTTGAAAGACCTACACACCAGCCTCCTTGGAGGCCATATGCCATTATTATTACTGAGCTGTCCTGAAGTGTTGGGTGTATGATTCGTTGTTTTAACTTTGTGCCACATGCATATTTTCAATTTATAAGATCATGTTCAAGGTCAGTTTTATATTTCATGAGAAATGTTGTGGTGATCAGTCCGAAGACTTGTTTGATAAAGCTCTCCATGCAAACATATCCTAAACAATCCTTTTCATCTTGTTTAATTAAGACTGATTTGTTTGATTATATGCTGTTCGATTCATAATGAAATGGAGTACATTTTCATTTTTTCTTTAAAATAAATTTTTCTATCACTGCAATGATGCCTAATGAGATTTTGAGTGCAACATCTTTTGCTAGGGATGCACGTCGGGTCTTGTATAAAAATTCAAAGGCCTCAGAGAAAATGAGTATGTCATTTAACTATGTACTACACAAAATTTATAACATTGTAAGGGAGTAAGAATGTTGCAAATCTTTGGAGTTCCTCTTAAAGGAGGGATGTGTCCATTATGATAGCCATTATCCTGCTCACAGGAGTACATTTAATTTTATAACCTAATTAAATGCAGCATATGCCAGTCTCCACTACTTGAGTAGCTACAGTACTAGCATTGCCACCGACTGACATGAAATCATTCCTAGAAACAAAATCACCGCTTCCTTTACCAGCCTGCCCAGAATAAAAACACAAGTAAAGGCTCTTTACTATGCCTGCGGTGCATACTATCCACACGGCAAGAGAAACGGTCACTTAGCCTTTTTTGTTGCAACTACCAATGTACACTAATCATCTTGTCCCTAGTTCCTCAGTCACACTGTGCCTAAATGCCTGAACTGCAAGTGATGACTCCTGGTACTAATGTTGCACAGCATAGGGTAAAACTTTGCCAGCATTCTTTTCAAATTGGAGTTTCAATTAATAGGTATATATGACATCTTTGCTATAAACATTTGTCTCATCTTATACATTCACTTGTGTATTAAGACGTATTTCTAACTGCTTATTCACTACATTTTTGCCATGTGTTATATGGTGTACAGGATGTGTGATCTCTCTGCTGGAGAACCTTGCCCCTCATCTCTGTCAGACGTTCTAAAATTCTGCTACCGCAGCACATTCCCCTTCAGTCTCGATTTAAATCAACCCACTAAAAGGGAAAACCTCTTTGTTCTCAGCAGCTGACAAAGGTGCAAACTGTTTACAGAACTGAAATAGATAAAATATATTTTAAATGGACTGGTCAAAGAGAAACGATGCATTTAAAGTTACAGCCTGCACTCCTTCCTATTAGGAAATACTACTGCCACTGTATGTAACATTGGAAGTGCGATTATGCATTACCATCAAGTATTAATATAAAAACACTTAAATTACAATTTCTATCCCAGCACTTGAAATCTTAACATACATTTTACAAAGCCAAGTTCCTTAGGGAACATAGAAGTCAATCTTTTCTACCATAACTAAATAATTTTATCAATAAAATTTATTAATGCGGTCCATTACAGCTTCGCTAATTTAAATGATATGTTCGCTCACCTGTGTAATATTCAGAAATACATATATGTCTCAAGTAACCTAGTCCAACATTCAGTAATTTATACTTAAGACTCTATCACTATTCCTGTACAAGCAAAAACTCACCTATCATGTGCACCACAAATTTTGAAACTGACTTTGACGTATTAGCGTAGGTAATGGATTGACACCTGCTATTTCATTATACAAAATCATGTCGACGAAACGCAACAAAAACCTCGATTCAGACAATCCGCCATGTTTCTTCACATTGCTACGATCAAGTAAAACAATAACACTGTGGAAACTCCATGTTTGTGGCAAAAGCAGAAGACACAGTACATTTGCGATTCCCGCGCACTTGTATATATATAGCAATATTAAAGAAATGTGCGCCCGAAAGGGCATTTAATACATTCTGTCCATTTTCTGTGCTATAGGAACATACAGATTTTGTTCGACTCTTGTAAACAGTAAAATGATACTGTTCACATTTCTGGCCGCATAAAGTGCAAATACATTGATCATTTGCTTGAAGAAACTTTTTGTTAACACATACTATATGGTGAAACCCATCTATCGCTAGCCTAATGATATTTGTTTTGTTCCGATCCAATTCCTGTATATCATTGCGTCCGTCTCAAAGAAATTGTAGTCTATCTCCTCTACTTTCTGTTTTCTTTCTGCTATTAGTTCATTGTACGGTCCGGTGGAAGGTAGTTGTAGTTTGATCCTTAATTCTTCTAGGAAGAACATTACCCCCATCAGGGCGTTTGGTGAAAAATTTCCAGATCCAATAGCGCACTTAAACATATATCTATAAGTATGACCAACAGTGCCATATTTCTGAACCTACCATCAAGTAAATAACATCTCTGTTAATCCGATACTTTTGCACTCGCAAAGATGTGATACATCGCACAAATCTTATTGCTACCCGAAAAATTCGTTAAAAGATTAGAGCTTGGTATCAGCAAGGATACTATTTCAAAATAGCAAGGCAGCAACTTTAGAAACAACAAGAAAAAAAAAAAGGAGGACTATGTCTAAGAGCAGCATCCGAAAAGTGTAAAGCCCTTCTTGTCATGAATGTTAGGGGAGGAGCAAGAATAATTCTTCTGGAATAATCTTCGCTAAAGAAGAGGTTATCCCGTCATTCAGCAAGGCTTTACCAAATATCAGACTTAGCAGATAAACAGATCCGAATTTCATATCCACAGATCAGCCAGCTACCAAAATCATATATAGGAGACTAATGGAAAACAAGCCAAGCATACTCCTTATAATGTTAAAGTATCCAAATAGAAACTCGAATAACAACTGGAAGCAATTTAAGACACCATACATAGCCACGGAATGGAAAGCAAGTGCCAGTAAGGCCCCATTCACAATGCAAACGTAACCGTAAACTTAACGACGTAACGTAACTGTAAAATTAACGTAAAATGTGTGGTATTCACAATGGAGGAACGTAACATTAACGTAAAGAGTACTCAGCAGCCAATCAAAACACTGCCATGCTATTTACCACGGAAGTCAGGTTTTGGGCCATCTCGCAGTTTTATATTTCAATACGTCGATGGAATCAAACAACGTGGTAGCGGAATTCATATTACTTCAAACATCTATTGCTTTGCTCCTGGGAGCTGTGCAACTGAAAAGGCGCAGAAAATGGGTTCATCTCTTTAATCAAAGAACGTTATCTCAGGGCGATTTCGGTAATCTACTGTAAGAAATTACCCTCATCAGTTCGTTTTGTACATGCGGATGAAACCTGAACTGTTCGCCTTTCTTACAATTTGCTTCCCCTTTTCTAATAAAAAGAAATGTAAGGTCTCTTTTACCGACATCTATGCCCCTATCTATCATACCACGATGAGATGTTTGAATTTCTTTGGTTGATATCGTTTTCGTGAACTAGTAATCTGTCATAATGTAAAGAAATATACAGGGACACTGCTTCATCTGGTTTCATTTATGACAGGGATTGCCACTCGCCCAGTCGCCAGCACCGCGAGCTTGTCTCCCGCCATTTACCGCCATATTTCATTGCTACAGCATATTTATTTCCACATAGTCTCTTTCGGTACAGCGTCTTTGCAATTCTTTTCCCTTTTATCATACATACATACAAAGATTATTTGAAAGAGAATCACAAGTGTTTCGTCGAAAGAAGTCATTATATTATTATACAATGTTTACGTCTGCTCTGATTGGCTGGTTCTTAAACTTAACGTAAAATTAACCGCAAGAGCTTGGAGTTTGCAATCTCTTAATTTTACGGATTCGCAGATAGGTTTACGTCGACGCATTTCTTTCCAGACGTAATTTATTTATCCATTTACGTATATGAATTTCCATTGATATTTGAATTTAGTGCGAATTTCCAGGTCATGCCACTGGGAGCGCCACTTGCGAATTTTCTCCCATTTTAACATGGCTAAATCCGGAAGGGTCGTGTATTATCTATATAGTATTTTGTTCCAGTGCCTGAAAATGATGACGGTAAAATCAAGGGCAGAATGAACTCATGTAGACTGATATGTGCAGTGCATCCTAGATGTGTGTAAGTGTTTGATACATAGAGTATTTACCATTTTTGTGCTTTTTCTGATTTTTTGTACCAATTTAGGCTTTAATATTAGGCATGATATAAATTTATGTGCAATTTTTTGTGTATGGTTGTGTATAATTTATCTTGCGTACAACCATAGCTGTCTATAGACAAGGCTGGGCGTTAAAACTCCGTGTAATCTTAGTTTGGGATTTATTGATAATGGGAACTAGCAGGGATATCATGTGGTTTTATATTATTTAGAAACGCATAATGATCCTCTGTGTGTTACGAAGTCAATAATACATGCACATTTCAACATTCAAATTTCATTAAAGTTTAAAGAATGGCTGAATCACAAAACAAAGTACCGGTACACTGCTGATTGTAGAAAGTGAAACACTCAGAAGCAATGGTCTGAAACACACCAAAATCAGAGGACGTGTAGAACAGTGGAACCATAATAAGTAGTTTAAATTGCAGAGAAGTAGAGTACCTAGAAGAAAGCTGGACCAGAGTTTCGATAGAAGAATTCTGGACCAGCGGCAGCCACTGCGCATGCCCCGTGCGCTTCACTCCCTGAAGGGGCCTCTCACTTGGCAAGGCGTGTGTGGAATGTTAACTACACATACTGCAAGGTCTTAATGTGAGAGGTAATTAATTCTTGAAAGGTGTGGGGGGGGCAAGGTGCTGTGACTGGATTTTGCTGGAGTAGCTTTCACTGGCTAAGGGGGTCAACCACATGTAGAATGAGGACAACACACTCAGAGGTCTTTATGTAAGAGGTAATTAATTTTCTTGAAAGGTTACTCTTGTGGGCAAGGTACAGTAACTATGTGGCAACTGGATTTGCTTTAATAGGTCACTTGCTGGTGAAAGCTGAACAGGATGTTAGTTTATGTAAAAAAAATGATCCCTCACTCCTCTCTTACTAGAGGGGTGAGGGGGAAACACTAAGGAGTGCTACAGTGCAGCTGTTACTAGGCAAGATCCGCTTTCTAACTTGTTGAAGGTTATCTCTGTCACGAACAGGATGTTTATTGTAGGTTGTAATTTTGAGTGAAGGTGAACTAGTGACAAGTCCAGCCTACTGGTGAGGAGTGAAGGTGGTGGCAGGGAGTATTTAAGGAGCAGAGCACAACATGAAAACTATCATCTAGTGGGAAGAGTTCTCTACTACTACTACTTTTCTTTCCTCTTCAGTAAGTGTAAGTTTATTTAGTTTGTTAATTTTAAAAAAGATATAGCAGTTTCAACAAAATGGATATGTTAATGAAATTAAACAAAATTGCCAAGGCACCACAATTTCATAATAGAAAGTTAAGTGAGTTGCAACTTAACCATCCATTTAAGGTTAAAGCGCTGAGAGCGGTAGAAACAAGATTTGGGAGGAAAATAATCGTTGATATAGAAGGGGAAGATGAGGAGACTGTGAGTGTTTTCCTGCCGGCGCAATTCTCAAAACTTACAGCAGAAGAAATAGAAGAAATAAATTCTTTAAAAAACAACTTGAAAATGATGTACAGAGGCATGGAGAGGGGCTACCATCAAGTGTGCTTCCTACAGTAGAATGTCATCAGTTACGACATCTATTTTAACTAAGTAAGTATGCAGAGAGTATTTTCGTTCTTAATGTAATTTTTTTTTCGCCGTATTCGCATAATTGTTTTGTTAATTGAAAATAGTATGTGGTGTTTCTTTTCAGGTCCGAGGTGGTAATATGATGAAGTGGAAGAAAGTTGAGATTAAACCAGGAACTGAACATCAAGCATATCCAAGCATACAGAGTCGTCGTCTTCAAGTACATCGAGAGGAGGATGTGGTCGCTACTTCACAGCCTGTTGAAGATGAAGCGGGACAACTGAGCGCACAACAAGAACAAGAAGTGAGTGCTAATTGTATTGAACTATGGAACAGAGGGGGTTCTCTTTTTAATTATACAGTATATGTGACGAACCTGAGTAAAGCTTATGAAAGCCAGCAGGAAGTGACAGCTGCTGTAGTGCGATTTCTTTTGAGTGAACTTTCAAGTAATGAACATTTTCTACTATTTCTTGGCTATAATACATTCGAAGAAATTTATAAAATTGAATTTTCCTTTTCGTCACAAAATTCAAATAACATTTCCTATTACCGTAATACATTGCTAGGGAAGCTTCAGGAGGAGTTTCCTAGCGAAGCTGTACACTGTTCACGCGATGCAGAAGGTAGTGACCTAGCTCGATGGTTATACTGTGTAATGACGGATTGTACATTCTTGATAAGTCGTTGCTACAGCAACTGCTGGACTTGTCTTGAGATTGCTGAAAAATTTAGCACCAAATCGTAATTCTTTTTTTTTGTAGTCATGGAGTATCCTTCGAGCAGCAAACGTAGGAAACTAGACATTAATTTACAGACAGATGAAGATGCGGGTAGAATGCAAACTCATTTTGATAGAGCGTTTGAACGCATTCACGCGTTTATGAGGGAGGTAAATGGATCAATACTAATTTCATATCGGTTCGAACCTAGCGACGAGCGAGAAGAAGCTCAGTTCAAGCTGATTGAAAATCTTAACGAGCTAGAGGAAATGCGTAATCAGATGTTAGAAATTTATTTTCACGCTCGCGCTGTTAATGGACTAACTTTTCAGATAGAAGATTTGTCTGCTTTCCAGTGTAAACAAATCGAGGAAGCTTTTCGGCGCAGAGTGTACACACTAGCGGTGGTAAATGTTAACAATGATTTCTTACTCCCCGAAGAGTTCCTAGATAAATCTTACGTGTGGTTTAATAAATACGTGAAGGAAGCACTCAAGACACAAGCATTAAAAGTAAATACCGTTCTCTGCACACAACATGTCCTTCACGATAAAATCGATAACAATTATTTTCATTCAAGGAACGCTGAAATTACTGAAGCTACTAATTTAAGAGAATGGTACAACGAACATGTAACGAGACCGATTCTGAAAAAATTATCAGAGTTCGAGGCTCGTGATTCGGGATGGTCTCTGCTACGAATTCGCGAATTGCGGATAAACATTAATAAAAATGTAGGTTTTCACGTGGGCAAGTCGCCAACTAGTCTAACGTTGCCTACAGCAATTCGAAACAAGAAAGCAGTTATTAATCTGCGGAACACACGAGATGCTTGCTTTGCGTGGAGTGTAGTTGCTGGCTTAGTTCCAGCTAAACATCATGTAGATCGCATTTCTTCTTATCCACATTATAATGCAATTTTAAATTTAAAAGACATACCAATCCCGATGGAAATGAGATACATGAGAAAATTTGAAGATCAAAACGAAATCTCCGTGAATGTATTCGGAGCGCAGTATGACGAGAACAACTGGGTGTGCATAGGACGGAATGATGACAAAAAAGAGTTTACTCTTGTACCATTGTACATTTCACATAAAAAGTGTGAAAAGATCGTAGATCTTGTAATGCTTCAGATTGGCGACAATGAGAAGTATCACTTTTGTTTGATTAAGAATCTTCCACGTCTTGTGCGCTCATCTCTTACGAAGAACCATAATAGAATTTATATTTGCAGACGGTGTTTGTCTTACTTTTCTAATAAGGAAAAATTAGCTTTGCATACTAATAACTGTATACAATTTCCGGTGGGCAAAAGTATAATGCCTTCGGATAGCGAACGGCTAGTGTACTTTACCGAGTATAAGGTTAAAGAGCCAGTGCCTTTTATTGTGTATGCTGACACAGAATGCATACTGAAACCTGTGTCTACTTGTTTTCCAAGTGATGACACCTCACATTCAACTCCAATTCACGAACATGTGCCATACAGCGTAGCATATTATTTACACTGTAGTTTTGACAGAGATTTGTGCTCTTTCAAACTCTATCGAGGTAGTGATTGTGTAAAATGGTTCGTAGATGAGATGTATAACTTGGTGGACACGCTTGCGCCCTATTATTTTGATACGAAACCAATGTTAGCATTAACTGTTGAGCAAGAAAATGAATTTCTTTCGTCTACATTATGTCACATATGTGAGAAGGAAATTGCAGATAATGAAATTAAAGTTCGCGATCATTGTCATTTAACGGGTGTTTACAGGGGATCAGCACATCAATTGTGTAACTTACAGTATCGTAAAATTTCTATCTTGCCGGTAGCATTCCATAATTTGACAGCCTATGATGGTCATTTCATAATTAGAGAACTGCATAGGAAGGGAGGGGATGTTGTGACAAATCACAGAACGAACATTAAACTATTAGCAGTGAACATGGAACGATACAAAGGATTTTCAAACTTTATACGTTATAACCAAAGACAGTGTGTTGAACTAAGATTTATAGACACTTACAACTTTATTCCTTTTTCGCTGGACAAAATGTCGCTATTACTTAGTGACGAGTCAAAGCTTGTAACGAGACGGTATTTCACCGATGATTTACAGTTTAAACTCGCTTCTCGGAAAGGGATATTTCCATACGAATATGTTACTAGTATGGAGGTGTTAGACGACACTAGTTTACCGTCAAGGAGTTCATTCTTTAGCTCTTTAAAGGGTGAAACTGTTTCGGAAGAAAACTACGCGTTTGCTCAGCTTATTTGGAATAAGTTTAACTGTAAATCGTTGGGTGAATATTCTGATCTTTACTTGAAAATCGATACTTTACTCTTGGCCGATGTATTTGAAAACTTTAGATTGAGTGGAAAAGAGACATATGGTATTGATGCCGCTCATTTCTACACGGTACCGTCTATGGCATGGAGTGCTATGAAGAAAATAACAGCTGTCCAGCTAGAATTACTTCAGGATATCGACATGCTGCAGTTTTTCGAACGCTCCATACGCGGTGGTAATGTGCAATGCGTTACGCGGCATGCAGTAGCAAATAACAAGTACATGTTAACATACGATGAGTCCAAACCGGAATCATACATAATGTACTTTGACGTGAACAATTTGTATGGATTCGCTATGCAACAGTTTCTTCCAACGGGCGGCTTTCAATGGGTCGAAAACGTTGAGAATTTAGACATTATGAATGTAGGAGATGAAGCAGATGTTGGGTTTATGGTAGAAGTTGATTTAATCTACCCGCTAGAACTTCATGATAAACATGCCGATTATCCATTGTGTCCTGAAAAATCTACGAAACTAATGAGCACTCTTTACAACAAGGAACGGTATGTTCTTCATTATAGGCTATTAAAACAGTGTGTAGAATTAGGTATGAAAGTAGCTCACATTTACAGAGCGATTCAGTTTAATCAGAGCGCATGGTTAAAATGCTACATTGATTTGAACACAGAGAAACGAAAGTTAGCAAAAAATGAGTTCGAGAAAAGTTTCTATAAATTAATGAATAACGCAATTTTTGGTCGTTCATTAATGAACGTAAGGAAGCTGCGCGACGTCAGATGGGTCACACAGTGGAAGGGACGTTATGGTGCTGGTACGTTGATCTCAAGAGCAAACTTCAAACGTCGTATTATAGTAGACGAACAGTGTATGGTTATCGAAATGAAGAAACTTCAAATTCATCACAATCAACCGGTTTACCTCGGTGCTACAATTTTAGATTTGTCAAAAATGAAAATGAACGATTTTCACTACAACGTTATTTTGAGAAACACAGAATCAAACTCACAACTACTCTACACTGACACCGACAGTTTAATATACAATTTTTCATTTGATATATATGAGTTTATGAAGGAAAATTCAGTTTTGTTTGATACAGGAAATTATGATGAAAATAATCCTTTCCAAATTGAAAGAAAAAATTCAGGTGAAATAGGTTTGATGAAGGATGAAAACGGTGGAAGTATTGTTGAAGAATTTGTAGGTTTGAGACCAAAGATGTATGCTATTAAGTTGTGTGAAAAAGAGAAACCTACATGTAAAGCTAAGGGTGTCAAAAAAAATGTTGTCGATCACCTTACAATTGATCAGTATAGACGTTGTCTGTATGAAGGTGAACAAGTGACCAAACTACAAGTGTGCATTACTTCCAATTCTCATTCTGTGTTCACGGTTCGTCAATACAAACTAGCACTCACAGCTAATGATGACAAAAGGTACATCACAGATAACAAAATTAATACATTACCATTTGGACATTACAGTCTTGCAGAGAAAAGAAGTATAACTAATGTATAGCTATCTTGCAAAGTAGGTTTGCTTTTTTTGTGAACACCTCCTCCACTTTGTCATCAGTTTACCCCTCTGTATGTAAAATAATGTAATTTTCTCTGAAGGTGAATATTAAGTAATAAGAGGAGAAGCTCCTATGATTACTTTAATCATTTTTTATTTTAGAGAAACTTTTGTTTCATTCTGTAATTAATGAAAAAAAAATGTAAGCTTATAGAATTTCAAACTAGATAAACATTTCACTCGCTGTTTCTTTTATTCAATGTATTGTACTGTATTTATACTTTTAAAGTACATTGCATACTATTATATTTATTTAATTATGAAAAAAAAGGAATCTTATAGAATTACACTCGCTGTTTAAGTACATTGTATACTATTGTACTAACTAGTATTGTACTGTAAGTTAATTTTCTATCATTTATATATTAAAGTGCATTGTAAACCTTTATTTAATCTTTTTTCTTTTTCGAAAAAAATAAAAACTCTACACTAGATGATCAAAAAGTTTGATTTTCTTTCAAACTATCCTGCGCAGCCTCTCCTTTTATTCCTTGTACTCTTAACTAAAGTAGGAGTAGGAGAATGAAAAAAAAAGAGAACATATTTCTTTTTTACAATCAAGTTTATTGAATAGGAAACTACAGAGGTTTTTCAAAATATAAACTTCTGATTGAATTTGTAACTGCAACCACGAGGAGAGATCTGCAGAGACTGAATCTTCTACCGCCACCAGAGGAGAGTCCTGCAGAGGGGAAAAAAAGAAAGAAAAATTAGTTGATAGCAGCATAAAACAGAAAAAGCAAGCAAGAAAAGAAAAGGAAACTATTTTTTTTCTTTACCTTAATAATTGATGAAATAGTAACTAATATCAAGCTCAGACGTCGTTGTTGTTGTTGTTGATCCCACTATGAGGAGACACCTGCAGAGGAGAAAAAATAAATAAATTAGTTAGAAGCAGAATAAAACCGAAAAAAAAACAACCAAGGAAAAAAGGATGGTATTATATCTATATTTTTTTTCACCTTAATAATTGATGTATTAGTAGCTGATATCAAGCTCGGACGATGTCGTTGTTGTTAGCTCCTGAATCCTGACAAGCCTGGTGTAAGTTCGCCTTCAGATGATCTGGTAGATACTGCCAGAGCGCACTTAACTGATGTTGTTCGTAAATAGATAATATGTTTTCAGGGAAGAAAGCCCACTCAAATTTATTGAATCTGCTCACACCTTCTTTCTTAAATTTGTTTATCACTGAACACACTATTCTCATCACACCATCTGTCGATTTTAGCCAACTATGAACTGCGTGAACGTTGAACATAGCACAGCTGCCTGAATGTCTTGCAACATGTGGTAAATGGCGCGGACAGTCAACAGGGAAACACTCGTTACGCATTGTTCTTAAATCAGGTACACCTTCTATAGTGTTCAAGTCAATTATGCATGTACGAGGATACTCTTGCAGTGCTAATAGACGTAACTCATTAACACAGTTGCACACAACCAGATATTGGTATTGTTGTTCACTGAGAAGATTGAAAAACGACGTAAGCGTGAAATCTAAATTAGGTACACTCATACCTAATAGAGCAGTAGATAACACATTTGTAGACGAATCTATATTACAACAGGCTATCTCGTAACCTCCAGTAGGTAACCTCTGAATGTCAACTATCACTCCTCTGGGTTTTGCACTCATGGTGTGCTTGATATCGAAGAACTGAAGCAGAGAATCTTCACTCTCTCGTTTATATACACTATTAGCAAGGAAAAAAAAGGAAGAAAAACTCGCGCAAGATTATTGGAAGAAAAATACTTCATTCGTTAGTGGTTTATAATTTATTATGCGATCATGAATAATAATGCAATGCAGAGTAGTGTTGGCTGGAATAGGTTCGTTCGTTTCAATTTCAACGCGAACATCTACAGAAGAAGATTTTATCGATTCAACCTGTTCCATGCAATTAACAACAACAATAGGACAATGCGAGTGAAATTCACTTCGTGATATGTTCGGTTCGGAACGATTATCATCAAGCTGATAGTACGCATTACGAAACTTGATGAACATATCATACAATTCACTGTAGTCACCATTGTTAAAATTAGCTACAGCCTTTTCATAGGGATAAAAGTTTGAATTTAAGAATACGCCAACGGATCGAATATTACAGTGATCGAACAGAGAAGAAGAAACATTAATTTTCTTACGATCGGTTTGGAAAGCAAGCATAAAAACTCTCGGTTTTTCTATTTGTGACGTAGTCATAACAGTCCAATTAATTTTCGTTGAATTTGGAATAGTAGGTAACTCGTGATAACTCCACGATCGAAATGCTACAGGAATAGAAGGATTTTTTTGGATTAACTTTATGCGTTTAACTTCTTCCTCGTCGGACAGTATTAGAGTTGGTAGCTTTATATACATTTTTCGTACTTTGACCTTAGCTGTATCTTCCGCGTTGGCTGAAAACAGTGCACATTTGTCATCTCTAGAACGAATAAAGATAAATTCAAGTTTACAGTTTATGAATGGTTTCCTGTAGTCTTCAAATAATCCACAAAGAAGACTCAGTGGGATAATTGCGTGGAACAGCTTTGTAGTTGCGTGGGCAATATTAGCTTCGTTTGGTGGTGTAGAAATTGATAGAAAATAGCCTGCATTTTGCAGCGCTAACATTTCATTTTTAGAATAAGAGGCGAAAATTTTTATAGCACTAGTTGTGCCTACACGTCGTGTTCTTTCAATCTCTTTCCCATTCAATTCAATACGCATTTCATCGAAGAGATTTGCTGCAAAGTTTTGATCGGGAACGGCTGTAGCTGATGGTGTATTATCTGCGCTTGATCTAACTATTTCACCTTCGATGTGAACATCAGCTTCAGAGGGTAAAAATATATGTTCTTGGTTGTGTACAGGAACTCGAATTTCATCGTTGTTTTCATATTTCTTGCCAGCATATGGATGATAGCTCCTTACTTCCCGCCTAGCAACTCTGTTGTCAAATATAACTTTGTCCGTTACGTTGAACATATTTCTCCTTGATGTTAGCGTGATTGTACACAAAAAGAGACTAAAGTAGTTTTTGGTACAGAATTAGAATTTATATGCTTTATCCTAGGGGGGGTAATCGGTAGCATTGTAAAGTGAATTCACACAAAAAGAGAGTGATGTTACCTTGATTACGCACACGAAAAGAGAGTAAAGTAGTTTCTGTAGGAGAAATAGAACTTATAGTAGTCGGTAGCCTAGCGATTGTAAAAAGTCTTTATTGTTTGTGGTTAATTTTTTCTTGTCGCGTACACGATGAGATTGTTTTTTTAGCTTTACTCTATATTTTACTACTCTAGCTGCTTCCTCTTTTAATCCTCGGTTTTTTGACTGGTTGTTGTAAATTACTACCATGATGTTGTTGTTCAACTGTTCCTTACTCGAATGATAGTACATAAGTGTACGCTTTATGTTATATATGATTACTGTATTTTTACTGGACGAATAATTAACTCTACTGTTACATCCTCATTTTGTAAGTCGATTGGGTTTTCGAACTGATCTTCGAGTACAACGGATATATGTTGAATAACACTAGTGTTTACCGGTAAGAAGCTTATAGTTGACGGTTGAACTACGATAGGATAGCCTGCTGGAACAAGCGGTTTAAAATTGTATAACGAATGTGTTTGTTTACCGTTGAGGTAGGAACCGGAACCTAACACGAGATTACAACATACACGAATCGAGTTCACGTTATTAATTTTAATAATCTCTCCTGAAATATGTAATTTATTAGCATCATATTTTCGGCGTGAAAATCCTAACAAATCAGCAATTGAATCGGAAACATCAAAGTCTACGTCTAGGTTGGAGGACATTTTACAGCGAAGATAGGTCTTTTCGTAAGTAATAGTAATAAGTTTACTATCTCCATCTAGAGGGTCATTCTCCTCTTCGAGAATAGGAAAGTTGTTAATTATTGCTTCTTGAACTAGAGCTCCTATTTCCGAAAAAGTGTAACTACCTTCCGGTAATGTGAGTACAGTTGTTTTGTCTCCCTTCATTTTACTACCAATCTGGTTATTTGTGCTATTAACGATTACGTTACCTATTTCATTCAGCTGTGATTCATGGTTAGCATATTTCTCATATACATTTAACAGATAACCTAAGCTAGTGCCAACACTGTTCGGTACATTGAAATCAATGTCAAACGGAGAATGCATAGTAGGTTTGTTGTTAGTAGTCGAGATAAAAAAACTAAGTTTTGGAGTGTACTCCCGCAGAAATAGTTTCACATTTTTAATAGTTAGCAAACTTTCTATTTTTGCAACAAGATCTTCGAATTCATAAATGCCTTCTGCTACACTCAAAAGAATTTTTTTACCATTCAAATATATAGCAAACTTATTATTTTTACTAGTGACATTTCGAATACTATTAGATGTAAATAGTGCGGCAAGACCTATTTCATAGAAAGAAGCTCTATTCAAATAAATCGGAGTTTCTAATACTACATCAATCTTCGAGCCTCTACCCTCGAGTGTAATCCGTCTTTCATACGGCATCGTGCACACTGAACACAAATACTAAGGTCTTGCTTTATTTATACAGTATAAAAATAGTAAACACAGATGACCACAAATTGATGAATTAAAAGTTTGATAAGAATGAAAATTATATCGAATGTAACAGTTTCTTAAATATTCTAATACCTCTTTAGGGGGACGTAAATTACCAAAACTATCGAAGTAGTAGACATTCGCACCTCGTTTACTGAACGCAACCCAGTGCGAACCAGATTTACTTATCGGATCTAAATTCAAAATACAACTCTCATTTTTACGAGAAATTTTCGGTAACGTATCTCGCATAAACACACCTCTGAAGTAGGGAATTTTTAAACGATATGCATAACGATACAGATCTATGTTAGTTAATGCTCTATTCGGCAGACCTTCCATTATCTTTTGTATGCTGGAGGATTTAAGTAAATGCCCTTTCCTTTGTTTCGAGTAGAAAGCCCTTTCCCACGCATCGCTTCTAGCATTCGATTGTGGCGCTTCATTTCTTTTAATTCTTCCTGTGCAGCTTTCGCCTTGTTTACAGCCGATGCTATGCCCGCAGCTCCACTTGCTAGACCGCCCAAGCCCGACAAGGCTGCAAATATCGGAAGGAGTGGAAGAAAACCACCTTTCTTTTTTTTTTACAGCATGTTGTCTTTTTTTTGGTTTTACTCGTTCTCTTCGATGTTTTGATTTTCTTCTTCGTCTACCACCACCTACTTTAGTTTTCGCTTTCATAATACCCGTAACTGCTAGTGCAGCTGCTCTTTCTCCTAATGATGCGTCCTGAGAGTTTACACGAGACCAAGCCTTAGAGGCTAAGATTTCATCTGCTTCTTTCCTTCTGTTCTGGTCTTTGTATGTAGCGTAAGCGATATCGTGTTCTTTACATGCCTTATCTAATAGATTTATTCCTTGATCACCACGCTTAAGTCGTTTTTCTAACTTTGTCCCAGGTCCACAGAATTCATAACCTGGTATGTGCAATTCTACTGGTAAATTATCTATAGCTTTATTAAGAACTTTGCCTATTATTCCTCCTTTCCCTACTCGTTTACATGGAGCTGCTACAACGTTGCGTCTTCGACGCAGCATACTCAAATAAGAGCTCCTGCTATCAAGTGTGTTGTTATATACGAATTACATTTTTACACGATGTGCAACTGTTGAGTACTAAAAATGTATGTAAGTTTATTTTTTTTCTTTTTTTTTTCTGAAAGGTAGAAAGATATATATATAAGAGAGATATTTTTCTGCTCTCCTCATTTTACAGCGACATGGCGTACATTCCTCGTCCGTTAAATTTAAAATCTGAGGTAGATCGGATAAGGACTTTCGCTAGATGGCGTGTACCGTGGATAGACCCCTTAAGTTTAGCTAAAGCTGGATTTTACTTCACGGGATACCTAGACGCAGTTAAATGTATTTTTTGCGGAATCGAATTATTTTCGTGGGATAAAGATGATGATCCGTTAACAGAACATAGAAAATGGTCGCCTTCTTGTCGGTATATGAGAGGTTGTGAAGTTGGCAACATAGTATTAGATCACTATAACAGGACAGCTCTTCCAGCACTTCTTAATACTACGTGTAGTGTGATGCACGAACCATTTTGGAACTAGATAAGTAAAACAGAAGGTAAAAAAAAAGTTCGTGTTTATTTAGTAATCAACAATAACTTTGAGAAAAAAGAAATCCACTGTGCACTCGATCGTTGAAAATTATCATCATCAAAAGAAAGTGATGGTGAAGACAATAAAACAATCGATATCTTTACCTGTTGCAAATCTGAACGACACAAAACGTTCAGAAGGAAAGAAAAATAAACATAGTAAACTGTTGCCGGACACAATACGCTGTCTCATATGCGGACCATCGAATGCAGGGAAGACTAATGTAATGATTAATTTGTTATTGCAACCGAACGGGTTACGTTTTGAGAATGTGTATGTTTACTCAAAATCATTGTCGCAGAAGAAATATATTGAGCTAGAGAAGCTTTTAAAATCTATTAAAGAAATAAAATGCGAGTTTTACTCTGATCGTGAGCACGTAATACCGCCAGAAAAAGCTCAAAGAAATTCCGTGTTTATTTTTGACGATGTAGCAAGCGACAAACAGCAGCACATGAAAGACTACTTTAGTAGAGGTCGACACCATATCGTGGATGTTTTTTTACTTATGTCAGACCTATTCCTGCATTCCCAAACAACTTATTAGAGACAACGCTAATTTCATTATTCTGTTTAAACAAGATGCAAGAAATCTTCGGCATGTCTACGACGATCACGTGAACACCGATATGAGTTACAACCAGTTCACTGATTTATGTTATCGTTGTTGGTCACAGTCGAAATTCAGCTTTCTCGTTATCGATAAGGATAGCGAAATAAGCAAAGGTCGATATCGAAATGGATTCGATATATTTTATGTGATATAAATACGAGAGTGTATACATTAACGAACTCATTTTCGAATTGTTGAGTAGAGAAAGAACATCACGATGGCATCAAACAACAGAACCAGTAACGTGTATGTAACGCGACCATCATCACGTCATGATATTGCTACTAAATCATATGTAGATGAAAAAATGATGGTTAATACAAATTACGTAACATCAACATCTGACGGAAACTTAAGTATTCATGGTAAACGTTTAAAGAACGTCGGCAATCCTATAAACATGGAGGATGCTTGTAATAAAAATTATGTGTTAAAAACCGTTAAGGACTGTATTAATAAAGAAGAAATACAACGTGACATTTTAGATCTTAAAAATGAAATACATGACATATGTGAACTAGAAGAGGATGCAGTTGATTTTAAGAACAAAAGGCTGAAAGGAATAGCTCCAGCGATGAATGGAAACGAAGCAGTTTCGCTTGACACAATGCGTACGCACACTAACCATGTGCAGAGAAATTTAGAGAAACGAGTTAACGACGTTTCTGCACGCATAGAATATGTTGATTCTCTTTTACGTGATATTGTGGATGATCACCTTCCTGTAACTGACAATATCCTCAACATGAACAACAAGAGAATATCGGGTGTGGCAGATCCTGAAGAGGAACAAGATGCAATTTCGCTTTTATTTTTAGAAAAGCATACAAAAGGTAGACTACTACAAGTGAATGACGATGGATCGATAGATATGCAAAATAAACGAGTAACAAACATCGGCAAACCTATTCATTCGACGGATGCGATTAATAAAGCATACCTGGAAAAACATTCAGCAGCGCGTGAAGAACTCGAAAAACTGAAGAATGAAATAAGCAATCAACAGAAACTAAACGTTGATGGGGGTGGTACTTTGAGTATGGAAAATAAGCGAATTACTAACGTACATAATCCGTTAAATGAGAAAGATGTTGCAAATAAAGTCTTTGTAGAACAGTATGCAGCTGCACGGAGAGAAGTTGACGAGTTAAAACTTGTCGTATCTAAACTTCAGAAAAATTCTCTACCAGTAGAATCTAACGGAGAATTAAATATGAAGAACAAACGAATTACAAATGTTGATTCACCTATCCACGAGCAAGATGTTGTTAACAAACAGTATTTAGAAACGTTTGCAACTGCAAAAGAAGAGTTTGAAGTGATGAAAAAGGAACTGCACAAAAAACCAAGAAAAGCTCTTTTTCAAATTAACAGTCTACCGTCAAATCAGTCACCAATATATATGCTACAAAACTGTCGTCTTATGTATAAGCTTCCCTACACGGGTACACTTACACCGTTAACAAGTACACGTGGTTCTCTGGTATATGCGATGATTAATCACGTGAACAATCCAATCGAATTAGAAGTAGGTACACCAATTGCTGTAAAGGAAGGTGATGAAATTCAATTCCGCCTAAAAGACCCTGAACAATGGAATACTAACGATCTTCCGCTCCATATACTCTTTGAATATACTATATATGAGTAAAACAATAGACGTTACGCTTCAGTTTAAAAAATGCAGGCGAACATAGTGGAAAAAAGTCGTGTAAAGGATAGACTAGCAAAATTAAGAAAAGATGTAAAAAAAAATATAACTCTCTTAAAGCAGATATGGCTTTAAACCAACTAAAGTTAGAAGAAACATTTAAACCAATAACTGCACCATTAAATAAACTACAGCAGCTTACAGTTAACTCGAATGGATTAGTTGCAAAGAAAAATCGAAAATTAAATAGTTATATAAGTGATGAGGCAGAAGAAGAATCGGAAGAAGAAGAAGAAGAAACTCTGGACAGAAAGGTTACAACTCTCCTGCAAAATTATCTTAACCCACAATTGAGACACAAAGTTGATAGAATATTCGGGGTTCGAGTAGTTCATGGAGAACACTATTTAGGGAGAAAAAAGTACTGTTTCGCGATAACAATCTTATAATTGACAATTTTAACTATCCTTTAACTGAAGGTCTCCTTGAATTAATATTTCAGAAAGATCCGGACGCACAGTTGTATGATGATAAGGATCTGTCAGCTTACAGTCATATATTAAATTACACTAACGTGCACAGGAAACAGTATGACGCAGGCAAGCCAATGAGAGGCACGAAATCGCTCAAATTTCAAAAAATTATCAAGCCATTAGTAGAAGATGCAAAAGTGAAAAAAGGAAGGAGCACACCAAAATTTGTAAGTGTACACAAATACAAACGTACAGGAAGAGGATCAAAAGTAGCCAAGTGGAAAAATGAACAAAGAAAGAAGATCGAATTAGTTCACTGGAATGATCCAAACAGTCTAGTGGAGAGATTGAAAAAGTTAATAGCATCTAGAAGTGCTGGTCATTCGTCACACGAAAACGAAATCTTGTCAATCGAAGAAGAACTTCGAAAGTCGAGGTACATCGAATAAATGAACACTGCGCGGTGGGACGAACTTCCGTTCGCAAATATATTTAAAGCGGTTAGATTCTCAAAGGATATTTCAGTAATCTATGAAATTGGATGTGAAGACAGAAGAAGCAACTGGCAACAACTGGCTATAGATCGACTGCGATTCAAGAAACGAATAGACGACACAGAACGAATTCTTTTACCTATACTTTATGAACAATATCAGAGAAGAAATAGCGAAAGAACTCCTCGCTCCAGTGCGAAAGAATTTTGAAAGACGGAGCGTTATTAGCCGGGGGAGAGATGATTTACATCAAGCGGATCTTGTTGATATGTCTCTGTTTTCGAAAGTTAATAGTGGATATAAATACATGTTAACTGTTATTGATGTTTATTCAAAGTATGCCTGGGCAGTTCCACTTAAAACAAAAACAGGAAACGAAGTAGTGGAGAATATGGAACGCATCTATTCAAAATGTAAACGCTATCCAAAACATCTGCAAACTGACAGGGGAAAAGAATTTTATAATAAGATTTTTCAACAGTGGATTACAATAAGAAAAATTAAGCACTATTCGACAGGGAGCAGCTTGAAGGCAAGCGTAGTTGAACGCTTCAATCGAACACTGAAGCAGTGGATGTGGAGGAAATTCTCGGCGTGCGGATCATACCACTGGCTTCGCATGCTACCAAAACTATTAGATGAATATAATAATCGAAAACATCGTACGATTGGTATGAAACCTATAGACGTCACAAACAATCTACAACAACTTGCTACTGTGTACAAATTACGGGAAATGAAGAAAAAGAAGTCACCTTATCCACCAAAATTTAAAGTAGGTGACACAGTACGAATAAGTAAAATTAAGCGATATTTTACAAAGGGCTATACTCCTAATTGGAGTAATGAATTATTTACTGTAAGAAAAGTAAAAGAAACATCACCGAGAACTTACTTGCTTCACGACTATCAAAATAAACCAATATTTGGTGCGTTCTATGAACAAGAACTGCAGAAGACAAAACATCCTAAAATATACCTCATTGATAAAATTTTAAAAAGAAAGAACGACAAAGTTTTCGTAGCGTGGCTAGGATTCGACGCCACGCATAATTCATGGATTCCGAAGGAATATGTATTCTAAAAAAAATCAATAGTAAGTACGCTAGTATAATATATTTTTAATTTTTTACTCTAATGTCTGATAGATTTACCATCTTATAGTGTCCTCTCTCTATTGTTGCAGACTTCCCTTGCCCAAGAAACTGTGCTGTTTGTTTTGTTGATGACAACGTTGGACATTACCTCAAGCAAGAAGATATTTCCACCTCAACTCTGCATAATTAATTCGAAACATTTGTGTAACATGTATCTTAATAAAATATAATAAACAAAATTTAACTAAAGATAACCTCTTGTAATTTTTTTAATATTAAATTCCAACCTTTTTCCTACTCCTTTACGTATCTGTGTTAGTGCGACGTAAAAAAATTATATTTAATTAGTTTATCTTCCTAAGAGCAGAAAAGAAAGCAAGATAAATAAAATATATTTTTGCACTCACCTATAACAGTTCAAATAAATTAAATTCTCCTCCTCCTCCAGGATCACTTCTTAATCTTCTCCTATATAGAAAGAAAAAGTTAATGTAAGATTAAAATATTTCGCAATCCGACAATAGACGAAGTCTTGAAATTTAGAAAAAAGTTAAAACTCACCAAAAATATCGCCATCACTTCCGTGATCGTCCATTAGCTCTCTTAGTTCTGCTAACATCGCGTTGCACGAGAAGAAACTAAATTTGTGGATAAATAATATATTGAAGTTCGGGCTTTCGCGCCGTAACAAAATACGTGTATGCAGCCTAACGAGAAGCCGAAACTCTTCGTTAGTCATATGCCGAATTCTGTTAACGATCGCTCTTTCAAATGAGCCCTGCACTTCTACTATATTATTTATCTCACACATTTCCATTAATCTAACTATTTCCCGCAGCGCGAGCAGCTTTTCAAAGAGAGTTTCTTGGACGGACGGCATTTCGAAGGCAGTTTGAAACTGTAACGTACCTACAGCAAGCGATCGCAGTATATATACCTGTTCTAACGGTGATATGTAATTTGAAAAAAAAAACAACTAGTTTCAAAAAACCTGCCTGGATACAACATCTGCTAGTAAGCTGCGTAGCGATCCGCACTTGAGTTCACGCATCTTCTTTTTTTGTAGCCTTGATGAAACCGTGGTCAAAGCACGACCATGACCAGCAATGACCGCGAAAGAAGTAAGGCGTTAACCGGTTTATGCGAAAGCTGCTTGCAGAAAACATCCGGGATAGATATACACTACAAAGGAATGATCTGCTTCAAACATATGTCTACAAAATAATAATTTTACACACAATAAAGTTGCGTCTGGTAATATAATGTGAGATTATCTTACACCTAGCATTAAAATTTTTATATAAAGCAAGTGAATTCGCTCACATCTAGATGAGTACAAGTTCGATCCTCCTCGTTGGCAATCATAAAATTATTCTCTCTAGTTCGCTATTTTAACACTAGGTAACTGCTAAGAGAAGTGTACTTTAAAGCTAACTGGAGTATACACCATGTCAGTGTGACGTAACGTAAACTGTAGCACACTATTTAAAAAAGTGTGTGAATAAATATTAAGGTATTCTCTTTGTTGGCAACAGTGTGTGCGTGTCATCAGTCATGGAGCGACAAGTAAAGAATGAGTTTGGTGAGAAGAGAAACCGTAACATCCAGTGTAAATGTGAACTTTGTACACCAAGTATTAAACCTGATCCTTTACGTACAATATATTTCTCATTAGTAAGTGAGGCTATTACATCATACTATACACATGGCAGTTTACTTCGAATGCCACAACATCTAATTCGCTATTTACCATCTGGGTTTCTCTCAACATATGCCGCTAAAGATTTAGATGAAGCATGGGAGAAACTACCCTACTATGTAAAAGCAAAACTGGAAATAGCAGTTTGCAGCCCGTGTGTCAGACATTATTGCTACAGAGGACAAGACGAGGTTGATGGTTTTGACGGAGCGATTCCAATGATTAAAGACTGTGAAGCATGTAAGAAAGAATTTAATCATGTATTTTGAACTAACAGGTAAATAAAACAGTGTGATGTTCCACTTATTATTCGAGTTGCTTGAATAATTCATCCTAACCTATATATGCATACACATATTTTTTTTTGTTTTTACACCATCCAAATGCTATAACCTTGAATCCTTTACCAGATTTTATTTTTCTATCCTCAAATCACCAACCTGTGTAGGTGTGACAAATTATAGCTTTCACTCACACACTGTCTCAATTCAGAGGTTGATTAAGAAATAATTCGTAATATTTTTATTTAAAAAGAAACCATGCTTTACAGTTTTTCAACCAATATTTCAGCTACGTGGCAGCACGTTCTTTTGTTTTGTTAAAACACTGTCGTGTTTGATGTCTTTGTTCACTGAAGTTCTTTGCTGTTGTTCTTTGCGGTGAATTCACGCACCCCTAACCGATTCATTAGACGATTTATTATTTCATCTTCCGTGCTAAACATATATATATATATATATATTCGATATAATTTTTGATGAGATAGCACATCATGTGATTGCCTAACTAATTTATTAGTTCAGAGATCATAATGCATTTTTTTTTGTGTTAGCCATCTTGGACAAAGATAATAAGAAATCACAGACATGACACTCTCATGTATGAGCTGTTTGACCTCGATGAGTATACACAGTTGCCGACGTATCCAACAAAAATGGCGAGATGTTTTTGTTTTATTCCGTATGTAAAAATTCATACTATCGCGTTCGTAACAACGGAATGTCTTAATCAACCTCTGATTTCAGACTTTATCCGAGTTTTTTTTTAAATTTGTTTTTTACCTAGTACAATGATATTTCATAGATGACATTTATTGATGTAAGGTTAGTAAACAATGCGTGTATCTATCGTCAAGAATTACAGCTAGATGTGCATCCTGTTGAAAAAATAATTAAAGGTAAGTAGTCATGAAAAATATTTTTATTATTTAATTAAACTAAGCACTTTTGTGTTGTCCTTCACTCATCACCAACCAGTTGGCTAGAGTTGTTACTCGCTAACCTTCAACAGACCAAAGCTGGAGGAGAGGAGCGATTCTTTTTTACAAAAAAAAAAATCTCATATCCTGTTCACCTTTTGGGCAGCAAGTAACCTTGTCAAGCAAATCCAGTTGCTGCAATTATTTAACATGTAGCTGTCTCACCTTGAGCAGTGAGAGGAACTCCACCAAGTAACTTTTAGAAGCAAATCTACTCACAGAACCTTGCCTTTCAAGAAATATTTACCTCTTACATAAAGACCTCTGGGTAAGTGTAGTTAACATTTCCTACATGCACCCTAACAAGTAAAAAGAACTCTGCAAAAAAAAAAATATATAAATTTAGTACCATATCTAACATGATGATTTTTGTCAAAATGTCTTTCCTGTCACCAACATAAACATTTCAAGAGGTAATCACATAGGCAAGTAGGGTAGAATATTTTTTTTTGATATTTGAGCTAAGCACTTTTATTACACTCAATAGAGGATCTTTTTTTTTAATCTCTACTAGAAGAGTGAGGTTAATAGTGAACTTGTTTTGCTCTTACAATACCTTTCAGTAAAAAGATACTCAATTACGCACCAAAACAAGTGATGTCACCTATCACGCCCACCCACCCTAAGCATAGCAGTAGTAAGCTACCGCAAGGAGCGACATTCCACACTTGTGTGTAGCCTTGACAGCGAGAGGCGCCCCCCCGCACGTGCCTTGCCAAGTGAGAGGCCCCTTCAGGGAGTGAAGCGCACGGGGCATGCGCAGTGGCTGCCGCTGGTCCAGAATTCTTCTATCGAAACTCTGGTCCAGCTTTCTTCTAGGTACTCTACTCAGAGAGATGGCACGCACGTAGGCCCAGCAGTGCTCTTCTGTGTGTGACCGGCCAGGGCAGTGTTCCGCAACGCTCAGTCAGTGCGGAGCCGTCATACGACGTGGAATCGTGTACCTAAGTGCCACTATGCCTCGCCGACATCACAGGAGGGAATATAAGCATGTGAGTGCGTTCGAACGGGGCAGAATGATAGGGCTCCGGGAGATGGGTCTGTCGTTCTGTGACATTGCGGCTCGTACAGGGTACGCTGCTTCAACACTGAGGCGTATGTGGAAGCAGTGGAGAGAAGAGGGCTGTACACAGCGCCGACAGGGGACTGGACGACACAATGTGATCACAGCGCGAGATGACCGTCATCTTGTCCGCTTGGCCGTAACGGACAGAACAGCTTCGTCCACAGTGTTGGTTCGACGTTGGAGCACTGCAACGGGTGTGGGGATGTCTGCATCGACGGTTCGACGCCGTCTTCTGAGGGTCGGACTGGTAGCACGCATGCTATTGCGCCGGCTTCCATTGACCAGCAACCACCAACGCCGTAGACTGCAATGGGCACGTGAACACCGACACTTTTGTGCTTTGTGGCAAAATTTAGTGTTTCCGGACGAGTCCTGCTTCAACTTGTTCTACAGTGATGGCCGCATACGCGTTAGACGCCGCCGTGGTAAACGCCATCGGGCAGACTGTATTGTTGAACGGCATAGCGGACAAACGCCAAGTGTGATGGTTTGGGGCGCAATTGCCTATAACATGTGATCTCGCCTCCTACGCCTTGAGGGCAATCTGAACAGCTACCGCTACATTAGGGAGGTTTTACAGCCCGAGGCACTGCCCCTAATGCAGGCCGTTCCAGACGCCACATTCCAGCAGGAAAATGCCCGGCCGCATGTGGCGAGTAATATGCAAGCCTTCTTCGAAGAACGATGGATACCACTGCTTCCCTTGCCTGCCCGTTCACCGGATATGTCACCCATTGAACATGTCTGGGATATGGTCGGTCGGCACCTTGTTGTTCAGGTTCTCTTGCAGCCACTGTTGATGATTTATGGACGCTCCTACAAACCGCATGGCAGAGTATTCCCCACCAGCATATTCAGGCGCTCTTTGACTCCATGCCACGACGTCTAGCGGCTCTGATTGCAGCGCGTGTTGGCGCTAAGCCGTACTGAATTTCCGCGGTCACCGTGCATGTACAGTTCTGTAATTGTAATAATTTGCGTCTTGTCATGCCCCTAATATGTGGAATAAATTGCATTGTGATCTCAGCTCTCGGTCTTGGTGTTTCACTTTCTACAAACAGCAGTGTATATTACTTCAACATTGTTATTTTAGGCTACAACAAGCATTACCCTTTTGTTTTTCCAGTTATTTTCTTACAGTAATTAAGTTACCTATATCGTAAAACATTGTTTATTGTTTTATTGCATTCCTCTAAAAATTCAAGCGATCGCCACCACAGCAACAAGATTATTTGAGCAGACTCATTAATATTTCATCATTCTGGACTCCCATTTCACTTAAATGGCGAAGAACGTATGTCTTGTTACATACAGTCAAAATTTGCTTTCATACTTTGCTTAATCAAGAGTTTGTGCAATTCCCACAACATGTTTTCCGATTAAAAAAATAACATCAGTTGGCTTTGAATGTCCTCCCCTGTTCATTCTCTGAAAATACTCATCTTGACAGTCCTTAATACTAATTAGGAATTCACAACAGTAACTACAACTTACATTTGCACCGAGCTTAATAACTACATAACCAGAAGTATAGAGAAAATCAGACTCATAAAATTCAATACTTTCCAGATAATTCTCTTCCAAAACCCCTAATAATATTTCACATTGATCTGCAGCTACAGTTTCACAGCTAGTATCATTACGCTCAATGAATTCCATACTATCTACTGAAAAGGTAACAGCTCCGAGAATGAAGACCAAGAACACTTTTAGTCCTTATCTTCTTTCCTCCTTCGAGAATTTTTGTAATTGTGATATTGTAATTACTTCCAGATAGTTGTTTACACTGTCCAAACCTCGATTCCAAATTGTCACTTTGAAATTTCCCTGGTAGTACATACGATACATTGAGCTAAGAGCATTAACAATTATTTCCTTTTTAGAAACGTGCAATGGTACAGTGCATTGTAAGTATCTCATGTAAAAATATGTCCGACGAAGAATTTTTCTCAGCAAGCTGCTTCCATTGTGCAATCCAGGAGAGGAAGTTAGACAAGAAGATAGCCGCTTGTCGTGAAGGTCATAGAATGGCTTCTGAAGTTCATTTAGTTTCAACACGTGAGTTAGAGGTCGTTTCACATTAACGATGCACCACAAGATCAAAATCATCTTAACGAAATATGCTGTACCGTTGAAGTCGTATCTGTAAAGTGCCTAAACTGTAGTTTCATAATAGATTATTTACCAGACGTACATTTTGACGTTCAAATGTATTTCGATAGAAAGTCTTGTGATTTAACTTTCCGTTAACTTTCCGACAATGTCCGCAAATGGTGCTCCAGTAGTTTTGTTAAAATCCTTGTTATTGCAGTCGATAAATTCAATATTGAAGCATTCAAGATCGGTCCAGAAAGGGACGCAAAATGTTTTAGAGGGATTCGTTGGATTGATCCAGTTATTTTAACATTTTTGAAAATATGTATGCTGTCTTAAAATACAATTTTTATGGGGTTTCCCTCAATTTGAAAGTAATATTTATAATCTAACCATTTGTTAGTTCAAAAACATCACTCTATTAATTCTATTATTATAAAAAATAACAAATAAAACATTCAGGCCACATCCTTGAATCTGTCTTATTACAGTTTTAGCAATTTCTACTAATTCTGATCCCTTCAGTTGTTTTACTGCAACTAGCTTCACCACTTCCTTAAAACTACCAACAACAGAACTAACCAAGAAACAAACGTCTCTCTTAGCAATTTGTTCATTATAATTATTAGCTGTTCCAAGTATATTACTATTTTTCATGTCCAAACTTTGTTTGATATGAATGACATTGACCTGCAAGTTTACAATTTTTTTAAATTTACGAATAAGCCTTCAACCATGTTTTTCAGAAAATGTATGCTTTTTGTTTCCTCTTTAGGGAATATAGACATTGCAGAGCATAATTTTTTCAGATGCCTTGGATGGGGTAATGCCAAAATATCATTGAACCTTATAGCCTGATGACATTTTACACATTGCCTGTAAATTAGATATGCATTCAAAACTGTTGTTATATTGTACTTTTGTTTCTTCAAAAAGTTACTACAAATTGGTCATGCAATATGTTAAGATTTTTGAACTCCTCAGAATTTTCATCTTTATCATTCTTATGTGAGACTTTTAATTTTTGAGTAACCTACCTATTAAGGTAACTAACTGATTCGACTCGTTATTGATACAATTATGAAAATAATTACAATGCCGAATTGCTGCCCCTAAATAAGTCCAGTCATTCAAAAGAGAGTTCCAAAAAATAACTTCATCACTAGTGAGTACGGTTTCATTAGGTATCACTCCACCGTTCACACGAATCTCAACTTTAAGGTTACTACGTATTTATTCTAATACTACTACTAACCATGGGCACAGACAAATACAGTAGAGACAATACGCGACACTTCCGGATTTAGCGTTGTTGAAATGGGAGACAATTCTCAAGTGGCGCTTCCAGTGACTTGACCTGGAAATTCGCGCTAAATAAAAATATCAATGGAAATGTATATAAGGAAATGGATAAATAAATTACATCTAGAAAGAAAGTGTTAATAAATATTAACTTCAAAGTTGCTAAAGCAATTCTGGATAAATAAATGAAGAATTATTTAACAGGTTATTATTTAAAGCTGAAATTAGACATACAATCAAGATGTGAAATAGACTGCTGTTAAAGGGCTTGATCTTTCATTTATGCATTAATTTTTTAGCTTTAGCATTCCTGCCAGAATTTCCACAGCTAGATTTGTCTTTTTTATCATTTAAAACATTGTATCATCACATTAGGACACTTGCCAATAAAAATATCGGCACATTCCTTACACATATGATTCAATAAATTTATATTTAAGAGCTGGACAATTTTCCTTTTAACTTGAAGCCTACTAACAGAAAGAAAATCTATAAATTTAGCAGCAAAACCTTCAAAATTTCCCTATAAGCAATTCTTGCCATTACATTAGGGTAAAGCAAATTTGAATCATCAAATTGTTTCAATAAAATATGTACATTTCTTAAATTACCCATATTTTCTTCAGTGCTTGACAACGCATTACGGCATTTCAAATAGGGTAATTTGGAACACAACCAGCCACACACACATATGGATGTGCATTTTTCTGAATTAAACCAAAACCCACAGATCACACCTATAACAACACATCGGTGTTGAAGGTTAACTGCTGCACTAATACAATAAGATATGCTTATTATATTTTAAGCCAGTTAAAATATGGGCCGCGCAGGTTAGAAGTTTAGGAAGTACTATAAAAATATCTTTGGAACTGGAAGAATATATATGCAAACACAGTATTTACTTACATTTTCTTGTCACGAGGGAAACGGATGACCGCGATCCTTCTGCACTTCATAGTTATTGCAGCCAAACGCAGCACATATCCTTCCACTCATATTGACAGGAGATAAAAAGGAATGACACACGCTACTATTTACTTGTCTTGTCTTGTCTTGCGGATATTTATTTGGGATTCAAAAAATTCTTTCCCAGTCACAAGATCATTAATATATTACACTTATATCACAAAAAGCACACGATTACATCACTAATGCCCGATTTTAGCATGATCACACGTGGATAGATGCACTTAAAGAAGAAAAATTATATCGGGTATGAGGAATTTCATGGAGGTATTACATGCGGTACTGAGCAGGGACACAAAGAACTTAGTAAGCTGGAATAGGAGTAACGTGTTACACTGTACAAGATCGGAAAGTAATAAAAACCTTGAGACAGTATCTACTCACCATGGACATTTAGAAGTGCCACCTCACAAACAGGTTGAACAAAACAACTGAAAGACTAAAGCATAATTACAATTTGATGTGAGTGTTATCAAGGTACTCGTTTAAAATAGTAATGATCGTAGGCGAAGGTTGGTGCAACAAAACTGAAAGTCGTGTAGGGAAAGATACTTGAACTTTGAGTAATTTCTGCATTAAAATGGTCTGGTGATGTGCATATTGGGGGCAATGAAAAAACAGGTGGTCACTATCGCCCTCAGATTCTCCACAGGAACAAGTTGGGTCGTTCGTAATGTGAAATCGAGTTAAATATACTGGGGTTAAGGCATGATTAAAACGTAGTCGGATAATATTGGTAATGTGACGTCGTGTATACGTACCATTTGCAAACCACGGCAGAGTGGGAATACTCGGTTGAATTTGATAGTAATGTTGGCCTTTCGTACGAGCAGATAATCGCCATTGTGTGCACCATGTGTGTTGAGCTGCAGTTTTGATATGTGGAAAGTAGTCGGGAATCGGAATTTTGATTTGTAATATATTCGCGGTATCTGCACTGGCGTCTTTCGCTGCTATATCGGCCATATCGTTGCCTACGTGCCGATTATGCCCTTTAATCCATATTAGCGTTATAACAAAACCGGATGTTTCAAGTCGAAATAGAAGAGACTTGACTTCGTAGACATATGTATTTGTATGAGGGGCGAGTGAATGCAGAGCTTGTAAAACACTTTGAGAATCGCTGAATATATTTATTTTTTTGGATTGCAACTGTTGAACATATACGAGGGCTTGGTATATGGCATATAATTCTGCTGTAAAAATAGTTAAATTATTAGGTAACGGATATTTAAAGCTAATGAGTAGTTGTGGATCGTAAAATGCTGCTCCGACTCCAGTATTTGATTTTGACCCATCGGTAAATAGGTGGTAATCTGGTGTAGTTATGGGACTTTTAAATTTCTTATGAGCATATAATGTGGGATAAGGTGCAGACATTGATTGGTTTGATGCATCAGAAGGGGCAATGATAATAGAAGGACGGAATGTTTGAATATCATAGTGGTATGAATACGTATTAACACGTGGTGTACGAAATATAGTCTCAGTAAGACGGTGGAGTTCAGCATAAGCCATATATATGGCGGGATACCGATGATTGGGAGGAGGACGCTGTTGATAATATTCATATAATAATTGTAATTTAGGGACAATAAGGGAGTTCGTTCTACTAATATGTTTAAGTAGGAATTTTTGGGAGAGTTTTATCCTGCGAATGTACAGTGGTTCTTCCGTAGTTTCTACTAATAAAGCGTTAGTTGGTGTTGTGCGGAGGGCACCCACACTGATACGTAGTGCTGAAAATTGGAGACGATCCAACGCTAATAAACTATGTTTAGAGGTTAAATCAATAATATGGGCGCTATAATCAAGTATGGACCGAATGGTTGCATGATATAGCTGTAGTGCTGACAAGGGGTCAGCACCCCATGCACGTTTCGTTACCGTTCGTAAAATGGTGATATACCGATCAGATTTCCGAATAAGGTGTCGTATATGAGTTTGCCATGTGAGTTTTTGATCGATATATATTCCTAAATATAAGTGTTGTGAAACCAAGGGAATGCTATAGGTGTCAAAGTTAATAGGGCTTTTATCAAAGGTTCGTTTATGTGTAAAGATCATCGCTGCACATTTAGGTATAGAAAGGGAAAGTCCATGGGCCGTTAGCCACTGAAAGACTAAACTTAAAGCCCGAGATATTGTGTCTCTACAAAGGTCAATGTGGGAGTCAGTACAATAAATCACATAATCATCCGCGTAAGCTAGAATACGGGCGTGTGGTAGCACAAGAGATTCGAGCTCTTTCATGTAAAGGGCAAACAAAATTCCACTGAGTATCGATCCCTGTGGTAAACCTTGTGATGTGTAACGGCTATCAATTGTGTGTTGGGGAGATTTAATAGTTAACCGGCGGTTAGTAAATAGTTGATTTAAAATAGAAATGAATTGGATGGAGAATCCAGCACTAGATAATTTCTCCCAGAGGATATGCAATAACACAGCATCATAGGCACCTTTAATATCCAAAAAGACTGCTACGATAGATTGTTTCCGCCATTTTGCTAATAAGATGTCGAGTAAGAAAATAATGATAGGGTCTTGTGTACTATTACCCCGTCGAAAGGCAAACTGATACTTGGGTAATAGCGAGTGATATTCCAATACCCACGCCATTCGTTTCATAAGGATTTTACAAAAAAACTTTGCGTATACACGATCCCAGAACTATGCCTCGGAAATTGTCAGGTTCAGTAGGTCGTTTTGTTGGTTTCAGGATGGGTGTGATGAAAAACTCGTTCCATGATGCTGGTACATGTAATGTCTCTAAAATACTATTATAATATTTGAGTAAATAAATTTGGACATGGGGGTAAGGCCTTGAGCATTTGATAAGTAATTGCATCAGGTCCTGGTGATGAGCTATTGACGGTACATAATACAGAGTGTAATTCATTATATGTAATTGGATTCAAAAGGGAAATAAAAGAACAAGAATTATTCTTTGAGGTGGGTAGAAAGAATGGATTTACGGTAACAGGGGCAAGGGCGTATAAAAAATCTTCTAGAACTTGTCGCGGATAAGCAGAAGAAGTTTGGTATTGGAAAGTTCTCGTGATCATGCTAATCGCGTTCCAAAATTTCGTTGCTGGAAGCTGTGGAGTTAATTGAGAAATAAAAGATTGCCAAGCTTTTCGCTTTTTTGCATTAAAGACGAGTTTTGTTTTCGCGATATGGTTTCGCAATTGAAAATAATGCTGCTGCGTCATCGATTGGCGATATTGTTTGAATAATTGTTTGCGTTTATGAATAAGATCGTGACATTCTTTGTCCCACCATTTTAGTTCGTATTCCTGTGGATGGGTCGTCACTTTTAATGGTCGGCACGGATGAAACATGTTTAAATATTGGGTTAAATAAGGGAGTAAGAGGGAAAAGGAAAGAGAGGATTTATGTTTCTGCTGCAAGATATAATTGAGGTATGATTGATAGGTAGAAACATTGAAGTTTTTATAAGATCGGACGTTACTTATACAGGAGGGTGTCTGAAACTGGGAATGTGGTGGGTGAATACCATATGTGATAAGAATTGGGAAATGGTCACTAGTGTGAGTATCAGATAATGTATGCCAGGTGGTGACAGGGGCCAGAGTGGTGCGGCAGAAAGTAAGGTCTACTGCGCTGGGTGGAGATCCAGGCGGAGTTAAACGGGTCGGGGAGCCGTCATTTAAAAGAAACAAATTCTGATGAGTTGAAGTAGTAAGTAAATTGGAACCTTTGATTGTATCCACCATACATCCCCATTCAGTGGGGTGGCAATTAAAATCACCGAGAAGAAAAAGATGTGGAAATGTGTCAAATTGTTGGATAAAATGCATCCATTGATTCTGAGTAATGTAAATGTGGGGAGGGCAATAGATGTTGATGAAACAGGTATTATGGTGTACTATTCCTACAGCATAAGTGTGCGGGATGATATATTGTAAAGAGAAATGTGTAACTGATAAGGAAGTATGAACACATGTGGCAACTCCATCAAAGCCGTTACCATCATGTCGGAAAACTTGATAACCTCGTAATCGAAAAATGAAATGTGGTTGAAACCACGTTTCTTGTAAACAGATAAAATGAGCTCGTGTTTCATTCAGCAAAATTTGTAACTCATGTCTTTTTGAGGCGGCACTTCGACAATTCCATTGGAGTAAAGTAATCATGCTAGTATGTTCATGATAGAGTCTCGTAGCTTATATAATACATGGTGAAGTTGAGGCTCGTGACCCATACTTTGAATTAACATTACCAGCAATTGCTGGATTTCTTGTTGAAGGCGTTCCTTGGAAGGAGGATAATGTATATCTTGAAGGGTTGCAGAGGGTTGCTGCCTAGCAGATGTGGGTGCACTTGAAGGATATGCTAGTGGCAGAGGTTGTTGCATGGCACTCGTTGACGGAATCGAATGTACTGGAACTGAAGGTTCGTTTCGCAGAATGGCCATGTATCCTTGACGGTCGAAACCGGGTTCGGGTGTAGGAGGGGGAGATTGCATGATTACTTGGGTGAACTTACGCTTACGCGGGTTGGGAGTCGAAGGGGATGGGGGATTTGACGATAGAGGAGGGAATTGAAGTTCTTGTTGCTCGGAATGATAAATGGGAAGGGCGATTCGGGCTTTAGCTTCGGGAAAAGATATGTGTTCAGTACTCATTAATTTTTAATGGTGACCTGATATTTATGTTCTGGACAAATTGATGAACCCGTGACATGGTTTTTTTTACAGTACGCACATTGCGTAAATTGCTCCGTGCATGCCTGGGTTTCTTGTTGTTGCGCACATTTCCCACAACGAGCGTTTTTCGCTTGACATTGTCGAATTGTATGGCCATATCGCTGGCATTTGCGGCAGCGAATGGGTGAAAAGATGTAAGGTTCAACTTCCATGTACACCTTATATAAGGCGACATGGGAGGGTAATGTTTGTGATCTGAAAACAATTTTTACTGAACCCGTGGGCAGGTATTGGGTTTCCCCATCTTGAATTGCACGGCGATTAAGTCGTTGCACGCTTTTAACTGGTGCCTCGGATTCCAGGTACTGTAGTATGTCATCATTCGATAAACCTTTTTCAACTCCACGAATAATGCCTACTCTTAACACTTGTGAGGATGGAATGTACGCTTTAATTTTGAGGGTTTCAAGCATAGGATTACTCAGAAAGGCGTTTGCTTGAGAAGCCGTATGAAAGGTAACTTGTAGTCGATTACGTCCTTTACGTTGGATCGATTTGACATTGAGTTTGGTTTCATAAAATCGGCGACCAAGTGCCATTGGGTGTAAGTTGCCGATATTTTGCTCGTTTATGGATTCAACAAATACAAAGAAAGGTCCATGATGAAAACGATTATAATATTCCGGGGTAGAAGCCACTTGGGACGCCTCGGATTGATTGTTAGATTGTTGAGAATTAGAACGGTCTACCACTTCGGTATTACGCCTCTGTACATCAGACTCAGTGGACTGAGAACTTTGCTGTCGTGTCGTATTACTGGATGAATTGGTTATGGGTTCCTCTTCCATAGGTACTACAATTTCACGCTCCACTCGTAAGGAATTCCCTGTTACCGCCGACGTTCCTCCACTGTCGGTCTCCATTGCTTGTCACTCCCGCACCACACGTGAACGAAAACACAAGTGGTTACCACTACCGCGCACCTTTAACTCGCACAAGTAGAGTATTGTACCGTACCACTATCACTGCGTGACTTACTATTTACTTATGTCAACTTAATGCAAAGGCATAAATAACGCCAAAAACTTCACAGACAATTGCACGTGCTCTTATGACACAATCAGTAACTCTAGGTCACTCCGCTAGACCTCGATATCTCGCGGAGTTTCGCGTATTGTCTCTACTGTATTTGGTACAGATGTAATATCTAATTTATACAATATACATACAATTTCAGTAATATGTACAAACCCCTCTGGTGAATGAGCAATAACTTTCGAATGAACATTCAATGATAAAGTGTTCAAAGGAAGCATTTTTATTTTCCTCTTCAGTTCTCCTTTTCTAATCCTCTTCTGTATTTTTTGGCCACTTTTCCGCTTCTCTTATTCTGTTTCCTGGTGATTTACTTTTTACACTCTCCTTACTGCTAAGATAAGAGGGCAAGCCTGGGAATATTCTTGTAACTGCACTATCACTCAAAACGGGGTCTTGAATTGCATATTCGCATTCCTTGCCATCCTTATTTACGTACATTCGTATGGTAATAAGGTTGGAATCATGACAATGTTTCATGCAAATAATTGACCTGTCATTTGGTACCCAGTTGGCTCGTGGAATAGCACAAATCTATTCTTATGGACATGCTATATTTTTAAGAAATTCAAAAGACCTTACGCAGGCTTATACTTTAATTGAAGATGCATAATTGGTCTTACAACCAGGCACTACACAAGAACTACGCTTTTTCACACACTTAAGTATATCATTATGAACTTGTAAGCTGTAATTCAAAAGAAAAGCAGCACGATCTCACAGTTACTTCATTGAAGTGAATGGCGTGAGCAGCCGATAGCCACATGTCGCTCCTGCGTTGCCAAGTATCTCACGCCACAGCCGTCCTACAGACGGCTATGGTAAAACGGATTATGTTTTCAGTTACTGACAATGATGATTGTTAAGTCAAGAGCAAAATGAACTGACATAGACTAATATGTGTAGTACATCAAGATGTGAATAAGTGTTTGATACATGGAGTATCTACCATATACATGTTTTCCTCTTTTCTTTATTTGAACCAAGGTAGGCTTTATTATCATATATATGTAAATGTAAATATTATGGAAATGTAAATATGCATTTTTGAATAATTATATATACCGTAACTGAATATGTGTGAAAACCTGAAAATTGTATATTACTCGTTTTATGTAATTAAAAAAGCGGGAAAACAGAAGTGACATAGATTACTCACGTATTTCTTTAATCATTAATAAGACCCTTTCTATAATTCAGTCGTGAATAATACTGTGATGAAACGAAAATGTACAGTAACGAGACAGAGAGAGAGAGAGAGAGAGAGAGCGAGAGAGAGAGAGAGAGAGAGAGAGAGAGAGAGAGAGAGAGAGAGAATCGATTCAAATATTTTCATGCAGAAGCTGCATATACTTGAACAGTACCTACATTAGGAAAGGATAATATTCTTGTTCAAATTACAGGATTATATAACTATTTTCAAATTACTGTTTTTCTTTACCTTAAAACAACCCTATAAATAGCTTGTTTACAATTAAGATAGCATGTTAACATAGGCATATAGGCTTCTGTGTTTATAGGTAATGTAAAATTATGTTAGTCTTATTACAGTATATTTATTGTTTCGTCATCAAATACATGTATACAAAGTAAATTTTGATACTGGATAGGTATTGAAACGATATATAAAACAAATAAACAAATAAGAGATGTGCTTAGTAATAACCTGTTGTATTATAATTATTATACGTCTGAACGTAGTTTAAAATCATTGTAGTGTATTATAGTAGGTATATTATTATAAATTAGTGTGTTTATTCTATTATTGTGAAATATTTGTGTAGTATAGTATCTGTAGTATCGTTAGTATCTGCGGTATCTGTATTAACTCTCTTACTAGAATTATCTTGCAGTAATTAGGGCAGACTTAACTGCAGTTTAGAATTGTGTAGACCTAATTCTTGTGTATTACTTTTGGTTTTAAGTAATTAACAGCAATTTTCATTCTGTTAGGGTGTTTTAGAAAATAATTTGTACAACTAAGTAGTATTGTAGTGTAGTAGTAGCTTATACTAATTACCTCGTTGTTGTGTGATTTTTGTGAACAATCCCAGAAAATATTTCTTTCCTTTCATTTTTATAGGCAATATTTCTTTCCTTTCATTTTTATTCGCACAGAATAAGTTATTTTATTTTTCCTTTTCTTACCATTATTCCGTAAATAATGGCTAAGCAGTGCAACTGTAGGAACTGTGGGTGTGGCCAGGCATTAGGGAGTATGAGGGAGCAGTTGGAGAGTTTGAGGGAAATAATTAGGATTCTCTCAGAGGACAGGAAGGAAAGTAGGCCTCCCTCAAATAATGTACAGGATACAGTAGGTGTAAATGAGGGATGGGAAGGAAATGGGGGAATTGTAGAAGACAGGTGGTCTAATGTTTTAAAGAGAATGAGATTGCAAGCTAAGGGCTCTGTTCAGGATCAGAATTCAGGATAGGTGTCTATTAGAAATCGGTACGAGTCACTGCAGATAGAACAACCGAGGGAAGATGAGGAACACGGAACTGTTGCTGAGGTGTGTGGAAGTAGGAGGAAGGGAAAAGGTAGGAAAGGGAAATGTAGTGTAGTGGAAAGGAAAAGACAGGTGGAACAGGGTCATGGGATGGAGAAAAGGGAGGAGGAAGTAGCTTCTGCTGCAGTGAGAGAAGATAGGGCTGACCAGGAGGGGAGGAGATCAAATGAGGTGGGTAGGGTTGAGGCTCTGGTCATGGGGGATTCCATCGTTAGACATATGGGGAAAGTGTGTGGAGCAAAGGGAACCAGGGTAGTGTGTTATCCAGGAATTAGGTCGAGGCAGATGTTGAGGAAAGTAGAAGAGAAGGAAGAGGGATAGGAGAAGGTGGTAGTGTTTCACGTTGGTACTAACAACGTAAGGCAAGCAGGTATAAGTACCAACATAGTTGGGGATGTGTGGGATCTGGTAAATGCAGCAGGGATGATGTTTAAGGAAGCGGAGATTGTTATCTGTGGAATACTGTGTAGGAGGGGCCTTCACTTAAACCGCAGTGGTACATATAAGTTAGGAAACTTGTTTAGAATGGTTATAGGCAGGTACATTCAGGGAAACGGGGTGGTCTAGGGAGCGGTGTTAAGCGAACAGGGAACTGGAAATCAAGTAGGGATGACATAAAAATATTAGTGCTCAACTGTAGAAGCATTGTAAACAAAGGAATCGAATTAAGTAATTTAATAGATATATAGGAGTTGAATCATGGCTGAGAAATGATATAATAGATGCAGAAATATTCTCACGGAACTGTAGTGTGTATCTTCGAGATAGGATAGGAATGGTAGGAGGGGGAGTATTCATTCTGGTGAAAGAAGAATTTGTAAGCTACGAAAAAGTTAAGGATGAAAAACATGAAATTCTGGATGTAAGGCTCTTCTCTAAGGATAATAGGCAACTTGATGTCTTTGGAGTGTACAGACCGGGAAAGGCTAGCGCTGACGCTGATTCAGAATTATTTGGTAAGATAATCAGCAATGTTGGAAATTATATGGAAAGGAATGTGATAGTAGCAGGTGATCTCAATTTACCAAATGTCAATTGGGAAGGTAATGCGAACGACAGGAAGCATGACCAACAAATGGCAAATACGTTAATATGCGGAAGGCACCTGATTCAGAAAGTGATGGAACCAACTTGAGGGAAGAATATTCTGGATGTGGCGCTGGTAAAACAAGGTGATCTCTATAGAGAAACCGAAATAATAGATGGTATTAGTGATTACGAAGCTGTTTCCGTGGTCATTAAAAATAAATGTGAAAGAAAGGAAGGTATTAAATTTCGGACTATTGGGCAGTACCATATGGCTGATAAAACAGGCTTTTAAAAAGTAACTATGATCGCTGGAAAATGGTAAATAATGTAAACAGACTCTGGGATGGGTTTAAAGCAATTGTTGAGGAATGTGAAAATAGGCTTGTTCCTTTAAAGATGGTAAAAATGTTAAGGATCCACTATATTATAACAGAGAAGTAAAGAGAATAAAAGAAGGAGGTGCAGACTGGAAAGAAATAGAGTTAGAAATAGTTGTGGAAGTAAGGAGAAATTGAAGGAACTTACTAGAAAATTGAATCTAGCAAAGAAGTCAGCTAAGGATAACATGATAGCAAGCATAATTGGTGGGCATACAAATTTTAGTGAAAAGTGGAAGGGTATGTATAGGTACTTTAAGGCAGAAACAGGTTCAAAGGAGGACATTCCAGGAATCATTAATGAACAAGGGGAGTGTGTATGTTAGGATCTTCAACAGACTGAAGTATTCAGTCAGCAGTATGTAAAGATTTTTGTTTATAAGGATAATGTCCAGATAGAGGAGGGAACTAATACTAAAGAAGTATTAAAATTTACCTATGATAACAATGACATTTACAGTAAGATACAAAAGTTGAAAACTAGAAAAGGAGCTGGAATTGATAAGGTTTCGGGGAATATACTAAAGACAATGGGTTGGGATATAGTGGAGAGATGGCGTGGGAAGACATCAGTAGACGAATAAGTTTGAGTGGTGTCTTAAAAGTAGGAATGATCACAATATGAAGATAAAGTTGGAATTGAAGAGGACGAATTGGGGCAAATATTCGTTCATAGGAAGCGGAGTTAGGGATTGGAATAACTTACCAAGGGAAATGTTCAATAAATTTCCAATTTCTTTGCAATCATTTAGGAAGAGGCTAGGAAAACAACAGATAGGGAATCTGCCACCTGGGCGACTGCCCTAAATGCAGATCAGTAGTGATTGATTGATTGATTGATTGATTGATTGATTGTTTGATTGATATAGATACAGGGTAATAGGAGAATGTTTAAAGTCTTGAATAGAGGTCTGCAAATTCTCTTGTTTCAACATTCATCAAAATTCTATGTTCTCTTTATTATCCTGAAAGTACTTTAAACATCAGGCGTCATACGCCGAAATATTACTCCGCATTTTAAATGTGCATGGATATAAGCAGATCGTAATGTTAGCATGCTTGTGCAAGATTTCAAAACACGTGAAGCAAAACACATTGTGCCCAGTTGTGAATTCAAATACTGTATATATTTATTTATTCCATTAGAGATCATGCTAAATCCAAATCCCTAAACATTTTCTTTCTAGCTTGTTTTCTGTTTGGTGGTCATTTCAAATTGTATTTGGAGTTGCAGGTTTCCTGTTCTGAGTGGTATGGGTGAATGGTATGGATGAATGATCTGCGCTTTAGGTTTTTGAAGTTTCATAACTGATTGATTCAGTTATATCAATGTATGCTCTGTGGTCACTGAAACCAGAACAATATACCTATATTGTGTGACAGTATTTATTTATATTTATAAACATTTGATCAGGGGTGTGTGTTATTGTGTTATTCTTGTAGGAATTTTTACTGTGTGTTTAACCCTGTGTGAATTTACAAGTTGTGTTAGTCATTTTCTACTCTTGTCTTATTTCACGAAATCAACATTTACGTCGGCACACATAATTGTATCATGACCCATTTTACTTTAATATTTCTAACTTTTATATAAATAACTGAAATGTTCCCGATGGCGAACGGTTTGTACACTCTATTATGTGCTTTACTTATGAAACCCGTACTCAGGTAAACTCAAAATCCTGTTTGTAATAAGGTAATTGTAGGTTGTCAAAGTTTCATATGTACCTTCCTTTAGATAATAATAAAAACAGCGAATGCCACATAAGCAATTCTTGTGTGTGGACTTAACTGAATTATCAATGCAGTGGTGACAAATGACTTAAATTTGTTTTAAAATACACAGTTACATAGATAGTAGGTAGGTAATATTTGTCGTCAATATTTTACAGTGCTTGTCTTATAATAATAGTTTATGGGTACACATTTATACAGAATTTCAGTATTCTTTAAGCGGGATGCTAACGGATATCATTAACGATTCCTTGGCATATAGTACGTTACCTAGTGAGCTAAAACTAGCTAGTAGTTCCTGTGTCCAAGGGTGGGGATGGGAGAAATCCTTATATTCTCTCAATGATCTCAAAATATTACAAATTGTTGTTAAAAAGAGACTTCTCACTTTTTAAATAAAAATAATTTATTTTACAATGCACAGTATGGCTTTCGTGAGAATTCTAACACTGAAATAGTAACTGCATATCTCATAAATCTGCTGCAAGGGTAAATAGATTGTAATAATTTTGCTGTTTAGATATCTAACGAAATCCTTCCAAACAGTGGGCCATAAAAGACTGTTAGCTAAGTCAGAGAGAGCAGGAGTTCGTGGTGTTGCTTTGAAATGCATTGATGATATCTTTCTGATAGAAAACAGTATGTAGTGCTGAAAAACTGTAGGAACTCAGCAATTAGATGACATAAGGTGTTCAACAAGGGTCTGCATTGGGTCGATACTCTTTCTAGTCTACATCAATGACATAGCAACTTGCCGCTTAAAAGGACGTATCACGCTATATGCTGACGACACGAACATGTTCTATACTTGTTGAAATATAGACTCGGTTGTTAACGATATACAGAAGGATGTCAATCCACTGCGGTTTTGGTTTCAAGCAAATAAATTAACAATTAATATGCAAAAGTCTAACTATATGATAATGATAAAACAGGGTCAGAATGAAATCCCACACAGTAAAATATAATACAATACTGAAACAACATTAGTGAGTACTGTCAAAAACCTTGGGTTGGTAATTGACAGAAACTTGAACTGGACAGTCAATGTGAATATATAACTAAAATGATCACACCTGTTGCAGGAATTTTACAGAAACCTAGGTATCTTATACCACAACTTCTTCTAAATCAGATCTACAACTCTTTAGATCACATTCACCTACAATATTTGAATGTTATCTGGATGAGCTGTAAGACGTCTGACTTGAGTGAGGTAATGGTAGTACAAAATAGAGCTGTTAGAAATATACTTACCCTTCCCTACTTAACACCAATCAAATATCTATATCTGTGTTCTGAGATACCACTTCTAAGCATGGATACAGAATTCAGTGCAGCTATAGGCCTACTCATGTATAAACAAAACATAAAACAATATACCATAATACTATATATACCCTGAATTCTGACCACCATTCATACAGTACTAATCACGCAAATGACTTTGCCTTATACATTGTTCGTTCCTATAAATGTGGTAAACAGCCTGAAGTTCTCTGCAATCCAAATATTTAATAACATCCCCGTGGAGGTAACAACAGCACCAACATTGGCAAAGAGTCAAGCGTTACTTGTGGGAAAGGCACAGAGCTGTTGAAAACAAAACATCGGTTGTCATTTAGGAGAAAAATCCACAGCCTGTTTCGAGTCATTTGACCGGTTTAGGAATGGAATGAATGAAGCCCCATCTAGCGGCGAGGATAGGAATTGTGCCGGCTGCCTAAGACTGGCGCATTCCTCTGGGACAATGATTTATGACTGACAAATGAACTGAAATTATATTGGAATGTGTGACTGGAATGAAAGATGACAGGGAAAACCGGAGTACTCGGAGAAAAACTTGTCCCGCCTCCGATTTGTCCAGCACAAATCTCACATGTAGTGACCGGAATTTGAACCACGGAACCCAGAGTTTAGAGGCCGGCGCGTTGCCGCCTGAGCCACGGTGGCTCTGTCATTTATGTCATTCTCCCAAACAATTTTGCAAAGTGTCCGTATCTATTCTTGCATCTCAATCTCTTATGTTATGTAAATGTAAATACAGTCAGAAATAATTTCCTGTAATCCTCGTATTGATGATGTACATAGTTTATATATTTATGTGTTTATATGATCAACTATTTATTGATAATTTTTTATATATACACACTATATTTAGACATGTAAATACCTGCCAGTATGTAATGTTCTGTACAATTCTTACGTATGAGCCTACAGGGTCTTTGAAATGAATTGAAATGAATGAATGAATGAATGAATGAATGAATGAATGAATGAATGAATGAATGAAACGTTAAATGAGGTCAATCCTCTCTGTCAGGTTTTCAATTTGTGTTCAGTCAAGTTCTAAGGACTATTTATAGATTATACTAAATCATTTTAGATGATATGTAATGTTTAAGTTCTGTGTGCGAGGGGCAGGTATTCAAAATTCGTTTTATTCCAAGTTTGTTATTGACATTTGTAACCCGAATTGGGGGTCGGTGTAAGGTATTATAAATACCAGGACTAAGATAACCCGTATGTCTCTGTCCACATAATGTGTTTCTGTATGGGAGTGGCAAACCAAATTCAACTTGCAGTCTTGTGTTATGGTACTTGCCTGGTTGGTTCTGAAATTTGGGATATTTAAAAACTGTAGCCTGCAGTAATATTACTTCTGTATATACCTGACGTATATTTATAATCTTTGTTAATTTGTAAAACTCTATTGTAGGAAAGTGTTTCAGTTTGTAGAGTATGATTTTCAAAATTAGTTCCTGTCCAACAGAAACAGTAATTATGTATTAAACTAATTCACCACTCCATCCTATGATACAATACTGTAATATAGAATGTACAAGTGGGTAGGAAACACTTCTTAGATTTTTGGCTGAAGCCAGTCTCTTAAGTCGGATTTATAGTCGGGTTTCAAGGTGAGTGGTGCGATAATTCCACTTCAGGTGGCTAACATTTAATATACTAAGGTAGCTTTTTGTAGTACGAAACAAGAGCAGTCACTACTTGTGCAGACATTTTCATGAATGGTAATTTGTAAATGTTCTAAAGGCTGTGCGAGAACGAAATATAACATGTTTTATTTTGATTTATTGTGTTCCAGATTATCTGTTGAACGCAGAGAGGTGAAAGAAGGTGTGGGCTTAAATGGTCTAACTACGATATCAAAAATTAATTTAAAACATTAAATAAAGGTTATATTTCCTTTAGAATCTCTTAATTAACAAACAATAATTTGAGGTACTGGTAATCAGGTACAAAATAGCAATAGAGATACAAAAATTGGAGACCCAAAATTAGGGAATTTAACAGATTTGGGCTTCAAGCCCCTAATTTTCGACTTGACACTATCGCCAATTAGTGTTTACATAGACCAGGAGAAAACTTCCAAAGCAAGAGCACTTTGCTCCAAAGGTTACAAATCTATAGCCTTCCAGAGGCACCCCTCAATGTTACAAAACTCTTAGAAAAGAGCTTTCATGCTCTCCAAAGTTAATCATGGAGACTGCGCTCCCAATTTCTTACAGCCTACAGAAGGCAACATTACACAAAATCATACAGTTTCCGGCCCCTCTAGGCCCAACCTACAAGTTACTATTTTACACAGGGGTAACTAGTACCCAACCTACTGGGCCTTCGTGGAAAAAGGAAAGGTTAAATTACTGGCCCGAACACAAAATGAATGGAGGCGTACCCTTGCGCTCCTAGAAAATTAAGTATAAAATCCAAATTTGGCTCTCGGCCCGATGATACAGGGGCTAATCCCAAGCTATTGAGGTGACTTGATAGAAGGCTAATTTAATGCTTTATGGAAAAGAGAAACAGTTACAAAATCGTAGTCATCTCAGGATAAATAGAAGGGGAACTCGAGAGGGTAACACACTCTCTATCCCGATTTACAATTAAGGACTCCTATGGAGTTTACATTAAAAAAGAAGGCTGTTACATTTAAGAATGAGATGGTTACATAGTTAAAGTTTAGAACCTTCCCCTCGGATAAGTTTGTGGAGTCAGCTACAAAGCTAGAAAATTGATGGCCATTACCTGGGCTGGTGTTCTGCCTGCCGAACAATGAGGTACCTCTCCTCCTGTCTTAACACACACACTCAGAACTTCGACGATCAATGAGACAAGGTAGCCTGAAAAGCCTCAGCTTATATACCCGAGGGGATCGTTCGAGAGGATTCTGGACTATATCCGGACCCACCCTGTCATTTTTATTGGCAGATTCAAAAGTTACCCCTAAAAACCAACAAGAAGCCTGTGATAGGCTGAAAAATAATTACAGAAAAAATTTGATTGGCCAGATACCAAAGCTGGCGGGAAGAGAAGGAAGTGTTGCAAACCTTGAAATATATCAAAAAATAAATGAAAGTTAATTTCCTAGAGAAAACCCATACACACAAAATTTCTTTCAATAACAAATTATTCCACCTTGCACCAGAGTGCATGACCTCAGTTTTGTAGAGACATCTATGGAGAAAAGTTCAAACTTCTTGATGTACACCAAAACAAAACAAAACAAAACAAAACAAAACAAAACAAAACAAAACAAAACAAAACAAAACAAAACAAAACAAAACAAAACAAAACAAAACAAAACAAAACAAAACAAAACAAAACAAAACAAAACAAAACAAAACAAAACAAAACAAAACAAAACAAAACAAAACAAAACAAAACAAAACAAAACAAAACAAAACAAAACAAAACAAAACAAAACAAAACAAAACAAAACAAAACAAAACAAAACAAAACAAAACAAAACAAAACAAAACAAAACAAAACAAAACAAAACAAAACAAAACAAAACAAAACAAAATAAATCCAATCAATTTAGGAAACTTTGAAATGACAAACTTGTCAGTTATTCAGTAGTGACATCTTCTGATTAATATCCCAGCTTCATGCAGTAGCAGTTTCACGTTTTGTTTACTAGATCGAGTTCTTTAAGGTACTTCTTTTGAATGTGCGGAGTTGAGATGTACCTCCCAGTACATATTGTAAAGGGTTTCTCCCTCTCATTTATTATATTCATTGCTCTGCTGCATTGTTTGTAAATTTTTCCCATGACGGACCACTGATTGAGTTGACTGTATCATCGGCATATGCCAATATTTTTTCCATCTAGATTTAAGTTGCACAGATCATTAATGTATACAATAAATAGTACTAGTCCAAAGACGCTCCTTTTTGTTCTACTGCTTGTACTATTTTCAGTTTACTTAGTTTATCGTGAATTTTTACTCTTTTATTCCTATTTGTAAGGAAGCTGGATGCGAGCCACTGTGTGTTCCACGAATACCTACTTCTTCCAGCCTTTTTAATACTCTGTGATCTACCGTATCAAATGTTTTTCTTCAAGTCCAGAAACATGGCCATTGTTCGCTATTCTTCGTTTACTGATTCGTACAAATGATCTTTAGGGTAAAAATAGCACATTCGATGCCTGTTCCTGGCCTAAATCCGATTTGGTGTGGTGAGAGGATATTACATTCTTCTAAAATTATGTATTTATTCTGGCTTTTACGAATTTCTCTAATAATTTCGAAAAGTGAAACGTTACAGATTATGGCCGATAATTTTGCTTATCGTCCTTTCTTTCGGATTTTTGAATAGGAGTAATTTTTTACATTTTTTATCTGTCTGGGAATATTCCATTCTTTAGTGGCAGAATGAAAATATGCTGAAAAGATTTCATTATAAAAGTCTATAAGCCTTTAATTGTCCTAGCTAACAGCTTATCATTTCAATAATACGTAGTGTTCTTACCACTGATCTATACGTAGATGGCTGGTAGCTTGGGTGGCAGTAGGCCGAACTGAAGATGACTGACGTAGGAAGATGGCAGCGAGCGCATGGTGCAGTAGACCACGAGGAGCGCGCTTGCTTTGTTTAAGCTTCGTTCAGTGACGCCAGGCCTCTTGATTGTAGTTCCACGGATGTTCTGTGCTGTGTAATTGCAAAGGGAATAGTAGTGTATTTTACGAATTTAGGTTCGTTGCCTTGTAGTATGCTCGTAAATTACAAGATTCAATTTCAATGTGTATGTTTTTATGTGAAATCTGAAGGACGAAACATCCTACGGGGTATTAACATGCCGTAGTGTTCAGCTTATGGATGTACAAACAGAACCGATCAGCAGAAAGAGAAATTATTTAATCGGTGAATGTTATACTGTACATAATAATTTTCCTAGGGTAGTGTTTTGAGTTTTATGTTTATTGTATCTTATTTCGCATATTCTGGGAGCAAAATGACAAATATTTCTTTGTAGGTTTCCTTTCTCGAGACCCGAGCTTTTAAGATCATGGATTAGTTGTATCAGGCGGTAGATTTGGGAGCCTTCTAAAACAGCTCTTCTCTGCTCGGATCACTTTGAGGAAGACTGTTTTGATAGATGTGGGCAAACTGTACGCTTTAGAAGTGATGCATAGCCAACTGTTTTCATTTTGCATGAACATTTACTGCAAGTAAGGAATTTTCAGAGAGAATCCATAGAGATTTGATAAGGAAAGACATTAACAGGGTAGTGATACACAGGCACTAATAATGGACTGAACTGTCCATCTTGATACATATTGCGAATAGGACTGTTGTGTCTAATAGACATAAAATTTCCTTATTACTGGTGTAATTTTCGCTGTGGTAAATTAAGCTTTAGGTTATGTGATATCTTGACAAGTTTTGAATATTTACAGGTATCATTTCTATGTTTCATAGTTATATACATTTATTTTTGTGTAATTTTTACTGTGGTAAATTAAGCTGCTGGTTAAGTGTTACCTTGAAAAGTTTTGAATATTTACAGGTAACATTTCTATGTTTCATAATTATGTACATTAATTTTTGTGTAATTTTCACTGTGGTAAATTAAGCTGAAAAGTTTTATAAATGTGTACATTTGCTTCAGTGATATTTTAATTTGATAAACTGCGCGTTATTTCATGGAAACAAGAATTCATTATCAAGCACCGATTACGATATGTTGAATCTAGGCCTGTATAGTGAGCTACGTTTATAGGTGCATCAATTTAGGAATGCATGACTTCGTGGCATACATATACACAATTTACAGCAATATTTCCGGGAACTATTTTTCACTCGTATTTTGTTAACGATTGCTAATTGCATGTATTCAGCACCTAAGTTAATATTGGCTGCCGTTTTTATACACTCATTTTTATTGCTATCCCGGAGATTTACTGACCTCGGAATGACGTGTCAGTGATCCCAATGTCCTTATGCTTTGAGGGAACATGTCTCTATATTTGTAATTATTCCAATGCGCCATTAATTGCGATTTAAAGTTGCCTATATTATCATTGCTTCCCCATAAGGAGAGCTCTAGTATGGGTAAGCCAACTTGGTGGACCGCGCGCTAAACTTGGCGTTCTTTCTCCTGCAGCGGAGAGCTGCCATCAGCGATCCATGTATAGAGATCAGTGGTTCTTACATTCAGATGTGTGTGCTTGTAAGGTATGCATATTGCAGGAATCAATCAATCAATCAATCAATCAATCAATCAATCAATCAATCAATCAATCAATCAATCAATCAATCAATCAATCAATCAATCAATCAATCAATCAATCAATCAATCAATCAATCAATCAATCAATCAATCAATCAATCAATACTGATCTTCATTTAGGGCAGTCGCCCAGGTGGCAGATTCCCTATTTGTTGCTTTCCTAGCATTTTCCTAAATGATTTCAAAGAAATTGGAAATTTATTGAACGTCTCCCTTGGTAAGTTATTCCAATCCCTAACCTCCCTTCCTATAAATGAATATTTGCCCCAGTTTGTCCTCTTGAATTCCAACTTTATCTTCATATTGTGATCTTTTCTACTTTTATAAACGCCATTCAAACTTATTCGTCTACTAATGTCATTCCACGCCATGTCTCCGCTGACAGCTCGGAACATACCACTTAGTCGAGCAGCTCTTCTTCTTTCTCTCCCAAACATTGCAACATTTTTGTAACGCTACTCTTTTGTCGGAAATCACCCAGAACAAATCGAGCTGCTTTTCTTTGGATTTTTCCAGTTCTTGAATCAGGTAATCCTGGTGAGGGTCCCATACACTGGAACCATACTCTAGTTGGGGTCTTACCAGAGACTTATATGCACTCTCCTTCACATCCTTACTACAACCCCTAAACACCCTCATAACCATGTGCAGAGATCTGTATCCTTTATTTACAATCCCATTTATGTGATTACCCCAATGAAGATCTTTCCTTATATTAACACCTAGATAACACAATGATCCCCAAAAGGAACTTTCACCCCATCAATGCAGTAATTAAAACTGAGAGGACTTTTCCTATTTGTGAAACTCACAACCTGACTTTTAACCCCGTTGCAGTTTGCAGTTTGAGGTATGTTTCATCCGTAATTTCTATGGAACTGGTAAATTCGCCCCAATTTCAGTAAAATAATGTACAAAGGAATCCGCTATACAAATTGTTATATGCTATGAGGGAGTTCCCAAAATTTATCTGCTGTACAGTTTCTTTGGAGTTTTGTTTCCGTCCTGCTATTTCATTAATGAATTTCCATGCGTCACTTAAGCTTGAGCTAGCTTTTTCAAATTGTTTGAAATAATATATGACCTTTGCTGTTCTAACTACCCCCTGAATACAATTTCTCTAATGCTTGTATCTGTTAATAAGGTCTGTATCAGGTGTTTGACTGCGGACATTTCGTTGTTTTGTGAAGCACTGATGTAACTTACCGCTTACGCGTTTCTTAAATTCGGATTATTTAATAACTGTGCTTTCATGGATATAATGAGTTAACGTTTATGTAACTGATTTGTGACTATGTTCACATCTAATTTCTGAACTACTGCATCCGAATTTTCTTTTTGAATGATATTCACTATTGTGTCATACTGAGCAATAGTTACACGAGTATATTTTAGGATAGGTCTTTCATTCTTTGTCGAACTACCTAACAGAAATGTCGGGTCGTGGTCACTATTACTTATTCTCGTTACCACTGAAGATAATTCTAATCTTGCGGATTTGACAAATATATAGTCTAGGCATATTTTCGAATGATACGTAACTCTTGTTGGAATATTCACAAACGACTAGACTCCTTCCTTATTCATTAAATTACAATAATACATAGTGTTCTTACATTCATATGTGTGTACTTGTAAGATATGCATATTGTTATCGCTTATTATTATTATTATTATTATTATTATTGTATGATTAGCACGGACAATGTATTCCACGTTTTTCATGTTGGATGATAAACGATTTCATTTCTTTGGACGAATATCTGTAAACTGCTAGGATTGAATGAGTTTTATTATTATTCTTAGCAGATATCATTCCAGAATTTTCGGAAGACAGTGTGAAAATGGTAAATACGTCATGAGAAACCTCTGCATGCACATACATTTTTAAGTTCGTGTGTGTTGTGTTTACAGGAGGGGCAAAATAATCGCAGTCAATAATTAACTGATTTTCTGATAATAGTATAACTTTTAAGGGATATGTAACTGATCTAGCATCAGCGCAATTTATCAATGTTAAATCTCATTCCAGCTATGTTCTTGTGTAACATATTCATTCCTGTATTACAAGCTTAGTTATTTAATTCTTCCATATATTCTAGAGAAAGAGTGTCTATTTTCTTTGCTAACTCTATGGTCAAATTACAAGTACTTGAACTATCGTCGTTGATTGTTTTGCTTTCTTCACTCTTAAACAACGGTGCCTAGCTGGGTGGGGCAGGATAAGCCTTCAGCGAGGTCAGAAATGTTCTTGATCTGAATCACAGGGCTGGAATCGTCATTCCTCACGAATATTTTGTAATTCTTTGTTCACGCATACGTACATTTTAGTGCGATTTTCGCAGTACTATCTAACGGAAGAGATTCTGATTGCGTTTAGTAAAATGTTCCTTTGTATAAATGGGAAATTCGGCAGCATACTTGAGAACCTTGCTCTTCATTTTCTGCTTCGTCTTCTTATCTGGTATTTTGATCCTGGATTGCCTGGAGTAAAAATTCGCTGCAATTGTTAGAGGAACGATACTCGTTTGATTCTGCTCACTTATGCGATGACAATACTTTCTCGTTGAACGATTTTGCACTGTGCACTTCTTTTGTTAACGTCTCAACTTTCGAACATTGTTCGTAAACAACAATGGATCACTAATTATTTTACTATACCAATCAAGAATTCTTGCACTCTATTGAGTGCAATCGCAACGTTGGAATTGTTGCCCTTAACTTTAACAAACTGCTCCAATATGATATCTAGTTCTGAATTGGATGTTCTTTATAGCAACGGGAAAACCACAACAAATCATCTCTACCATTTTGATCGCATTTTACACCACTTTGGACATTTGAATACAGGGCAATTGCAAATTTTTCTTCAAATTTTCCTTTGCAAATGACATATTCCTCCACGTTTTCAAAACCTTCTACATATTTTTCTTGCACTTAGGATTCTTTTTCGTTCGTCGTTATATTGAATGATACTCGTAAATGACCAATATTAGCATGCGTATTCGCTTCGGATGCTCTTACCAGTTGGGCTATGGTGCTATACCGTCTTCATAGATTACAGGAAATCTTTTTATCTGATGACAGAAATATCCACATCGGAACTTTCTTTAAGTGATCGAAGACCGCCGACTTGTCGCAATCTTGGCAAGTATCGTAGATTTCAATCAAGTAGTAATTAATCTCTAAGTCGCTGCATCATATGAAGTGACACCAGAGAAATTGCGTACTCCAAGGAGAGCCCTTAAGCATGTTACTTTTTAACATAGCTACCTTGGTCATCGTCAATATTACCAAAGACTCTCCATCAGGTACTCAAATAATGTATGCAGCTGACATGGCACTGGGCTCAACTTCTAGAAGAACTTCAAAAACTGGAAAAATTAGAATAATAGGCGGGTTAAAACATTTTCACGATAAACCAAAAAAAGAGAGAACAAATGTTTTTCTGACGAGGGGGGAAATAGAGGGTAACTTGAAAATGAAACTCAGGAAAGTAAGGAATTTCAAGTTACCCAATTGCAACAGTCAAGTTTTAGGGAGGAAGGAGGTCTGAGATTGCTCTTCGTAAACTGTCAGAGTGTAGTAAATAAACAATTAAAATTCGGTACATTGATGGAATCTTATGAGACTGATGTGGTGATAGGAGTGGAATCGTGGTTACGAGAAGGGGTGGGTAATAGAGAAGTATTTCCAGAAAGGTATACAGTCTAACGTAGAGACCGAGGAGATAAAAAGGGAGGGGGTGTTTATTCTGGTGAAGGAAACTTATTGTTCACACGAATGGTTTGCCGATGAAAGGGATGAAATATTAGGGATAAAATTAGTTTGTGATAATATGAAGGAGGTGGGAATTATAGGAACATACAGGCCTGGAATAGAGGAAAGGGACAGGGAAATATTTGAGAAAATAATAGATTATACTCATAAAAACAATAATAATGATATGGTAATAATTGGGGGAGATCTAAATTTGCCTGAAGTTGAATGGAATGGAGCTGCTAGTGAAGCCCATGAACAGAAACTGGCAAATAAGTTAATTTGGGAGGGAGGATTTACACAAGTAGTACAAGAACCGACTCGTCTCAATAACGTACTAGATGTATTCTTGGTTAAACCATGGGAAATTGTTGATAAAACTGAGGTAATTGAAGGAATAGGAGACCATAAGGCTGTAATAATGGATGTAGGACTCGTACCAAAAAGGCTTAATAAGAGGGTCACACAAGACAAGAAATTGTACAGAAAAACTAAAGTTGATGAATTTGGGACTTAAATCACAATTCAGTTGTTGGATAAGTGAAGGGAGTAACGTGGATACACTTTGGGCTAAATTTAAAGGAATCATTTGGGAAGGAGAGAAGAGATTTGTACCTGTTAAGAAGGGTAAAATGACCTCAGACCCTGTTTATTATACAAGGGAAATAAGAAAATTAAAAAGAAAATGTAGAATAGTAAACAGGAAAATCAAAGAGGGTAGGGAGAGTAGAGAAACTAGAAAACAGCTAATGGGGGAACTGAATAGAGTGAAAAAGGAAGCAAAAGAGAATTATATGAATGGCATACTTCAAGAGGGTAATGACCACAAAGGGAAATGGAAAAAACTGTGTTCATATATCAGGAATCGAAAAGGAATCCAAATTCCTATAATGGTGGGAGTAGAGGGTGAACTCTGTTTAACAGATACTGAGAAAGCAAACGTATTTAGTAGGGAATTCAGAGATTCAGTAGATGATTGTCAGGAGTTGGAAACCGAAACAGAAGATAGAGAGGGAGAGACACAGAGGGAAACAAGAAGCTTCTCATTCACAAATGAAGATATTTTCAGAGAAATCCAACTGCTTCAGCAAGGAAAAGCAGCAGGAAGTGATCAAATTACTGGGGAGGTATTAAAGACAATGGGGTGGTACATAGTGCCTTATTTAAAATTTCTCTTTGACTATGTCATAAATAATAGTGTAATACCAAAGGAATGGAAGGAATCGATAATAATACCAATTTATAAAGGAAAGGGTGATAAAAGGAAACCAGAGAACTACAGACCAATCAGCCTGACCAGTATAGTTTGTAAAATACTGGAGAGTTTATCAAAGTACATCAGAGGGATATGTGATGATAAAAATTGGTTCATGAAGAAAGAAATTTTCTTGTGAGGCACAACTGGTGGGATTTCAACAGGACATATCAGATCAGTTGGATTCAGGAGGCCAGTTAGATTGCATAGCCATAGATCTTTCCGAAGCTTTTGATAGAGTGGAACATGGAATATTATTAAAGGAATTGGAGGGAATAGGATTGGATGTAAGGGTCCCACGTTGGATAAAAACATTTCTAAATTCAAGGGTTCAGAAAGTCAAAGTAGGAAATAATGTACAGCAGGAAGAGAAAGTTTGGAAAGGAATTGCACAGGGTAGTATAATCGGTCCGTTACTTTTCTTAATATACGTAAATGATTTAGGGAATAATATAACATCAAAAATAAGACTGTATGCAGATGACATAATTGTTTATAGGGAAATAAATAACATTGAGGATTGTTCAGAATTACAAAGGGACCTTGAGGGTATCCAACAATGGGTTGAATAGAATAATATGAAGGTTAATGGAGGCAAATCTACTGTTACAACATTTACAAACAGGAGTTTTATAACTGAATTTGAATATACTTTGGATGAGGTAGTTATCCCAAAAGATGGCAAGTGCAAATACTTAGGTGTGAGATTTGAAAGTAATTTGCACTGGAAGGGTCATGTGGATGACATTGTTGGGAAAGCATACAGATCGTTACATGTCATAATGAGGCTACTTAAAGGATGCAACAAAGAATTAAAAGAGAAAAGTTACTTAAGTATGGTTCGTCCATTATTGGAACATGCAAACAGTGTTTGGGATCCTCACCAAGAATACCTAATGAAAGAAATTGATAGTGTGCAGAGGAAAGCAGCAAGATTTGTAACAGGGGATTTCAGGAGAAAGAGTAGTGTATCAGAAATGTTAAAGGAACTAGGGTGGGACACTTTAAGTAAGAGAAGGGAGAAAACTAGACTTACAGGGTTATACAGAGCCTATACAGGAGAAGAAGCATGGGGAGACATCCGTGAGAGGTTTCGGTTGGAAAATAGTTATATCGGCAGGACTGACCACAAATATAAAATTAGAGGGAATTTTAGCAGTAGCGATTGGGGTAAATTTTCATTCATTGGGAAGGGTGTGAAGGAGTGGAGCAGTTTACCAGGGGTAGTGTTTGGTCCTTTTCCAAAATCTGTACTGATATTCAAGAAGAGAATAAACAGCAACAGAGAAAATAAATAAAATATTAGAGGGCATTCGATCAGTGCAGGTTAATGTAAATAAAAAATGTGTGTGAATAAATTAATTCCATCCGCTGGTCTACGGAGTTTGGACAGCCAAAATAGGGGACTGCCTGTAGGGGTGATGTATAGTGGGGATTTCGAGGGCCCTGGGACCGCTACGGTAGCTGTGAAGGCCCTTCAGGAACTCTGAAAAGTGGTGGCAAAAGGGGCTCTGGTTAAGACGCAGCAGGTCGTTATGCTACTTAGGTTCCAGAATGGGTAAAAAAGTAACTAAATTCAATGTAAATTTTAATTTTATACCAGTTGTATAGTATCATTTGAAGTAATTCCACATACTGTATATCAGTTGACTATATTTGTAACTACAGGAGATATTATAAGTAGAACTTTTGTAAACAATATATATTTATTATGGATGATCTGTGTATTTAATAGAAAAAATTGTTATCGTAAATTGTATAATATAGCATTATAGGAAAATTTTCTTCTCTTGTTAATTTAATATTTAGTGCTTGACAATAATGTATTTTAGTGTACCATTTGCCACCGAGGTAGACACCTCATTTGCAAATAAAGAAATTTTGATTTTTGATAATCTCCAAAAGACACCCTAAAGGACAGACCTATAGAAATCGTGAACAAATTCAATTGCCTAGGCGTAGGAATCCAACCCACCACAGCGTCCTTCGGTCAACACTTGCAATGGAACAGTTGCAGGAATCAGGGCTATATAGGGCATAAATAAATCTGTACAAGAATTCCCTCCACTCTGCAACGAAACTGTTGGACACGGTCATAACGCAGGTAGTCACCTACGGGATAGACATCATGTTGGACAAATTGACATTAGGTTATATGAACAGTATAGAAAAGATGAAAGCAAGATTCTTGAAGAAGGCTTTGGGAGTAAGCAGCTCTGTACCCTTTAGACTCGCCTATGCACTGACAAAAGAAGCCTTCTTCATTGAGGACATCCGGATGATGCCACTCGTACCATCTAACATATCCTACGACAGAGTTCTAGATTCGAGGAACAAGAAGCGAGCGGGTATGTAACTCGAATTCTACAGTTCGAGCTCAGTGACTGACCAAATGGACAACAGAACTCCAAGGTTAAAGAAGTGTCGTCATACGACTGGCAATCCACGGGTTCAGCTAAAAATCTGCTCAGCAACAACATTTCTTCAACCTCCTCAAGCCTGTATCTGCCCTTTATGCAAGAAACTGATTCAACATTACCACCTAATCAAATGTTAGAAAAGAGACAAGTCATTATCTGAGTTAAGCAAACACCAAACTGTTAACTGTCTAATGCTATTTCTAACGCACCTTATCTATCTAATTATAATGTGTATTAAATCCACTGGCGGCTCGTGTTAAAATCCAACCGTGTGCTACATGTTTGTTAGTATGGTACCGTGAGTCTGGTATCACAACTTTTGATTTATTGCAATGCATGTGCACACAGCGTGGTTTACGTATTGGAGGACTTCTGTGTATACTCATAGTTTCTCTTCAGAATTTCAGCACTTGGCGACGCAGTGACATCCTTGTGAATCGAAACCAAGCTATTACGTTAGAGATTTCCATCATGTTGTTTTACAAAGGAGTGTATAGAAGGATGACCATACATTTTGTTCTATAAGATGTAATTATCTGCTCAACAACGAAAGTTTTTCAACCTCCTCAAGCCTGTATCTCCCATCTCCACCACTGATTAACGCCTGGGATGAATAGACAAATATCCTTTAGTCTTGAATATCGTCTTTGGTTGTATGTTTACCCATATATCTATGATCCTCTTGTGCACTTGTATTGCATTTGGTGGTTTATATGAAGGTCACTCAACTTATGGGGAGTGATAAGGTGAAATCCACCTCAGTTCGTTCATTCATTCGTAAGTTACAAATCAATACATTTAAATGTAAAAGCAAAAAGAAATATTACTGCTTACCGAGACAGGTCAGAGTTTTGTGTTGATGGTTACGAACCTCCACTTCTTATTAAAACACCGCAACTGGCTTTACGTCGCACCGACGCACATAGGCCTTATTGAGACGATGGGATAGGAAAGGGCTAGGAGTGGGAAAGAAGCATTCGAGGCCTTATTTAAAGTACAGCACCAGCATTTGGATGGTGTGAAAATGGGAATCCACGAAAAACCATCTTCAGGGCTGTCAACAGTGGTGTTCGAACCCACTATCTCCCGAATGTAAGCCCAGAGCTGCGAGCTCCTAACCCCATGGTCAACTCGTTCTGTACTATAACCCTTAGATATCAACCTAATTGTATAAAGAGGTCTGTAACTTCAGTTAACAATTTCATTTATGTGATTACGCCAATGAAGATCTTTCCTTACTTTAACACATATATACTTACAATGATCCCCATGAGAAACTTTCACCAATCAATACAGTAATTAAAATGGGAGGACGTTTCCTATTTGTGGAACTCACAACCTGACTTTTCACCCCGCTTACCGTCATGCCGTAGCCTGCTGTCCATCTCTGAACATTGCCGAGATCTTTTAGCAGTCGCTCAAAATCTTATCTTATTTATTATCCTATACAGAATAACATCGTCCGCAAAAACTTATCCCTGATCCCAGTTCATTACTCATATTATTTATATAAACGAGAAACCATAAAGGTCCAGTAATGCTGCCATGGGGCATTACATTCTTAATGATTACAGGATCAGATAATGAATCACCTACTCTAATTCTCGGAGTTCTATTTTCTAGAAATATATCCACCCATTCAGTCACTCTTCTGTTCCTGTTTAGTTCAATTGCACTAATATTTGTCAATAATCTCTCATGATCTTATCGTAGCAAAAATCTTAGATATGTCAATCGCGATAAAGTCCATATGATCTCCTGAATGTTATACATCTGATATATGTTGCAGGAATCCTACAAATTGAGCGTCAGTGAAATACATTTTCCAAATCCAATCTGCCTTCTATCAAACTAGTTAGTAATTCCCCAAACATGTCTAATATAATGAGAAGGAATGTTTTGCCAAATGTTACATGTAACACGTGTCAAGATGACTGGCCTGTATGTTATCGGCTTTATGCTTATCAGACTTTCCTTTATACATAGGGGCTACTCTACCATTTCCCCTTTCATTGATACAGATCCTTCGTGCAAACAGTAATCAAGTGCGTAACTGCATCAGATATGGTACTATATCCCACCCACTGCCCTTCGTATATCCCCAGAAATCTAATCAATTCCAGCTGCTTCTCTAGTTTTCAACTTTTGTAACTTATAGTAAATGTCTTTGTTATCGAAGGTAAATTTCACTAGTTGGTTGGTATTAGTCACCTCCTCAACTTGGACATTAGCCTTGTAACCATCAATCTTTACATACTGTAACATAAGAACTTTCCAGTCTGTCAAACACACAACAATTTCAATATAAATTCTGTACTTGAGAGCCAAACCAGCTTAAGTAATATTTTATGAAATTTAGAGACATATAGGGGAAATAGATTTTCGGTAATAAAGTGTGGAATTGAAATAGAGAGATTCTGTTCGATGTTATCATGATAAACCATACTCTAAAGGCCGTTAAGCGCTAATTTAAGGAGTACATGTTGTCCGGATTTTTCGTAAGTAGGGCGACGAGGAGGAATTTTTAATAATGTATGGTCATTTAGGTTTGTTACGATACATTTTTGCGATGTAAATTTCGTTTTCCTCCTTTATATTCAAAGGTTTACTTTTTAATTTCGATGTGTAAAATTAATAGATCTCTGCTGATGTCTGAAAACGGTGTGAACTGTCGTATATGTGCTCCCGAAGGCTGAATGCCGATTATAACTGATTGCGGTTTTGTGTTCTTTGTGTCTTGTGTATAAATTATGTTCATAGATTCCTGACTTTGAGAAAGGCTCTTTTTTATTTAGGTTGCACTTGCCGATGTGTCCCTGCAGTGTGTTGCTCCTTCTAAAGGCTAATTTTAAACCTTGTTTCTTGAAAATATTAGCTACTTTGTATGTGTTCTTGTAGTTGAGAACCACGTATCTTTTCCTGTCATGTGTGGTGGTTTCCCGGGCATTTTTAATGTTTATTTAATGGTTTATCTTCTGTGCCCTGAGTGAGGTTGTTTTCCTTCTCGATTTGTTTTATGATTTGTATCCCTTCATTGAAATCCATTGTGCTCATTGGTATGGAAATAGCTCTGTGTATCATTGTATTTACTCCTGCTATTTTGTGTGTGTATGTGTGGTTCGACTCGTTGTCAACAGTGTGCGACGTCGAAGTGGGATTCCTGTATACTTTGTAAGACAGGTTGTCATTATTCTTGCTGACTGTGATGTCTAAATATTTTCTTTTCTTGTTAGTTTCTGGTTCCATTGTGAAGCTGATGGACTTGTGTAAATGATTTAGTGTGTTTAGTAACTGGTGTGAATTAGTGATGTATGCAAATTACGTCATCCAAGTATCTGCTCCAGTGTAAGATTCCTTTTCAGTGTTGCCCTGTTAAGAAGATGTTTTCGAAGATATTTTAATTAATACAAACTATTTTACCCTTTACAGTCGGGTTTCAAAAATGGCACAGTACATCCACTGCCCTACTGAAGGTTACAGGCTACATGGGACGTGCTATGCACGAAAGGCATGTGACATTACTTGCACTTCTTGATTTCAGCAGCGCCTTTGGCACAGTAAATATAGAAATACTGGTTGCAAAATTAAAATCACTTCACTCTGGACAGACAGCTCTATAATTCTTTCTCTAATATCTTAACGAGTGAAAGCAATGCGTAATTCTCCAGAATACATCATCTGAATGTGTAGCGAAATGTTCAGGAGTGCCTCAGGGCTCATTACTTGGACCGCTTCTCTTTGTTATCTATACTAATGATATATCGACACGGCTAAGGCTCTGTAAATATCACTTGTATGCTGCTGATCTACAAATCTATTATCACTCCAAAATTTAGGACATCAGTCAAGCAACAGGTTATATGAACACCGACTGGAATAATATCTGTAGATACGCTCATAAAAACTATATTATAATTAATCCATCAAAATCTAAAGCTATTATTGTTGGGCAGATGAAATAAATCAGTGCGGCAAACAATATAAACTTCCCTCCACTAACGTTATCTCTTAAAATTATACAGTTCGAAAATTCGGTAAGAAATCTAGGTGTAATTACAAACGAGCGCCGTGACTGGGGAGAACACATTGCCAATGTCTGAAGAAAAGTGTAAGCCCCCCTTGACCCATTAAATATCATTCATATATGCTGACACTAAACGTGAGAATTAGGCTTATACATCCTATTATCATCCCTGTACTTTCTTACGGTGACGTAATACTAAAGAGGCCACGAGAGGACATCTAAACCGATTACAACGTGCTATGAACTCTTGTATTCGATACGTCTTGTCCTTTCGCTATGGAGTTCATATTCCCCTTATTATCGTCAACTTTCCCTTCTAACATTTGAACTATATAGAAACCTCCACGTGGCAGTATTTATCATTCGAGCATTAAAAGAGAATATCCCATACTGCTTATCTGCACAACTGAATTTCCTATCCTCTTTACTCCAGCATAACGCACGCTTCGGCTGCACACTTGCTATCCCTCTCAGCACGTCAGCAGGATATTGCTGTTCCTTTGTTGCGAATGGAGTTAGAATATGGAACACCGGGAGAGTTGGCCGTGCAGTTAAGGGCGCGCGACTGTGAGCTTGCATCCGGGAGATAGTGGGTTCGAATCCCACTGTCGGCAGCCCTGAAAATGGTTTTCCGTTGTTCACACCAGGGCTGTATCTTAATGAAGGCCACGGCCGGTTCCTTCCAACTACTAGGCCTTTCCTATCCCATCGTCGCCATAAGACCTATCTGTGTCGGTGCGACGTAAAGCTACTAGCAAAAAAGAAGAATATGGAACTCTCTCCCCCAAAACATTAGATCCATAAAAAGCTTAAATTCCTTTAAGCCATGTTGCCGTGAGCATCTCCTTGATGTGTGTCGCCAGGTTGAATGAATCTTGTGGATTGAATGTGTGCGTGAATGAACATTTACTGCGCTTATGTTATTTTGTGTCATGTTACTTAAGTTTGTAACGATAGTTTTAAGATTTGACTACTAATATATATTGTGCTTATGTTATTTTGTGTCATGTTACTTCTAGTTTTTAAGATAATATTATGAATATTTTTCTCGTATGTACAATGTTAAAGAAGTATGGTTATGTGTAAGAGAGGACCATGAGTCCTAACTTCGCCACTGGGAATAAAGGCAAATAATAATAATAATAATAATAATAATAATAATAATAATAATAATAATAATAATAATAATAATAATAATAATAATAATAATAATAATAATAATAATCCTCGTTAGTTCATTGCAAATACAGTAGAGACAATACACGACAGTTACGGATTTAGCCTTGTTAAAATGGGAGACAATTCGACGGTGGAGCTCCTAGTGACTTGACCTGAAAAGTCGCGCTAAATTCAAATATCAATGGAAATGCATATACGAAAATGGATAAATAAATTACGTCTAGAAAGAAAGTATTATTGAGATATCATCTTCGAAGTTGCTAAAGCAATTCTGGATAAATGAATGAAGAATTATTTAAAAGGTTATGATTTAAAGACTGAAATTAGACATATAAACATGATGTGAAATAGACTGCTGTGAAATGGGTTTATCTTTCATTCATGCATAAATTTTTTGCTTTAGCATTCCTGCCTGAACTTTTACGTTTAGATTTGTCTTTTTTCTTATTTAAAAACATTGTATCATCACATCACGACACTTGTCAATAAAAATATCGGCACATTCCTTACACACATGATGCAATGAATTAACATTTAAAAGCTGGACAATTTTCCTCTTAACATGAAGCCTACTAACAGAAAGAAAATCTATAAAATCCCGGCTTTAATCTGAGAAGAGGGATAAAAGAAAGAAAAGTATGAAAATGTTGTCGATAGTGATGCTTTGAGGAATATTTACGTACAATTAGAGCCAAAATGTAACATACCCTTGGCTGTATAGTCGAGGATTTTTAAAGTCGCTGGCCTGGAAATGATCTGAGCAGATCTTATAATTCTTATATAAGCGTAACGTCCCTTCTTTCTTGTACACCTTATCCAAATCACTTGTGTGACATTTCAAAACCCACAGATCACACCTACTACAACACATCGGTATTGAAGGTTAACTGCTGCACTATCCAATAAAATATGCGTAGCCTATTAGATTTTAAGCCAGTTAAAATATGGGTCGATCAGGTCAGAAGGTTATGAAGTACTATAAAAATCTCTTTTCACTTGAAGAATATATATGCAAACACAATATTACTTACATTTTCTTGTCACGAGGGAAGCGAAAGAAAGACCACGCATTCTTCTCGACTTCATAGTTACTGCAGCCAAACACAGCACATACATTTCCCCTCATGTTGAGAGGAGATGTCAAGGAATGACACACGCTACTATTTAATTATGTCGACTCACTGAAAACGCATAAATAACGCCGAAAACTTCACACACAAATATATGTGCTCTTATGACAGAATCAGTAGTTCTCAGGTCTACCAGCTAGAGAGAGCTCTAATAGCTATCCCTCGATATCTCGCTGAGTGTCGCGTATTGTCTCTGCTGTATTTGTTCATAGTTACCTACAAAGTTTGAATGTTATATGGGCACGCTGTGAAAAGTATGAGATGAATAAGCTAATGTTAGTACAGATTAGAGCTGTTAGGAACTTAATATTCCTTACTCAACCCCAGTTAAAATGTTATTAAAAACACTATGGTTTCACACCTTAGCATGAATACAAAATTCTGAACAGACTCGTGTAAATTCTAGTGTAGATATATCCTGAACTCTGATAACCATTCATATATACATATGACTTTGCCTGGTATAATGACCACTCCTATATAGCCTATATAGTAAAATCAGCTTGATGTTCTCCGCGATCCAGATATTAAATAGCCTCCCTGTAGAGTAAAACCAGCACTAACTTTGGCAACAGTCTAAGGAGTTAAGCACTACTTTTGGAAAAGGCATAGTTATGTATAATACATAATGTTCAGTTATTTGTTAAATACATTTTCATCAGACTTACGTCGCAGTCTGGCGTCCATTTATGTCATAAGATATTCTAGCTTAGTCCGTTTCAAATCAATATATGTTACTCAGTATTTGTGGCCTGGATCCACTGACTAGCTCGGAGCATCACCGCAGTTTGGAGCTTATAAGGGGACAATATATAAACATGCCCATTCTAGCTTCTTACAATTAATAATTTAAAAATATATCCTTCATTAAATAGCCTATTAAGTTCATAGTTGTATCATATTCTCCACATTTAATTTTCTCCTACTGGCCCAAAAGTTCATTTAAAAATTTTTCTGTTGAGGATACCGTACCAAGCTACCTTTCATCAGATCTTGACAGAGGTCATGCTTCAGTAGCAAATGTTGGTTCTGATCTCACTGAAACTTTACAAATAATTATTTTAGTTTTTCTCTTCAGTATTCGAGACATCAGAAGTTTCTTAGTCCATAAAAGCATAGAGTATAATTTTATGAATTCCATAAATAGCGCTTCTTTCTACAGTTGACTTCTGATCCCAGGGGCGGATCCAGGGAGGAGTTTTTCTTTGGGCGGTGGGACTTCGACTGTCAGCCCTAGTGGGTATGAAAATTTGGCATGAGGTGGGATTCGAGGCAATTCAAAAATATAATTAACCTTACCATTTTAAAGTGTTTGAAGTGATTCTAGACACCACAAAGTAAATTAATTAATTAGTCTGTCAATATGATATGCAAATAGAGGTGTTAGCCGTAGTGGCAAATCTCAAGTAAAATGATAATTGAATGGCCCCTGTCCAGGTGCCGCATATTGAGCTGACGATAACTAGGCTGCCTGCATGTCAATTTCGACCTACCGAACAAGTGGCCTTGCGGTTTGGGTCACGTAGCTATCAGCTTGCATTCGGGATATAGTGGATTCGAACTGCACTGTTGACAATCCTGAAAAATGTTTTCATTGGTTTCCCAATTTCACACCACACAAATGGTGGGGCTGGATCTTAATTGAGGCCATGGCTGCTTACTTCCCACTCCTAGCCCTTTCCTATCCCATCGACGCCATAAGACGTCTCTGTGTCTGTGCGTCGTAAATAAAATTTAAAAAATAAATAAATCAGTAAACATTTCGACCTCCCGTTTAACTCCGCCATTTCGCATTAGCGAGCCGAAACTCAATTGATTGGGCTATGGCTGAGTTTTTATTGAATTTTGTCGGGTAGACACCAAATGATTCGTACGACGTGGAGTGCCGGGGATTTTCTTTTGTAGCCTTTAGCAATCCGATGCCACCCGATCTGTATGAGAAATGTGCGGTGGCTATCTACCCAGGGCTGGAGTAGGTTAATGAAACGAGGCCAAATTACATGCTTTGCGACGATCAACAATGGGACAATGACTGGGCGCAGCCGCGAGTTGGCTGATACGACGGGTAGATGTTGTCTGTATCCAGTAGAAAAAGAGAAAAGGTGCGAAAATCTGTCACATTGGTGAAGGATACAAGCTTTTATACTATGGCAAAACACCTCGCCAAAATTGCGTGGCAACTGCTGTCTACAAGAGATTGTGAAGAAACATCATCTTTATTTCCGTGCATTTAGGATTTCCGGGATACGAGGTTGAAAATCGAATCTTTTTTTCTATTGGCTTTACGTCGCACCGACACAGATAGGTCTTATGGTGACGATGGGACAGGAAAGGGCTAGGACTGGCAAGGAAGCGGTCGTGGCCTTAATTAAGGTACAGCCCCAGCATTTGCCTGGTGTGAAAATGGGAAACCACGGAAAACCATCTTCAGGGCTGCCGACAGTGGAGTTTGAACCCACTGTCTCCCGAATACTGGATACTGGCCGCACTTAAGCGACTGCAGCTATCGAGCTCGGTGAAATCGAATCTGATAATGTGCCGAAAATTAGTGAAATATCTATACAAGTCAAGTTATTGCGCCGAGAAATTACGAGTAGCGTATCGTGAAAGCAATATTCTTTGACAGCTGGTACATTAACAGAGGCGGTAACAGACAGTTCGTACTCGATGTCAGTAAGATTTGTTATGTGTGCAGATGTATTACGGAGTGTTAAGTTCGTTCTCATGTCAGTAACATTTCTTACCGCTCATTTGCGACAAGAGTGTCACAACTCCGAATTTATCATTTTTGAGTTATTGGTGTGGAAGAAGCTGACTTGAGGAGCACTTTTATATGCTACAGCGTCAGAACTCTAATTGCGGTACACGCCAGTAGAGAGCAATTGTGGCGTTGTCACACGCTTAAAATACAGCTGCTAGTTACTGGCAATACGAGGACGAGCTTCACTGTGCTAGCGAGAACACGTACGTGCCTCTCGCTCCGCTGTCCCTCCCCTCGCCAGGCGCCCTGTACTTTCTAAGTGCTAGCCAGGCAACTGTACTTGTTGGTCCACTTCCGAAAGAGCTTTTGTCAGAGCTGAGCACTTTTCATTGCTCGCTTTCTCTCTCTTTCAGAATTTCTTTTCAGGAGGACTACTGCAGCCAGATGGAACAGAGGAAACCCGAAGAAGTTGCGAGGGAGTTCGGGCTCACGGTCCGGAGCCTCTTCAACCGAGTCCCACCAGCGACGGAGATCAGCACGGAGCCGTAAACACCGGCACCCGAGCCGGAGCTGGAGCAGGAGGCGCCGGAGATCGAGGTGGAGACTGAACCGTACAGGGATGGGTGGGACCCCCCCTAACGGCTTCTTCTTCTCCGAGGGCTACACGGACCCGGAGTGCGAGGCGCTGATGGTGTACTACAGGCCGGAGCGTCCTGTATCTTCTGAACGGGGCCCAGTCCTTGACAGAATGCGGCGTCCCCGCCACGGAGGCAGGTTCATCTCGACGACCATGTCCGTCGAGAGCTTCCTACTAGGAGGCCTCATCATCAGGCGTCACGACCAGGAGCGGATGCGCGAAGCGGAGAAGGAGCTCTCTACTCTGTTCCAGGTCATCCGCCTACCAGGGAGGGACGGCGTGCCAGGGACGAACGCCGAGGGCCGAGACAGAGACCAGGGAGGCCATCACTAAGACGCCGAGGAGGCTACGGCATAGGGCGGTTAACACCGACCCAGTCCAGGACACCCAGCAGGAGACCAACGATGCCACTACCCAGGTGGTGCGTGCCACCCCGCGGAGCCACGACTGTTCGACCCAGGCCTAGCGGTTCGGCTCTGCCAGGTGGACGCAGACCGAATTCCCGAGCCCGCCAGCGATGATGTGGTCGAAGTGGACGCAGACCAAGGCCTACCAGGAGGGGCCTATCACACGGGCGCAATCTAGGAAGGCGCCCTGTACGGCAGATGGCAGCACAGCAGTCGAGAAGGACGCCCCTGGCGTTCTGAGGCTGCTGCCCAGGCCCGGCCTCCCAGCTTGTCGGTTGAGATGCAGACATCGATGTGAGCCCCACAGGACAGGGAACGCAGTCGGGTGTCAGCACAGATCGACACCACCGCCGCCAGCCAGGAAGAGGGAGAAGACGGCGATGCAGCAGGACCACCTGCTACCCGGGGGTCACCAGGCCGGGAGGAGTGCCACCAGGACGAGGCCTCTTCCCCTACCGAGAAGAAACCCCCGGGAAGAAGACGACGCCGCCCCCGGACCAGGATGCAGAAGACGACGCCGACCCACCAGGAGAGGGCCGCCCAGCCGCAACCCACGACTGCTCCCAGGACAGTAGTCTACCGAGGAGAAAATCAGGAGAGGACCTCAGCGGGTAGCGGCAGTCAGGTGAGATTGAAACGTCCCCCTCAGCAGCTCTTGCAGTGTTTCCGCTGTCTGAGGTGGTGCCACCGGCAGGAGAGGTTTGGGCTCTCAGTGAGGTGCAACCGTTGTGGGGGTGATCGCCACTACACAGCCTGCGCAGCACTTAAAGAGGCGCCGGTGTGCGCCAACTGGGAGGGGGGCCACCCTGCCTTCCATCGCAGTTGCCCTGTTTACAGGGCCATGGCGCGGGCAGAGAGGAAGGAGGCCCGGCGTCATGACCCACCCCCTTCCAGGAGGCCCCCGCCCCGGCGGGCTTGGCCTCATTCTCCGGGATCGGAGAGAGGGTATGAGGGACCCCAAGGAGGTGGCGCTGTGCGGCGGGCCCTAGTGGCACTCGACGCATGGCTCCGCAACCGGCAAGGCCCGCGCTAGTCACGGCAGTGCCCAGACGGACTGATCCCCAGGCAGATGGAATGCCGAGACTATGGTTCATGGCTGGTGCATGATACCTCTTCTCAACTAACACCACCACTGGACCTTTCAAGCCCACATCCTTGCGTGTGCTATCACAAGATGTAGGTTTTACATGTAGGCTCTTTCTCTTTTCTGCCTATGTGGTTTTTCCCTGACCCTTCAATACCACACCTTAACACTACCTTACCAACACAAACTCTTGCCGTGGTAGCGAGTCTAACTCGAAAACCGGCAGATACACCTTGTATCACATCCCACTCTTCCCTGCTATCTCTTTCTTCTTAGAAATTAATAGCATGTCGGGCCATGTAGATTGAGTCGATGGTCACGCGGGGGAGTGGGCTTCGCCCCCCCCCCCGAAAAAACTGGCAATACTGGCACATTTCAGTTGTGCTGTGGCCACCGTCGTGTTATTGCCACGGGATTTGCATGAAGAACGTTACATTTCGTGTTAGGACGTTTAAACTCCGGGAGAGAGACAGGTAAGAATATTTCTGTTTGCATCAATACTGCACTGTTTCAATAAGTGACACAAGTGGACAAGTGAATTTTGAATGCAAGATGGTCACAAATTAAAACATGGCGTTCTTGGAACTAAGATAATACTAACCGAAAAAGCCATATTTCAAAATATGACCTTCTTGCAGCAAAATATCTCTCACTTCTGCTGTATCATGTTTACTTATGACGTTAATCCTACAAATCCTGTAATTTAATCGAAGACTTCGCTTTGAATTATACAGATATATGACACTTTTCCTGAAAATAAATTGTGGACTTATAAAAAATAGTAATATCTTGATGTGTAATGTTATTGTTACAAATTAGACAACACTATTTCTACACTAGACAAGGGTTATCAGCGGGTCAGTTTCAACTGTTTCAAGCTTCCTATGTAATGATGACAGGCCGAGGAGGGAAGATGGTAAAACTTATCCTGGAATCCGTTGTAGATGAAAAACCTTCGCAAGATTGTTGTATGTCAAGTAAAATTAATGTTTTCAACTATTATTTTTCATAGCGATGATTGACCAGTGTGTTCATAACACAATGAATTTCTCCCTTTCTCAGAAAATGTTGCATATTTCGGCCAGGAAGTTAATGATGGCATCATTCATAATAGAAAACAGAAATTTCAGCTTCTGGGAGTACACATTTGATGGCATTCACCAGTACTATTTCCTCCTCCTCCTCATCATCATCATCATCCAGTTCTCCTCCTGAGGCGTTGATAGTAGCAGCAGTGAATCAACATCTGAAGAATGCGATGATTCAATTAGGGATGCGACGTACAAGCCGCAAGAATAGTGATGTATTGACTGTGAGAAGGATCACACGGTGACTTTGATTTTCGCTTCATAGCAATCATAATTGATAAACTACAATTATCTACCGATTTACGAACATCCAAATGTGTGAACAATTATTGGCTGCATTAACTTCCTACTGTAAAGACAGAATTAACTGTAATTTGCACCGAAAAACATTCACGAATATTAATAACTGTGACATCTTCAGTTCATCTTTCCACTTTCTGAAAAAATAAATAAATCAGATTACTAGAGGACTGAATCACGATTGCATTTTGGATAATTATCTTGAGTTCATAAATTATAAACGTGCTTATCAATCAATCAATCAATCAATCAATCAATCAATCAATCAATCAATCAATCAATCAATCAATCAATCAATCAATCAATCAATCAATCAATCAATCAATCAATCAATCAATCAATCAATCAATCAATCAATCAATCAATCAATCAATCAATCAATCAATCAATCAATCAATCAATCAATCAATCAATCAATCAATCAATCAATCAATCAATCAATCAATCAATCAATCAATCAATCAATCAATCAATCAATCAATCAATCAATCAATCAATCAATCCTGATCTGCATTTAGGGCAGTCGCCCAAGTGGCAGATTCCCCATCTGTTGTTTTCCTAGCCTTTTCTTAAATGACTGCAAAGAAATTGGAAATTTATTGAACATCTCCCTTGGTAAGTTATTCCAATCCCTAACTCCCCTTTCTAAAAACGAATATTTGCCCCAATTTGTCCTCTTAAATTCCGATTTTATATTCATATTGTGATCTTTCCTACTTTTGAAGACACCACTCACACTTATTCGTCCACTGATGTCCTCCCATGCCATCTCTCCACTGACAGCTCGGAACATACCACTTAGTCGAGCAGCTCGTCTCCTTTCTTCCAAGTCTTCGCAGCCCAAACTTTGCAACATTTTTGTAACGTTACTCTTTTGTCGGAAATCACCCAGAACCAATAGAGCTGCTTTTCTTTAGATTTTTTACAGTTCTTGAATCAAGTAATCCTGGTGAGGGTCCCATACACTGGAACCATACTCTAGTTGGGGTCTTACCAGAGACTTATATGCCCTCTCCTTTACATACTTACTACAACCCCTCAATACCCTCATAACAATGTGCAGAGATCTGTACCCTTTATTTACAATCATATTTATGTGATAACTCCAATGAAGGTCTTTTCTTATATTAACACCTAGGTACCTACAATGATCCCCAAAAGGAACTTTCACCCCATCAATGCAGTAATTAAAACTGAGAGGACTTTTCCTATTTGTGAAACCCACAACCTGACTTTTATCCCCGTTTATCATCATGCCATTACCTACTGTCCATCTCACAACATTATCGAGGTCATTTTGCAGTTGCTCACAATCTTGTAACTTATTTATTACTCTGTACAGAATAAAATCACCTGCAAACAGCCTTATCTCTGATTCCACTTCTTTACACATATCATTGATATATATAAGAAAACATAAATGTCCAATAATACTGCCTTGAGGAATTCACTCTTAATTATTACAGGGAGAGATAAAGCTTCGCCTACTCTAATTCTCTGAGTTCTATTTTCTAGAAACAGAGCCACCCATTCAGTCACTCTTTTGTCTAGTCCAATTGCACTCATTTTTGCTAGTAGTCTCCCATGATCTAGCCTATCAAATGCCTTTGACAGGGCAATCGCGATACAGTCCATTTGACCTCCTGAATCCAGGATATCTGCTATATCTTGCTGGAATCTTACAAGTCTTACAATTTGAGCTTCAATGGAATAACTTTTCCTAAACCCAAATTGCCTTCTATAAAAACCAGTTATTAATTTCGCAAATATGTCTTATATAATCAGAAAGAATTCTTTCCCAAAGCATACGTGCAATGCATGTCCAACTGTCTGGCCTATAATTTTCAGCTTTATGTCTATCACCCTTTCCGTTATACACAGGGGCTAATATAGCAACTCTCCATTCATTTGATATAGTTCCTTCATGCAAGCAATAATCAGGTAAGTACTTCAGATATGGTACTATATCCCAACGCATTGTCTTTAGTATATCCCCTGAAATATTACCAATTCCAGCTGCATTTCTAGTTTTCAACTTTTGTATCTTACTGTAAATGTCATTGCTGTCATAGGTAAATCTTAATACTTCTTTAGTATTAGTCACCTCCTCTATCTGGACATTATCCTTGTGACCAACAATCTTTACACACTGCTGACTGAATACTTCTGCCTTTTGAAGATCCTCGCACTTGGTCATTAATGATTCCTGGAATATACTCCTTGGAACCTGTTTCTGCCTTAAAGTACCTGTATATACTCTTCCATTTTTCACTAAAATTTGTATGACCACCAATTATGCTTGCCATTATGTTATCCTTTGCTGATTTCTTTGCTTGATTCAATTTTCTAATAAGTTCCTTCAATTTCTCGTTACTTCCACAGCAATTTCTAACTCTATTTCTTTCCAAACTCCACCTCCTTCTTAGTCTCTTTACTTCTCTATTATAATATAGTGGATCTTTACCATTCCTCAACAATTGCTTTAAACCCGTCCCAGAGTCTGTTAACATTTTTAATTTCCGTTTTCCACCGATCAAAATTACTTATTTAAGACTCCCTCATTCCTGTTTTATCAGACATATGGTACTGCCTAATACTCCTGATTTTAATATCTTCTTTTCCTTCACATTAATTTTTAACTACCACAAAAACAGCTCCGTGATCACTTATACCACCTATTACTTCGGTTTCTCTATAGAGCTCATCTGGTTTTACCAGCACCACATCCAGAATATTCTTCCCTCTTGTTGGTTCCATCATTTTCTGAATCAGGTGCCCTTCCCATATTAACTTATTTGCCATTTGTTGGTCATGCTTCCTGTCGTTCGATTACCTTCCCAATTGACATTTGGTAACTTGAAATCACCTGCTACACTCACGTACCTTTCCTTATCGTTTCCCACATAGCTGATTATCTTATCAAATAATTCTGAATCAGCGTCTGCTCTACCCTTTCCTGGTCTGTACACTATAAAGACATCAAGTTGCCTATTATCTTTAGAGATGTGCCTTACCCCTAGAATTTCATGTTTTTCATCATTAACTTTTTCGTAAATGACAAATTCTTCTTTCAGCAGAATGAATACCCCCTCCTACCATTCCTGTCCTATCTCTACGATACACCCTCCAGTTCCGTGGAAAATTTTCTGGATTCATTATATCATTTCTCAGCCATGATTCAACTCCTATTACAATATCTGGTAAGTATATATCTATTCAATTACTTAATTCTATTCCTTTCTTTACAATACTTTTAGATTTTTACATTTTTATGTCATGCCTACTTGATTTCCAGTTCCCTGTTCCCTTAACACCGCTCTCTAGGCCACTCCATTTCCCTGAATGTACCTGTTTATAACCCTTCTAAACAATTTTCCTAACTTATATGTACCACTGAGGTTTAATTGAAGGCCATCTGAGCGCAGATCCCTATCTCCTACCCACCCATTAGGATCTAGAAATCTAACTCCCAGTTTCCCACATATCCACTCCATAGTCTCATTTCAATCCCCAATCACCTTCTAGTCAGTATCCCTCCAACACAGTATTCCACTGATAACATTCTCCGCTTCTTTAAACTTCATCCGTGCTGCATTTACCAGGTCCCACACATCCCCAATTAGGTTGGTACTTATACCTACTTGTCTTACGTTGTTAGTACCAACGTGAAACACTACCACCGTCTCCTTTCCCTCCTCCTTCTCTTCTACTTTCCTCAACATCTGCCTTAACCGAATTCCTGGATAACACTCTACCCTGGTACCCTTTCCTCCACACACTTTCCCGACATGTCTAACGATGGAATCCCCCATGACCAGAGCCTCAATCCTACCACCTCATTTGATTCCCTCCCCTCCTGGTCAGCCCTATCGTTCAATCGAAAGGTGACTAACTATGTGGAACAGAAGAAACGTGTTCGTGAAATCGTTGGATACTTCAAGAGATCTTGGGTTACAACGGAGGATTTCTACTTATGTTCGAGGAAACGGGCCAATCTACCCACAACCACGGTCTGAAGAAATGGAAGCCAGGACGTGTTCCTGAACTGCACTTCGCTACGAAACATTAAATCCTATGTAGAGAGGATCGGATGGTGATCACGATTACACTGATCTTAACCGGACGGCTGACGAAAGACACCACTATGTAAGTCCATTCCATTCAGATTTTATATCATGATGGCTGTAATTATTTTGATATCTCGTGCAATGAAGGGTATGATTATGGTTAAGGATGATCAAGAAACTTAGGGTAGAATAACAATTTGCTTTAAGTCGCACGGACACGAACAGGTCTTATGGCGACGATGGGACAGGAAGGGGCTAGGAGTGGGAAGGAAGCGGCCGTGCCCTTAATTAAGGTACAGCCTCAGCATTTGCCCGGTGTGAAAATGGGAAACCACGGAAAACCATCCTCAGAGCCGCCAACAATGGGGTTCGAACCCAGTATCTCCCGAATACTGGATGCTGGTCGCATTTAAGCGACTGCAGCTATCGAGCTCGGTACTTAGGGTAGAATCTATTGAAAAAGGTTATTCAATTTCCATTTAATTGGGTGAACGAGGTCATGATTAAAATAATTTATTTGGTGAACACTTATTTATTTGAATTTGTAACTCCGTACAGGTGATTCAAGTTTTATTTAGTGAGAATTAAATAGGACGATGGCCTAGTAATTTGAAAGTATGTGCAATGTTTAAATACACATTAGAATTAATTAGATCTCATGGCGATGATGGGATAGGAAAAGGCTATGAGTGGGAAGGAAGCGGCCTTGGCTTTAATTAAGTTAGACCCCCAGCATTTGCTTGGAGTGAAGATGAAAAACCACGGAAAACCATCTTCAGGGCTGCCGACAGTGGGATTCGGACTCACTATCTCCCAAATGCAAGCTCATAGCTCGCGCCCCTAACCGCGTGGACAACTCGCTCGATGATACTCTTACTGAGCGTACTGTTTTTCTCTCTCTCTCTCTAGCTGATCAGGGAAAAGAACACTTCGCAGGTTGCACTTTCCGACTGAGCACGTGCGCTCAGTTACAATCAATAAGCTTTAAGTGTCCTGAGATGTTTTTGCTATGTGATTGACGTCTCAATAACTCATACGGGTTTTGAAGGACAATAGGATATGAAGCGACCTTGGGCTGGTAAGGTAGTGACAATCGCCTTAGTAGGGGAGCTGTGTGCCTCCCCCACTACCTCGTCAGCATATTTTTGGTGAGTCAGCACGCGTGGTCATTGACCCCGGTCACGTGACCATGACGTCATGCCCACGTGCTTTTATTTGCAAACAAAGCCACGTGATTTTTGGACAGTTGTCATGCGCCACCTTTAAACAACAACGCATCGCTAACCTTAGTGCTGCTACCTTTACGGCACTAAACCTCACGGGCGGGAAATTTGAATCTCAGCGCGAAATTTGAATTTATAAACAAAGCCACGTGCTTTTTGACAGCTGTCATCGTCCATCTGTAAACAACAACGCATCTCTAACCTCAGTGCTGGCAACTTAACGGCACTAAACCTCAGTGCTGCCATCTTTACGTTACTGAGCCTTATAGGCACGTGGGCGCGCGAAATTTGAAATTCCACGTGCTCTTGTTTGTAAACAAAGTCACGTGCTTTTTTGACAGCGGCCATCTTTAAACAACAGACGATCGCTAACCTCAGTGCCGCCATCTTGACAGGGCTAAACCTTATGGCTGCCACCTTATGCACGTGGTGGTGGGCCATTTGAAAAAAATCGCGTGTTTTTTGACGGCTGTCAACGGCCATCTTTAAACCAAGCCACGTGCTTTTTTGACAGCGGCCATCTTGCATCGCTAACCTCAGTGCTGCTACACGTGGTGGCGGGCGATTTGAAATTCCAGTGCTTTTTTGACAGCTGTCAACGGCCATCTTTAATCCAAGCCACGTGCTCTTCAAAGCCACGTGCTTTTTTGACAGCGGCCATCTTGCATCGCTAACCTCAGTGCTGCCCTCTTTACGGCACTAAACCTGACGGGCTGGAAATTTAAAAAAATCCACGTGCTCTTCAAACCTGCGGCCATATTTAATCAACAAACCATCGTGCAGCTATCTTTATCGTAGTGGCGAGCAATTTAAAAATTCCACGTGCAACTGCGGCCATCTGTAATCAACAAAGCATCGTGCCACCATCCTTACGGCACAAATCCACATACCTTTGACATCGGCGGCAATTTGAAATTCTATGTGCTTTTTTGACAAGCTGCCATCTTTAATTAACAGAGCACCGTGCTGCTATCTTTACAGCACTCGTCAATTCCACAGCAACCATCAACAAAGTGCTGGCTAAATCCACATGCCTGCAACTTTGTCAGGCGACATCTTTAACTACATGGCTTACTGCTAGCAGGACAAGCAAGCTGCAAGCAAAGGTGTCGTATTGAGAACGACCGGATGTCCTTGTTGACGGTCCCCATCCGACGGACCTAGTTAGGATTCGAGTTAAAGCATGCACGACGAGAGGAGTAAGCAGAAAAACTACAACCTTGGGTGACTGCTGCTCAGCACGACATACTTTAACTATTCTTGTGCAGCAACTGTAAGAACAGACCTACGAACTTAGAGTCAAAGCAAGCAACTTCTCTGCTACTGCTTGCAAATCACGGTCCTGTTGCGTTAGGAAGCCCATCCGGCTGTAAAACTGATTCTTGCGATTCAAAATCCCGGCCCTATTCCTTGTTGGCGTCAGGAAGGGCATGCGGCGGTAAAAACAGATTCTTACGTTGTTAGGAAGACTAGGCTAGGAGCGGGAAGCGGCTCAGCCGCCCCCTAGCGTGTACTATTTTCGGAGCTGACGACAGTGTAGTTCGAACTCCGCTACTTCACACTGCATAACGCTGTTGATCGTATGATGCGACTGATGCTTAGCACGACTCGCATTAACTATTCTTGTGCAACAACTGTAAGAACAGACCTACGAACTCAGAGTCAAAGCAAGCAACCTCTCTGCTTGCAAAACGGAAGTGACTTAGCAAAAATATACATTACTTTAAAATCCCAGTCCTGTTACTTGTTGACGTCAGGAAGGGCATTCGTCCGTGAAACAGATTCTTGCGATTTAAAATCCTGGTCCTGTTCTTTGTTGGTGTCAGGGAGGGTATCAGGCTATAAAACAGATTCTTGCGATTTAAAATCCCGGTCCTGTTACTTGTTGGCTTCAGGAAGGGCATTCGGCCGTAAAACTTGTTAGGAAGACTAGGCTATTAGCAGGAAGCGGCTAGCCGCCCCCTAGCATTTGCTATTTTCGGAGCTGAGGACAGTGTAGTTCGAACCCCGCTACTTCGCACTGCATAACGCTGTTGATCGTGATTTATCTATCGGGCGTACACTGAGGTTCGAGTCCTATTGGTCGAGAATGTTAGCTAGGACACAACTCAAAGGATTGAGGGTTGCTGCTCTTAAGGAGTTTAGCCAGGACTCAGCCCTGAGCCTGCTTGCAACATCTTGAAGCCTTGAGCAGGCTATGTGCCGGGCTGTGTTTTTTTTTTACAGCTGGGAAGCTGCGTGTAAAAAGCCTGCAAGCCTTGCTGGAGTAGTCTATGTGCCGGCACCGGACCGTAGTAAGCTAAATGCTGCGAAGCTGTAAGGGCATATCTGTTGAATGCACCGAGTCTGAGATGCGTAAATCCCCGGGAAAGAAATATCGTGGGTGTGGGGATGTGTTTTACAAAAAAAGTTGTATGAATATTTTTTACAGTAAACTTGAAGCAAACTCACACACACAAGCTGCAAGAGTCGGCCAGTGCGAGTACACACTCGCGGGAATGCGATGTGTCATCAAGTTTCGCCCAGTACAAAGTCTATTGCTCGCTCGCAAACTGTACAATAAGTAATTACACAGCAGCAGCAGACTTAGTTTAGAATCCTGGAGAGACTTTACGCCCGAAAGTGTTGTTCTCTCTTGCCGGTCCGGGCTGAGTGACCCAGACGGTTGAGGCGCTAGCCTTCTAACCTTAACATAGCAGGTTCGATCCTGGCTCAGTCCGGTGGTATTTGAAGGGGCTCGGTAGATTTACAAAGAACTCTTGAGGGACAAAATTCCTGCACCTCGGCGTCTCCGAAAACAGCAGGTTCGATCCTGGCTCAGTCCGGTGGTATTTCAAGGTGCTTGGTAGATTTACAAAGAACTCCCGAGGGACAAAATTTCGACACCTCGGCGTATTGTGTTGTTAACATAACAGGTTCGATCCTGGCTTAGTCCGGTGGTATTTCAAGGTGCTTGGTAGATTTACAAAGAACTCCTGAGGGACTAAATTCCGGCACCTCGGCGTCTTGTGTTATTAACATAACAGGTTCGATCCTGGCTCAGTCCGGTGGTATTTGAAGGTGCTCGGTAGATTTAAAAATAAATTCTGAGGGGCGAAATTCCGGCACCTCAGCATCTTGTGTTGTCAACATAGCAGGTTCGATCCTGGCTGAGTCCGGTAGTATTTGAAGGGGCTCGGTAGATTTACAAAGAACCTCTGCACACCCAGTGTTCATGCTCATATGCGGCGCACAGTAATATTGGTAACCGCTCGCCCTTGCTCGGGCGTGAAAATGTAGCATCGTACGCCTCTCGTACGGTCCTGCCGGCCTCGGCAGCGGTCGAAGTGGAGATGTGACGATGGATGATGAAGGGACCCGATCCCTAGTGAAGGCACGCCCGGCCGGGTGAGAGCCCGTGCTCGGCGGCCTATGAAATTTTAGTTTGCGGCCACTCGGTCGGCCAACGGAGCAAAGCAAGTCTGTGTCCCGCAGGCCGCACTCGTCGGCGGCGGGCTACGACGCTCGATTTCGGCTCTCGAGCCAGCCAGCTCCCTGGTTGATCCTGCCAGTAGTCATATGCTTGTCTCAAAGATTAAGCCATGCATGTCTCAGTGCAAGCCAAATTAAAGTGAAACCGCGAATGGCTCATTAAATCAGTTATGGTTCCTTAGATCGTACCACTTTACTTGGATAACTGTGGTAATTCTAGAGCTAATACATGCAAACAGAGTCCCGACCAGAAGTGGAAGGGACGCTTTTATTAGATCAAAATCAATCGGTCGGCTCGTCCGGTCCGTTTGCCTTGGTGACTCTGAATAACTTTGGGCTGATCGCACGGTCCTCGTACCGGCGACGCATCTTTCAAATGTCTGCCTTATCAACTGTCGATGGTAGGTTCTGCGCCTACCGTGGTTGTAACGGGTAACGGGGAATCAGGGTTCGATTCCGGAGAGGGAGCCTGAGAAACGGCTACCACATCCAAGGAAGGCAGCAGGCGCGCAAATTACCCACTCCCGGCACGGGGAGGTAGTGACGAAAAATAACGATACGGGACTCATCCGAGGCCCCGTAATCGGAATGAGTACACTTTAAATCCTTTAACGAGTATCCATTGGAGGGCAAGTCTGGTGCCAGCAGCCGCAGTAATTCCAGCTCCAATAGCGTATATTAAAGTTGTTGCGGTTAAAAAGCTCGTAGTTGGATTTGTGTCCCACGCTGTCGGTTCATCGCTCGTCGGTGTCTAACTGGCATGGTTCGTGGGACGTCCTGCCGGTGGTGGCGAGTCGAAAGCGCGCAGCCGCCGTGGTTATCCGCGTGCGGTTCCTGCGCGCCGTAGGCGGACCCCGATGAAATCCTACCGCGGTGCTCTTCATTGAGTGTCGAGGTGGGCCGGCACGTTTACTTTGAACAAATTAGAGTGCTTAAAGCAGGCCGGCTGCGCCTGAATACTGTGTGCATGGAATAATGGAATAGGACCTCGGTTCTATTTTGTTGGTTTTCGGAACCCGAGGTAATGATTAATAGGGACAGGCGGGGGCATTCGTATTGCGACGTTAGAGGTGAAATTCTGAGGGACTAAATTCCGACACCTCGGCATCACGTGTTGTTCTCACCCCAGCACAAAGTCCCTAAGAGGTCGCTCCAAGATAATAGGCAGGGGATACCGTAGATGTTGGTTCCCTGTCTTTTTGCACAGCTCAGTGCCCGAGGATAGCTTCTTCCTCAACACATAAAACTCAGCTCAGCGCCCCGTCTACGCTCCATAAGTACAGGCAAGGGATACAGCAGATGTTGGCTCTCTCTCTTTTTGCTCAGCTCAGTGCCCGAGGATCGCTTCTTCCAACACTTAAAACTCAGCTCAGTGCCCTGTCTACGCTCCCTAAGTACAAGCAGGGGATACTGTAGATGTTGGTTCCCTCTCTTTTTGCTCAGCTCAGGACCCAAGGATCGCTTCTTCCAACACATAAAACTCAGCTCAGCGCCCCGTCTACGCTCCCTAGGTGCAGGCGGGGGATACCGTAGATGTCTCCCTCTCTTTTTGCTCAGCTCAGTGCCCGAGGATCGCTTCTTCCAACACATACAACTCAGCTCAGCGCACCGTCTACGCTCCCTAAGTACAGGCAGGGGATACAGTAGATGTTGGCCCCTCTTTTTGTTCAGCTCAGTGCCCAAGGATCGCTTCTTTTAACACATGAAACTCAGCTCAGTGCCCCGTCTACGCTCCCCAAGTACAGGCAGGGGGTACCGTAGATGTTGGCTTCCTCTCTTTTTGCTCAGCTCAGTGCCCGAGGATAGGTCCTCTTAACACACAAGACTCAGCTCAGCGCCCCGTTTACGCTCCTTAAGTTCAGAGCCCGAGGAAGGGGATACCGTAGATGTTGGCTCCCTCTCTTTTTGCTCAGCTCAGCGCCCCGTCCACGCTCCCCGAGTTCAAAGATAGCAGGCAGGGGATACCGTAGATGTTGGCTCCCTCTCTTTTTTGCTCAGCTCAGTGCCTGGGGATCACTCCTCTTAGCACACAATTCTCAGCTCAGCGCCCCGTTTACGCTCCTTAAGTTCAGAGCCCCAAGGACCACTCCCTAACATGCACCTCGTCATCAGCGGTTGCCGCTCTCCTTCTTCAGGAAACAGAACTAGGAAGGCGACTTACCAGCTAAATATTCAATCTATATCCTTAAGGGTTTGACAGTACCCTACACACTCTAAAGGCCTGTGCTGAAAGAAGTAATGCATAAACTTTTGTTACAACTGTATTTCACTTCCTGCTTACGAGCAAGCCCACAGTCGCACCGGATGCATAGCAGTAGCAGTGCTCCGTGTGTGTGTAACGTGCTGAATTCCCGTACTTTGATTCAAGCTCATCATCGTGTGCCGTCTAGTAGTATCTGCTAAAATGGGCAAGTTTAATTCTTTGATTATTATTATTATTATTATTATTATTATTATTATTATTATTATTATTATTATTATTATTATTATTATTATTATTATTGATTTTTATAATTTCTTTTTTCTTTGTTTTTTAGAATATCATTGTCTGCTAACAACATTATTCCAGCGAGCATCCTTCATCTTAAGGTAAGCCTAATCTGTTGGTTACATTTTTAGAAAGCAACTTCTACACTAGCTGATAAAGATCTGCAAGCTGCATGTATTTTAGCTCAGTAAAGAAAGCTAGGCTAGCTATTGACGAACCGACTAACCTTCTAGCCGCCGACTCATTGCCCTTTCATATCCTTTCATTACTATGTGCGACGCAAGTGCTAACTTTTCTAGGCTCTCTTTCAAGCTACAGACATACATTAATATTTTTTTTCTCGATACATCAAGAATTACTGTCGTCATTCATCCGAGTAGCAGTTTGCGGTTTTTAATCGTCATTCATCTGAGTAGCAGTCTTGAAACGTGCACATCTTAAGGTATGTTTCGATCTTTTTTATCGATCTCATATGTTTACATAGTTTTTAAAAATCTAAAAAATAGTATTTCGATTTTTGTAGAAAAACCACGGAGAAGATTAACTAGATAGGTCATATTTCGACTCCAACCACGAAGCCGCTGACGAGTCTACCGCTAAATCAGCAATTTAAAGTGATTTCGCTACGAAAATTAAAAACAAAATTTGGAGAAAGAATTTTATGCGTCTGTGAGGACTTTCAAGTTTTTCTACCCAATAGATTTAGTGTGCTAACTGATTTAGAAATAGAAGAACTAAATCAACGTTCTATTTGCATTGTATACCGTGGAATAGAGAACAAATCTTGTGTTATTAGTTTTGTTGATGCGTAATTATAACCATGAATTGGGAAACTATACATATATGTTTTTTTAATAGTGTATTGTGTTAGATCGAAATTATTTTTTACTCTCTTACTATAATGTTTTTGTAGAAAAATTTGCTGTTTATGCATATAGCGCTTAATCTAAACCCTAGTCTTGCAACAAATAACAGATTAGTTAGTTTTTGAGTGCAGCTTTCAATGTAAGTTTCTTATCGGTTGGTTTCTTCGATATGGCTTTCTTAACTGCACAAAAACAAAAAATTGATAAAGAATTTTGTGAGTATGTCAGGACTTCGAAGTATTTCTACCCAGTGTGTTATACGAAATTCAGTTTTTCTTATCAGTCAGCTCAATGAACGACCGGATGCCCTTGTTGACGGTCCCCATCCGACAGACCTAGTCATCAGCGCCCCTTCTACGCTCGCAAGTTCAAAGCCCCTTTAGTAGCCTCTTACGATGCTGCAGCTTCAAAGTAAGTTTTTTGTTTTTATAATCGCTCGGTTGTTCGCTGCAGCTTCAACGTATTGTAGTGCCGGAATTTTGTCCTGCAAGTGTTGTTTATTCAATATTCGCTACCAAATATTCTAAGTGTTTTTCTTATCGGTAGGTTTTCTCTACACCTCGCTTTGTACTTACCTCTAGAAATGCCGCTTTCTGTATGCAAAAAGATTCAATCACGTAAACAGCATGTGTATACGATAGAAACAAAATAATTGTTCATTGCTTCCTTGCAATAACAAACGTGTATGGGATAGCGATTCCCTTACCAGTGTTCCATGGGGGTACAGCATCAACTAAAACTTGTACATACAAGAAGGGGAAAGGTACACGAACATTCTAAGATAAATCTTATACATATAATAATTGCATCGAGAAGGGAGAAGTACACGAACATCACTACGGCAAAAAGATTCAAGATAAAACTTGTATATACAAGATGTAAATAAATAATGTAGAATTGGCATATTCTTTTATTAAATCTTAGGTATTACCTTCTCCTCCTCCTCCCGCCCCTTCTTCTTAAAAGTTTAGTTAAATACTCGGAGAATTAGAGGCTGTATGTCAAGAAAGAACGTGTTCAGCACATTCGTAAGTATGTCATCGTCTTAGAGGAGCAGCTCAGTAAGTATGTTGAGAAGGGAATTTTTTTCTGAACAGTGTTCGATTCTAGCCTTGCAATGCAGTGTTCTGAACATCGAACTATAGTATGCGATTTTGTGTTCTCAACACTTGTTGTAATTTTAGTTATAATATGTTTTGAACAGCAGCTTCGTAAGTATGTGTACAAGTCTAAACATGCATTGCTGCAACACGTGCACACTCTTGCTTTCGCGATGCATGTTTAAACTTGTTCGATAAAGCTATGCATTGACAGAGGAGGAGTAGGAGGCCATAGCAATCGCCGCCATCTTGTGCAGTAGCCTCTAAGTTAGCAGCTGCCATCTTGTGTAATTAGCGTCGGGAAGGGCACCTTGTCGTAAACTAAGGATAGTCCCCTTTCAGATGGTAGATAAGAGGTTAGGTTCGCGAATGCACTAAAGTTTGTGTTGTTTAATCATGACAGCTGACGGAATGTTTTAGCAGCTGTTAGCTTGTCAGTTGTCAAAAAGCACGTAGGTTTGTTTCCAAACAAGAGCACATGGAATTTTTCAAATTGCCCGCTACCACATGTCAAACGATAAGGTTTACTGTAGTAAAGATGGCAGCACGATGCTTTGTTGATTAAAGATGGCAGCTGTCAACAAGCACGTGTCTTTGTTTGCAAACAAGAGCACGTAGAATTTTTCAAATTGCCCTCTACCACGTGCCTAAGGTAGTAGCCGTGAGGTTTAGTGTTGTAAGGATGGCAGCACGATGCTCTGTTGATTAAATATGGCGGATGACAGCTGTCAAAAAAGCACGTGCAATTTCAAATTGCCCGCCACCACGTGGTTAAGGTAGTAGCCGTAAAGAAAGCAGCACGGTGCTCTGTTGATTAAAGATGACGGATGACAGCTGTCAAAAAAGCACGTAGCTTTGTTTACAAACAAGAGCACGTGGAATTTCAAATTGCCCGCCCGTAAGGTTTAGTGCCGTAAAGAGGGCAGCACTGAAGTTAGCGATGCAAGATGGCGGATAACAGCTGTCAAAAAAGCACGTGGAAATTCAAATTTTCCGCCACCACATGCCTAAGAATAAGGTTTAGTGTCGTAAAGATAACAGCACTGAGGTAAGCGATGCAAGATGGCGGATGACAGCTGTCAAAAAAGCCCGTGGAATTTTTCAAATTACTCGCCACTACCGACAGAGCCTGCAACGATCGCATGTGTGCGCGCGCACCTGCATGTATCGACTATCGTACTAAAATTCTTCCGATAGAGCGTTCAACGATCGCATGTGTGCGCAGATCGATGAGCAGTAGATAGCAGGACGTGCCCGCGCACAGGCTGATCTAAGCATTCTCTAGGTATAAATACGAGTGTAAGACAATGTGTCCTTGCTTGTCTCGTAAGAAGCGAGTGTGCCCTGGTCCCAGGGCAATCTTTTTTGTAGAGGAGACATCGCTACGGTGGTGGACCTCTAGGGAGAGAGAGAGAGAGAGAGAGAGAGAGAGAGCACATTTCTCACTCACCCATCCCTTATTTTTGGTAAGGGGAGATAGGGGAAAGAGGACTACCTCTTTAAACCCCCCTATACTCTCCCGAAGTCAATAATGCATAACCATTTACTTAGGTTAGCCTAAGATAAGAGCCGTGGAATTTTAAAATTTCGCACGCCCACGTGCCTACGGTAGCATCTATGAGGACTTTGCTCCCTTCAAGATAGCAGCACTGAGGTTAGCGATGCGTTGTTGTTTAAAGATGGCGGATGACAGCTGTCAAAAAACCATGTGGAATTTTTCAAATTTCCCGCCCGCGAGGTTTAGTGCCGTAAAGAGGGCAGCACTGAGGTTAGCGATGCAAGATGGCCGCTTGACAGCTGTCAAAAAAGCACGTGACTTTGTTTACAAACAAGATCACGTTGTGATGACGTCACGATCACGTGTTCATGACGTCACGGTGTCAATGGCCGTCGCCGGGGTCAATGACCTCGGGTGCTGACTCAGCAAACAAATGCTGACGAGGTGGTGTGGGACGCACGCAGCTCCCCTACTGGCTTTAATTAAGGTACTTCCCTGGCATTTACTTGGTTTGAAAATGGGAAACAAGGCTACTGATTTTTCGGTTCAGTCCCACTATATCCTTACAGCTACACGACCCGCACTGTACAGCCAACTCTCTGGGTGCCGAAACAACAACGTAGTCATACTCACGACCGGACGAGAAAGTGCAGATGCGGTGAGATCATTTACAATGCCAATGGTCTGCTTCCGCAACTTTGATCTCTATCAACCTCGTATACTTGTGAGTACAGAAACTAAATGGTTATATGTTCCTTTGTGGGGTTGAAGCGATTTGTGTAATTAATTCTTAGGGCCTAGGGTAAGGTCAAGTGCCATGTGACTTATGTGCTATCCTTAAGCAAATACAGTATGGACAATACAGGACACTTCCCGAATTAACCTTGTTAATGTGGGAGAAAATTCGCTACTGGCTACTGGCGCTCGTAGTGGCTTGACTTGGCAACAGTCAAATATCAATGGAAGTTCGTATCCGGAAATGGATAAATAAATTACTGTACGTCAAATGTTATTCAGATATTGACTTCAAAGTTGCTGAAGCAATTCTGGATAAATGAAAGAAGAATTATTTAGTGGGATATTATTTAAAATCTGACATTTGGCATATAGGGTGGTCGGAAACAACATGAACCAGGTATATAAGCGTTATAGAGTGGATCACACTGATGTACAGTATAATTTCAAAAAAACCCTGGATATTTCGCGCTGTTGTAATTTTTTCAGCTGCTGAAATTACCCTATCAGATCGCTTCGCGGGCGATTTGAAATAGTCTTTGCGCGGTGGTATTGCTAAATTTTCAAGTGGCTTGAAACTAACTTGAGAACATCAATCGAAGAGAAAACTTCGCCATGGGAGGAATTTGAAAAATGGACCTCCGAGCTGACATGATTGCACACTTTTTCTGGATAGATTTACACCTTAGTGCTAAATCGGTAAAACTCGGCAATCTTCGAGATTCGTACTGGCAACCTTTGAAACACATACTATGAATCGCTTATGCATCGCTGTGCGACATCTGGCGTTTACTTTATGTACCAGTACTGTTGTTGTTTTCACAGCAAAGCCAAACTATAGAATTCTTGCTAGGAACAAGATTCGCATCGAGAAATGTTATATAATGTGTGTGTCACACAGTTGTTGGCTTAAGATAATAACGGTTTAGAAACTTCATATCGATCGATCGTATTGTCGATTCAATTCAGATTTCATTTCCATTCAGTTGGCAGCACTACCGGAACCGGGAGAGCTCCCTCCTTACTTCTCGAACTCGTACACAAATCTATCCAGAAAATGTGTGCCGATAATACGTTCAGATGACACCGGCTGAATCCCACAGGTGTTTATGTTTTATGCTGATTTTTCGGCATGGCTCTCAAGCTGGTATTAAGCCACATGCAGATTTAGCAACACAAAACCCGTATGAATTTGACTGCGAAGCGATCTGACTGGCTAACTTCAACAGCTGATAAAATGACAACGGCGCGAAATATCGAATTTTTTTGGAGGGTAAGAGAAGTAGAGGTAGACCAAGACGAAGATGGTTAGACTCGGTTTCTAACGATTTAATGATAAGAGGTATAGAACTAAATTAGGCCACAACACTAGTTGCAAATCGAAGATTGTGGCGACGTTTAGTAAATTCACAGAGGCTTGCAGACTGAACCCTGAAAGGTATAACAGTCTATAATGATAATATATATAATGTATGTATGTATGTATGTATGTATGTATGTATGTATGTATGTATGTATGTATGTATGTATGTATGTATTAATTAGTATGACCAACCCTCTGACACTCATGTACACGGTCCACGTTGTTTTCGACCATCCTGTATATTAAGAATGATATGAAATACACTATTGTTAAAGGGCTTGTCTTTCATTCATGCATTACATTTTTTCCCAATAGCATTCTTTCCTGAACGTTTACGGTTAAAATGTCCTTTTTCCTCATTTAAAATTGGTTGTATCATCATATTAAGATACTTATCAATGAAGAGATTGGCACATTTCTTAAAAATGTGATTCACTGGATTAACATTTATATACTGGGCAAATGTCCTTTTAACTTGAAGCCTGCTAATAAGGAAGAATATCTATAAATTTAGCCTCAGAAACATTAGAAATTTCCTTACAAGCAATATTTGCTGTTACATTATGCCATCATCGTTCTGTTTTAACAAAATATGTACCATTTTAAGTAACCCATACTTTCTTTCGTGCTTGAAGATGCATTACGGCGTTCTAAATGGGGTAATTTAGAACTCAACCAGCCACACACGTATACATATGCATTTTCCAGAATTGAAATGTTGGGAATATCTTCACAGTTTTCTTCAATGCACTCCTTATATTTAGTGGAGGTAGATATACGGGAGACTGAACATTAAAAAATTCGGATTTCATTAGCAGCAATGTACTGTCATCTAATGAGCAATTCCTGTACTCTGAAGGATGCAATATCTCATATGTCATTGCTAACTTTAAAGCTGATCTATATTTGCATGAATGAGGGGTTATATTATTCCCACCTTTACCTCGAATTACAGAAAACAAATTTTCTTTACTATCGGGGATTCCCGAACTCGCTTACTTGGAAATGATCTGAACAGATATTATATTCTTATATATAAGCGTTATGTCCCTTATTTCTTGTACCTCTAACCAAGTTACTTCTCGGACATTTAAAAACCCACAGATGACGACGACGACAATAACAACACATCGGTTTGAATTTTAAGTGTTGTACTACTGTGACCGTTCACAACGTCACCTATGGTATGTCATGATATCCAGGAGATGAGATATGCCGTTTTCCACGTCATTCTACGATAAAAACTGCCCAAGTTAGAATTTTTCCACCCGCTCCGGGACCCGATTTGCAGTATCCAGAGTCGCGCGACCTAGCTCCAGTTGCTGGTAATTAGCAGCAAGGTAGTGCAAGAGCGCTTGCACGTGAAGTTTTCTCACTCCAACCGCGAGCGAGATGAAAAGAGACGCGTTATCACGTGACAGAGAATCTAGGTCACTAGCTGAGCCCAGAGAGTATATCCAACGTGAAAACTAACATTATACCCTGTTTTCCTCGCTCATTCACCACTGCCAACTTATCGAATTCATCTGTTTTTTCCCGGTTAATTTTTATAAAACGCGAGATACTCAATGGATAATCAAGCGCAAACATTCATTTGAATCAGGGAATTTTTCGCATAATTATGAGACCGAGAAGTGCTCTACTTAACTGACAGAGCAGTAACTACGCTGTAAACAAGGGTGCGTCTTAATGACTAACAGATGTTGGACCCTAACCGTGCCAGCGAACACAAGGAATCCCCTGTGCTCGTCATCATTTACTGACAGAGACAAAAGGACGCTTTTAAGATTGCTTGAGAATCTACGAAGCTATTTCAAAAACATTTACTCAGTGAAAATGGGAATACAGGAGCTACATTTTGATAACCTGTTCGTCACTCTACGTTGCATATTACCGGAGCAAACTCTGAGAAGGGGTTGCATTTTTCCCCCACTCTCAGCATCCGAGCACCTCGCCTATATAGTTAGGAGCTGAGAGGCAGACTCCACCAGTTCATTTTCAGTGCAATGCCAGTTCGGTAGTAGTTCGTCGTGATTTGTGTGTGAGTCCTTTATGAAGAAATCATTTTTTTTTGAACAGTGTAAGGCAGTAATTTATTAAAGTCTATGAATATATGCGGAAATAACCACAATCTAAGTAAGCTGTTTGCGAGTACAATGTCCCGCTAATTAATATATTAGGAACAGTACGAAACCGTAATGACCGCTGTCCGTGTGTCGAAGAGGTCGTGCGTCGAGCCTCATATATGCCTAAACTAATACGTCTCAATTAACCTAAATAGGCAGGTATCTCAGTGCATGGAGTGTGTGTGTGCTCGATATAAATGAGAGATATAGAGAAAGTGAGTGAACGGCTCAGTGTCGGCATAATTAAGGGCAGTGTCACGTTATATAAATCCATAACGCAGTAAAGAGCTTGACCTACGCATGACTAGGTGAAATAGAATATGCCTGAAGTGCGGTCGTATGGCACGAGAATTTTAACCCAGTAGTGGCCTAACCATTGACGACGTTTTTTATTCAGGGCCTACAGTAGCTGTCTGGTGTTTATAAAAGGATAAGTAGATGAGAAGGGGACAGTGTCGGGCTTCAGATACATTACCGGCATTGGGTTGGAATGCTCGTGCTATTGAGCAGATCCAACCATGTATTTAAATTGTGATGTGTCATAAACTAACGCATTCACATGAGATAATTTCCCCCTCATTTACATAAGGAGTCTGAAAGAGCGTCGGAGTGACGGGATATCCAGCTGCATGCCAGAATTTGCCTGTGTAGCAGAGAGAACGGGACATCCAGCTGAATGCCGGAATTTTGCCTGAGTGTAGCGGAGACTTTCTGGAACGTCGAACGAGGTCAAGCCATCATGTCCGCGACTTGCCAGTTAGTCACCAGAGAACTTCATATCCCTGACTACATTATGGATTTCGAGTAGTTCATGGCTGTGCCCTCCTGTAATGCTCTGAACGTGGCATCATGAAGGCTGAGTACATTTCCAAGTATTTATATCTTTGAAGGTCGTGTCCCATTGCAAATATGTAGATTTTTCACATAGATGTAACGTAGACTGCTTGCATGCCATTTCAGAGGGATAAAAATAATAATTTCATTTTATTTTGAGTCTTTATGGAATACTTTCATCATGGTTTGGGACGACCATACTGTACTTCCATTTTTTATATAAGGGTTGGTAATGCATGACGTAATTATAAGGACCTTAGATTAATTAAGTGTGGAGTGCTGTCGAGTAAAGAAGGCTTAAATATTCATAAGGATTGAATCCAGTTATCATCTTTATAGAGCCAATATGAGTCATCAAAGAGTTTTTCAGTAGTTTATTTTTGTGCACTTCACCTGGTAAGGAGTCCTCCAAACTAGTGATTAATGCTGCTGAAAACTACGGATGGAGACAGTAGGGTATGCATCGTTAATTAATTAGCTCGTGAATGCGTAAGGTAATTTGGACCCGTGTGGCAGGAGTTCATCAATAAATAGCACGGTATTCGAGGTATCGAGAGGAAAAACGAAATGGTTGAGCAGGCCGCAACCCTGATGTATACTGTGAGATAAAAATGTGAAGTTCCCTTGGAATCTGTTGGTAATATACGCGAAGTGGATATCGCGTTGTGAATATGTTAATTACGGCCGGACATAGCCGATATTAAATGTGATGCCATTGTGGCCCGAGAGAAAGGAAGCGAGGTCGTTTGCCGCGAAGCCATTGTATGAGAGAGACCCAGTGCCCCGCTCTTTGAAAATGTGTCGTGGGAGGCCAACAGCTGGGTAAATTTACGAGCCTGTCTGTAGGAACGAAGAAAAGTGTCCTCTCCACTGACAGGGAACAAATGCAAGTAACTGTTTTATTCCTCTCGGCACAACGATTACGTGCATTAATTTAAGTATTGCCAACGTCGCATAAATTCCAATATGCATTAAAAGAAGGATCCCTCCAATTTATTTCCTCAAGTATTCACAGCGTATAGGGAATTCCAGGTTAGATATACCCCGCCTCCGAATATCCTGGGCTCATTCCAGGAGACAGTAAAGCTTACTGTTACCAGCGGCAGATGACTCAGGCCATATGTGAATCATCGTGTGTGTGTGAAATGTACTTGTTCTTGTCTATTTCTTGCAGGAAGTGATATGATACTCTGTTTGTAATGTTTTGGTATTGAAGTCGCTAAGTGCTTGTCCATAGGTAGCAACGTTGTGTAAATACTGTCCTGTTATGTGTATTGATAAAAATCCTAATGAAATGAGCGTGTTTATTATATTGCCTATTCGGCAATGATTAACATAGGGAAGTGTTGTAATACGACTTTCAAAGGCTTGGGAGCGTACACATAAGTAACCTTCGTAATATTTCAGTTCATAATTGTTCGTAGGCCTATATCACTACCTGATATAGTTTGAATATATTAATTCTCGGCAAATAAACAGGATTACAGCAGGGTATGTCCATACTGAATAGATTTGTGTGTAAAGTGATCCGTGTATGTGTAAAGTGAAGTAATCAGAGAGAAAACGCCTCTCTAAGTCTAAGTGTAAATATTTCAAGAGGGAACGCCTCTTAAGTTAGAATAATTGAACGTATGATGAAGAGTAGAGAAAGACTACCGAACATTAACGTCAAGATAACCTTCAATATCACATGTACAGTGTTGTATGGCATATCCCTGTAAATAAGGTGTGTTTCACTAGAATATTAAAAATTGTTATACAAGATATAGTTTCTCTTCTCATTAGTAATGAAATAGTGTTCCTCTCATAATTAATATTCCCCTACTATAGAGAGTATTATTAAAGAAATTACCGCACCATCGGACGGTCTACTGACCCGAAATGCGATACCGACTTAGCTAGCGAATCATTCTACTAGGGGAGGGTGAGGCTTCGACGACCGGGCTGAGTTCGAGGCTCACTGATGGTGCTCCATTCTAACGTCATATTTGTGAACCACGGTAGCTTGTTTATGTAATGAAGCCTTGGACAGGTACACTACAAAGTGAAATCAGCATACTATACATTAAGCCAGTTAAAGTATGAGTCGCATAGCTCAGAAGTTTACGAAGTTCTTCAAAAATCTCTTTGTCACTGGAAGAATATATATGGAAACACAACATTGCGCCCTGGTGGGGGTGTGATAAGCGTCATGCAATTATGATGAATTATTGAGGAATATATATTTCATTTTCAGAATAAAGAATATCTTACTGTACATACAGTAAGAGCAGGCCAGGCCGAGATGGTATGGTGAAACATGCACAGACTATTGTCTCCACTGAGATTAACAAACACAATGAACGGCAGAATTAGAATTCTCAGAAATTGTGACGAAGGGGGAAAGAGAAAGGCACGAGTTGTTGACTAGTTGCGGAAAGTTTTCATAGCCCCGGGCAGAATAGGTAGTAGCAACAGCGCAGAGAGCCGGGTGCAAATTTCTGAGAAATGGAGGCAGGGTATCTCCATGTACTAGCGGGAGTTGAACGCGGGGTTGGCACTGGAAGAAAAAATATGAGTCTTCCCGGTCACGTGGTTTAGGTGGACCAATGGAAAAATTCACTTGACCAAAGCAAGGCGACAACTTCGTATTGTAAGAAGCACTAGCGAGGCTAACTCCGCGGATTAAACTGATAGAAGGGAGTGAGATATCAATTCAGAATAAGGTGGAATTTAAGAGCCTTACTATATTATAAAACTTATAAAAAGTTAATAATTGCGCGAGATTGCATGGTGTAATTCTGAGAAATCATGAATGCTATCCGATGATTGGCTGGAGGCAAAGGACGCCACAATAGAGCGCGAAATCCCAGGCCAGGATACGGCAGCTAAATTCGCAAATATATCCATTACCAGCGAACGATAATAGTTGAGAATTGGTATAGAGCATTTGAGAACATAATTACATAATTGGATATCATATTTAAGCCACCGGCAAAGGCGCAAATAGTCATATGAGGATATCGGGACTGCGCGTCCTAAGATAACCTCCCTTGAACTTGGAAGAGAGATGATACGAGTAAAAACATGAGGTCGTGGACAAGGACTAACAACTACTTTTGACAAAGCGTTCGAGCGGATACCACGCCTGGGGTGCGTGACAACTTCTGATATTTTGTTCGAGCCGTGATTACGCCAGGGGTGCGTGTGTGTACTTACTCGTGGAGTAGGGTTCGAAGTATTATATTGTTACATAGCACAGTGATTCATGACGTGATGTAGCTGATATTACAGTCTTGAGCAGTATACTAGTATGAAGTGTTTCAAATAGACAGGACTCAGTAAAGCATAACTTACGGAGTGTGAGATTCTACCAACAGATTAGGAAGTGCGTTACGTGAGAACGGTCACTAGTAAACAGTCGATTCTAAACTGATACCTGGTCAGCTACACGAACGTGAGACGGGAAATTCAAGTGCGCGCACGGGCCGTTGTAAAGGGGATCCCGAGGTATCCCATGTTCCTAGTGTCCGGGAAAGGAATGAAGAATGTATATCTACATTAAGTGTGCTAGATACAAGGCCGAGAGTGTAAAATTTGTGAGTAGAATTTAGGGTGGAAATTATTCCAAAGTGCAACAGTTATTTTATTTGTTTTTATTCAAAATGTGTAAAGTTGAAAAGGGTCAAGGATTAATTCTTCAAGCTGGCATGAATACCAATGGAATGCAGGGCTAAGACTGGACGGGGCCTGTGCTTCTCGTCCGGCTTAGCAGACTACAAAAAAGAGATGAGTAACCTTTTCAAATATTTGTAGACTGCTATCGTTAGGGGGAGGAAATCATATTATTTTATCATGGTAACTTGATTGTGAAACGAGCCGTTTTCGGCTCGTATAAATTCAAAGATAGATAGACAAAGGGACAAATTAATATGTACATGATTAGATCGAGCACTCATCATAATTTTGATTATTAAATAGAGTATAGTAGGGTTGAGTTGTTCATTCAAGTGCTTGAGTTGTTTGATATGATATGGAACACGTTTCACGTAAAGATAATGTTAATATTCATTTAGAAGTGCTTCCAAAGTGTTTTTCCGTTATCGGATGTTTTATAGATATTAAGGCATGTTGTTAAGATAATCCAGAGGTAGGGTTGCCAAGTGATTTAAATTATTGTGGGACGGAATGAAGTCCATTGATTTGTTTGTAAATATCGCGAAGTTCGCCAGTGGACAAAATAATAATAATCGGTAGAAGTGTCGAAGTAGTTACATTAATATTGGGTAATGTGTAAAGGCGTGTTTAATAATAATCTTTGAGAATAAAGGCACGGGCCTAGTTGGATAGAATGATTGCAAATCAAAGTAATTTAAATGTGGAGATATTATGTGGCATTAATATTTTATTTGGGCAGTGAATCCGACTTTAACACTAATTGTTGATTTAACGTTTTTGGACTCCATATAATCATAAATAATTTTGGTAGAAACGAGATAGGCATTTTGATAATATGGTCACGCTATGTTTGAGGCCCAGAGTGATTTGAGCCAAAAGTTGAGATTTGGAGTTTGTGGGACAGAAATCCGGCCCGAAATAAAAGTGAATTGTACTGATGTTGATGAAGAAATAGATGGATCTTAAGGCCAACATAGAGGTTGTATTTCTATACCGGTGTATTGAGTGGCAGAATAGAGTCCACACACCGAGGGTTAATTAATTAAAATGTTTTGAAGAGTTCCGATGGATAAATGGACTTCAAAATGGAAAAGGAAGGAATAATTTAACACTTGCAGAGATTGGAGGTAGTTGCCCAACTGTGAGGTGTTATGGGATTTGAGAATTGTCTTAGGAGCATATGGTCTCCATGAATTAACGACAGTACGAAAATAAGGTTGCGGGTTCGAACACTATTATGTCCCGACCGATGTGAATTCGGATCTTGGTGATTTCTGTTTGGGAGAGAACGTATGTGTTTTAAATTATAAAGATGGGGAATAAAAATAAAGATTCTCGAAAGCATAAGAATATTAATAATAATAATATTCCAAGTAAATCATGTCTGGATTGATTAGTGCCAAAATAAATCGGAATTGTAAAAGGGGTTATGCGTTAAACATGTTAAGAGTGGACTACCGTGTAACAAGCGAAATTAATTTTTTTAAATTAATAATAATAATAATAATAATAATAATAATAATAATAATAATAATAATAATAATAATAATAATAATAATAATAATAATAATAATAAATATTTGAAGGAGAAGAAGAAGAATTTTTTATTTTTATTTATGAAAACAATAATGATGGTGGGAATTGAATTGAAAATATTGAAATTTTCAAACCACTTTAATAATGATAATATTTAAAAAAAAGAAGCTACATTTTTTTGAAGAAGAAGAATTTACTTTTTTATATTTTGGACACGATAATGATGTTGGGAGTTGAAATGAAAAATTTGAGATTTTTAATTAATAATAATAATAATAATAATGAGAATATTTGAAGAAGGAGAAGAAGAATAAAAAGGAAGCTACTTTTTATTTTTATTTTTTAGATGAGAATAATAAGAGCGAGAAGTTGAAGTGTTATAGCGAGGATGATTACGGGTTACGATAATCACGATTTCCACTATTAATAATAATGGTGATAATAATAATAATAATAATAATAATAGTAATAATAATATTTTTTAATATTTTTATTTTATTTTATTATTTCGGATGCTGATGATGAATGATACTAGGGAAGTGAGCTGACGAATTAACGTAATAATGTCAGTTGTTGTGAATAATGAGTTAAGTTAATAGTTGTAAAATGAAGGCAAATCCCTACATCTGGACCATTAGGTTAGAGTCTCTTTGTCGTTTCCTTCAACTAACGATTAGCATATCTTGGTTAGGAACCCGGGAAGAGTTTGTGGTTTCCCGGGTTGGTCTCATCTCAATCAAAGTGGAGGCGATAACAAATATGGTCATGGTGTTAACGAAGGTAAATCTGATACCTTCAGATATCAACGGTTCCACCACCCAAATGGAAGGGTGGTCAAAAGTAATAAATATTATGTAATCATTTTTCAGGAATAATTTGCCAATTTACCGGCAAATCAAGGGTCAACAGATTTTGTTGTGTGTAAACATTATTTTGTTTACTTAAATAAAATGCTCCTTTAGCATTTGCAAGGAAACAGTTCCAGGTTCTTGTTCTTGTAGAATAGTAAACCCTTGGTGACCGTTTAAATATCCGTCCCCATTCCTAGGACGGAGCCTTCATAATTTTCCTTTGATCTGAATAGATATATAATTTGTGTGTTTTATGATGAGCCTTAAAGTTAAAGATTAGAGTGTCCCGTTCAACCCTGTAGTACTGATTGGATGGCGCCCTTACATTTAGTTTGAGATCTTATATCTCAAAATAATTTTTTTGTTATGTATTAGTTGCGATGGATTCGGACCGTAACACTCCCTGAGATAAATGCTGGTTGGGACTCAGGCTTTGAGCGGGGACAATATATACTTACAAACTGTCACAAATGAATCGGAAGAAGACCGCGAATTCTTCTACACTTCATAATTATTGTATCCAAACACAGCACGTATCTTTCTATTCATGCTGAGAGGTGACATAAAGGAATCACACTCACACTTACTTACTGATTTTAACAGATTTTTAGGACTTTCCAGGAAACATTAGTGATCAAGAGGAGTGTGTATACGAGGATCTACAGAAGGCAGATGTATTCACTCAGCAGTATGTAAATATTGTTGGTTACAAGAATAATGTCCAGACAGAGAAGATGACTAATACTAACGAAGTATTGAAATCTACCTACGATAACGAAGACATTTATAATGAGATATAAAAGTTGAAAACTAGAAAAGCAGCTGTAATTGATAAGATTTCTGGGATTATATTAAAGACCATTGGTTGGGATATAGTACCATATCTGAAGTACTTATTTGATTACTGTTTGCATGATGGAGCTATATCAGATGAATGGAGAGTTGCAATAGTAGCCCCTGTGTATAAAGGAAAGGGTGATAGACATAAAGCCGAAAATAACAGGTCGATCAGTTTGACATGGCATTCTTTCTGAATACATTAGTCATGTTTGAGAAATTAATAACCGGCTCGATAGAAGGCAGTTCGGGCCGATGACCTTCGATGTTAGGCCCCTTTAAACAACAAACATCATCAAGCAAGAAGGCAGTTCCGGTCTAGGAAACGTTATTCCACTGAAGCCCATCTTAGAGGATTTCAGGAAGATATAGCAGATATCTTGGTTTTAGGAAGTCAAATGGACTGTATCGCGATTGGCCTGTCTAGGGCATTTAATGGGATAGATCATGGGAGACTACTAGCAAAAATGAGCATAATTGGACTAGACAAAAGAGTGACCGAATTGATGGTTATATTTCTAGAAAATAGAACTCGTATCATTAGAGTAGGTGAAACTTTATCTGATCCTGTAATCATTAAGAAGGAAATTCCTCAAGGCAGTATTATTGGAACTTTATGCTTCCTTATACCTGTATATTGTATAAATGATACGAACAAAGAACTGGAATCAGAGATAAAGCTTTGTGCGGATAATGCTATTCTGTATAGAGTAATAGATAAGTCACAAGATTGTAAACCACTGCAAAAAGACCTTGACAATGTTGTGAGATAGAAGTTTTTTTACAACTTGTTTTTACGTCGCACGGACACAAATAAGTCTTATGGCGACGGTGGGATAGGAAAGACCTAGGAGTTGGAAGGAAGCAGCCGTGGCGTTAATTAAGGTACAACCCCCAGCATTTGCCTGATGAGAAAATGGGAAACCACGGAAAATCATATTCAGGGCTGACGACAGTGGGGTCCGAAGCCACTATCTCCCGGACGCAAGATCACAGCTGCGCGCCACTAACCGCACGACCAACTTGACCGGTGTAAGATGCACAGCAGGCAATGGTATGATGATACACGGGGTTGAAAGTCAGGTTGTGAATTACACTAATAGAAAAGTCATCTCAGTTTTAATTACTGCGTTGATGGGGTGAACCTTCCTTATGGGGATCTCTGTAAGTTTCTAGGTGTTAATAAGAGGAAAGAACTTCATTGGGGTAATTGAATAAATGGATTGTAAATAAAGGGCACAGTTCTCTGCACATGGTTTTGAGTGTATTTAGGGTTTGTAGTAAGGCCGTAAAGGAAAGAGCATATAAGTCTCTGGTAGGACCCCAACTAGGGTATGGTTCTAGTGCATGGGACCCTCGTCGGGATTACTTGTTTCGAGAAATGAAGAAAGTTCTAAGAAAAACAGTTCGATTTGTTCTGGGTGATTCCCGACAAAATAATAGCGTTACGAAAATGTTGCAAACTTTGGGATGGGAAGGCTTGGGAGAAAGGAGACGAGCCGATCGACTAAGTGGTATTTTCTGAGCTCTCAATGGAGAGATGGCGTGAAATGACATTAGTAGGCGAATAAGTTTGAGTGGTGTTATTAAAAGTAGGAAATATCTCAATATGAAGATAAAGTTGGAATTCAAGAGGACACATTAGGGCAAATATTCGTTTATATAAAGAGGAGTTAGGGATTGGAAAAATTACCAAGGGAGATGTTCAAAAATTTCCAAATTCTTTGCAATTATTTAAGAAAAGGCTAGGTATGCAACTGATAGGGTGTCTGCCACCTGAGTGACTGTTCTAAATGCAAATCATTGGTGATTGACTTAACGTACCCCGAACGCACAAATAACAACAAAAACTTCGCCAACTAATGCGCATGCTCTTATGACAGGGTAGGTCACTCCAGGTCCTACCTCTAGATAGAGCTCACATTGCAGTCCCTTCATATCTCGTTGACTGTCCTGCATTATCTTTACTGTATTAGCTTTAAGTGAATGTGGAAACGTTCGAGAAGAATAGTTTTCATGATGGCAATTGTCAGTTCAAGGAACGGAATCGTATCTTAGAGCTTTTTAGTCATTTATATAGTGGTATTGAACACAAAATCGGTTACAAAGGTGGATAGGTCTCTTTTAATATTTTGGAATCACAATGACCAGAAAATATCTACAGAACATGGCAAGTTTCAGCGCTTTATTTGAAATTTAGTTGAAAATACTAATTTTCTGTGAAAACATATTTTGATGAAAAATATTTTTAAAAGTCTTTAATGCAATTTGTCATTGATAAATCAGGTGATGCACATTTTAAACGGTTACCAGTACCATTAGAATTTTCCTACATTTTGACCAATACTTCTAAAAACACATTCTCCTTTATGAATCAGTCATTTGGTTTTAGGTGAAACGGGAATTCGTTATCAGTCAATATGATGGGACATTTAGGAAAATGGATGACATTTAAAAATAACCTATGTTTAAAATGTATTTCAACTTTTAATAAAATATTGAAAATGTATTTCATACAACCGTCAGACTATGGTATTCTTGAATAACTCCGATTTTCTATGAATACTGGTGATTGAGCTTGAATACAATGCACATCACATTTTTCATTTTGTATTGATGTGGTTGTCAAGAGAAGCTGGACTAAAAATGTTCTATTTAGAATAATAGCCAATATTAATTTCTGACATATTTGGAAATCTTCATAAACACTCATCACATTAAATTACTATACTGTCAGTACTTAACTAGCATAAAGTAACATATATTTATAACGGTCAGTGTTATGTATGTTACAAGTCAAGATTACAACCGAATAGATTGCTTACATATTACAATTACAAACAAGGACAAATTGGGGTATACTTCCATAAAAAGCCTGAGGCATGTTACACTGGTCACAGAGACAACAAAATACACTGTAATACAAGAAACTGTATGGGTGGTAACTCTTCATATACATATCACTGGCAACTTTTTGCAACGAAGATTTGCTTTTCATTATAACAGTAAACTCTCATTACTTTGAAATAACATGATCAAAATTAGAACCATTCTTTATACAGTCTATAACTTCTGGTCAAGAAAATAGCTTTTTAACAATTATATTTAAAACAGTCCTTAGTAAAGTTAATTTTAATCACATAATATCGGATTATGCCCATATACGTCCGATTGCAATGCCAACAGCTTGACGGTATGACACAACATCAACATAATACATTACATTAACACAACAACACAATCGTCCGAGGAGATCTGATGATCTTCTGATTGAAGAAAATACTACTTTTACACTACATTGACAATATAACACAAATGAGATCTACAAACATTCTGGTCACACTATCTGGGTGATAGGCAAACATTAAAAAATGATATACAGAGGAAACAAATAATGGATTATACGTCACATTATTCTCCGAATGAAGAAGAGGATACTGTTTGGAATCCTCTGATAGCTGGATAACCTGTCTTTCACACTCGTGGTTTTCATATTGACCACTTTATTTCAACCTCAGCATTCATTATCATTGAAAACTCGTAAGAGTGCATTACAATTCGGTTACCTTAATGCCAACCATCATTACAGCGTTCACTGATGATCGAAGCAAAAATTTCGTCATATCAAAGTATTATCGGTGTCTCGTATTGTGCCAGATCATCCCTTAGTTTCGATAGTTTCATGTTGTGTCGAAGCCATTTATCATCAATTTCTTATCCCTAACAGTGGAAGCACGTTCGTTTTATAGTTTCGTCCTTTATTTTACTTAGTTGCTATCTGCAGACGAAATGGAAGAACACTTCTAATTCATTCATCATCCTATAAGCTAGATCGCTTCAGGCTTCTTTCCAGAAGGACCAGACATTCCTTGAACTAGTCTAGAGCATCAAATAAATATTTATTTGAAAACCTATTTGATTGTCAGTTGAAGCAGAAAATGTCCAACATTTTGTTTATTCATGCATTTGCTTTTACTAATTTTGTCTTGTTTCGTAACCCTTTGATATGATGGGTTTCTTTCAATACCCACACAGTCCGGAACAATGGGACTCGAACAGAAATTTTCACCGTTCTTGGAGTTCATAAGTCCATTTGACTTTCATGATACTCGGATATCACGAAAATCACTGATTGTTTCTGCGTATAAGTAAGTTAATAAATTTGTTTTCTACACGACATTCTTGTGAAAAGTGAGAAGGAAGAAAAATATATTGGGGAAATGATTAGCGTATGATCCGTTACGTAACAGGTAAACTGTAAAAAAATAAATTCAATAGTAAATCACGAATGAAAACATCCTCTAATATTGAATATTTAATTAAAATTTGAGTATTTGCTCTTTTATACACCATACTACTCTCCTCATTCTCCTTTGTTCTTGGTTTGCAGGAAGGCTCCGAGGGATGCTGATATTCGCGATGATATTTCTGTTTCCTTTCTTCTTGTTCTCGCTAACCGAATGTCTCTCGTAAAGTACAGGGTTATTGAATGTGTGTGGAATTCATGGAACGACAATCCTTGCAGAAGTACGACACGTTTCCTCCCGTTCGGATAGTAGGATGATAATATCCAAAAAGTGAATGTATTGAACGTTTCCCAAACTCCAAGTAAGTCGGTACTGTTCTCAAGTATGACACTTCCGTTTATTTCGAGTCGTTTCGTCTGGTTAGTAGTATACTTCTTACTAAAGAATACTTCCAGATGAACGACGTATGTTATCTCTATTAAGATACTGCTAATATTTCTTACAATAAAACTTTTCTTCGTTACAGTAATTGAAGCATTGCTGCATTCTAGCAATATAATTCTACTACTACTACTACTACTACTACTAATATTACTACAGCAATATTCTAATTATGCGGACGTTTAATTCCTTTTAATGATTCACGATCAGTATGTCTGTAGTTCTGGTAGTTGAAGTTACAGGTTTTATAGTTTTTTTAGATTATAAGAAAATATACAATTCAATGATAATAGTGTGGTGCTTAGAGCTATTTTACTATTATTCTGTTACATTTGGTTGAAATCAATTATTAGGAAGGTTGTAAATAAAATAGTGGCATCACTATCGGGACGATGCCACAACAACGCGCTTTCGAAAGCAGGCAGTAAAAGGCATCATTATTTTGGAATGCTGTATTTTTGTGTAACAGACTGACAGCGAGAGTTGTGGAAATTACATTGAAATTGAGCTGTTATTATTATTATTATTATTATTATTATTATTATTATTATTATTATTATTATTATTATTATTATTATTTTGCAGATGTATTTCAAAAGATCTAAATCTTCGAGTGCTGACGTTCACAGTTGAGAAGTTTGAAACATGGAATATAGATAACCGGTATTAAAAAACTCAACTCACCGACGAAATTGTCATCACTGAGCAAGTGACTGTGAGGTTTTGGTCACATAACTATCAGGTTCCATTCGGGAAATAGTGGGTTCGAGCCCCAATTTCGGCAGCGCTGAAGTTTTTTCCTTTTTGTCTCATTTTCACACCAAGAAAATTCTGCGCCTGTACCTTAATTAAGGCCACGGTCGCTTCCTTTCCACTCCTAGCCCTTTTTATATCCCATCATCTCCATAACACCTATCTGTGTCGGTGCGACGCAAAGCAAATTGTAAAAACTGAAATAAGAGTCACCTGAGATTATGGAAGTCAGCAATGGAAAGCAACCAATATTGGAAACACTTTTTCAGTACATGAACCCTACACACGATTTTAAGGTTCCCTTAGAAGCACAGGTTAAATAGTTGGAATTTGGGTCAAGTCACTTTCGTCAGTTATCCTCTACGAGCAAGCCCAGTAAATCTGAATACTCATTGTACGAGTTTGAAAATATATCCAGTAGCTAATCACGGATTCATTGGCTATTATAAAGGTAATAACTACGTATAAATTACTATGGGGTCTGCCTGGCCGAGGCGGTGAAGGCGTGCTCGATTGACCCAGGAGGACGTGGGTTCGATTCCCTTCCCCGTCAGGAAGTCGAAATATTTAAGAAACGAGATTCCCACTTCCGAAGGTGCACGTGGCCCTGAGGTTCACTCAGCCTACACCAAAAATGAGTACCAGGTTAATTCCTGCGGGCAAAGACAGTCGGGCTTTGAGCTAACCACTCTATCCCATCAAGTGCCGAGGTTACAGATAGTGGAAGCCTTTACCCTCCACTCCTCCAAGGGCCTTCATGGCCTGTATGCTTGGCTTTGCTATGCAAATTACTGTAGAATGAACATGATGTTAAGGGAACAAGTTACAGTATTAAAATAATCCCCTCTTGGCTAGTATCACTCCACGTTGAAAGCAGACATGATCCCATGGACATATTTCTACAAGGGATTGACGTTTCAACAGTCGGACTTAATAGGTAGAGCAAAATTACACGATGAGCAAATGAAAAATGCTACGGAAGCAATCACAAGAAGTGAGAGAAGAAAAAAGTACTCCTACCAATCGTACATAGACACGAAATAAGAATAAATAAATTTATTTTAGAGCGAATCTCTATTACTATTATTGCATTGAATTTCAAAGTATGTCTTATTGAAAATAATAATAATAATAATAATAATAATAATAATAATAATAATAATGTTATTGGCTTTACGTCCCACTAACTACTTTTACGGTTTTCGGAGACGGCGAGGTGCCGGAATTTAGTCCCTCAAGAGTTATTTTACGTGCCAGTAAATCTACCGACAAGAGGCTGACGTATTTGAGTACTTTCAAATACCACCGGACTGAGCCAGGATCGAACCTGCCAAGTTGGGGTCAGAAGGCCAGCGCCTCAACCGTCTGAGCCACTCAGTCCGGCATTGAAAGGATTAACATTAAGTCATGTGTATACATTATTTCCATTTTTATGAATAGATTTTACCTTAGAATCTTGTATCAGCGTGTTTGATCATTTTATAAACGCCTTATTTATATTTCTTCCCTTATTTCATCCCCGAAGATAACTACTTGGGTAATATATTTGTCTGGTATGTCTATACTGTATAACTACGATAAATAATATTCGGCTTATGATTATGTTTATGGTAAAAAGTATGTTCCGTGTTCCCGCTACCGGAGATGGTGGTGACCGTATGTACAGTATCTTTTCAAACCAAGTAACAGACTCCCTGCACTTTTTAGCATTATGTAATGGCCGATAATCGAAACTGGATCTCTGAAAAGGAAGATAATAACGGAAAATTTTACACTTCAGATGTGCATCTTATGTTTTAGGTAGGGCATATAGTACTCAAGCTCTATATATGGTAATACGTTTATTTGTAATCCTCGGTATAACTTCCTTTTAGACTGGGCATCACATTTATAAATCCACAAAAAATTCATTCAGTTAAAATATTCTAATTGTATGGATGTTTAATTCTATTTAGTGATTTACGATCGCCGGTCAGGTCAGGAATACCCTGCTAACGTATGTGACAGTAGACGGTACGACTTGCGACTGTCTGGTCGAGGGTCAGGCAGCCATTACCAAACATGACAACCAGAAGGGGGACCAGCGGCTACGGGCGGAGGAGTTCCACTTTTGGATGCCAGATGAAGCCTTTGGGGAGGAAATGGCACGTAAATTCATCAGAAGTTGGCAGTCAATGGCTACGAAGGCGGAAGAAGGAACCTTGTAAACATCTCAACGGCGGAGTAGGCAGAGGAACTGCGAACCACAACTGCTGCCTTGCAGATAGGGAGTGAACCCCAAAGGCTAAGGAAAGATATCCTGACAGAAATCGGGCTGGCATGACCGCTAAGAGGGCAGCCGCCTCAACATGCTAGCTTCCGTAGGGCTAATAATCCACGTGGAGCGAAATTAACTATTCAGAGAAACGTGAGAGTAGCCGGACGTATAACAAGGGAACAGCGCACGACAGAAGAAACTTTAGTAAATGGCTGAAATGACCCGACGCTTAACGGCACAAAGGGAAAGAAGAAGAAGAAGAATAAGAAAAGGACGAAGATTCACGATCAGTGCAGCTGTGTTCTGGTAATTGAATTTATAGGTTTTATACACTTCTTTTAGATAATAAGGAAATGTAAAGTTTAATGAGAATATTGTGGTGCGTAGAGTTTTTTTAACCATTATTCTGTTATATTTGGATGAAATCAGCTATTAGGAAGGCTGTAAATAAAATAGTGGCAACACTGTCAGGACGATGTTACAACAAGTTGGCAGTGAAAGGCGTCAGTTGGAGCTTGTTTCATTGTATAGAAAGCCTGAAGAAGACGGCGCAGCGACTGGTGGTGTTCGAGCCGTTTTAGTAGGAGACGTGTTCTGAACATCCCTAAACCAAGACCGACTCCAATCCTCACCTTAATGCTACTCTCGATCGTTCAAAGATGGAGAATCGAGTAGCCGGATACGTTAGAAATGTGGGTTTGTTTTGGTTTGTTTTTATTGTAGTATGTAGTCTGTGTAATTTCATAAAAGTTGACGATAAATATTAGTTTCTTTGTAGAATATAAGCGTGCGAGTGTATTTATATGAGTCAGTGGACACTTAGGATCTGTAATGTAAGAATGTGTTGTTTGTTTTGATCGTGTTGTGAACCAGGTTTAAGTCTAACTGTGGTAATGCCTCTCATACAACTATTCTTAAGTTTTCTAGGGAATAAAACATTAAGAAATGTATTAGGAATATACATCGTGATTCTTTTGAAGTCGATGACAAAACTGTAGTGTGCATACATCTTTTTGAGAATAAATCTGAGGTTAGGGAAGACTTTTCTCTACTTCCAAACGATCATGTTTCTCTATAATTATTAATTTACATAGAATATAATTGATATTTTGACATTCCGTCAATGTATATGTGCTTCAAAGTGTCGAGTGATTTAGATGCAAGTGCATTTTACAATCATCTGTGCTTGCCTGTGGAAATGTTTGGCTGGATCTTGGAATATAACAAAACTTGTAATTGTGACGGAGCAATCTGTATACTGTTACACAGAAGAAATAGTGACTTGAAGGGATTAACTGTGTTTGTAACGCAGGGTTATACACTACCAACACCTTGCGATTCATGCTGTGGTTGTCTGTTATCAAACAGACTGCACCGAAACTGAAGCTCGTCCAACTATTATACCTTTAGCGTCTGAACGTTTCGTTACTAAGGTTACCATCATTGTGTGAAGTGCTGCTATGCCAATGTCAACATTATGTTAGCGTTAAGATTCTGGGTTAACATAATTATTTCGGGTGTATTTGGGCTGAGTGGGTCAGACGGTTAAGGCGCTGGCCTTCTGACCCCAAGTTGGCAGGTTCGATCGTACCTCAGTCCAGTGATATTTAAGGGTGCTCAAATACGCCAGCCTCGTGTCGGTAGGTTTACTGGGACGTAAAAGGGCTCCCGCGGGACTAAATTCCTGCAATTCGGCGTTTCCGAAAATAGTAAAAATGTTAGTCGGACGTAAAGCCAATAACATTATTATTTGGGGCGTACTTCCCTTTCATTGGGTGCTGAATATAAGAAATTTTCCACCACTTCAAAACTAAGGCAACAAATTATGTTTCATAGTTCTCATGAGAGCGAATAAATTGAGGAATTTCGCACCTTAATTTATTTTGAAACATTCAGAATGTTATTATAAATCTCATTTTAACGGTTTTATCAAGTATTTTCATCTATCCAGCAAAGTGAAATCTAAGAGAAAACGTTATTTGACTAATTGAAATTTAATAATAATCAGCTTGTTCTCTTTTCTATTAGAATATATGTGATTCTAGTTTATTTTGTGTGATGGGTAGTTGTTGCTGATGCGTTTTCGTACATGCAACAGTAGTTTTACCTATGATGTTACATTTGTCATGTTAAATTACCGCCATTTTATGTGATGTTTTCGCGTTAGCCAATCCCAGCAATCCGGTTTCTTCGGCAGCCATGTTTTTCTATATTACGGTCTGAGTATTGGAGTCGGTCTTGCCTAAACATGCCAAGTGTGTCGCTATCGATGTCCACATCGCTGCCAAAACAAAAGCACTGAACTGAATGGAACAGTACATGTCCAAAATGCCTCGCTGTTTCGCTGTCCGCCTTAGTGCCTCGATGTCTCGCAGCGATACAAATGATATTGTTTTTTATGGATGCTCGCAGCTATGTCTTTTTTTTTGCTAGTTGCTTTACGTCACACCGACACAGGTAGGTCTTATGGCGACGATGGTGCAGGAAAGGGCTAGGAGTAGGAAGGAAGCGGCCGTGGTCTTAATTAAGGTACAGCCCCAGCATTCGCCTGGTGTGAAAATGGGAAACCGCGGAAAACCAGGGTTGCCGATAGTGGGGTTCGAACCTGCTATCTCCCGAATACTGGATACTGGCCGCACTTAAGCGACTGCAGCTATCGAGCGCAGCTATGTCAGCGAGATGGACTGAGTTCTGATTGGTGCAATCAAGGTAACCTCTCTTTCGCTGTAGCGGACATCGCACGTGTTTCATTTTATTGGATTGTTTTGATATTAAAGATGACAGGAATTAAGGAGCAAATAATTAACACGGTACGCAACACACCCGCAATATGAGACAAAAGAAACAACAATAATCACAATGTTGTTTTCTATCAAAACAATGGAAAAATAACTTGCGAGCTGAGAATTTCAGGAAAGTGCGCTATTTTATTACTGTGAATGGACACATTGATAATATCATACATCTTCAAGAGTTTAAAATTACAGCGCTTAGTAATTGTGATTATTTACCGTCTTGGTTTAGCCGTAGAAATACGAACTTTTATCTTGCAGAACTGAGTTATGGTTGAACAATTTGTTTACTATCATTATTTACTCATTGTAAAATTTATAGTAAAATAATATATTTCTATGAAAGGGATCCTTCAATTTACATTTAATTTACATTACTAACACTTTGCTAGAATATTAATGGAAATAAACGTCATCAAAATTTGTCGTAAACATTCAATACGTTTGAACATATTCCTGGTGATGACATTAGACTATCAATCAAAGGTGACTTCCTGAAGCCCATTGACATATCTGAAAGAAATTTTTTTTCTTATGCCAGCAGTAACCCAGTAGTAGGAAAACAATTCAGATGGGGTTGTTTTGCAGATTTTGTGAATCCATTTCTCTCTGGGTAATTCTCATCACCAAAATCAGAAATACGTAGACTGGCAACTGGGGTAGAAAAGGAGCCAAATACTTTATATTCTCATTAAGGCGCTCAGGATACAAGTGGCGTAAGCCCAAAAATGTGAAAAATTGCTAAAGGCTGTAAATGTTGGTAGTACTTTGCCAGAACACTGAAGAAGTAGCCCATTTATCTGAAGACAGGTGATACAAGTCCACTTCACTTAGCAACCTGTGTTGTTTACTTTGTGATTTCTTAGTAATTACTCTTGTATTCACTTGTATTATGACGTTTAATAATTATTTGAATAATAGTAAATAGATAGTGAAGAATTTTGGTAACTGTGGCAAAAGGGAACAAATCGGATGTTAAAAACGAAGGAGAAAAGAAAATCATAGTAATTAATTGTGTATTGATTACGTTCTAGTGAGTTATAACAGTTTCATTTTTAACATTTTAAATAATTTATTAGGTGATAAACAGTAGATTAAAACATAATTATTAATAAAAGACACAATATGAACTCATATAACAGCAGAATAGAATATGAACTTATTACGTAAGAATATCACCAAATTAGTTATTGAAATAAACTGAAATAATTTTAAGTGGCTTTATAATATCCTTACAATTAATAGATCTGCTGATGATAGTTAACCTAGTGAGAAAATGTAGAGAAGAATATTATCAATAAAGAAGTGATTAAAGAGGAAGGATAAGGATTTGGAAAACCTGAACATTAATTAGAAGATAATAATAATGTTATTGGCTTTACGTCCCACTAACTACTTTTACGGGTTTCAGAGATGGCGAGATGCCGGAATTTAGTCCCGCAGGAATTCTTTTACGTGCCAGTAAATCTACCGACACGAGGTTGACGTATTTGAGCACCTTCAAATACCACCGGACTGAGCCAGGATCGAACCTGCCAAATTGCTGTCAGAAGGTCAGCGCCTCAACCGTCTGAGCCACTCGGCCCGGCAAAAATTAATTAGAAAACGTCAGCGAAACAGTGTGCAAGATTTTCTAATCCGAAAATTAAAATTGGTGTAAGGAAGAACTCTTCCTGTCGACAGAAACGTTACTCCAGAGAACAGAAGAAAAGTTTAGCGTCCTTTTCGATTTATTTTGGTAGCTTGAGGACTTTTCATAACAAGATACTTATCTTCGAGAATGCGTAGGGTACAATCATTTAAATATAAAAAGGAAAGAACACGATATGGAAATGAGATGAAATTTCCTACAATTTGTTCTATTTTACAAGAAAATTATTTATGAGTGATACTGATACACAATGTTAAGCTGTGTATCATGTGGAAGTGATTATTTAAATGTACACCGACAATATTGACACGTAAAATATTTAAACATTTTCAGTGGACAAGGGACGCAATTCCGCGGTTTACTTTTCATTTTTTTTATTCCAGCTATGAATTTAACTGTATTTTAGATCATTATATACCTATGATGTAGTTAAAAGGTAATTTTGTATTTATACATTAATTCATTGATTTGATATTTTTGAACTCAACAAATAACCCGCAAACTTTTCTGTAGACTGCCACTTGTATTCTGAGTACCTCTTATATATTACCGCGTAGGAGGAAGATGTGGTGGAACCTTCCTTGGATGGGGAGAGGGGGAACTGAGACTTTGATCTTCGGAGTGCAAAAGGATGAGACAGGCCTATTCGGGGTAAGTGCTACCTGATATGTAACTTATATCCTGTGCTGTGACTGGCTATTGTTAAGTGTTGCTACTGTAATCTGTCTCAAAAAATGTTCAGTAATAGAAAATCAGTCTTAGGAATGAACACTCTTTAATCTGCCTCTCTACTTTACATTCTTGACAAAATAATCTCCTTATTATCAATGTCGAAATGAATGACACCACATCGTGATATTTTCTCTTCATGAACGAGGAATGAATAATTACCCTCAGTAATAAATTCATTATCCTCCTTAGAATATAAAGGTTTCGTACAGGAAACTAGTGAGAGATTCTGCTTTTTAACCAGCATCCTTTACTTCAGTTCATCAAGGAACTAATGTCTTAAAACGATTAGTATGCCTATTCGTTGCAGTTTAAATAATATATTATAGCTTGCCTATATTATACTTCACAACCAGTAAAAAACCAATACCCTCTTATGAAAAATGAAATTCTTTATTATTTAAGAAAGATATGCGTGTTTAAGAACGGCATTTATGACCGTCAAAAATAAAATATTAATTAAAATAAATAAACGTCTGACCTATCATGTAGAAAAATCCAATCTTGTTAATCTTGAATATCCATAAAGAATATTTGCAAATTCTGATAAATTCGTATTTTTGGAATATCTCAAATTCCATGTAAAACTTTACCTCTAATATTTTTAATGGTTGTCGAGTTTTAAGACAAAGTGACTGGTACAATGTAACATTCATCTTAATTAGACTTTCTTATCACCGGGGTAGATCAATGTAATTTCATTAGCACGTGTTAAAATTGACATCAAACTTATCTTACCCCTTGTTTACGCATGTACCGGATATGTTCTGCAGAGAGAGGAAATATTCCATTTGAGCAAAAATATATTCAAAATATAAGAAAATTGTAAAATGCATATTCAACAGCATAATGGTGATAGTTGCTTGATGTGTTGTTGATATATTTCATGAAAGAGTTAACATTCAAGTAATAAGTTGCTCTTTATATAAATGTGAAGAAGAAATCTTGATCGATACAGCAAATTTCGATAAGGATCGAAAACTGTCAGCAGAACAGGTACATTATTAATCACGGTTTACAAAATCCACTCAACCCTCCTATGCAAAAAAAAGAAAAGTTGAGAAAATGAAAAAAAAATAGCTTCTTGCGTGTTTTAATACGCTTCAGGTAAGACACAGTATAAATATTGTTGAATTTCACCAATCCAAAGTACCCTTTTTTAATGAGGTACTCTAAAGTACCATCAGTCGCACATAAATTACACCACTAGAAGAGAACACAATGCGTAATTATCACAGCTGGCTGAAAAAAACTAACCTAGTTGTCAAAGCGAACATAGCATGGAACGTCTATAATACTGTAGGTACGTAAATGTACCATTTACATTTCGAGAAATGAAAGAAATCAAACACTACTAGCAATGGGATAAATCTTGAAAATATAATTTTCCACTGTGTTTCACATGCCAGTACCAATGAAAGTTATGATTTTTGTGGATATTTTCTGCTAAAATGAAATACAAGTTAGATGTTTGGAAAGCAGATGCCAAAAATTGTTCATAACCTGGAAATATGAGAAGTTAGTGCTGTTCTTTAGTGTCATATTCATGAACCAGGCCATTTAAAGTTTTTCAATGCCTTCATTAGATTCAGGAGTCAACGTTACTGGTCCAACATTCTGTGATGTTACATAGGGCTAAATTTGAGCTGGTACTTCAATGTACCAGGATATAAAGGGTTAAGATGATTTGCGTTTAAAAGGTGGATGATTTTTCTTACGCATTTCTGACAGAGTATACAATCCCTTTGAGTGCCCTCACATACATGGAGTATGTAAAGTAAATGAAAGTAAATTATTTTCTAATTGTGGTTCTTGTACTGTCCAGAGATCACATGTGGAAGTTCAGTAATCTGATATACAAGAAAACTATTGACGATTTTAAATAACATTACAGTTCTACTCACACAATTCCGAGATAAACATGCGTTGAATTTGCTGAGACCAGGAAAAATGTGGGTTTGGCAGAAATACAATTTTAATAGCTTATAAACAGGTCTCTTGTAATTAGTAAAAACGTGAAAAAATCTTCTCAGTGAAGAACAATATTTGTAATATAGAGCAGTTACACGACCAGTTTGTAGTTTGTTCTTGACTGAGTTAATAAGATGTTCAGGAACTTATCTTAATTCAGTCAGTGGCTGGATATGGTGCTATTTTGAGACCTACTTTCGTAACTTACCCTTGATGCTCCACCATCTACGTAGGATTACCAAGCATTAATTACATTTATCTTTATCTAAATAACGTTAAAAATTCCGCAAATCTGTTTTCGGGTATTCATCACCCACTTTTTGTAGAACAGTAATCCAATTTTCTTTACTGGTGATGATGAGATTTGCACTGAGATAAGTAATTATAAACTCCCTGTATCTCAGAAGGACATTGAAGAACTGGGAATATCAGATCTTGAAGATAGATGGTCTGTACGACGTACCCTGTAAAGAAGTACATGGATTTCGGGGAAAACCCCGGAAGAAAGGTACTCCCTTGACAGATGAAAGAAAGGAGTTACACCCGCAGAAAATGCGTAAATACCGGGACAAGAGTTGAACAAGCGTGGTGCAAAGTAGGCCCATTCGATCCAAGAAGAAGAAGAAACTCCCCGTATAATATCATTTTCGAAATGTGATGGTGAGAAATGAGATACATGTACAGTATTGTTTACACCAATGTGGATATTGTGCTTCTCACTTACCCAAAAAAACTCAGTACCTCGTTGCAGACATTTCACCAATCAAGAAAAACTTTGAAACGTAGAAGATGTAGAACAAACTGGTAGTTGTGCTGCAGGAAGAACGTTCTGTTCGAGTGAGAATTTTATACCTTACTAGTGGAAATAAAAGAGTTTTGAACTGAAACGTTATCGTCGTCGTATGTTCCGAAGACAAAGAGTGATTTTGCGAGCATCAGTCAGATACTTCCATTCACTTACTTTTTTATGATTCGTAAAAGTTATAGGCACTATACTTGTCTTTACTGCTGCCAAACTGGTAACATGTACAGCATATTTACGTTTGGAAATGCCACTTGAATACATCATAATTAGAAAGAACTCTGCTACAATGACGGATGTTTCGTAATGTGATATGTAGTTATCTGTAAGTGCTGATGGATCATTTACGGTATATTAAAATAGCTAAACTGAAGGCAATACAAACACTAAGGGCATTGGCTTGCCAGGGTGACTGCTGTCCACTCAACCTGCAGATATTTGGAGATCACGCAGTCAGAGTGACAAATTCATTAGCCGTATTGCTTGGCTTCCTTGACTCGGTAAGGTGCCCCTCACTGGACCTCAAGTGATTGAGTGAACCCCGTTTCAAAGCCGGAGGTCAAGCACGAGGCTTTTGTGTAGGAAGACGATAAGCTACCTCTAAAATATTGGATAGGCATTTAGGCCTATAACACATATGATGTGAAATATTACCATCTTCTTGCAATGCAATAAGAAGAAATCGAAATTTATTGTGCGGGAATTATTTATTCTTTCCTTGAACAGGTTCGACGTAATGTGTGTAGTAGCTGGAAAAAAAGTATGAGCGCATGGTATGCATGCTCTGCACATTTAATATTTTATCAAAATGTAATTCAACCCTCCCCCCCTCGCGGCATGTACACTTACAAATCCTGTGAATTTTCACAACAAACATGTCTATAGGTTCAATTTATTCTGAGAAAAGTGTACAGCAAGAAACTTACACAATACCATGCGCTGATTATTATTATTATTATTATTATTATTATTATTATTATTATTATTAACATGTTTTCAGTGACTGCGTACCCAGCGTGGTCTGATGTTCAGAGCTTCTTTTTCTGTGAACTATTAGCCATATATTAATACATTCGACTCTTTGTAATTCGAAAGTCGATAATTGGAATTGTTGGGTAATTTGAAAACAAGCATGATTATATCCCACCTTGAAATTCCTATTTAAAAATCATGTTAAAATTCGCGTGAATTTCGAATTTTTGATCTGTTTGTCGGATAATTTGAAGGCAGGATTTCAGTAATAGAGCAAGTTTTCTTTGATTCCAATGTCAGTAAAATATAGGAAATTCATAAGTAATTTTATGAACGTGTAGAACTGGATAATGTAGTGTATGTCTTTTTCATGGGTTTACAGTTATTCAGAGAGAGCTGTAGGGCAATCACGTCTTTTGTTTCATGGCATGCAGTCTTCACCCTCTCCCCATTAGTGAAAGATTATCCACCTCTTTTGTGTGCAGGTACAGTATCCAAACAGTACGTCCTTCAGCTCCCTCTTTCAGGCCCGCCGACTTCGGGTGATTATTGGTGGTGGTGGTGGCGGGGGCAAGATTGAGATGAACACAGGCATGTGAAATGAGGAACAACTGTTAATGCAAACATTTGTGATGTGTTGTTGTTGTTGTTGTTGTTGTTTGAGTCATCAGTCCATAGACTGGTTTGATGCAGCTCTCCATGCCACCCTATCCTGTGCTAACCTTTTCATTTCTACATAACAATTGCATCCTACATCTGCTCTAATCTGCTTGTCATATTCATACCTTGGTCTACCCCTACCGTTCTTACCACCTACACTTCCTTCAAAAACCAACTGAACAAGTCCTGGGTGTCTTCAGATGTGCCCCATCATTCTATCTCTTCTTCTCGTCAAATTTAGCCAAATCTATCTCCTTTCACCAATTCGATTCAGTACCTCTTCATTCGTGATTCGATCTATCCATCTCACCTTAAGCATTCCTCTATAATACCACATTTCAAAAGCTTCTATTCTCTTTCTTTCTGAGCTAGTTGTCGTCCATGTTTCACTTCCATACAATGCCACACTTCACACGAAAGTTTTCAAAAACATCTTTCTAATTCCTATACCAATGTTTGAAGTGAGCAAATTTCTTTTCTTAAGAAAGCTCTTCCTTGCTTGTGCTAGTCTGCATTTTATGACGTCCTTACTTCTGCCATCGTTAGTTATTTTACTACCCAAGTAACAACATTCATCTACGTCCTTTAAGACTTCATTTCCTAATTTAATATTTCCTGCATCACATGCCTTCGTTCGACTGCACTCCATTACTTTTGTTTTGGACTTATTTATTTTCATCTTGTACTCCTTAACCAAGACTTCGTCCATACCATTCAGCAACTTCTCGAGATCTTCTGCAGTCTCAGTTAAAATAACAATATCATCAGCAAATCTCAAGATTTTGATTTCCTCTTCTTCGATTGTGATTCCCTTTCCAAATTCCTCTTTGATTTCCTTTACTGCCTTACCTATGTATACATTGAAAATGAGGGAGGAGGGGGCAAACTTCAGCTTTGCCTCACACCTTTCTGGATTGCTGCTTCTTTTTCAAAGCCCTCGATTCTTATCACTACATACTGATTTTTATACAGATTGTAGATAATTCTTCGTTCTCGGTATCTGATCCCAATCACCTTCAGAATCTTAAATAGCTTGGTCCAATCAACATTATCGAATGCCTTTTCTAGATCTACGAATGCCATTACGTGGGCTTGTCCTTCTTAATTCGATCCTCTAAGATCAGACGTAAAGTCTGATAATAAAAATATTCAAAAACAAACAGAAAAAGAACAGAACAATAATAGAGTTTTTTCTCAAATACGTTTTTGAACGAATCTTATGTGCAGAGTTTTCAATAATATTCACTAGTAAACAGAAAAATAGAACTTGATTCATAATTAAATATTTTAAAGGAATGTTTTATGTACGAAGCTATCAGAAATAATCGAAAGTAAAAAAAGGAACTTGCTTCATAAGTACATTTTCTTAATAAATTACCTATTACTGTATACTGTTTATTCCAGGATACGAAATGTGAAAAGCTCTACCACCTGATGTACCGACTGAACAATCTCCATTGAGAGATGTAGTTCTCTGAAGGAATGCTCTCTTCCTAGCCTCATTTCTTGATATAAAATAATCTACTATCTTCTCCAGATTTAACGCCTTAGCAGCCTCCGAAGACTACCAAACTGCATGTTTTAAGGGGACTTAACATCTAGGAGGAGATTTTTTTAGGGGGTGGCAAAATGGCACTCTGCCCCCTAAAATAATTTTGGAGGGTGGTATAAAACGCTTTGCCCCCCTGCAAAATCGGCGCCATTCAACTACCCATTGAGATGTAAGAACAAACAATTTGCGCAAATCTTCATAATTGTAGGCCTACAGAAGCTAGTGACCAAAGGACCTTCTGTTATTAGGCTGTAATTTTTTAGTGAATGGTGTTTGCAATGTCGAAGCGTGGCGCGTATGTTAGCTTAACATTAGAGAAAATAGAAGTTGTAAAAGAGGCGGAAGGAGGTGTAAGAAAGAAAAGTGACGTTGCTAAAGACTACGATATATTGCCGAACATATTATCAGACTACATTAAAAATAAAGGAAAAAACGTATTTGTTACAAGTTGCTTTACGTCGCACCGACAAAGATAGGTCTTACGGAGACGATGGGATAAGAAAGGCCTAGGAATGGGAAGGTAGCGGCCGTGGCCTTAATTAAGGTACAGCCCCTGCATTTGTCTGGTGTGGAAATTGTAAACCACGGAAAACCATCTTCAGTGCTGCCGACAGTGGGGTTCGAACCCAATATCTCCCGGATGCAAGCTTACAGCTGCGCGCCCCTAACCGCACGGCCAACTCGCCCGGTGGGAAACATGTAAGATGGGTGAATTTCCCGTCATTGGTGAGTGGTTTAAACAATCACGTGCGGCTGTGAGCTTGCATCCGGGAGATAGTAGGTTCGAATCCCACTATCGGCAGCCCTGAAGATGGTTTTCCGTGGTTTCCCATTTTCACACCAGGCAAATGCTGGGGCTGTACCTTAATTAAGGCCACGGCCGCTTCCTTCCAACTCCTAGGCCTTTCCCATCCCATCGTCGCCATAAGACCTATCTGTGTCGGTGCGACGTAAAGCCCCTAGCAAAAAAAAAAAAAAAAAAACAATCACGTATGAGCAAAATATCATTAAGCTGTCCATTAGTTCGTGTCAAAGCTGAGGAATTTGCTAGTAAAATGAACACTCAAAGTTTTAAGGCAAGTTCGCGTTGGTTAACTCGGCTCAAAGAAAGATATGCCATTTATCCCAAAACATATGTAGTGAAGGTGCTTCAGGTAATATTATATACATACATACATTATCATTGTAGACTGTTATGCCTTTCAGCGTTCAGTCTGCAAGCCTCTGAGAATTTACGAAACGTCGCCACAATCCTCGATGCAACTAGTGTTGTGGCCTCATTTAGTTATATACCTCTTATCTTTAAATCGTTAGAAACCGAGTCTAACCATTGTCGTCTTGGTCTCCCTCTACTTCTCTTATCCTCCATAGCAGAGTCCCTTATTCTTCTAGGTAACCTATCCTCCTCCATTCGCCTCACATGACCCCACCACCGAAGCCGGTTTACGCGTACGGCTTCATCCATCGAGTTCATTCCTAAATTAGCCTTTATCTCCTCATTCCGAGTACCCTCCTGCCATTGTTCCCACCTGTTTGTACCAGCAATCATTCTTGCTACTTTCATGTCAGTTACTTCTAACTTATGAATAAGATATCCTGAGTCCACCCAGCTTTCGCTCCCGTAAAGCAAAGTTGGTCTGAAAACAGACCGATGTAAAGATAGTTTCGCCTGGGAGCTGACTTCCTTCTTACAGAATACTGCTGATCGCAACTGCGAGCTCACTGCATTAGGTTTACTACACCTTGATTCAATCTCACTTACTAGCCTCAGGTAATATTAAAAAAAAGTAACGGGTGGTTACAGGGTTTGTATGAACTCACTGAGGATTATGAGCCGAAAGACATATTTAACGTTGATGAAAAAGGATTGTTCTTCATGCACATGCCGAATGAAGCATTAACATTTAAAGGGAAAGAATGCAGCGGCGGAAAAATCTCTACGGAGTAATTCAACGTTAATATCCTGGATGCTATTCGCGTGTTAAACAAAGTTTCGAATCAGGTTAATCAACTGTTTTATCTGGTGCAAACAGCTGAAAAGCTATCACTGCTACTGATAGATAAATCAGCGAAATCAAGGTGTTTTAAATCTGTGAAAAGTCTTCCACTGCAGTAGAAGGTTAACGAGAAGGCCAGGATGACCAGTGAACTTTTCGAAAACTGGCCAGAATCATTAGATACTAGTTTGTATAGATATAACCGGGGAATCGTGTGGTTTATCGATAACGGCATGGCCCGTTTCAAAGCCCCTAAACTCAAGTGCATTAATATAATCTACTTACCTCGCACAATGACGTCAGTGGAGCAGCCTACGAGTGAAGGAATGATACATAATTGAAAACATTTGTACCGACGGCAGGTTGTTCTTAAGATGCTTTCAACGCTACGGAAAAACGAACATTAATTTGCTGGATACCAGCCGCATGTCGAACAAAGCTAGGAATTAGGTTAGTAAACAATCTATTAGGAACTGTTTCCGTAAAGCTAGTTTCAACAATGGAAGAAAATAAAAGCAAAACAATGTTGATGTCGCACCAGGAGATTTAGTCTGAATGGTGACAAGAAATTGCGAATGACGTCAGTTATGACGCATATTTGGCCGTTGACTGTGAAATTTCGGTGTGTGAAGAGCTGACTGAGGAAGACATTGTGGAGGAATTGAAAACATGATCCACCTGATGACCATGATGAAGGTAAATACGACAACTGAGATGAAGTAACTGAAGAACTTGTACCAACACCTTCTGAAGCTTTCAGAGTGGTTGGCAATTTAATATTTATTGGATATCGAGCAAACGTTTGTGACGACGTGTTTCATGCAATAAATTAAATTTGAGATTTTGTTAACCATGTAACAGTAAACAAATCAAAGCAAGCAAAAGTCACGGACATCTTTAAATGAGAACAGGAAGCTGTGATTGTTAGGCCCGTATGTGTTCAATATGTGAACTTGTGTGTAAATAAAGTGTAGTGCAGTTCCGTACTCAAAAGTGTTTTCGTGTACTGGTACCTTTTAGTTGTGAGATAAATTGTTTGCACCTTGCAATACAAGGACCAGGGACAAAGTAGTGGGAATTTTAAGGAATGGTCCACTGCATGTTATATGTTGGTAATTTTGTTTTACTGCTTTTCTTTAACACTGTAATGCAGGTTTTTGTTAATTAGAATTTTGGATAATTCGATCTCTTTTCGTATCACCCTTAGAATTCGAATTAAAAAGAGTCGACTGTATATTTATATCATTTATCTCACCAAATATTCCCGACTTCTGTGCACTATTTCACGAAATATTACGAAATAGATTCAATCGCTGGAGTCCACCAAAGTTAAGCACACATCTTTGAACTCCCAGTGAGGTTTCAAATCTTATATATTCCTCGCCCAATTACTCTGCTGTGACGCGTGAAAAGAAAAAAAAGACAACGTATCAATCAAGGGAAAAATCTTGATGCTTATTGTTTTAAGGGGCCTAACATCGAATGTCATCGGCCCAGGGGAAAAATCTTAGGTGTCTACAAAAACCTGAATAACATGTCGATAAGCGATGTCCCGCGAGAACTTTATATGTTATCAGGAGTGTCATTTAACGAATTTCCAGTTGGAAGGGGAGAGGGAGGAGAGAGAGAGAGAGAGAGAGAGAGAGAGAGAGAGAGAGAGAGAGAGAGAGAGAGAGAGAGGGAACAAAAGAACAAAGGAGAACACAATTTAGTGATTGTAGAGCCCTACTACAAAATCCAGTAATCGACTATGCTGTGGATATGAAGCAAAAAAAGAGGATGGTTACCCAGTTGTACTTCCTCTTAAATCAGTAATCACTACCACCACAATGAATCAAAAATGTAAATACTGCTGAGGGAATAAGCTGCTGTACATATAAAAATCAGCTTGAAGGGTTAATGAGGATTATTCTCATATTCAGTGGCATGAAAAGGTACATGCATCCTACCTATGCATATTCCGTTAACTCGCAAGTGCCATTTAAGAAATGACTGAAATTTGCCGAAAATAAGGGAGAACACATGAAGGGTTAAACATTTTCTGTTTTAAATCATGCGTTTATATAAAGAATAATTAAGTGGTCAAGACAAATTTCGCGGTAAATGAAGTATTTACTTTTGGCCACGTTTTGTGTTTGAAAATGTGTGTATATTTGATAAACGCCTTTACCAATAAAACCTTCATATGCACTCTTGATAAAAATAATAGTCCTCAGTATCTCTCCAAAGTACAGGTTTGCAGTCACCATCTTGAAGGGCTTGGTAATTCTAGAATGAAAGCCCTACATATCTACACAGTCTTAACATGGTATAATAACATATCGGTATTGGTATAAATCATCTCGTTCTTAATAAGTATCACGAGGGATGTTATCTATAAATTGGTCCAAGTTGTTACAAGTTAATTTTGTTGCTATAATATGAGAGTTTACTGTTTGTGTCACAGAATTTGAACACAGCCACTTGTCACATTGTAAGAAAGTAGAAACCATATTTTAGCACAGTTTTTCAGCATAGTTTGCTCCATAATTCCACTTACATGTGCAAATTGCTTAAGGACGGGCACCATCTTATCATATAAATAGTTTATATGTTTCACTTAATGAGATGAGCTTGACAATATCTGCGAACGAATGGTCTTCGTTCCGTTGCTGGCGATGCTTCTCTTGGTGGACTCCATTCGGATCCAGGGTACATCGAGTCCAAACCCCCTTTGGCTAAACGAGCCACAGGTGCATGGTGAGAGCGGCTGAGGTCACCTGGAATTCCTCCGTCATCAAGCTGATTTGATGATTCTGTACGACTTGATGTGCCGGGCTCTGTGTCAGATTCGGAACCAAAGCTGTCATATTCGTCATTTGGGCGAGACCTTTTCACCCTGCAGTATTCACTTTTCACAGACTGGAACGAAAACAAAATATTTTAATGGAAATACAACATATTTATGTGAAGGAGCTGTAGTTGGTATATATATATCATGGTATTTATAGACAATTTTAAGAGTAAATGGATATCAATCAAACTCGCCCTTTCTTCTAAGAAGCAGGGAAACAAAGAAAGTTGGGAAGTAAGTGAGTAGTAGTAATCGAATTACTTGTAACGATTACATTCTCAGAAAATTTTACTTGTAACTGTTACATTACTTCTTGAAATAAAATTGTAATCGTTAAATGTTAGTAATCGTTACATTCTAGTAATTGAAACACATAGTATTGAATCAGAAACGACGAAAAATATAAATGATGATGAAGATAACATTTTCAGCTCTATTACAGCAGAACCAGCTGCTTCACCAGTGCTGGATGAGGTACTTTCTTGCCCCTCCAGGACTTCTGAAGACATCATACTTATCCCAGTGGCGTTCATTAAATTAACCTTAGGTGTTCCTTCAAATGCCGCTATCGGGCGTCTTTTCCTAAGTGCAAAGATGTATGCCTACTTCCTCCAAAAAGGACAAAGCTTAGTGATGAACATTTAAAGGACCATTCATTTTATTTGTAAAGTAAATGGCAAATTATTTGAAACGCTAAAAGTCACTAACTAAAATAGCAATGACGGGAAAAGATCACTTCGAACGTTCCAAGGTATCATATTTAGTTTCACCTAGTGATGATAGCCTCTGTACTAAAGAAACAGAACATTTTAAGTGATACATTTCCTTTCAAACTTTTGTATTATTCCAGCCCTATGCGAAAAATGTCAGCGATTTCCTTAAGACTGGCGTTGTATTAAGTTATTGTAATTTGACTGATTACTCATTGAAAAAGTAATTTGTAATTAAGCAAAATATTTCTCAGGTACCTCTAATTCAGCCCATTTACTTTTTCCTTATACTTTTCCCATCACTGCAAATAAATAAATAAATAAATAAATAAATAAATAAATAAATAAATAAATAAATAAATAAATAAATAAATAAATAAATAAATAAATAAATAAATAAATAAGGTTAGCACATCCATCCATCAAAATTCACCACCCTACAAACTATGCAGTATCTACTACAGAGCATAAAATTTATGACACTACATAGTACATATATTAACAACAATATTTTGTAACTATTTATTATAAATCCAAGTACATGTTATGTTTGTGTTAGATAAAATAGAATTAGTTTCGATTAGATTAGATTTAATTACATTAAGGTGGGTAATATTCAGTCATAATTATTTGCAATTTTACGATGTATCAAAACTAGAAAGCTTCAAATGCATCTTTCACTACTTATCCACATAGGGCCACTGTTACATAATTTCTGTTCAACTTTATCAGAATTTCAAATTCTATTTCCGTTTACAGACGATAATACAACTGGCAGGCTGTTACTTGTTCCAGTTGTTGTTCTTGTTATTTTAGGGATTACCGGGCGAGTTGGGCATGTGGTTAGGGGCACGCAGCTGCGAGGTTACATCCGGGAGATAGTGGGTTCGAACCCCACTGTCGGCAGCCCTGAAGATGGTTTTCCGTGGTTTCCCATTTCCACACCAGACAAATGCTGGGGCTGTACCTTAATTAAGCCACGGCCGCTTCCTTCCCAGTCCTAGCCCTTTCCTATCCAATCGACATGTATCTGTGTCGGTGCTCCGTAAAGCAAATAGAAAAGTATTTCAGGGATTAGATGCTTCTACAGTCATCATCCTCAAGTATTTGTAAGTGTCGTGTTATTGCTGGTGTCTCTATTAGGGTAGCTATTGTAATATTAATAATTCTGAATGTTTTTAACGTACTTGAATTGTTGTTCAACTTAAGAGACACTAAAATGCTGATATTTTAAAATCCTTTTAGACGTGCCAGTAAAGGAACTGACTTAGATGTCTCGAATTTCATTATTCTTAGATACCTCTGACTGCTCTAAGATTCAATCCAGCAACCCTGAGCGAACATTGTGAGGGTTTTCCTTATCACACAACGCAGCCAGTCTAATTGTAACACACTGGCACTGTTGGGCACCGCCGTACTTTCACAAAACTAAGAAAATTCTATGTCTTTGCTGTCACTCAACTACAGTTGGATGCAGAAGTGCATGGATTTAGCCCTGAAAAAGGGGGTTCTTCAGGGTGCCAGTACATTCATTGGCACAGGCCTCTTTCACTTGATCAGATTTCAGCGGTGCAGTGAGTTAGTCATTGACCCCCTACACTCAAAATACCGGGTTCGATCCTGACTAATACTGGAGGGATTTCAGGATATTTCCGTGTCGTTGGCTTCCGGCACGTTACAAAATTCTTGCGGAACAAATATTATTCCACCCGCTGTACTTTCTAAACATCCATAGCAATAGAAGGGCCATTAGAGACAATATATTATTATAATGCCTCTTTCACTTAAGCACTCACATAATAATAATAATAATAATAATAATAATAATAATAATAATAATAATAATAATAATAATAATAATAATAATAATAATAATAATAATAATAATAATAATATAATACCGCGGACATGGGTTTAGATGACGAGTGCTTATCCAACTAGGAGACTCTTAAACAACCAAGTGCCGGGCTGAGTGGCTCAGACGGTTGAGGCGCTGGCCTTCTGACCCCAACTTGGCAGGTTCGATCCTGGCTCAGTCCGGTGGTATTTGAAGGTGCTCAAATACGTCAGCCTCGTGTCGGTAGATTTACTGGCACGTAAAAGAATTCCTGCAGGACTAAATTCAGGCACCTCGGCGTCTCCGAAAACCGTAAAAGTGTGGTTAGTGGGACGTAAAGCAAATAGCATTATTAAACAACCAAGTCATAGACGAGTTCATTTCAGACGGTTAATTTATGATACTTATGGCCAATATATTTGAATGTTATAGATTTAAGATTCCACCTATTGCCATTTATTGATGGATGATATAAAAACAGAAGCTAAAGAAGCAGGCTTAAAGATAAGCAACAAAAATACTAAGGGTATGCGTATAAACGATCGTAACAATTCTAGCCTGACTCTATAGATGGAATGGATATAGAAAGGATAGAGGAATTTTGTTACTTAGGAAGCATGGTCAGCCAGGATGCAGATGCTTTTAGAGATGTAGTGAATCGTATAAATAAAACCAAAGGAGCTTTTGCAATTACGACCAATGTGGAGATACCCTGACATTCCCATAAAACGCAGCTGAGAATATTCAACTCAAATGTTAAATCTGTTTTACTGTATGTAAGCGACACCCAGAAATTGACCTAACACATCACCACAAGGCTACAGAATTTTATAAATAATTTCTGGAGGTACATTATGAGAATATGGTGGCCAAAGACCATCTGAAACAAGGACTTTTGGGAGGCCGCAAATCAACGTTCCATACAGCAACATATACTGAGAAGAAACTGGAAGTGGATCGGCCACACCCTGAGAAGACTACAAGAAAGCATAAACAACTTTCCTATTCCTTAATAGAACATAAAAACTTCAGTTTCCACCTACTTATTAGACCATTCTATTAATCTGTCATTATAAACAGACTAAAAATGTTTCGGCTCGTACTGAGTCATCTTCAGCTAAAAAAAAATACAATTGTTCTTGTAATGTTTACACAATTGTAGCCTTTAAATCGGTACATTATAGTACCGAATACATATTAAAACATTACAAAAGTTAAAAAATATTTATGAATAATAATAATAATAATAATAATAATAATAATAATAATAATAATAATAATAATAATAATAATAATTTCATGTGGCTATTCCTAGCCGGGAGCAGCACTTGTAAGGCAAACCTTCCGACGAGGTTGGGTGGCATCTGCCATGTATAGGAAACGACGTGAAGGGTAATCTTGTGTGTACCGAGCTCGATAGCTGCAGTCGCTTAAGTGCGGCCAGTATCCAGTATTCGGGAGATAGTAGGTTCGAGCCCCACTGTCGGCAGCCCTGAAAATGGTTTTCCGTGGTTTCCCATTTTCACACCAGGCAAATGCTGGGGCTGTACCTTAATTAAGGCCACGGCCGCTTCCTTCCCACTCCTAGCCCTTTCCTGTCCCATCGTCGCCGTAAGACCTATCTGTGTCGGTGCGACGTAAAACAACTAGCAAAAGAAAAAAAAATCTTGTCTGTGGTGTGAGGGTTGCAAGGATTTTGTGGCAAAGACACCCAGTCTCCAAGCCGAGGGAATTAACCACTTAGGGTTAAATTCTCCGACCAGGCCAGGAATCCAACCGGGGGGGGGGGGGGGGGGCGTTGAACCCTTCGGCCAAGGAGCCGGACCGTGTGATTAAATGTAAGTAATTAAAAATATTAAAAATATTTTCTCATTATTAGATAGATGTTTGAGAGTGACATCACTTGTTGATGGATTCGTGTGGATTAAATATTTTTGATAAGTTTAATGGCTGCCGGAAGATATCACGTTGTAGATTGTTCATGTATGTTGATATTAGATCTGAGAACCTTCTTGTCAATAAGGAAGCCTGTGAAACTTCTGTTCTTGTTGATGAAAGTAGATTATGTGAACATCTACTGTTGTTTTGTTTATCGAGTGAAATAGTCAACAATTTCTGGAATCTACAATCTACAATGTGATATATCCGGCACTCTTTAAAGTTTAAAAAATATTTTATTCACATCAATTCATCAAAATTTGGTGTCACTCTCAAATATTTATCTAATGATGAGAATATTTAAAAACCTTTTAGGGCCGATGACCTTCGATGTTAGGCCCCTTAAAACAACAAGCAAACAAAAACCTTTTAATTTCTTTCTTAATCCGTTTACCCTCCAGGGTTAGTTTTCCCGCCAGACTCAGCGAGGGATCCCACTTCTACATCGTCCAGGGCAGTGTCCTGGAGAATGAGTCTTTGGGTCGGGGAATACTACTGGAAAGGAGGACCAGTACCTCGCCCAGAAGGCCTCACCTGCTATTCTAAACGGGGGCCTTGTGGGTGGGGGTGGGGGGTAGAAGGTTGGAGAGGATAGACAAGGAAGGGGGAATGAAGCGGTAGTGGCATTAAGTTAGGTATCTTCCCGGCATTTGCCTGGAGGAGAAGTGGGAAACCACGGAAAACCACTTCAAGGATGGCTAGGCTGGAATCGAACACCCCTCTACTCACTTGACCTCCTGAGGTTGAGTGGACTCTGTTCCAGCCCTCGTACCAGTTTTTAAATTTCGTGGCAGGGTCGGGAGTCGAACCCGGGCCTCAGCCTTCTAATTGCTTATATTTATTCACAAATATTTTAACTTTTTAAAATACTTGAATATAGTATGTATTCAATACTATAAAGTGCCAGTTAAAATGTTAAAAAATGCTGTAAACATTTGCAGAACAATTGTATTTTTCTAGCTGAAGATGGCTCAATAAGAGCCGAAACATATCTTAGTTTATAACAAGAATGGTCTAATGAAGTATTGAGTAGGTTGAACGGGAATTTTATATTCTGTTATGGAATACAGTTGTTCATATTAGCGTCAATACGGCACTCGAAGATGAAGTTTATCGGTTGTAAACAAAAAAGTATCGTAAGGCAGGCACTGAATTGGAATCCGCAAGATAGCCTCAGACAAGGCAGACCGAGGACCACTTGGGAGGGAACCATAGACAGGGAGATGGTTGGAGTCAACAAGACATGGAGAGAGCTGAAAGCATTGGCAGGATATAGAACAAGCTTGATAAATTCCGTTGAGACCCAATGTTTCAACTAGGAATTAAAGGAAATAAGTCAAGTATGTCAAGTCTCTTGGTTCAGGCCAGGGCAAGATGTAGCTTCTACCGAAGTACCTGTTGCATCCGTGGCTGTGACAGTATGGTGTCTGAGTGTTATGGGGGTCAGTCATACTGGCCCAGTGAGGAAAGCAATGATAAAATTGATTTCTCATCTTGCCTAGTACGCCTTATTTTAGGCGGTAAAGGCGTGATCGGTTCACCCGGAAGTATGTGGGTTCGATTCTTCGCCAGGAAGTCGAAAAATTTAAGAAACGAGATTTTCACCTCCGGAGGCGCACATGGCCCTGAGGTTCTCTCAACCTACACACACACAAAAAGAATACCATGTTAATTCCCGGAGGCAAAGGCGGCCGGGCGTAGAGCTAACCACGGCACCCCCAGTGCCGGTGATAAGGACCCCACAGAACCCGCGGGGCGGGGAAGGGGAGCATGGCTTGTGAGGGGCCCATGATTGTTTCTTACTTCAGTGACTGAAGAGTGATTTTACATATTGAAAAAGTTATAGCACACAACACTGTATTATTTGTATTCCACACTTTGGCCGTCGTAGTGCAGAGCTTCTTTCGTCAATAGGAGTACGGAAGTTACTTCTGAAAGAATGTGGGTTTCCCAGCCCGTTAAAATAATAACCTCCCTTCCTGCCACTCACGACAATCAACGACGCTTTTTAATTAATTAGCCAGTTCTGAGAACCCATAGTCAGCGAAGATGCGATAGCAAATGCATCCTCCTTATTTAAACTCTAAATACTGAGGTTTCGAGGCTGTTTATAAGTCTCGGCAGTCAGTGTAGCTAAATAGGCCTACGATGGACGGTTGAGTTGTAAATTATTTGGTCCTAGGAACGTGATAATTTCTTAATATTGTGGCGGTCAGTGTGTTTTGGTTACTATAATATTGGAATTTGCATTTCTTGCGAGTGTGTGTTCGTACCATATAGGCCTACGTATATTATTTTTATTTCTTCGGATTTGAAAATTAAATTGTGTAACTTATTATTATTATTATTATTATTATTATTATTATTATTATTATTATTATTATTATTATCATCATTGCTGTTCATTGTAATAATATACAACCTTGTACTACGAAATAAACTTGACGTTCCTTATCAAGAAACGTGGGGCCCATTTTCAATTATTGCGGTGGAGGGGGCGAGCTTCTTAGAACTGCTACTGTCTACCCCATCAAGTGCCGAGGTTACGTATAGTGGAAGCCTTTCCCCTCCAAGGGTCTTCATGGCTTGTACGGAGATGACTTTGCTTTGTCATCAGTTTTTGCAATTTCCTATAACCGCACAACTTCTGGCGGTGCTGTTTGAGGATCCAACCAGCCTCTGGGCTGATAACGTAGCCTAACTGAGTGGCTCAGATCGGTGGTAGTTGAATGTGCTCAAATACACCAGCCTTACATCATTTGATAATGTTGTATGTATAAACCAGCTTCTATGTTTGGGTCACGTGAGGCGAATGGACGAGGATAGGTTACGTAAGGAACTCGGTCATAGAGGGTAAGAGAAGTAGAGGGGCCGGGCGAGTTGGTCGTGCGTTTAGGGAAGCGCAGCTGTGAGCTTGCATCCGGGAGATAGTGGGTTCGAACCCCACTGTCGGTAGGCCTGGAAAGGGTTTTCCGTGGTTTCCCATTTTCACAGCAGGCAAATGCTGGGGATGCACCTTAAATAAGGCCACGGCCGCTTCCTTCCCACTTCTAGGCTTTTCCTATCACATCGTCACGATAAGGCCTATCTTTGTCGCTGCGACGTAAAACAAAGTTTTTAAAACGTTTTTGCTATTTGCTTTACGTTGCACCGACACAGATAGATCTTATGGCGACGATGGGATAGGAAGGGCCTAGGATTTGGAAGGAAGCGGCCGTGGCCTTAATTAAGGTACAGCCGCAGCATTTGCCTTGTGTGAAAATGGGAAAATGCCAGAATGACGGACTTCAACCTGGAATCGAACCTCAGCTAAACTTGAGTACAATTTAACTGTTTATTTTCTTTCTTATCTTTGTAAAACTAGAGGATTTTCTTCTCTAAATCGTAGCTCTATTAGTTCTTGTAGTAGATTGAGTTATTTCATTTTCATTTCTTGAGGTGTCATGGTAGTCGAGTTACGTGTGTGTGACTGAAATTTGAAATCTATTAGATTAGCCGTGTAGTCTGTCTTTGAATGAGTTTTCATACATAGGATTTAGACAGATTTAAAAATCACTGACCACGCGATAAATCTCATTTGTTTACCTGTGATATTGGAAATAATCTGGAGTGGAGTTACGTGTAAAATTTGTGAGATAAGATCGAATTTATTGTCATTTTAAGATCACTTGCATTCTTTAGGATCGAGTCATCTAATTTCACGACATTTCACGAGGACTGATAGATCTAATAATCACTTAAAATAATAATAAATTTAAGTAAAGATAGGGTTAAGAATGGAATTAAACGGTCGTGAGCTATAATTTATCTTAGATTCCTTATATGTGAGATTGAATGTGCTCAGTTCATGATGCGCCTGGAATATGGCAGTCCTGCGGGATATTAACTGAATAATCTATTATTGAAGGATTTGTTGCTGTGTCTTTGGGAGCACAATGTGATTTATTATAAGTGGAACACACGTTGAATACATTTCATGAATAGGGAGTAATAATAATGTGATTAAGGCTCACGAACGCTACATTTGCGACTTGTAACCCATGTGATGGTGATGATTATGGAATTCTATTAGAATCTTCAAGTTAATTTCAGAAATTTAGATGGATCTCCGTTGCTATTTAATGAGTATTTCATTTCAAGTGATACCACGAATTTCGATCACTAGCCACTATTGGAGTGAGAATATTTCCAGACGGGAATTCATCCTCCGGATATTATTGACGCGACCATGCTAAGTATAATGAATTAATTTATAATGGCAGGATTTGTTGTAAATATTGTGTATAAAAATACGTGTTACCTTGTGTGAATGTGGTGTGTGTGTTGTAATTATGAATATTTTCCATGTTTTCGATTGTTTAATATAATTTAATCTAGTCGTGCATTTATCGCAACGGCACATATTATTTTCAACGTTTTTTGCCACCATGATGGCTTGTTTAGCATATTTTAAGGAATCATTTGTTGAAAATAGTGTCGAGTAAGACCAGGCTAGGATTTAATTTTGCACTTTCCAAAGATTTAGACGAAAGATTGTCTCGTTATTTTTCAGTAAAGGCAAGCGATTTATAAAGCAATCTTTAACTAACTCACACTTGGATATGAGAACGTTTTCAATACATTTATACTAAATTTCCAAAATATTTTCAAACTGATTTAAAACTTCAAAGGTCCTGCAAGTATAAATTTAATGTTCACAAACGGCATGATCAGCCTGAATTTAGGTGATAACGAGTGATGACAATAATTAATTGGATGACTAACTAATTAGCTAAAGTGTGTCATAATTACCATGAGAATTATTTAGTGAGATATACTAATTTATAAACACGATCGTGTGATGATAAAGGTAAATGCTACACAGATAACGTTAGAGAATAACAATAATAATAATTAATCAATTGTAATTTTGGAATTAATTTTGATTTTCCATCATAATTTCTACTGGTGTTATTAATGGACGTTACACACTTTATTGAAATTCGTCAGAATTCAACATTGACCACGTGTTGAGATTGCAATAAATTAATGGAACCTTAAGTTAATTTTATTGTAGAATAGTAAGCGAGATAGCTGCCTGCTAATTTTGTGTAAATTCTCATTGAAGTCTCTGGATACTTTCATTTAAATATTTTAATTTTTGAAGGCAGTGAAGGCCTAATCTTTTGTTAATTTTCATTCCAGAACAGTAAAACTGGAGGACGAGGATTACATTTTGGTTGTTAATTGCTTCAGGAAGGCCAGTCATTATGAAAGATCATTGTAATTAAATCCCAGCAAGGATATTTTTGTGTTATTGATGCTTACGTTAATAAATGTAAGAGTGTTGTTTTTAAATTTCATTTTTTCTGCTTAGTCGTCACCGCTTTTTTTCCCCTTAAATGCCTCCAAAAATGGAAAGCCAGGAACGAACGGTCCACCCCGGGATCTCTCGCTCACTGGCTGGGCTTAGCTCGGCAATAATGGGGGGAGTATTGTCACAGTGTCCGACTCGTTGGCTGAATGGTCAGCATAGTGGCCTTCGGTTCAGAGGGTCCCGAGTTCGATTCTCTGCCGTGTCGGTGATTTTAATTGCTTCTGATTAATTCTTCTGCCTCGGGGACTGGGTGTTTGTGCCCGTCCCAACACTCTCCTCTCCTCTTCATATTCCAGAGTTGTGGGTGGCTGAGGACGGTTGGCCAGTTGTCGACCCATCATGTCCCACACATGCTCAATAGGACTGAGGTCCGGGGATCTGGCGGGCCATTCTAAGGTTGTGATGTCGTGGAGAGCTTCTCTGCAGATGCGTGCAGTGTGAGCCCGGGCATTATCCTGCTGAAACATCCCATTAGCAATGTTCGCCATCATAGGGACAACCACTGGATTGAGTACCCTATCAACGTACTGTCGAGCAGTCATAGTGCCCTCAACAAGCACTAATTGTGATTTCACTTTAAAGCCAATAGCTTCCAAGACCATAATGCTTGGTGTTGGCCCTGTGTGCCTCCCGACAATAAGATCTGGGCGGCCCCTCTCCCCGGTACGTCGGGGCACACGATTCCGGCGATCACTGCGGGCAAGACAGAAGCGCGATTCATCACTAAAGACGACCCTATGCCATTTGTCGACCCACGTCGATCTTTCTCGACACCAGGCCAGCCTTACACGTCGCTGTTGTGGGCTCAATGGAACACCTTCTGCAGGGACACGGGCTCGTAAGCCAGCTGCACGCTGGCGATTACCAACTGTTTGTTGTGTAAGGTGGGGTGCCACAGCTGCTCGAATTTGCGCTGCTGTTGCATGGGGTTCGATCCGGGCCATCCGAATGATGCGGCGATCCTCTCTCACAGTTGTCTGTCGCGCTGGGCCTGTGCTAGGTCTACGAGTGTGGGTACCTTCATTTGACCACTGCTGCCATACACGTTGTACCGTAGATGCCTGTCGGCCAACACGTGCAGCGACAGTCCTTAGCGATAATCCAGCCTCACACAGCCCAATTATCCGAACCCTCTCAAACGGCGACAGTTGTTGATAGCGTGCTCTTCTCTGTCGTCGAGGCATGTTTGACGGGGAACACTTCACTGCACAGACTGCAAGACAACTACGCTACACCAGAGTCCGTATAGTGGAGTTGATTCCTCCGCGCACAATCACGTGGGGAGACCTGTAGCAACAATCCAATTGGTCTGAAACTTTGATCGTTTACATACCTACGTGGCATCGTTCCATATTTTGAAAATAAACACAAACGATCAATGCCTTCATGGTGTTGCAATTTCCATTTTCTTAAGTGTAGGTTCCCCAGGCTTTACCAATGGCGCGAAAACGCATTAGAGTGAAATGCAGTGAGATTTTATGTGAACTGACGAATATCTAGTAAGACATTATCAATGTCATTGCGTTCTACACAAGTTGGCTTCTCAACCGACATAACACAATTTTCTAGGGCAGTGGGAAACGTCGAGTCATTCAGGAGCATAAACGTGACTCCTCAAAGGTGAATGTTTGGTGCGGTGAGACCACGGTTGGGGTAATTGGATCCTACTTCTTTGATACCTCAGCAGTGAATTCAGGCGAGTACCTAACGATGTTGCAGCAGTACGCCATTGATTCACTACCACTACAAATCTGACTTGCAGAGTATTACCAACAGGATAGCGCACCATCACATTTTGCCTGTACTGTTCGTGCCTATCTGACCACACATTCCCTGGTCGATGGATTGGTCGTGATAGACCACTGCGCTGGCCTCCATACTTTCCAAACTTGACACCCTGTGATTTCTGGTTATGTGGTGTGGTATGGTAAAAGAGCGTGTGTATAACAGGAAAATGCGCGATGTCAATGACCCAAAGGACTGGATGCGGGATGTGATATCATCCATTCCCCGGAAAATTTGTGTACGGCGGATCGCTTGTCTTGATGTATTGAGCATGATGGCGAAAATGCTGAATGGTAATTGTTAAGTCCAATAATTTCACTTGTTACATAATTTTGACTAGCCCTCTATATTAAAAATTGTTTGTTTTGTAGCATCTGATATGTGGAACGAGGAGAAACGTTAAAAAATAACGTATGTGTAAGATTATTTATTTGTTTGTTGGATGGACTATCTACTTGTCCTGAAGCGAGGAGAGCTTTCCGGAAATTTATTTCTGATGTTGGTATAATTTATAATTTTCAGATTAAACTCCAATATGGAGGATGAACACGTATATTCTGATACACTATGTCATATTAAAAGCGTTTTGCCACATTTTCACATGCATAACAAAAGCTTGCAAAAATATCCGAATTTTAAAAATATAAAAATTTGGTACTTCTGTCCTTGATAATCTTTGATATCTGATGTGCTTTGACGATATTAACAACTTCATTAGTCACATATTAATACTAGTTTACAACATACAAGTGTGATCAAGGTTCACAGATTCAATACCAGATTTTTATATCTTTACGTAATGAAGCCACTGATGACGTAATTAGTTTACCTTTCTCGTCGGTGACATATCGCTGTCACGATATACAAATGTCTGCAGTTTTGTGTTGTCAGAACTGGGTGGTCCTGGAACGTGAAATGTGGCGTATGGTCGGATATCTTCTGAATATTCTGTAAACGCGTAATAAAGGTAGTTTTTATGGGTTTAATAGGCTTAAATGTTCACAAAGGAAATGAAGAATTGAAGTTAAGTTTCACTATTGTCAAAGATAATTCCTTGTGTCACCTCACCTGGTATACATTCCAGTGTTGCTGGAGACGAAGGAAGTTTCCTCACTGTAGCGTAATACTGCTCTCTTCTAGCTAGATTCTGTTTGTTGTCTTGTGTGGCAGTAGACTGTACATCCTGCAAGCTAGGGTGAGGGGATGGGCCAGATCCTGCTCCTGAAAATGAAAATAGGAACCATTTACAATCTACAGTACATAAACGGTGTTTACACTTACAGTGTGGAAACCAGGGAGATTCATTTGAGTTACCGCCCACTGCACATGGCTTCATGAATATTGTACAGCTTCTAGATTTTGTCTACGTCGGCCTCATAGTGTAGGGGTAGCGTTCCCGCCTCTTATTCGAAGGCCCTGAGTTGAATTTGCAGGTAGTGTAGGGATTTTATTTCCGGGTAGTGGCTTTCATTCAAACCTCTGAGACCAACTGAGAAGCTGTTTGATATGAGAGGCAGCGGACGTGGTCAAGAAAGCTTGACACCCTTTCTCGTCGGTGAACTACTACTACAGATCTGTCTTGCAGGGCATTTCCAACAAGATGGCACACCATCACATTTTGCCCTCGCTGTTCTTGCCTATGTCGGCCACACATTTCCTGGTCGATGGATTGGTCGTGATAGACCACTGCGCTGGCCTCCATACTTTCCAGACTTGACACCCTGTGATTTCTGGTTATGTGGTATGGTAAAGGAGCGTGTGTATACCAGGCAAGTGAGTGAGATCAGTGACAAAAAGGACTGGATATGGGACGTGATAGTGGACAGAAATCCAGATAATTTTCAATATGTAACTTATACTATGATAAATGAGCTATTTTTTCTCTCTTTACGTATATTGACCGGATGCAATAAAGTTTACCTGTACCTCAACATATTACTGTATTTCACTGTCATAAATTAAGAGGGGTTTATTATAGACACGTTCCTGATATAATAAGCAGTGGCGGCTCGTCAAATACACTGGCGTAAAAACATATCCAAACAGCACGGAGGGGTTGTGCTAGACTAACGAACGTTGATAGGTTTGTTTATAAATCTGAAAGATGATGTTGATTCAAATTTCCCCCAAATCGTATTAGTGTGGCGCTAGTAGCGGCCCCTTGACGTTGCATATCAGGTTTGCTTTAAATACGGGCTGTACTGTGCGAGAGCATTAGTTACATGTGAGATTAGACGGAGTGACTGTGAGTGGGTCAACAATGCCTTCACAACGACGAAGAGGCCAGTATCAGCAGCTCACTGCGGTTGAATGAGACCGTATAATAGGGTTACGTGAAGGTGGATATTCCTTCCGCGCTATTGCAGAACGACGTGGCAGGAATGTCTCCACTGTTCATGCGTGTTGGCAGTAGTGGTCACGAGAAGGTATGCTCCCAAGAAGACCGGGCTCCTGACGTCCCCGTGGCGCCACAGAGAGGGAGGACCACGGTATTTGGCGTATGGCTGTGGCGCAGCGGACTGCGTCTGCAGCAGCAATTCGAGCGGCAGTTGGCACTACAGTGACGCAACGAACTGTTCGAAATCGGTTACCTGAAGGACAGCTCCGAGCCAGACGCTCTGCGAAGTGCATTCCACTTACCCCAAACCACCGCCGTCTGCGACTTCAGTGGTGTCAAGCGAGGGCTTATTGGAGAATGGAGTGGAGGTCCGTTGTGTTTTCCAGGTTCTGCCTTGGTGCCATTGATGGCCGTGTGTTGGTTAGGAGGAGACCAGGTGAGTGCCTGCATTCCACCTGTCTGCGGCGTCGACACACTGGTCCGACACCGGGAGTTCTGGTCTGGGGAGCAATTTCTATGACAGCAGGAGCATTCTCGTGGTTATCCCACGCACCCTGACTGCAGATGTATACGACCATCTGGTCCGGCATTCACTGTCCCTGTATTGACCGATCAAGTGCAACAGGCATGGAACTCATCCCACAAGCTGACATCCGGGACCTGTACGACACAATGCATGCACGTATGCATCTCTGCATTCAACAGTCAGGCGATTACACCGGTCATTAATGGACCAGCATAGCACATTTGCGATGGCTTTTCTCGCGCGGATATTAACCTGTAGTCTTGTACCTTTAATCAATTAAATTATGTTATCTAGACAAATATAATATCAAAATTTCCGTATTCTGCATTCCTTATTTCATGGTGTTTAGATATTTTTTTCCGCAAGAGTAGAAATATATGTGTTCACAAAATTTAACAGTAATAATAACGTATTGAGTAAAATGCTTGTCACTGAGCGAGTTGGCCGTGAGGTTAGGGTCGCGCAACTGTGAGCTTGCATTCGGGAGATAGTGGGTTCGAACCCCACTGTCGGCAGCCCTAGAGAAGGGTTTTCGTGGCTTCCCGTTTACACAACAAGCAAATGCTGGGGCACTGTGCCGTCGTTAAGGCCGCGGCCGCTTCCTTCCCACTTCTAATCCTTTGCTATCCCATCGTCGCCATGTGACCTATCTGTGTCGGTGCGACGTAAAGCAAATTAAGAAAAAAGGAGCTTGCCATTCGCCTAACTGAAATGGCGCCTGGCTTTTAGTGCCGGGAGTGTGCGAGGACAAGTTCGGCTCGCCAGATGAAGGTCTTTTGATTTGACACTCGTAGGCGACCTGCGGTTCGCCTAACTGCGCTGTATGTAAAGGTATCACATTTTAATATTGAATCTATCGAGACCATAGTTGCCTTTCCCGATGAAAATAACAAATCTATATGAAAGCACAATTGACAGGCACGATTACTCTGTATGCTTTCGCAGCCAGTGCATACACAATGAGAAACTACACAATAACAGTAACTCAAACTAGTCTTCACCAGCTTAAAGACCACGGGATACCAAAGATATTGCGGGTTACTGAAGTCTAATATAATGACTATTAATTTTCGAAGAAGTATGAGTTGGTACAAAATCCATAGAGATGGCAGCGCTAATCAGGAATGTTTAGTTACTGAAGTTCTGAAGAAATAGCACATTGGAAATATGCCCTTCCTATACAGTAACAGATCCGTAAGATATGATGCCACCATCGCTCGCGCATGCGTGAAGCCTGCCACAGCGACAGCACAATACCGATGTGCACATTCAAGCAAGTTTGAAGCGTAGAACACGGCAAATCTAAAATGCGGCAGATCAAAATTCTAATGAATAAGTTAGATACCGAGTAATTAAAGGGTAACATGGTTCCCAGTTCCAGACTTTTGATGTTCAGAATATTTTTAAAAGGTCTGGTTTTCTTGCAATTACAGTGTCTTTAAAAACACACTGTATTCAAACAACATTTCATTGAATGGTGCGAGGAGAGCTTCGTACTCACAATCGAATGTCACTCCTGGCTTGTGCCAAGTGCGTTGTCTCTCTCGCTAGACTGTGATGTACGCTTGGTACGTAAGCTCTCTGCATTTACGTCATGCCAGCCCGGCCGCACTGGGCTAGCCTCAACGGGCACCCTACTGAGCACCTCTGCCCTAAAGGGTTACCCCCTCTCTCACGCCAAGAGATGCGGGCGGGTGAAAGTGGTGTGAAGCATTACAGGAGAAGGTTGAAGGAATGCGACTATAGAAGGTGATAGGAGAATGGTGTCTGCCTCTTGGCTAGTATTTTATTTTGATGATGGTGGGTTGTTGGTATGTACTGTATGTATGTCTTGATGGAAGTTGATTGGCAGAGGGATTTTTTTGGTGATGGATGAATGAGCGAGTGAATGATTGTATGGGTGGATGAATTAATATACGGGCTGAAGACTTGAAGAATGATTTCACTGATGAATGGTGAGAGAGTTCATGTAGAGAAAAGTTAATAATCGGAGGTATGAGTTCATGGATAAATGAATGAGAGTCCATCTAAGGGAACTAGTTACAATTCTCTTTAAGTAAATATGCTCTTTGTTAAACGAAAGAAGGACACTTCCTTCTATGGACAGTCAAGAAATATTGGAAAAGTAATTAATATTCTTGCAAACTAGAATCTGTTATCGTTTACTTTGTTGACTAGCTGTCGTTGATGTGAGTGTAATAAATTCTATATGACTTACGTTTCTTCAGACAGAAACAGACTCCAAGGAAGCTAAGGAGCAGTGCAACCACCGACACCACAGCCAGGACCACCATTTTTACATCTTTGTGAAGTGGTGTTCGATGATCTGTACGAGTGACAACATGACTCGGACTCACTGTACCTGTGAAAAGAGACATAAAAAGGAGATTACATCAACTATAGAAAATTCAGAGTTACAACTAATGATAGTTATTCAGTACAGATTATTACTGACAGCAGTGATATGAACATATTATTCTCCTTCCTAGACTTTTCACGATTTCGTGGGGTCGGAATTTTGCATGGATTCAGCCCAGTTTTACGGCTGGATGCATTTATTTACGCCAACCCTATATAGCGGCAAATGTTCAGTATTCCGTTTATCTGTGGTGGCTTGTAGTGTGATATGAAGAGGCATGGTATTATCGCATTAAGTTATGCTCGATTTCGCGCAAAGGATATAATTTTTCGCGTTATTTAGCGAAATAGGGCTGACCCCATCGCTTTAATTTCGCGTAAATGCTTTCCTAAAGTTATTCATAAAACGTTAAATTCGTGAGATTTGTGAATTATTTATGTGAATGGTAGATATATAAAGAGAAGCAATATTGATTATCATTCATTATTCCTTATGTAATTTTGATTAGAACTATAATGTGGCCTTAACCAAGATTACATAAACAATTACCATTTCACCCTATATGACCATAGCTTTCACCCCTATCTGGCCTTACTATAAAGGGATTTTATAGAATATTAATACAAAGAGATATTTCTGTCGAAATGAGAAATCCTTCTTCTGTCTTCTGTTTCCCTTCACATACGTGATGGTGAAATACAGTTTCAAGATCGTTATTTTCCATGAATTTCGCTGCATTTTTGCACTTATCGCAAAATAAGTAATTTTCAATTTAAACTGACCTTGTCGCTTTAATTCGCTGTAATTCGCGATAAGAAATCACTAATTTCTTAACCAGAATCATATGATTCGTTAAGATATTTCAAAATCGCTTCAAAATATTTTTCGCAGCGTTTATTGTTAATGTGAATGAAACCATGCCTCTAATGATATCGTCCCTGTTCTGCCAAAACGGCGAATGTTACAATGCTCCTCCTATCCATTATTTCCCTTAAGACTGGTCACGCCTTCCAGCAATATATTGATATGCGGTCCATCAGAACAATTTTCGTTGAGTTCATTTTCCTATGCCCGTGTGTAAAGGAAAATGAACCTTAAATACATCACACTCTAGGAGTGGGTAAATGTCATGGAAACATACATTCCTTCAGTATGGTACAGTGAGGTTCATTTTCCTTTACACACACACGTAGGACAATGAACTCAACGGAAATTGTTCTGATGGACCGAATATCAATATGTGGCTGGAAGGCGTGACCAGTCTTAAGGGAAATAATGGGTAGGAAGAGCATTGTAACATTTGCCGTTTTGGCAGAACAGGGACGATATGTTATGCGTACATGAAGATGTGCATTAAATCGGATTATTCCAACTCAGCGTCTGAGGGCTAGGAAAAGGAACGCACGCGCTGGGATGCTGATCTTGTGTTTTAGCCAACATTACAAACCATTTAAGTGATTTAAACGTTTCTTTGCAATGCAAAAATGTGTTGATTGGTGCTATGTAGGAAATAATTTTTGTTTTTAAGATGGAACTTTCATTCTTCGAAAAACAATTACATGAGAAGATTTTTAAGAATTTCCATCTTGAAAACCATGTGACTTTTCCTATTGTAACACCGAATGTTATTGCGAATCATCATACAATTCAACAATGGTTTAGAAATATCGAAGAAAAATTCACAGCCTGTTTCCATTGATTCGACCGGGTCAGGAAAGGAATGAATGAAGCCCCCATCTAGCGGTGAGGATAGGAGTTATGCCGACTGCCGAAGCCTGTCGTACTCCTCTGGGGCAATGATTTGTGGTATTTATCACGGTGACGTAACGGTCACAGTGTCTTTCGGCGCCATCTACTTAATTACGAACTCTCTTGTTATTTGTTATTTTCCCTTACTACGATAGATAATTATTCCTGCTTAATTGTCTAGATAGACTTTATGTTGGTGAAACCTGACAAAGAAATAAATATTATTTCCGGACAGGAAATTGGTGACCCCGACGTGATACTTGTGAATAGAAATTAATCATTTTCTTCCGCGTGTGAACTGTTATATTTTCACAACATACGCTATCGCTCTTTTCATTGTGCCGAGAGTACTGGGACACATTTAACCTAATGACATCAGCTTCCCAGACTGCAACTAGTGCGTCATTACAAACTCATATTAGTGAACTTACACTGTTAGTTACTGCAATGCCGACTGAACATTGCCGCTCCAGCCGTTCACCTTTACAACACCGTTCTTCTCGTCGACATCGTTCCCCACGACCGACTTTAACCAACAGAGATATTTGCTGGTATCATAAAAAATTCGGGTCTAAAGCTCGGCATTAGACTGAAAGGTGAAATGAAATAATATTGGAGAATGTTACTGGAATGAAAGATGACGGAGTAGCCAGAGAAAAACCTGTCCCGCCTCCGCTTTGTTCAGCACAACTTAGACGGAATGATCGGGATTTGAACCACGGAACCCAGTGGTGAGAGGCCGGAGGGCTGCCACCGGAGCCACGGAGGCTTTCGAATGTCGAAGAAATATCTCCTGAATTACAAAAAATATTTTCTGTAAATTTTGAACAGGTCGCAGTCAAATTTTAAAGAGAACTGATAAGGATTCAAAGGCGTGCTCGGTTCGCCCGGAAGGACGTGGGTTCGAATCCCCTTCAGGAAGTCGTAAAATTTAAGAAACGAGATTTCCACTTCCGGAGGTGCATATGGCCCTGAGGTTCACTCAACCTGCACCAAAAATGAGTACCAGGTTAATTCCTGGGGGCAAAGGCGGCCGGGCATAGAGCTAACCACTCTACCCCATCACGTGCCGCGGTTAACAATGGTGGAAGCCTTTACCTTCCACTCCTCCAAGGGCCTTCATGGCCTGTACGGAGGTGTCTTTGTCTTTGTTTGATAAGGATTCAGTGTAACATAATTTTGAAACGTAGGCATTACAGGATTCCAGGTGGCCTCCTTACATTATATAGGAACTTGAAACAAAGAGAGTTTCCGCGTGTCCACGCATTGGCATGCAAATTAGTTGCGATGTTTGGCTCTACAAGCCTTTACTCCAAAACCGGAGTAAGAGTAAAACTAGGTATTGTCTGTCCGATGTTGTGCTGGATGCAGAGTTATGCATTCATTCTGCAAAAACAATTTTCCCTGACATAGCAGAGGATTTAACCAGACGAAGTTAAAATACCGCCCTGGCCGGGAATAGAACCCGCGACCTTCTGAATCGATGGCCAGTACGCTTACCACTCAGCCTTGGAGCCGGTCAGAGGTGTGCGTATCAACTTACAATATTGAAGTTATGGGCAGTCTTTGTCTTCTGGGATATTCGGTTGGTGTTTCACTTACTCTACAAGTAGGCCTTGTCTAGGCAATAGGGACGTGATAGCTGAGTGGCATTGTCAGTGACTTCTTATTAAATAAGGCCGTGGTTGGTCCCGGCGAATGCAGGTGGGGATTTTGAAATGTAAATCCACATTCCTCCGGTTCGGAATTAACGTAAAATTGAAGGTTTCTTGGCTATGGGCACGTTTAAGATGGAGCTGACTTACAAGGAGAGTAAATAGTATGGAGGACAACGATATTCTGCGAGGTTAATCAACAGTTTTAACAAAAATGTTAAGGGACACACTATGATTTGAACATACGCAACCCTGTCCATATATTATTAGGTACTATACCGACATTTTATCCACCTCTGTGGTGTAGTGGTAAGTGGGATTAGCTGCCACGCCGGGAGGATCGGGTTCAATTCCTGGCTCTGCTACGGAATTTGGAACGTAGTACGAGGACTGGGACACGTTCCACTCAGCCTAGGAGGTCAACTGAGTCGAGGGAGTTCAATTCCCACCTCATCCACCCTCAAAGTGGTTTTCTATGGTTTCCCACACCTTCTCCAGGGAAATGCCGCGATAGTACCTAACTTAAGGCCACGGCCGCTTCCTCCCCTCTTCCTTGCCTATCCCTTACAAACTTCCCATCTCCCACAAGGTCCTGTTCGGCATAGAAGGTGAGGCCGCCTAGGCGAGGTACTGCTCCTCCTCCCCAGTTGTATCCGTGACCAAATGTCTCAACTTCCAGGATACTGCCCTTGAGGTGGTAGAGGCAGGATCCCTCGCTGAGTCTGGAGGGTAAACAGATTTAAAAATTTTTTCTTCTTCTTTTTCTACCGCTTTCCCCTCGCCTGTGGGGTAGCGGGTGCGAACTGTGTCGCACATGTGGATTTGGCCCTGTTTTACAGCCGGATGCCCTTTCTGACGCCAACCCTGTGTGGAGGAATGTGATCACTATTGCGTGTTTCTGTGGTGGTTGGTAGTGTAATGTGTTGTCTGAATATGAAGAGGAAAGTGTTGAAACAAACACAAACACTCAGTTCCCAGGCCAGAGGCGATTAAAATCTCCGACCCGGCCGGGAATCGAACCCGGGACCCTCTGAACCGAAGGCCTCAACGCTAACCATTCAGGCAATGAGTCGGACAAACAGATTAAATAAATAATAAATAAATAACAGTATTTTAAACTGTTAATTAACAAGGGGAAATTAGTATTTTTTTGGCGTAAACTAGGCGTCCCTGGGGCTATAATTACTCCTTCTAGAATTCGTTTAAGCAAATGATTTTATTGACTTTTTGACAATAAAATGCGGAATAACTGAGTAACTAACTAACGCAACATGTATTTATTGCTGGATTGTTTCTAACATAAATATTTTATATTAGCAACGATGAAGTGTCTCGTGAAAGAAATATATCCGAAACATCCGAGCACTTTCTGAGTTTAATATTTTCTAGAGAAGGGTGGGGGGAATCATGACATAAGTTGTGTGATGTAACTTACGAATGGAAACAACAACAAATGACGCAGGAGGCAGGGAGGTTTGTACTGCTGATCAGCGGTTGCAGACTAGGTTTCGGCCTACAAATGGACAGGCCTGGGGCCTGTTCCACGAATGAACTTTACAACTTTTCAACTTTGCACTTTTCACTTTTCAATTCTTGGATAGTGCAAAGTCTTTCTGTTTTACCTAGATCTAGGTTGTACTTTTCAATTTCTTCGCAAAGTGAAAAGTCTTTGCGAATGAGTGATCCGAACAAGTTTCTTTTTTTTACAAATTGCTTAACGTCGCACTGACACAGATAGGTCTTATGGCGACAATGGGACAGGAAAGGACTAGGAGTGGAAGGAAGCGGCCTTGGCCTCAATTAAGATATAGACCCAGCATTTGCCTGGTGTGAAAATGGGAAACAACGGAAAACCATCTTCAGGGCTGCCGAGAGTGGGGTTCGAACCCACTATCTCCCGAATACTGGATACTGGCCGCAATTAAGCGACTGCAGCTACCGATCAAGTTTATTTCATGGGCAAACTATATAGGCCTAATACTGTATGATTTTAATGCTTTATTTTTCGCGGCGAACTTGACGGTATAGTTGTGGTACCGTTAGTTTTAAAGTTGTTATCATGGGAAATAAAGGTTATTACAAGAAGCTAGCTGTATTGGAAGTTGTCAAGGAGAAACGGGACATCCTTTTTGACAACTATAAAAATATCCTCTAAAATGATGACACGCATCAATATTAACGAGAGTACCGTCAACACAGCCACACACAGAAGGAAATTCACCCTTCATTATAAATCCTGTCGCTATATTATGTGGATTATCAGGTCAACGTACTGTGTTAGGAAATATTACATTTACTGTAACATCTACGACTTTGGTAACAGTTCTGCAAATAATTGATTTTGATGTCCCTTGCATTGCTGCTAGACCGTGCAGCTGGGCACCATTTTCTAACCATTGTGATCATATAAGAATTTGTTCTTTTTCGGAAAGGGATTGACTTCTTTTTGTCGTATTTTTCAATAAATTACTGATCATTTCAAGAATATAGTCAGCCTGTGTTGGGGTAATACGAAATCACTCACGAAATTCCGTCGAAGTGAGGTTATGAAAATTAATCCTGTCTTTGTACGTTCTCTTGTTGTATTCTTCATCACTGTCCTCAATTGATGCTAACGAAAGCTTTTGTCGTAACGTGTTCATATCACTAAACTAAATTCTACGCCGAGAGACTAGTGTACATAATCGTTAATTAACAGATGAAAAGGGAATCATCTCTTTGCAAGATTTCTGAAAACTTTTCACTTCATTTCTTTGCACTTTGCATTTCTGTACTAATGGAGGAACATAACAAGCTATATCTGAAAAGTGATGGTGGAACAACATCTGAACTGAAAAGTGCAAAGTGAAAAGTTGCAATGTTCGTTCGTGGAACGGGCCCCTGGTCCGTAGTCCGAGGGCTCTGCATTCCGACCGACCATCCGAGCAGAGAAGGGGTGGCCACGGCGTTACCGTGACTCTATTCCTCTGTACTCGGGAGACTGAAAGGGGGCTGGTCCCAACCGTCGGCTGTCCTGAGAATGGTTTTCCATTGCTTTCCATTCTCTTGCACTTAAGGGTGCGAGTAAACGGGGAGACTTTTGAAGCATCAGTGGTGTCGCGCCACTTCTTTATATAGCGACTTGACTTGCGAATTCTAATAGCGACACGGTCTTTCGCAGTCGAGGTAATTGAAGTGGAAGAGCTACCTGCGATAGTATTATTGTCCCTTTTGCAGAAAAAGAAGAGGAGAAGGAAGAGGAGGTTCTGGATCCATCCTATTATTCAAGATCGAACATCAACGAATATATTTTATACAATGTACTCTCGTCTCAGAGCAGATGCAGTGGAATTCTTTAGTTATTGTAGGACGTCTGTCACATCATTTGATGAATTGTATGTCATCCTGAAAGAAAGGTTGACTCGTCAAAACACCGTCATGACACCAGCTGTGCCTCCGGAAGTTTTTCTATATCAATAATACATTTCTCCGTGTCATTTTCAGTCCGATCCATTGGTGGGTAGCAACTACTGCCCTCCACGTGTGACAGGGCAGTATGGATATTGTTGACTCACTGTTGCAGCGCGACATGTCGAGAAACTCATGAGTCGTGTGCATGGTCGACGGTAGCGCACGACTTGGCGAGTAGCACTACACCGTGTGTATGTCGTCATCTTCGACTGTTGAATGAGGGTCTAGAGCAGGGATGGCGAATCTTTACCAACTAGTGTGCCATTTTAAGTCTGGTTTATTATTCTCAACTGTCTACTGTGCCACTTGTTATTTTCCTTTGTAAAGGCTACAACACCCCCCCCCCACCTTCCATCACAATTCCGAATTATGTTTCCTAACATGTTATTACATATATTGTACCCTAATGCTGCCCGCCTTATGGGTGCAATATATATTGTAAAATAATATATTTGATTGCATGTTCCGTGGTTGCATTTTTCCAATACCGCAAAAATACATTTTTAAACAAGTATATTCTAAGAATACCTAAGATTATTTGTAAAACAATATAATAATCACTCATTGTAACACACTTCGTAATTAAGTATTATTAATTATGGAAATCAGAAATACTAATATTGCTAAAGGACTTTAAGTAAAATCTCGTTTTCAACTTTAGTGTGAAACTTGTTGCTGAATCTTAGCGGCCATGTCATTTATGTTAGGTTCATAACTTGTTGTCTTCATTAACACACAAGAGGCACTTAGGTCTGAACCAAGACGGTTGACTTCACAACGTACATTGTAGAAAATAGATGCTCGCAGGCGTATGGATAAATAGCGCTGTAACAAGTTTCTTCATGGTCCAAAATTTTTGTGGGAGGCTGTTCCACTGGTTAAGTACCTATTAAGTTCTCCGGCTTCTGGAGAGAGTATTCACCATAAACAACACACTCGATTAAAAAAAAAAATGCTTCACCAGATTGTACGAATTTGTTCACCCATGTGGTGCTTTCTTGAAATTCAGTCAACATCATTTCTGAACTGTCAATATCCAACCACTAAAAAAAAAAAAAAAGGACCGCAATATAATTCATTTTTGCAATATGAGGTTTTGAAATAGAGTGCGATAATGTCTCCATTTCTCGAAACTGGGGTAATCTCTTGACAAGTATTAGTCTTAAAAATTTCAAAACAATAAACTTTTACACAGTAAGAAAACTTACGCGCTGCTGACAACCACACACAAGCCAAAGTGATGTGGGTGAGCGAATGGCTCGCCGGCCGCATCTGACATCTATTTCACTTGACTTGCAGGCCTATCAGTGTTGCAACGTTGCCTTAATGCACTTCCAAACGGAACTAGAACTTAGATTTTCGGTTTTTATTTCTTAAACCTGAAACACTATGACTATACAGTTTGTGGCTCTGTTATTCGTACAGGCTTCAATTTCTTATGAAATCTCGTATATTCACATTAACGATTGAAACATTGAAATAAAACGTACTTTACGGCTAGAAACATGGTTTGTCAATGATGATTCATTAGCAAAAGAACATACTTATTTCTATACAGGCAAGAATATTTGATATGAATGTGCCGACATCGACAAATGCGTGTACATGCAAGCACAGAAATGGTGTCCCAACGTAAACAATCAACACTGCCCCACTCCAGTACAGAAAAGGAGGCGAGGGAGTGAAGGGGTAGTGTCGAAGAGCACTCCAGTACTGAAAAGGAGGGGAGGGAGTGAACTGGTAGTGCTGAAGGCACAGTGTGTGTATTGCTATACATCCGCCACTGTGCCCATTTCGATCACAACAGTCTTGTAGCGGGCTGTCTACCTGCACCAATGCGTTAAGCGTGGAGGTGGGGGTATACCGTGCTTTGTTTATATCGGGACACCATATCTGTGCTCGCGTGTACCAGTTGTATTCGTACACATGAACAGGATGCCCACTGTTTGTTTGCGATGCACGGAAAAGTCTCAGTGATGGCATACGACTGGTCAAGTGCGTTACTTTCCTTCCTAGTGTATCTGTGGTGGACATGGGTAGGAGTGCAGAGTTAAGTACACTAAGTACACTAAGTATACTTAAACTGGCACTTAAAAGATTTTCATTACGAAAGATTGGACAGCTGGTTAATAGAACACATTCTACGGTGCAATATGTGGTTGGTAAATTTAAATACAAAGGCCCTGTTAAGAACACGCCAAGGAAATCGAGGAGAAAGTGTTTAACTGAAAGGGAAGAACGGTTTGCTGTTCGGCTGATGAAGTCAGATTCCAAATTAAGTGCACCATTATTGAGACAACTCACGGAGGAACGAACTGGAAAGAAGATCAGCAACTCCACCATCCATCGGACCCTGTACCGGCATGGGTACTATGAAAGAATCCCTCGGAAATGGCCATATGTAAGTAGAAAAGAAACCAGAAGGCTTAGACTGACATTCGCTAAGGAGCATGTAAGTAAGGATAACGAATTCTGGAATGATTTTATCTGGTCTGATGAGACAAAAATAAGCCTATTTGGGTCAGATGGCATCCACAGAATATGGATAAAAATTAGTACGGACAAAGATGTGGCGAATACACTCCCAACTGTAAAATACGGTGTTAGGTCTGTAATGCTTTGGGGCTGTATGTCGGCCAGAGGTGTGGGTAACATACATTTCATTGACGGAATAATGAACAAGGAGGGCTATAATGCAATCCTGAAGGAAAACGTGAAGCAGAGTGCCGAAAAAAATGGGGATGCCACCTGTTTATATGTTCCAGCATGATAATGACCCAAAACACACTGCTGATATTAATAAGACAGGGTTGATCTGGAACATTCCTAAGCAGATTAGAACACCTCCCCAGTCCCCGGTTTTAAATCCCATCGAACATATTTGAGCTACATTGAAGAGGAATCTCCGTAGGCAACGTGTGCGTACGAATGAGGTACTTAAAAGTGTGATTCTTCAGGAATGGCAGAAAATCAGCCCGGACATGTGCAAGAAATTAGTGTATTCTATGCGGTGACGATGCTAGGGAACATTCCACTAGATACTAACATGTTCCAGAAACCATGTATTTTTTGTTTATGTCAAGTGTTCAATTTGTTTGTACGAATAGGAAAGATACCAGATTATGGGCGCGCTTTTCTTGATTAGAAGCTGTATATGTTTTGTTAACATGATTGCAAACAGATACAGTAGATATATGTTTTCTGAAGGCTTTGTTGAATACATGTTCAGTGAATAAACTCCTTTTCAGTTTATTCTTTTCTGGCAGTGCTTTGAAGTACTAAAGCAAACAGCCCGTGCGAATAGAATAGGTACATACTGTAGATGCACGAGATATGTATACGTATATAAACACGTTAATATGTGCATGTGGTGTGCCACACCGAAATCGTGATTGCGTGTCACCTAGTGACACGCGTGCCATAGGTTCGCCATCCCTGGTCTAGAGCAACATGTGTCGCGCGTCACAAGTCGCTTCGACCGATGCAGGCCTATGGCGAATGCCGCGACAGTTCATAGAATAGGCCACGGCCTATATTTACCACATACCGAGCTCGATAGCTGCAGTCGCTTAAGTGCGGCCAGTATCCAGTATTCGGGAGATAGTAGGTTTGAACCCCACTGTCGGCAGCCCTGAAAATGGTTTTCCGCGGTTTCCCATTTTCACACCAGGCAAATGCTGGAGCTGTAAATTAAGGCCACGGCCGCTTCCTTCCCAGTCCTAGCCCTTTCCTGTCCCATCGTCGCCACAAGACCTATCTGTGTCGGTACGACGTAAAGCAACTAGAAAAAAAACAACAATTTTTTTTTTATCTCTTTCACCACAACAAATCCCCCAGCTTGAGAGACGGCGTCACCGTCTAAGAGGCCCGCCTGCCCCCTTCAGAGGAGGAAGGAAAACACTGAGTATTTGTAGTAGCTGTATTGCTCAGTGGAACTGCGGAACAGTAGTATGGGTAGGTCAGGTGAGCTTGGTGACTTTCAGCGTGGGGTAATAATTGGTTGCCTCATAAGCAAGAAGCCAACGGCCGTAGCCGCGTTGAAACACCGGACCCCGTGAGATCTCCGAAGTTAAGCAACATTGGGCGTGGTCAGGAGTTGGATGGGTTGCCACGCGCTGTTGGTGGGGGGTAAGGGAATGGAGGAGCGGAAAGGATCTGGCCACCTTACCGCACGTAAACTCCGGCTCAGGAACACCTCTGCGGAGGTTCGGACCTGCCTTCTGGCAGAATAACCCTTACCTTACCTCATAAGCAAGAAATCTGTAAAGGGCATTTCTAACATTACGAATATACCGAAATAGACTGTGAGTGGAAACGTGAAGGTCCTACCACAGCACAAACTCGATAATATTCTGACACCCATGCAACAAAGATAGAGAATTTCAAGGTGCTACGCAAAGTGAAGCCAGTCCCATGCATATGCGTGGGGAATTAAAAAGAATAGTGTTTTATGGTTGAGCAACTGCCCGTAAACCAAATATTTTCTTCTTAACACTCTCGCTAACAAACCTGTAGAGAATCGCTCATTTAAACGAATGTTGTTTTGCTAAGCGGAGTTTCTACGGGTCAGGACATCGGGGAATTATGCCTCGTACTCTTAGTAACGATAATGAGCAAGAGATGACACTCCAACTGACATATTTTCAAGGCTACGCCTTTCTCATGATAGTGTTATCGCGCCACTTCATCGCGCGCGCGTCAGTGGAAATGGATGCTCGCCAAATTTTACGACACCTCGTAATCTGCAGGCCTTCAGGCTGAGCAGCGGCCGCTTGGTAGGCTATGGCCCTTGGGGGCTCTTGGGCCATGGGTTTAGTGATAATAAGTAAAATGATACAATTTTATAAACGGTGACCCTTGGTGGGACTTTTCTTTGTGACATTTACGTGGTTGAAAAATCTCCCGTAAAATTTGAGATTAAAGTTTGTAACATAATTGCAACACAAAATAAATGTATCGTAGAAAATGCCTGGCTTCCAGGGACATGTACATAAATAGGGTCTGGTAATATTAATATTAATAATAATAATAATAATAATAATAATAATAATAATAATAATAATAATAATAATTGTACCGGGCGGTACACCTCCACGCCGCTAATTTAAAATGTGCGCCAGTTGAAACTCCTCTGCTGGAGGAAGTCTGAACCTTATTGACGGTATAAATTTTCAAGTTCTCAGAAGATGTCACTACCTGGAAATTTTGGAGTTTTTGAACTGTGTCATTTTCGACGTATTTTTGTTTTGCTTGTAGTAAGAAGTGTGAACTTTCTCTTCTAGAGGACACTACTGAAGATCAACAATAGTGCACCCTAGTGCGGAGTGAAAGAACTGTTTTTTTTTTGAGAAATTTTTATTTCAAAAGTTTGTTTCTTGTTAAATTTCTTTCTGTTATTGTTTAAGTTGGCTGTATACCCCTCTCTTTCCCCTTGTTTTGTATTTAGCCAATCCCGAATTTCTTTTATTCATTTCTGACCAATCGGATGTATCTTCCCCCAACTTGAATAGGTTGCTGTATCCTACCCAATAAAGTGTTTGTGGGAGGGTGTTTTCATTCCCCTAACGCCTCGAACCTTCCGCGAGAGAATATAAACTGCTGATTTTAGGGTCTCCGGGCCACTTCTGTTCCATCTTTCAGTGTGTAAAGTACATAGCAGGGGGCGGGAAGCGCCTCTTTCTCCGGCTGCGGTCAACAACCAGGTAATGGCCGATTAATTACTTCTTTTCTTGCTTGCTCAGCAGTTTAACTCTCGGGGCGGGTCCGAAGTTTTTCCATTATGTAACCTTCCTTAAAATGTAAAGAAACTTGTATCTATTCTATCTTTTAAACTACATATTGGGATAGAGAGTGCTTAACCCTCTCGAGCTCCCACTCATATTGTTTTGAGGTGAACTTATTTTCTCAACCTATTCTTCTTTAACATTATGTAAATTTGTTTCTTTTCTTGAGTCACCTCCGTAGTATGGGATTAGCCCTTGCATCAGTGGCCTAGAGCCAAATTAGGTTTTGAAACAAATACATTAGGAGTGCAGATCGCCTCCTCTCAAATTGTTATTTTAGAGGTCATGTAATTACCCCTTTTGTTTCATCTAATAGACCTCAGTAGGTTGGGTATTTTACCCCTGTGTCTATGTCCAGAGAGGACAACTTGAAGGTGGAGTTTGGTGTGGCCTTTGAGAGGCTTAAAGTGAGAGCGAGTGGCTCTTTTTTGAAAATTGAGTGTTGTATGCCTCGTGGAGGCTTTTCGGTGTAATTTGGAGCAAGTGCTCCTGAGCATGAATGGGGTTTTCTGCGCTCTGTTAATACTTATTTTGAAGTAAGGTTGGGCTGATTGCCCAAGCATTGTAAAGTCAGGGCGCGAAGCCCGAATCCTGTAAATATTCTAACTACCTTTGTGACTTGCTACTCTGTACCTGCCATGCTTGTTATTTCTTTATTTTGAAAAGGAAATATAACCTTGTTAAATTTTAAATTAATTTTACTTTCGTAGCTTGAGACCTGTTCACCACCCCGCACCTTCTTTCACGCATAACTACCACAAAAACACGGTAACAAGTGGTAGCAGAGCGTGGTTGAATGGGTCTCATTTTAGCCCCTTTTGACGGCTAAACATTGTTTTGATCCGAACTCTAACCATTTTCTCAGTTGCTGGAATTTTTTGAGTTTTTCAAAATTGTTCTGTCATCATGCCCGGCCCTCGCGATGTTCTCCATCTTAACTATTTGCGCAAGGAGGAGTTGATCTATGAATTGACTATTAGAAATGTGCAATCTGGAGGCACGGTTGCTGTAGACACAAACAAGCTTAGAGAGTCCCTTGAGTTGCCTATTTCCATCCCCACCTTGGGAGAGAAAGAAATTGACGACTCTCTTTCCACGATCGTCGAGAATATTACTGGGCTAGCATCTGTAGTTAGTTTTTTTGATGAAAATGATCCTTCTCCTAATCAAATTAAGCGTGTGCAAGCCAGGCTATATCATTTCTCAAATAGAGTTAACGATCTGTTGTCTCTAAAGCTGAATGACGTTCAGAAGAAGGAAGCTAGTACGCTGCTTGAAAATATTTCTGAATTATCTAGCAAGGTCACTCAATTGTTAACTGGGGAGGTTCCTCCCAAAAGCGATCTACCCACCACAGTGAATGTAGGTAGCGAGGAAGAGCCTTCTAAGGGAGAAGTAAATAGGAAAACCATCGCTGCTCAAACAACCTCTGCCCCATTGGACGAGTCTGAACGCCGTGCATCGTTGAATAATATACGTTCGGAATTAACTTCCTTGCCATTGAAACCTTTACCTACTATGTCACCAGGGTTTAGCAGCTTGCCTCATCCATTGGCAATGTTGCTCCGAGGTATCTCTAAGTTTTCCGTTAATACCACCAGTGACGTAATTTCATTTTTAAGATTTCTAGTTGAATTTCAGGATCATGCCCTTGTGTTTTCTCTATCTCCATGTCAAATTTTGCAAATCATCTATCCTTATGCAATTGGTATTCTCTCTGACAAAATAGTAAGAGCCATAGCTGAACAGTCATCTATTGAAGATTTTCACGCACACTTGCTTGCAAATTTTATTCCTGCTCGCGCGAGGTCATCTCTGATTCAGAAGTACTATTACCGTGTACAACGCTTGGATGAAAACTTGGCTGATTTCATACAGGACATTAAGTTTTATACTAGGGTGTTTGCTCTTCACTTCCCTGAGGATCAGATTGTACAAGCCATTGTGGAAGGTATCTCACCATCCTATAGGTCATATTTGTGCTTCGCGGCGTGCCCGCAAACTTTCTCTGAACTTGAAGCATTGGCCGTCTCAGCGGAAGGAGTTAGATACGCCGATTCTTTGCGTGTCGCGAAAGAACCCCCTCCTTCTTTTAGTAATCCTCGGCCTCCACCTCGCCGACCAGTCAATCCCCGTAAATGTTATGCTTGCGGGTCGCCTGACCATCTTCGCAATAAGTGTCCACTGATCAAGTCGAGTGGGACAAGGAATGGGGCTGGTTCATCACAAGGCTGTTTTAAATGTGGGGCTTTCTCACATATCGCCAAGAATTGCCCAAACTCAAATAGCACCCCCTCCTGCTCAAATTCTGGTGCAAATTCCACCAATGCCAATAATAAAATGTGACTAGCGGCTTCGGCTGAGTCGACTAATTCTGCTTCCCAAGGCTCAGCCCCTGGCAAAAAGGTCGTGAATTCAGGGAACGATCAGTCTTCAAATTCATCTTTTGAATGCCCTAAAGAATGTCTTAGGATTGCGGCGGATACCCCCGCACCTGTTCCTTTTCTTAAGATTGAGTTAAATAACGAGCCTATAACCGCTCTATTAGATTCAGGCAGTGTTTGTTCAATTATTTCGGACCAATGGTATTCAAAATTGAAGTCTGTTTGTAAATTACCTGACTATGATTCATCTCCTGTTCAATATGTTTCGGCTAATTCATCCCCATTAGAAATTCTAGGTTCTTTACATGTCAAAATTCGTATTTTTAAATTTACATGGAAAATTAAATTGTTTGTGGCCAAGCACTTGTCTTGCCCCATTATATTGGGAGCTGACTTCATTTCCTACACTGGTCTTGTGCTCGATCTCCAGAGCAGGTCGTGCTCTTTCAAATTTGCGTTTAATTGTAAAATCCCATTATTGAAATGTAATTCTGTATCATGTTCATCTATTTCGCCTACCCAGGATGAGATGTTGTTAGACCTTAGACATCTACCTGAGGAGCAGGCTGAGAGTATTCGTAAGTTGTGTCAGTCGTTTCCAGAGGTGTTCTCAGATACTCTTGGTGTTACTGACATTATCGAATACAAAATTGAGGTCACGGATTCGATTCCTGTCCGTTTTCCACCATATAGGCTATCTCCACCTAAAATGAAGGCATTGAAAGAAATCATCGATCAAATGTTGAAGGATGGTATTATTAGGCCCTCTAAGTCGGCGTATTCTTCGCCTATTTTTCTAGTCCCGAAACCCCAAGGAGGCTTCAGGCCTGTCATTGATTATAGGGCTCTCAATCGGAAGGTGGTGTTGCAATCTGTGCCCCTTCCTGACCTTCATTCTTGTTTTTCATGGTTTCGTAAGGCCAAGTTCTTTACTATCTTGGACTTGAATCAGGCCTATAATCAAATTCCCCTTGCCGAAGAGTCTAAACATCTTACAGCGTTTGCCACGGACTGAAATTTATACGAATACAACCGCGTGCCTTTCGGGCTCCCCACGGGAGCAGCTGTACTCACTAGGCTGCTAGATAGGGTCTTCTCCGACATCAAATTTGAGTACTTGTATCACTACTTGGATGATGTCGTCGTATTTTCAGAAACTTTTGAAGAACATCTAGATCATCTGCGAGAAGTTCTCGATCGCCTTCGTAAGGCTGGGTTAACTGTCAAGTTGTCCAAGGTTGCCTTTGCTAAGCCCTCTATGTCATTCCTAGGGCATATTGTGTCACCTGATGGTGTTGCCGTCGATCATTCCAGAACACAGGCCATCCGTGATTTTAAACCTCCCAAGGACGTTAAAGGTATCGCCAGGTTCATTGGTATGGTGAATTTCTTCAGGAAGTTTATTCCTAACTTCGCTAATAGAGCGGCGCCCTTAAACCTTCTTCGTAGGAAAGGCATCAAATTCGAGTGGGGACCTTCTCAACAAGCCGCTTTTGAAGACCTTAGCTCTCTGTAATGCCCCTGTACTGGCTATGCCTGATTTCTCGAAGAAATTCATCGTCCAAACCGACGCGTCGTCGTCAGCGGTAGCTGCAGTCCTTCTTCAAGAGACTGAACTAGGGAGGCGCCCCATCGCCTATGCGTCTAGGACATTGTCGGCTCAAGAAGCCAAGTATTCCATCTATGAGCTCGAAGGTTTGGCAGTCTTATTCGCCTTAGAGAAGTTCCGTCTCTATCTGGAACATGTCAAATTCGACCTGGAGACAGATAATCAAGCCTTAAGCTGGGTCTTAGGTAGGCCGCGTCGTACTGGTCGTATAGCCCGTTGGGCCATCCGTATTTCTGCCTTCCAGTTCGATGTCAGGCATATCAGAGGTACCGAAAATGTTGTTGCTGATGGACTCAGCCGTATGTTTTCCAACGACGTCGAGACCCGTGAACCGGTCGACAGTTCATCACCTTCCGAGTCCATACTATCTGATGTTAATGCCATCTTAACAGATGCTCCCATGCTCTTTAGGGATATCGAGAGATACCAACGTGAAGATCCGACGCTGGCTCCGATAATGGAAACCCTTTCTTCTGGGGAACAGGTTGTCCCTTATGTTCTGAGGAATGGTGTTTTATGTTGCCCATCGAGGCATGATAAGATGATGAAAGTTGTCGTTCCAGCTGTTCTTGTACCTATGATCTTCAAGTATTATCATGAGACCCCATTAGGAGGGCATCTTGGTATCTTTAAAACTCGTGAGAAGATTCGTGAAATGTTCATCTCGAAAGGTATGGACGGTGAAATCCGTGAACTAGTAAAAGCTTGTAAATCTTGTTTGCTCAGTAAACCCACCATGTCCACCAAGGTAGGCCTTTTGTCTTCGCATCAAGCGTCGCGCCCCATGGAACGCCTGTATATTGATTATGTAGGACCCTTCCCCCAGTCAAAGGGATATGCCAACAAGTTTATCTTTGTATGCGTAGATGGCTTTACTAGATTTTCCTGGTTATTTCCGACTAAGCTGGCTACCGCTCAGTCTACCATTACTTGCTTAAATTCTATTTTTGCTTCTTTTGGTCCGTGCCAATATATTGTATCTGATAATGCTAAGGCTTTTACATCTAATTTATTTCGTAAATTCTGCTTTGACCTGTCCATCTCTCATGTGACAACTTCTGCTTATTACCCTCAACCATCTCTGGCTGAACGGGTTAATCGTAATCTCAGGTCCGCGCTTATTGCCTATCATCATGAAGATCATTCCAGGTGGGACACGTCTCTGCATTGGTTAGCTTTTGCTTTGAATTCGGCGGTTCATGAATCACATAAATTTACTCCAGCTTCTTTGATGTTCAAGTTCGTTCCCAACACGCCGCTCTCTAACCTCTGTTCTCTGAGTGACATTCTACCCGAGACAATAGATCCGGATAATATTAAAGATCTTTGGAAGAAGGCTAAAGCCAATCTTAAAGTCTCTCATGAAAAGGTTAGGGAAATATATGATCGTGGACGGAGACCCACCCATTTGAAGGTAGGTGACCAAGTAATGGTCAAGAATTTTGTTCCCGCGGGCAAGCTTGCCCGCAGATTCCATGGGCCGTGTGTCATTCTCGATTTCCTTACGCCGGTTACGTTGTTATTAAGCAATCCAGCCACCGAGAGGATATTTAGGGTTCACCTGTCACAGGTGAAACCGGTGTAATTTCTGGGTTAACTTGCTTCATATAATCGTGAAAGGAATATGAACGTTATACTTTTTTTTTGAGTTTTCACTTTGAAGGCATTCTGCCCCTTCTATAATATTTTGTTTCATATGTAAGTTTTTGTAAACCTTCCCCGCGCGGTTAAACTGCTGTCCTATCCTTGCCACGGCCATTACCACGCTCCCGTCTCCTGCTCCACTACACACAGTGGCTCGCATATGAAATGAATTTCTGCACGCCGCTGGCCCCTCAACCTCTCCACAAAGCCTGTGCCCTCAAAAAAATGATGATGGTCCAACAATTCTGCCGCCTAGCTTTAATGTTTCAGTGCCCCCGCAGCCGCGCGGCGCCGTGCTGCGATTGGGTTAGAGGAAGGGCCCCCTCTTCCCCAGCGAGGTCCACATGTGCACGGCGAGCCGGAGCTCTCCTCCCGGCCAAGGCTGATGTGCGGCGCACGACCTGCTACTTGTCCGCAGCCTGTATATGTTCACCGCGGGCGCGGCGTGCTTCAACACCACTGCTCCCCTCATAGTGCGGGCGAGCGGTATCTCAGGGTACTTGAGGGGTCCGAGCGGCCTCCTCTGGACGCAAGCTGCAACGGCCGGTCTGGCCATCCAACTTAATCAACATCAACTACATGGACAGTTACTATCAGCAATTACTACACTTGGGAATTCAACAACAAAATCTGGTGGACTTAGAAAATTTTTCCTCAACTTTAAAACTAAAGTTTTCCTTCTCAATTCAACCTTCTACAAACATTAAGACAGTACTTCCGCTATTACTAAAAGAAATTTTGAAACTGAATCAAACTAAATTTCAGCCATTTCGATAAATGCTTCTGCAATCAATCTTCATATCCACATCATAACTTGGACCTTGTTTCAAACAGATTTCATGTGTCACCCCTGGAGGAACTTTTGGGGGGGAGGTCTGTACCGGGCGGTACACCTCCACGCCGCTAATTTAAAATGTGCGCTAGTTGAAACTCCTCTGCTGGAGGAAGTCTGAACCTTATTGACGGTATAAATTTTCAAGTTCTCAGAAGATGTCACTACCTGGAAATTTTGGAGTTTTTGAACTGTGTCATTTTCGACGTATTTTTGTTTTGCTTGTAGTAAGAAGTGTGAACTTTCTCTTCTAGAGGACACTACTGAAGATCAACAATAGTGCACCCTAGTGCGGAGTGAAAGAACTGTTTTTTTTTTGAGAAATTTTTATTTCAAAAGTTTGTTTCTTGTTAAATTTCTTTCTGTTATTGTTTAAGTTGGCTGTATACCCCTCTCTTTCCCCTTGTTTTGTATTTAGCCAATCCCGAATTTCTTTTATTAATTTCTGACCAATCGGATGTATCTTCCCCCAACTTGAATAGGTTGCTGTATCCTACCCAATAAAGTGTTTGTGGGAGGGTGTTTTCATTCCCCTAACGCCTCGAACCTTCTGCGAGAGAATATAAACTGCTGATTTTAGGGTCTCCGGGCCACTTCTGTTCCATCTTTCAGTGTGTAAAGTACATAGCAGGGGGCGGGAAGCGCCTCTTTCTCCGGCTGCGGTCAACAACCAGGTAATGGCCGATTAATTACTTCTTTTCTTGCTTGCTCAGCAGTTTAACTCTCGGGGCGGGTCCGAAGTTTTTCCATTATGTAACCTTCCTTAAAATGTAAAGAAACTTGTATCTATTCTATCTTTTAAACTACATATTGGGATAGAGAGTGCTTAACCCTCTCGAGCTCCCACTCATATTGTTTTGAGGTGAACTTATTTTCTCAACCTATTCTTCTTTAACATTATGTAAATTTGTTTCTTTTCTTAAGTCACCTCCGTAGTATGGGATTAGCCCTTGCATCAGTGGCCTAGAGCCAAATTAGGTTTTGAAACAAATACATTAGGAGTGCAGATCGCCTCCTCTCAAATTGTTATTTTAGAGGTCATGTAATTACCCCTTTTGTTTCATCTAATAGACCTCAGTAGGTTGGGTATTTTACCCCTGTGTCTATGTCCAGAGAGGACAACTTGAAGGTGGAGTTTGGTGTGGCCTTTGAGAGGCTTAAAGTGAGAGCGAGTGGCTCTTTTTTGAAAATTGAGTGTTGTATGCCTCGTGGAGGCTTTTCGGTGTAATTTGGAGCAAGTGCTCCTGAGCATGAATGGGGTTTTCTGCCCCTCTGTTAATACTTATTTTGAAGTAAGGTTGGGCTGATTGCCCAAGCATTGTAAAGTCAGGGCGCGAAGCCCGAATCCTGTAAATATTCTAACTACCTTTGTGACTTGCTACTCTGTACCTGCCATGCTTGTTATTTCTTTATTTTGAAAAGGAAATATAACCTTGTTAAATTTTAAATTAATTTTACTTTCGTAGCTTGAGACCTGTTCACCACCCCGCACCTTCTTTCACGCATAACTACCACAAAAACACGGTAACAATAATAATAATAATAATTGTACCGGGCGGTACACCTCAACACCGCGCATTCAAAATAAGTGCCTTAATGAACTCCTCTATCGAACAAAAGTGGAAACTAATACAACGGGAACTTAGAATTTTAATCAGAAGATGTCACGACTGAAAAATTAAGTAACTGTTTTGTTGCGAAGTTTCCTAAACTGACTGAATTTCTCCTTGTTTTGTTTGCCATTCATCAAGAAGTTTGGACATTCTTCCACAGATGACACTACCAAAAAAACTATGATCATGCACCCTGGTGCAAGGTGTAAGAACTTATAATTTAAAGAAGTTTTGTATTTCTATGTTGTCCATAACTAATCTATGTTCATTTATTTTTGGGTTGGCAATACTTCCTTTCCTTTTCGCCAATTTTGAATCTAGACAATCACAAATTTTTGTAATTAATTTTCAACCAATCCCGTATTTCTTGTTCACTTTGTGTTAACCAATAAAAATTAAGAGGGTGTGTCCTGATTAGTCTTGAATGATCTCGAACCTTCCCTGAGGGTTTATAAGCTGAGGCTTTTCTAGTTTCCTTACCAATTGAACGTCGTCTTACTGAGTGTGTGTGTTTAAGCAGGAGGCGGGCGGCCTCTTTCTTCAGTCAGAAGAACATCTATAAGGTAATGGCCGCATAACTTCATTCTTTCTTGCTACCTCCGCAAATTATCCCGAGGGGAAGGTCCGAATCTTTACTATGTATCCTACCTTTTCTAAGTGTAACTTTTCTTTTGGCTAATGTAATACTTCATAAAATCTTTAATTGTAAATTGGGGATAGAGAGTGAGTTACCCTCTCGAGCTCCCCTTCATCTTGGGTTGAGGTGTCTGCGATTTTGCAACCTTTGTTATGGATTACAGTAATTTGTATGCGAGTCACCTCAGTAGTTTGGAAATAGCCCCTGTTTCATCGGCCTAGAGCCCTGTAGGTTTTAAAGTTTTCATTGTCTTGGAGCGCAGTGTACGTCTCCATTCCTTTTGTGTTTGGGCCAGTTCTTTAACCTGATTTTTTCCATGAAGGCCCCGTAGGTTGGGTATTAAATACCCCTGTATAAAATTATTTTCAAATTGTAAGTTGTGCCTTGATAGGCCAGTGATTGTAAGTTGATGTTGCCTTGAGTAGGCTTGGAAAACTGAGAGCCTGTTAGCTCTTTTTCAAAGTGTGCCTCTGGGAGGCTAGACATTGTGATTTAGGGAGCAAGTGCTCTTGAAATAGGGGATATCTGCCCCTAACTAAACTATACCACTTCCATTCGTAAAACTATTTCTCGAAGACCTCAATATTCATCTCACGAGGGGAACCAACATTGTACTTGCAGGTGATTTCAACTGCGTCCTCAACCCGAAGGATCAAACCGGACCCAACATTAACAACTCGGTAGCGCTCTCCGAACTAGTCTAGCAGCTCCGTTTAACAGATGCTTGGGAAATGAAACACGGGAATTATGTTGAATTCACATTTCCCCGCCACAATTCAGCATCTCGACTAGACAGATTTTATCTCTCTCATTCAATGTCCACAATTACACACAGAATATCCGTCATCCCAGTCCCTTTCTCTGACCATCAAACAGTACTCCTTCAATTACGTGTTGACACGAATGTTCCAGTGATAGGAAGAGGATATTGGAAGTTGAACAATAACCTTTTAAAGACTCGATGCTGATGATTGTTGTTTTAAGGGGCCTAACATCGAAGGTCATCGGCCCTAAAGACTCCAGATGCTATATAAACATTTTCCTACGATGTGGGAACGAATAGACGACAGGAAACGGCATTATTCTTCACAACTCCTCTGGTGGATTCACGCGGCTAAACCTGCCATACGACGTTTCCTCCGAAATTTGTCCTTTCATACAGCTCTGGAATGAAGACACACTCAGCAATTCTACGAACATGCCTTACATGACTACAGTCGTGTGCAACAGCATGGATATGACTTACAGCATAAATTAACGGAAATTAAACATATACTCTGTCAGATGAAATAACATGATATACAAGGTGTACAGGCATGCACACGTATTCTTTCCTTAGACGAAGACGAAAGGACGTCGTTATACCATATTGCCAAACAGAAGGGTAGAAATAGGAAGAACTTTATTTCAAAACTACAAATCACAGGGGGGTCCATTACAGGAACTGACAATATTATTCAAATAGCAATCAATCATTCTGAATTAGCTTTTGCTCAGGGCTCGTCTCAACAATGCACCACAGTCCAAGTCTTTTTACAACCTATACAGAAACAACTATCAGTAGATTACGCCCAGCAACTAGAGAGCGACATACACCAAGATGAACTGTTACAAGCTATTAACGACGCATGTTGTAAAAAATCACCCGGTCCTGATGGTCTTTCTTTCGAATTTTACAAATCCTATTGGCAATACATAAAGGACGACTTACTGTTACTTTCCCAAGAACTATTCACAAGTGAAGCACAGATGTACAATTTCGCTGAATGAATAATGGTGTTAGTACCTAAGATTAAATCACCCAAATCCTTGTCGGATTACCGTCCGCTGACACTAATTAATACAGATTACAACTTGTTTGCAAAAATTATTGCCAGACGCATACGACTCACCTTACCTCATATCTTTGGTTCCGAGCAGCATTATGTGTTGAATAACTCCAACAACATACATGGACTCGCAACTCTACGTAACTTTGTGCTGCACATGTCCTCTTAACCCAACAGCTCTGCCGCACTCGTCAGTATAGACTTTCAACAAGCATTTGACCGCGTTAGACATTCTTATCTATGGTCTGTCCTAAGAAGATTTGCTTTTCCCAACAGGATAATCACAACACTACGAAACTTATACAACAATGCAACTTCCAGATTACAAATTAATGGCTTCTCTCCAAAACAATCCACATTCACAGATCGATTTCGACAAGATTGTCCACTCTCTGGAGTTCTTTTCGGCATCAGTGTGGAACCATTCATCAGACAATTAACTTTGAAGCTTCCAGGAATACAACTAGGTGCAACGTTCTTACAAGCGCACGTCTATGCGGACGACATCACTGTTATCTTGACAGAACCCAAACATCTCGAAGACTTATGATTGGTCACAGACGACTATCAACATCACTCTAGAACAAAAATTAATCCACACAAATCTGCCATACTACCATTTGGGCCCTGGCCAACACAAGATCAATGGATTCCTTTTGCCGAAACACATAAAATCCTCGGAATAACATTTTCTGCGAATTTGACTCAAATGATAGAAAACAACTGGAGAAAATTGCTCTTTAAAATTCGCGCTGTCCTATTTGCTCAACACATTCGAAACTTCAATATATGTCAAAAAGTCTGGACAGTTAACACCTTTGCACTAAGTAAACTGTGGTACGTAGCGCAGATTTTACCTCCACCACCTATAATAGTCAAGAAAATGGATCTAGTTATTGGGTAGTACCTATGGAGAGGACACCACTACAAGATAGCCAGAACACAATTGTACCAAAGCATTAAGTGTGGAGGATTAGGACTAGTTTCTGCAGAAGCTAAATGCACTGCACTTATCTCGCGAAATGTTATTAACTGTGAGTGCAGACCTGATGACGATAATGCTAAGGCGGTTCTGAATAATATTATCCGAAGCGTGGCCTTTCTCACTTCCCATCATAATTTGCCACTGCATTTCAAACGAGTTTTGAGCTTTGTAGATAACCTTCGAAGAACTTTAATAGATCCAACTTCAGTTGTAACATCAAAATGCATCTATAACCACATAATGAACCAGAATATTAAACCACCTCCAATACAGGCAAAGTATCCTTCGCGACACTGGAAACTAATATGGAATAATATTGCTAGTAAACGGATTCCTCTTCAGTGGAAAACAACTTTATATTTAACAATAAACGAAACTATACCAACAAAGGACAAGTTATTTCGACATGGACGGTATCTGGACGGGTCCAATATCTGTGAACATTGTCAACAAAGAGATACATTAATACATCGTGCTAAGTATTGTGTAAGTGCGGACATATGGGCGTGGTCTTTCGCAAAAATAGGCAACATACTCCACATCCCATCTTAGAATATCGATTTCTCAACATAGGATATGCTTTCCTCCCGGCCACGGTCAGCAACGCAGTTCTATGGCTCACTGCAGCAACCATTCACTTCATTATGGAACACCGACGGAAACCAAGGCAACTGAACTTACAATCGTTTCAGCAATACATACGGATGGAAAGATGGACTGTGGCTACTCCGACCACTACTCTTATACCTTCATATCTTCCACATAATATAAATAACATTTGTTTGAGCGCCAGTTGCTTTTTTAAGAAAAACAACAAAATTCGGTAGAGCATACCTCTTATATCAATTATCTCAAGGCGTGAGGTGATAAACTCACATATTTGGCAATATACAGGGATATGGATCAGGACAATATTAAATTACTGTTGCATTTCCACAATTGAGGATTGTACATGGAACTGGAATCACTTATTATAATTAAAAATAAAACTGAGTTTATGACTAAATTTACGTCACAATGAACAATCATTTACGTCTTTTAATTTAACAAAAGAAATATAACGTGAGATTTGCGGTACAAAGAAAAGGAAAATTTAATCTAAACAAAAAAAACTATTGGCATGAACTTGAAGTGAGATGTGATATCGCCGCTGATTACACTCTTCTTCATGTTATGAATGCATAACATGTCTGATGCTTTAATTACCTGTTGTCTGCATACTCCGCTGTTGAACTTGAAATTCTTGGGAAAACCTGTGAGCTGAAGTCGGGAGCCGTCTGCTGGTATCTTCTTATGTAACAAGGAGTTGGCCTACATACCATGTACGCGTGTAGGGAGCTCCAATGTAATTACGTCCACTCAATATATTTTAAATAATTGGTAAATATTATTGAAACATCTTGTGAAGTCCATCCTCACAAGAAGATGATGTTTCTTTATCAGCATAGTACCCGTCTCTGCTCGGATACAAGCACCACTTGTAGACTTCCTCGATGATTACTTCTTCAAACACAACTCTTAGCTCTGACCATCACACTAAGACCACTTCTTCCATTTTTTCTGACTGTTACATATGATCTCCACGATATCAACTGCTTATGAACTGAGTACTATTAACTGATTGATATCATCTGAACTGAGTAAGAACAGAATAATGAACTGAATACTAACAGAATACATCTCCCTACCGTCGCCTTGACTTTATATAACCTCCCGATGACGACTCCTCTCCCTACTCCTGTTCATCCCTTCCACTTCCACATACAGTAGCTGGCGAATACTGACACTTGGTCGCAATCACGTGTCCACGCACTGATGTCATCAGTCATGTGTCGTCTAAGCGTACCCAAGCGGTCCGAAAATGACTATGCCGAATGCGTCACTGGGAAATCTCCTTGTACACAACATTCCCAGTTAAACATAGCCTCGATTGCAAAATACTATGCCAGCTCATCTAGCCAAAGTTACAAGCCACAGCATGACAATATGAAACCAACAAATCTCACTTACTACAATACAGAATAATTACAAACATATTCACTTAACCTATGATGAAATACAATAATATACGTGATACCTAATTATTACAGTCTAATTGATGAGAAACAGAATATATAAAATCTAATGAATCGGGTTAATAATAATAATAATAATAATAATAATAATAATAATAATAATAATGATAATAATAATAATAAATACAGAATGGAGTCTGTAACCCTGTTGTACGGTTACAGAACGCCTCCCTCATGAAATAATCGATTAAATGAATCGATTGATTCATGAAATATCTACACAATCACCTGAAATCGAGTACACCATAGATACATGTATAAAAATGCCCTTTACAAATTTGGTACATAGTATCATCCATCTGGATGTTCGTTGTTACACATATAAAACATTTATCAATTATCATTTTCACTTTGATTATACAGTATTATTTACATACAGATTACATTTCTTTCTTACTTCTGTCGTTTCAAACGTTCATTGAGTGTTCAAAAGTAATTCTCGAAGACATTTCATTATATACACTGTCTCCAAGCACTGGAGTTTATTGCACTGCCATGCTTCACTTAATATCACAACACACGCTAATTTCACTGAAGTCCTGTTCGCAATGCCAGCTTCATAAAATATGGTGAATTAACATAATAATGAAAATTAATCAACAAACTCACATGATATATTTCTTAAGATTTCTTATATTGTATGTGCCTACGATATTTCCTTCCTTGTCTTCTAATGAATAAGCACATTTCCCAATCCGTTTCACTACGGTGAAGTATCCCTGATATAACAAGAAAAACTTAGAAAATTGACCAGCTTCTGCTGATGACGGAAGTGGCACTCTGAGTAAAACCTTGTCACCAAGTTCAAATTCATCCAATTTAGTCTTACAAAATTTATCATGCACAATCTTACCGTGTTATCCTTCTTAGGTATAATAACAAGTGGATTTAAATTAGGACTACATGATGGTTCAATTATATTATAGTCTAGCATAATGTCAATCTGCTCTTCAACAGCGCTAGCGTATTTTAACGGAATGGGATATTTCGGTCCTACAAAAGTTGAGTTATCAATAACATTAAATTTGTGTTCGTAAAGATGTGTTCTACCAGGCCGATCGCTAAAAACATCACTATGTGATATCAATAATTCACACAATTCGTCCTTCTGACTTTCCGCTAACTTACATTTCTCCACTGTCTCATACAATTCATCTCTAGAATCTCTCTGTATGGACACATGGCAGACATCAATATTTTTCCTAATATTAGGAATTTCACAAGATCCTTCCGTACTAGAACACACTTTATTCGCACTAATTTCTGACAAAACATCATATGGTAAACTGACTTCCCTGCTACTCTTTCCCCAAATAAGATTGACATTACACAGATTAAAATTTAATTTAGCCTTTTGACACGTTAACCAGTCGGTACCTAAAATAACGGCATAAACTAAATTAGGCACGACTAAGCATGGTTGGAAAATACATTCTCCACTTATGCTAATGGGGACAGCTATTTGTTTATTCACTCTTTGAGACTTGTTTCCAACAGCTGTTACGATGAACGTATTCCTCACTGGAATTTCCGCTACCTCATACTTCTCTCTCAAAACTTCCTCATACAGCTTGGAATTTACACATGACTTCTCACTACCAGAGTCCAACAAAATCTTAACTTTTCTGCCCCATATCAGCAGTTCAATCGTCGGTGTAACAGTAACACTACTTAAATTATCCTCATTACATAATATAAGATCACTTAACAAATCTTGCCTTATATCTAAATTTAAATTACACTTATAAAATTTATTGTTTACGATTAAGTCGTCACTTAAAATATTTGAATTATTGCTACTTAGGTCACAATCATGTTCACTTACAACTATAGGCTGGTCGACATTGTCATACTTATCTACCTTATACGTGAACTCACCATTTACGGACTGTCTCAGTGACCTGTTTATACAGTCCGTTGCTCGTTTAAAGTACTTGGTTCGGTTACGACTTGTTGGTTACACACCTCAGTCGGCCTCCCCTGTTGCCTATTTCCTCTAGCGTCATTATTATTATTATGGCCTGTATTCTCTCGCCTCCCAGCTTCTGGTTGATTACCATAATCACGCCTCCCAGTCCTGAAATTTTCCGAACTATTTTGATAATTTCTCTCCCTGTGGAAATTATTATTAGGTCTCTCCTGATATTCTCTTCTGTAGTTACGATTATTCATAGTCCTGTCCTGATTATTAGATTGGTTACCCCTTCCTTCTACATTCCTATTTAGTGTCCTACTATGATTCAAGCTACTACCTAAAGCATCAAAACTTTCCAACAAAATCTCCATTTCCTTAATAGTCTCCACTCTTTGCATACAAACAGCTTCTCTTATTCTATCGGGATAGTGCTTAGCCATAAGTCTAACTATATCAGCCTCAGGTCCAATACATTCTAAATTTCTCCACACCAACACATGAGCCAAAAAGTATTCAGTCATTCTAACACCCTCGTTAGAATTATACCTGCCAAACATTACTCTCTCTCTCTCTCTACTCTGAACACCTTCACTCCAAAATTTAGCCATGAATTTCTCCTTAAATTCAGTTAGACTAGACATCGAGCTTTTATATACTTGAAACCAAGACTTAGTCTCTCCTACGAAAGCATTAGATAAGATCTCCAATACAGTTTCCCAGCTAATAATATTGTTTCTTAATTGAACAGCAAATTTCTTCTCTACTACTCTCATAAATTCCATCGGGTTAAATTCTTTCCCAGAAAACTTAGGTAAATCATGATCTCTAGTGATTAAACCATTATTTACAATTATTTCACGTACATTTCTACTATCACGCACTTCTTTCTGGAGTTCTCTCTGGCAACTCAGAAATTTTTCTTCCAATGTTTCCTCAGCCTTTTCTTCAATTTTTCTTAACTTCTCCTGTAATTTTTCTTCCGATTCTCTCACCTTCTGTGATAATGATTTTTGTTCACTCTCTAGATCACCTACTTCTCCAAGTTTTCTTTCCACCTGTTCTACCCTACTAATACATTTCCTAGTTTCTTGCCCCACTGTATTGGTTATCTTTTCAAACCTTTCTTCTACTAACTCATTGATTTCTCCTTTATTGGACTCGATCTTGGCGCCTAATTCATCAATCTGTTTGATGCATGTCTCACTAATTTGTTCTATTTCCGCATGGAGATTGCTCCGACCCAATTCCATCTCAGCTCTGATATCACTACACTCCTTATTTACTTTACTTTCTAAATTATTAATTTGCTTACTTATTTCTAACACCTTATGATCTATCTTATTACTAACATCATCAATCTTCTTATTAATACTATTTATGGCATTACTCTGAGCTTCAATTTTTTTACTAATAATATTATTCTGAGATTCAATTTTCTCACTCATAATATTATTCTGAGATTCAATTTTCTCACTAATAACCGTTTCAATTTTCTCACTCATAATATTATTCTGAGATTCAATTTTCTCACTAATAACCGTTTCAATTTTCTCACTCATGGCATTATTCTGCTCAGTCATTTTGGACATCAGCAAATTAAATAAACCCAGGTCAATCACCCCTTTACTTTGATCTTGCGTGACAGCGTTTTCCTCAGTTTCTACTATTTTCTGACTTTCAGCAGGTCCCACCTTAGTCACCAACTTCCTATTTATGTTACCACCTTGGATTTCCTTGGACACAATAACCTCAGCCTCATCACCTGACTGCATATTGCTATCCTTGTCCATCTTCGGTTTCCTACTTATTTTTCGCGATCTCAAAGCTATTTCCCCTTGCAATTCCTCTGACATTACCCCTTAAATACAAACTTCAACAAAATGACCTTCCTAACATTACTCGGTGAATTTAACATGTGCGTACTCATTAAAAGAACTGATCCATGTATATTGCCATTCAGAAACACTTTTTCTGAACCTTTCGAGCCCCACGTTGGGCGCCACGTTGTGGCTACTCCGACCACTACTCTTATACCTTCATATCTTCCACATAATATAAATAACATTTGTTTGAGCGCCAGTTGCTTTTTTAAGAAAAACAACAAAATTCGGTAGAGCATACCTCTTATATCAATTATCTCAAGGCGTGAGGTGATAAACTCACATATTTGGCAATATACAGGGATATGGATCAGGACAATATTAAATTACTGTTGCATTTCCACAATTGAGGATTGTACATGGAACTGGAATCACTTATTATAATTAAAAATAAAACTGAGTTTATGACTAAATTTACGTCACAATGAACAATCATTTACGTCTTTTAATTTAACAAAAGAAATATAACGTGAGATTTGCGGTACAAAGAAAAGGAAAATTTAATCTAAACAAAAAAAACTATTGGCATGAACTTGAAGTGAGATGTGATATCGCCGCTGATTACACTCTTCTTCATGTTATGAATGCATAACATGTCTGATGCTTTAATTACCTGTTGTCTGCATACTCCGCTGTTGAACTTGAAATTCTTGGGAAAACCTGTGAGCTGAAGTCGGGAGCCGTCTGCTGGTATCTTCTTATGTAACAAGGAGTTGGCCTACATACCATGTACGCGTGTAGGGAGCTCCAATGTAATTACGTCCACTCAATATATTTTAAATAATTGGAAAATATTATTGAAACATCTTGTGAAGTCCATCCTCACAAGAAGATGATGTTTCTTTATCAGCATAGTACCCGTCTCTGCTCGGATACAAGCACCACTTGTAGACTTCCTCGATGATTACTTCTTCAAACACAACTCTTAGCTCTGACCATCACACTAAGACCACTTCTTCCATTTTTTCTGACTGTTACATATGATCTCCACGATATCAACTGCTTATGAACTGAGTACTATTAACTGATTGATATCATCTGAACTGAGTAAGAACAGAATAATGAACTGAATACTAACAGAATACATCTCCCTACCGTCGCCTTGACTTTATATAACCTCCCGATGACGACTCCTCTCCCTACTCCTGTTCATCCCTTCCACTTCCACATACAGTAGCTGGCGAATACTGACACTTGGTCGCAATCACGTGTCCACGCACTGATGTCATCAGTCATGTGTCGTCTAAGCGTACCCAAGCGGTCCGAAAATGACTATGCCGAATGCGTCACTGGGAAATCTCCTTGTACACAACATTCCCAGTTAAACATAGCCTCGATTGCAAAATACTATGCCAGCTCATCTAGCCAAAGTTACAAGCCACAGCATGACAATATGAAACCAACAAATCTCACTTACTACAATACAGAATAATTACAAACATATTCACTTAACCTATGATGAAATACAATAATATACGTGATACCTAATTATTACAGTCTAATTGATGAGAAACAGAATATATAAAATCTAATGAATCGGGTTAATAATAATAATAATAATAATAATAATAATAATAATAATAATAATGATAATAATAATAATAAATACAGAATGGAGTCTGTAACCCTGTTGTACGGTTACAGGACATATAAGTGAAATCAGAAGATGTCAACAGGTTTTGGTTCATTATTATATCAGTTTTAATTCGTGGCGTAACAGTGTTTGAATATTTTAATTATTAGGTCAGTATAAGGTGTTAATGGGTCATGGACTACTTAAGGAACCGACAAAAACCAAAAAGTTAAAATGTGATCAGTGTTTCACATGATTTTGTTTAGCATTAAGGAACCAGGACAATGAACTTCAGAGAGTGTATGCCATCAGTTTTTGTGTACATTATACATGTTTATTGTAAAAGGTTAATACAGTAATAAAAAGGTGTTAAAAATTCTTTCCAGACCCCAGTACACAACATGAACACGTTCTCTGGCTTCGGCTCTTCGGGAAGAATGGGACGCTATCCCCATGGAAACCTTCCGATACCTAGTGGAAACTCCCCCTGAAACATGGTGCGTGGGTAAAAGTTTTCACTCCGTACCCGGGCAGGGTACAGGGGGCCTCCTAGACGGTTACGCCGTTTCTCAGGCCGGAGAGATTCGGGTTAGTGGTGTGATTAGCGTAGAAGGTGAGGTGGGTGGTATGTAGAGGAACTGTCCCGGCATTCGCCTTAGTGCAGGAGAATGGAAAACCACGGAGAAACCATTCTCAGGACAGACGACGGTGGGATCCAATCTCTCCGTTTCCCTCACGAATAGCAGCAAGGTCGAAGGTTACACTACTCGATCCCACAACAGGGTCACGACTGTGATAAAAAACCAACCAGCCAACCAACCAACCAACCAACCAACCAACCAACCGACCGACCGACCGACCGACCGACCGACCGCCGACCGACCAACCAACCAACCAACCAACCAACCAACCAACCAACCAACCAACCAACCAACCAACCAACCAACCAACCAACCAACCAACCAACCAACCAACCAACCAACCAACCAACCAACCAACCAAACCCATTGAAGTAACAGCCCCGAAATGCCATGGCCTACCAAGCGACCGCTGCTCAGCTCGAAGGCCTGGAGATTACGAGCTGACGTGTGATCGGCACGACGGATCATCTCGGCCGTTTTTCTTGGCTTTCTAGGCCGGAGTCGCTATCTCACCGTCAGATAGCTCCTCAATTGTAATCACGTAGGCTCAGTGGACCTCGAACCAGCCCTCAGATCCATGTAAAATCGCTGACCGGGCCGGTATCGAACCCGGGGCCTCCGGGTAAGAGGCAAGCACGCTTCCCCTACATCGTGGGGCCGGCTGGTAAAAGCAAAATCTTTCTTTCTTTCTTTCTTTCTTTCTTTCCTTCTTTCCCTCTTTCTTTCTTTCTTTCTTTCTTAATCGGTTTACCATCCGGGGTTGGTTTTCCCTCGGACTCAGTGAGGAATCCCACCTCTACCGCCTCAAGGGCAGTGTCCTGGAGCGTGAGACTTTAGGTCGGGGATACAACTGGGGAGGAAGAAAAGTACTCCGCCCAGGGTACCGCACCCGCTATGCTGCACAGGCCCCTTGTGGGGGATGGGAAGATCGGAAGGGATAGACAAGGAAGGGGGGAGGAAGTGGTCGTGGTCTTAAATTAGGTACCATCGCGGTATTTTCCTGGAGAATATGAAAACAACTATGAGGGTGGCTGAGGCTGGAACGGAACCCCCCTCTACTCAGTTGATCTCCTGAGGATGAGTGGACCCCGTTCCAGCCCTCGTACCACTTTTCAAATTTATTAGCAGAGCCGGGAATCGAACCCGTGCCTCCAGGGGTGGCGGACTAAGGGAAAATTGCGGACCAATTCTCCATTAATGTCGACTATTAGGGAGTGTGTTACTAGTCCGACTCGTTAGCTGAATGGTCAGCGTACTGGCCTTCAGTTCAGAGGGTCCCGGGTTCGATTCCCGGCCGGAATTTTAATCGCTTCTGATTAATTCTTCTGGTTTGGGGACTGGGTGTATGTATCCGTCCCAACACTCTCCTCATCATATTCAGACAACATACCACACTACCAACCACCACAGAAACACCCACTGGTGATTACATCCCTCCATATAGGGTTGGCCAAATCACGTGTGAGACGCAGTTCGGAACCGTGACCCCACAGGTGTGTGAAAAAAAAACGGTAGAGAAAAAAGAAAAAGAAGTCAGTAGCGTAGCGTAGGCAGGATCGACCGTTGGGAGGGTGGGGGTTATAGGTACAAAACAGTTATAGAACATAATGAAGGTGCTTATGCGCGCATGCATGAGTGTTTTTGTAAGGACACTGATACAAGTGAATTATGTTGATACTGATGCAGTTCAGTACAAAATCGTACATTAAAATACAGAACAAGAAAAATTCAATCATGTTCAACAGTTTTACAGCGAATGGTACAAACTAAAATTCAACTTTCGAAGCTTCTTAGAAAATAGATTTAAGAGATTTCTTGGTTTTACAATTATGTTCCTGTAAATGTTCAAAAAGAGTCAACGCATCGAGTCGACTTTCACTTATTTATCCTTTCTATTTTTTTTTTTGTTTTTTGTAAAATGTCCATTGGGGGGAGGAGGCTGTTCTAATCCCCCGCTGGCTATGCCGCTGTATAACGTACACCTACCTCCGAGTTCGCTAAGCGTAGTGAACACGTAGTTGGAGAGCGTAGCACCAGCAGCATTGTGAGCAGTGACGCGGAGCTTGTAGGTGATGCCAGGAGATAGTCCGACCAGCTGGAAAGTCTTGTCCGTCCCAATGTTGTTACCAGCTGAAACAAGTAAGCGCTATTTAGGAAATAGATTACTGAATAAAAAAGTACAGGTTGTTCGTAACTTCTAGGACATATTCTCCACCATTTTAATCCAACGTATCCAGTAATGGGAACAGTACCGGAAAGAAGTGGGATATATTACAGTTACCTGACAAATGAAAATCCACAGCCTGTTTCTAGTCATTCGACCGGGTCGCGAATGGCATGAATGAAGCCCCATCTAGCGGCCAGGATAGAAATTGTGCCGTCTGCTGAACCTTATCGCCATTCTCTGGGGCAATGATTAATGACTTATAGATGAAATGAAATGATATTGAAGACTGTTGCTGGAATGAAAAATGACAGGTAAACCTGTCCAGCTCCGCTTTGTCCAGCACAAAATTCACATGGAGTGACCGGAATTTGAACCACGAAAACCAGCGGTGAGAGGCCGGCACGCTGCTGCCTGAGCCACGGAGGCTCTACCTGACAACTGTTTTACTCAATTGCAGTTACAAATTACTTTTTCAACAAGTAATCAGTAAATTTACAATCAGTCCAAAGAATGCCAATTTTACGCATAGGGCTGGAATGAAAGCGAAGTTTACAATAAAGCATATAGGCTCCTACTTCATGGTTTTTAGCACAGGGACACGATGTAGCTCCCATCACTAACAACTTTTCGATGTGATGTATATCGATTTTTAATTTTATTTCAAGAAGTAACTGTTTGCCCGCTTCTCTAGTGTAGTGGTTAGTGTGATTAGCTGCCACTCCCGGAGGCCCTTGTTCGATTCCCGGCTCTGCCACGAAATTTGAAAAGTGGTACGAGGGCTGGAACGGGGTCCACTCAGCCTCGGGAGGTCAGCTGAGAAGAGGTGGGTTCGATTCCAACCTCAGCCATCCTCGAAGTGGTTTTCGGTGGTTTCCCACTTCTCTTCCAGGCAAATGCCGGGATGGTGCCTAACTTAAGGCTACGGCCACTTCCTTCCCTCTTCCTTGCCTATCCTTTCCAATCATCCCATCCCCCCACAGGGCCCCTGTTCAGCATAGCAGGTGGGGCAGCCCGGGCGGGGTACTGGTCATCCTCCCTAGTTGTATCCCCCGACTCAGAGTCTGAAGCTCCAGGGCACTGCCCTTGAGGCGGTAGAGGTGTGATCCCTCGCTGAGTCCGAGGGAAAACCGACCCTGGAGGGTAAACAATTAAAGAATAAGAAGTAATAGTTTTTCTAGTAGTTTAACGTCGCATTAACACGCTGAAGGTTTTCGGCGACGGAAGAATGGGAAAGGAAGCGGCCGTGCCATTAATTAAGGTACAGCCTGGTGTTAAAATAGGAAACTACGGAAAATCATCTTCAGGGCTGCTGACGATGGGATTTGAATCCACTATCGCCCGAATGCAAGCTCACAGCTACTCGACCCTAATCGCACGGCCAGCTCACTTGGTAAGAAGTAAATAACGTATAAAAATTGCAAAGTAAAGATTGCAAGTAACAATTACTAAAAACTGTCTTCGTTACAAGTAATTCGATTACTTTTGTTTATTTTTTGCTGCTTCCTTAACGCCGCACTAACATATCAAAGGTTCTCGGCGACGGAACGAGGTAGCACACCAGCATTTGCGTGATGTGAAAATGGGAACCAAGGGAAACCATCTTGAGGGCTACCGACAGTGGGATTCGAACCCACCATCTACCGAATTCAAGTTCACAGCTATGCGACCCTGACCACACGGCCAACTCGCTCGGTATTATTATTATTATTATTATTATTATTATTATTGTTATTGTTATTATTATTCCCTCTCTTTGTTCGTATCGGCCTACTAAGGGCCACGTTATTTCAGCTGTCTTCTCTGGGCTTTGCTCTTCGCCCAGTGCTCCTTCATTCGTTGCCGGTGTTGCTATTTTCTCTCCCCCGTCCACGTCTTTCCCGTCTTCAACTTTGGCTTTACTTGAAAACCCTGGTGGTCTTTTGGTTTCCTCCTGAGTGATCCCCATCTCCTGTAGGTCCCTTTCATCCTCCTTGAACCAAGTTCGCTGGGTCTTCTTATATTTAAAATAGATGAAAATGAAAACCTACAACCTGTTTTCCAGTCAGTGACCGGGTCAGGGATGGAATGAATGAAGCCCCCATCTTGTGGCAAGGATAGGAATTCTGCCAGCTGCCGAAGCCTGTCGCACTCCTCTGGGGCAATGATTAATGACTGACAGATGAAATGAAATGATACTGGAGAGTGTTGCTGGAATGAAAGATGACAGGGAAAACGGCAGTACCCGGAGAAAAACCTGTGCTGCCTCCGCTTTGTCCAGCACAAATCTCACATGGAATGACCGGGATATGAGCCACGGTATTCAGCAGTGAGAGGCCGGCGCGCTGCCGCCTGAGCCACGGAGGCCACTTAAAATAGATAAAAATCTGGTTCGGTAATAGTTTGGGTTTCATGCTTAGCAAGTGGCCATGAAATGCAATTCTCCTTCTCCACATGACATCAGACATTTTCTGGACATGAGTATACAGCTCATCATTATGCCGAAGTATTTATTCATCTTTGTCTTTAATTGGGCCAATTTTTCTTAAGATCTTTCTTTCTTTCTTTCTTTCTTTCTTTCTTTCTTTCTTTCTTTCATTTCCAATTTTTCTATCAGGCCTTTCTTGTTCATAGCAAGGCATTCCGCTGCATACAAAACCTCTGGTCTTATGATAGTGCAGTGTCTGAGTTTTGCTTTCAAGGATATGGACTTTTTGTTGTAAACGTCTTTGGTCAGTTGATAAGCCATTTCTTTTTTATTCATGAGCGACGCTAAAGGTTCTTTTTCAGAGATCTATCCACTCGCGAAGGTATTTAAATTTATCTGTCCGTTTAATTGCTCCCTGGTTTACATTTAGCTCTCTTGGTGGTGGCTTGATGTTAGTTATGAATTGCGTTTTCTCCAAAGAGATTTGGTGGCCTGCTTTTTACGCCTGTGTCTTGGCGTGATTAATTCGCTTTGTAGCCATATTATTATTATTATTATTATTATTATTATTATTATTATTATTATTTGGTTGTTCGGCCGAGGAAGTAAAGGAATGGTTGGTTCGCCCAGAAGGGCGTCGGTTCGATCCACCGTCAGAAGTCGGAAAATTTAAGAAGCGTGGTTTCCAATTTCGGAGGTTCACATGGCCCTCAAGTTCATTCAGCCCACAGCGAAAATGAGTACCAGGTTAATTCCTGGGGGAAAAGTCGGTGGCTGAGTGCGGAGGTTACGGGTAGCAAAAGCCTTGACCTTCCAGCCATCCAAGGGCCTTGTTGACCTGTACGGAAATGACTTTGCTTTTTCATGTTTACGTATTTAACGTACCACTAGCTCATTAAGGTTTCAGACAACTATGATATATGAAACGTAACGGCCGTGACCTTCATACAGTTACAGCCTTAGAATGTCTTGGTGTGAAAATGAGAAATTACGGAGAACCATCTTGAGGCCTGCCCACTGTTGGGTTCGAACACATCCATCTCTGGAATCTAAAGTTAAAGTACATGAACCGCAGTGGGTAGCCAATAATAATAATAATAATAATAATAATAATAATAATAATAATAATAATACGTCGCAATTCTCTTTTCCTAAGTCATGGGCTCAGAGGTCCAGTGTTCGGTGCCTGGTTTGGGTGGAGATTGATTCCGCTAGCTCAGAGGTGGTATTCACACACTCTGCTGCATATAAAGCAGCTGGAAGGATTACAGTTTTGCAGTGTCTCAATTATTATTGTTATTATTATTATTATTATTATTATTATTATTATTATTATTATTATTATTGCCGATACTGCCTCATGAGACTACCGGGCGAGTTGGCCGTGCGCGTAGAGGGGCGCGGCTGTGAGCTTGCATCCGGGAGATCGTGGGTTCGAATCCCACTGTCGGCAGCCCTGAAGATGGATTTCCGTTATTTCCCATTTTCATACCAGGCAAATGCTGGGCTGTACCTTAATTAAGGCCACGGCCGCTTCCTTCCAACTCCTAGGCCTTTCCTATCCCATCGTCGCCGTAAGACGGTGTGACGTAAGGCCCCTAGCAAAAAAATAGCCTCATGAGACTAAATGGGGAGCTATTTGATATAAGAGGCAGTAGATCCGGTCAATAATGCCAAGCGATGCCACTGAAGACGACGCGACACTGAATGGTCAGCGTAGCAGTCATGGGTTCAGAGGGTCCAGTGTTCGATGCCTGGTTTGATTGGGGATTGATTCCTCTAGCTCGGAGAACGGTTGTTTAAGTTCAAATAATGCACTCAGCACATCGCACTTCCAGTCTCAGCCGGCCGTAAAGGTAGGCCAAAGAAGTGAGTAGATAAAGGTCAGGTTGAAGAAGAAGAAAACTTTGTCGACAATGTGTTCTACTGACGTTCTCTGCCATCTGATGGATTATTTATGAACAATATGTTGTTTGGATGCTTACTACATTTTTCTCTTTCGAGAACGACGGCCTGCTTTTCTTTTAAAGCATGTTTTTACTCCCAATCACACTGTTTCTTTCGCCAATTGAACTCGCCATTCGTGCTGACCGTCATGTTATTTTCATATTATTACTGAAGTGCAGTGCGTGTTTTACGTTATATATTCCTGTAGTTGTATTTTACCCTCCATAAGTATGGATAGGGAACTAAAAGTACAAGAGGTAAGCAAGTTTTTGCATGAACGGAATTCATCTGATAACTATCCATTTCTCTCGAAAGACAGACAGACCACACATCTCGATACGCCCGAACCTATTGAGCAATTATAGCCCTTCGGCCCACGTGACCTTGAGTGCAATTTCGTGAGAGTTGATTTCTATTTACCTGCAGAGATGTGGAAGTGATGTACCTTTCGAACGAAAACGAGATGGCCAGAATGTAACCTGCACGCTGGTGGGTGGATATTTAGTTGAACAGGGATCTGGACAGTTTGAATCTGAGGTCTTCAGCATCGTAGTTGCTCAGTGAGGAAATGAGTTCATTGGGGTTGGAATTTACACCAGAATATAATTTCAGGGTTGTCTTCTGGATTCTGGTGTTTTTCAATTTATTTTTACGATTTGCTTCACGTTACACCGACACAGATAGATCTTATGGCGACGAAGGGGTAGGAAAAGGCTAGGAGTGGAAAGGAAGCGGAAGGTAGTCAAGAATGCCTTTACGACGACGAAGAGACCAGTATCAATAGCTCACTGCGGTTGAACGAGGCCTTGCATTTAATAGGGCTATGTGAAGGTGGATTTTAGTTCCGCGCTGTTGCAGAACAAGGCAGGAATGTCTCCACTGTGCATGCGTGCTGGCAGGAGTGGTCACGAGAAGGTACGCTCGCAAGAAGACCGGGTTCCGGACGTTCCCGTGGCACCACCGAGAGGAAGGACCGCCGTATTCGGCGTATGGCTGTGGCGCAGCGAACTGCGTCTGCAGCAGCAATTTGAGCGGCAGTTGGCACCACAGTGACTCAACGAACTGTTCGAAATCGGTTACTTGAAGCACAGCTCCAAGCCAGACGCCCTGCGGCGTGCACTCCGCTTACCCCAAACCACCGCCGTCTGTGACTTCAGTGGTGTCAAGCGAGAGTTCTTTGGAGAATGGAGTGGAGGTCCATTATTTTATCCGATGAAAGCCGGTTCTGCCTCTGTGCCAGTGATGGCTGTATGTTGGTTAGAATGAGGTCAGGTGAGCGCCTGCATTTCACCTGTCTGCGGCGTCGACACACTGAACCTACACCGGGAGTTCTGCTCTGGGGAGCAATTTCCTATGACAGCAGGAGCACTCTCGAGTTTATCCCACGCACCCTGACTGCAGATGTGTACGTCCGTCTGGTGGTTCGACCTGTTGTGCTGCCATTCATGAACAACATTGCCGGGGGTGTTTTCCAGCAGGATAATGCACGCCCCCATACCGCTGTTGTAACCCAACGTGCTCTACACGGTGTTGGTATGTTGACTTGGCCTGCTCGATCCCACAATATTTTTTTCCGCCACTGTAGTTACGTTTGACCACCGGATCATCTCACCGAATAAGACCAGTGGCTGGCGGTCAACTATAATGCGTTTGTAGGAAAGAGTGACACTACTATTGGTGCAGCTTATAAATCTCATGTTTATTCCGTATTGGCTCAACACAACTAAGGTTAAGTTATGAGTGAGTTCCCACCTTCCAATACTTATCAATTTTTATATAATAGACTTATTAATTACATAATATAATCCATATAACCTCTAGTACATGTTTCGTTCCGATTATGGAACATCTTCAGCTAAAATTGGTAAAATGGCAAGACAATTAAAATACATTGATGTTAAGATGATACATAAGCTAAAAGATATGATAAAATGGCTCGAAAATTAAAACATATGATGATGATGATGAGATAAAGTTCATTCATGTTGGTTAAAAAACACAACAAGTCAGTTTTCAAATGGCGAATTAAAAACAGCGATAAGGTTCTTCATGTTGGAGGCGTGTACATTTTGTCGATCTTGAAGATAAATTGAAGAATACAGGATTTTCTTATATGTGATTTATCGGGGAAATCTTGATAAAATAACCGTAGTTGAAGTTGAGTTTGGTAGGATTATTGAAATGTGTCTGAAACGAGAAAAGGAGAAGTGAAATAGAAAATATTTTGAGGAGAAAACCTTGTTAAAAATGTATGTTCGCGAGAAAGAAGGATAATAGAGTTGATTACCTTAAAGACAATCTTGTCGTATTTAACGTCCTCCCTTACGCCGTGTTGTTAACTGACTGAGTCCTGTGTACGTGTGTGAGGTGCTTGCGGTGGGCGGGGAGTATTGGAGGGAGAGGTAAGTGACGTGAGGAGAGCGGGTGAAGTGTTGTGTAGGGTGGAGCTATTGGTGACATTGATATTGATTCTCCACTTTCGAAGCAAGGGTTTAAAAGTGGAGAGGACTTCCTGAAGGTAGTTTTGGACTCTGGGGGAGGGGGGGGGGGTGTTACTAAGGTACAGAGGTAATGGGAGTGCCATCTGCATACATGTAAATTTTCTCAAGCGGTGGACGGGGCACGTTTGACATGTATAAATTGAAATGTAGCCTACAGGAGGTACAACTCACCCTGCGGGACACCGGCACCAATGGTGCGGGTTCCCGACAGCGTTTTGTTGACCTCTACCTTATACGGTCCATCTGTAGCAAGAAATGAAGTAGATCAAATATAGTGGGAATGGTAATAATTTGTCCTTATAGACAAGGCTTTGATGTCATACCCTGTCAAACGGTCGCGATATATTTAGAAAACAGACTCCAGCGTGAATCCTATGGTTGAAATTTCTTGCAATTTCTTCTGTGAGCCTCATGAGTTGGTGAATAGTGGAATGCTCACTTATGAAGCCGAACTGCTCATCGTTCAGGATGAGCTTGTCTTCAATGATGACGTTGATTCTGGTGAGATGAAGGACTTAGAAATTGTTGGAAAGAATGGATAGTAGGAAAACTGGTGATAGTTCTGGGGGAAGGTAAGATCCGAGAGAGGTTTGCGTAACATTATAACTCTGGCCAGTTTCCAAGGTGTTGGGGAGTGGGTGAAGCGGAAGATAGAGTTGAGGAGTTTCACGAGGTAAGGGCTTTCCTGTGAAGCTTCCTCTCGATGAAGAATTGCGCCATTTATGTAGCAACACTGAATTCGAAACGCCGGAGAACCAGTAACAATTTACATGCGATTCCGAAAGGCAGGAAAATATATTGATTACCAGGTCCGTCTAAGAAACAAGCCAATAATTCTGACAGTAGCAGTAGTCGTTGCGTGGGCTTATAGACGTACCGTGAACAGGATTTCTCTCCAACCTTTCGCGTGTAGATGAGAGCGGCAGTGAAGATAAAGACTCCAATAGTGACAAAGAGGACAGTAACTGAGAAATAAACAATGCTCATTCTAAACACACGCGATTAAAATATCCGACTCGACCGGGAATCAAACCTGGGACCTTCTGAACTGAAGGCTTCGACGCTGACCATTCATCCAAGGAACCGGACCACAGCCTAGTGAAGTAAAGATCATAAATGACTTGAAGATGTCCAAACACTTTTTTATTTACTAAATTACACATTAATTTCAAAATATTGAGCGCATTTTGTTAGTTGTTTGGGAAACATCTATTGTATTACAGAGCTTTGAGAATAAAGTTGCAACTCACCCACTATCCAATGTTCGGCTCCCCGCACCACGTACGCAGCATACTCTACTACGAAGTAGAGCATAGGGCACCCTCCATCCGGCCAGAGGTGTAGGTGGAGGCCGATGCTGCTGGAGTTGATGGTGAGGAGCTCCCCGGTCGCTGGTCGGAGCGGTACAGAACCCCGAGTACGCACTGGCAATGTTTGACTGGGGTCGCCACTTCCTACGCGGTTGTAAGCCGTGACGAAAACGTAGTATTGAGTGCCACAGCGTAGTCCCGTTAACACGTGTGTATTGCGCGTGCTCTCCAGTTGTTCTTCCTCCCATTCCCCGTGCTCCAACTTGTAGTGGAGAACAAAGCCGCGAACAGGACTGCCTCCATTATCTCCCAGCTTCCATTGCAGTTGCAGCGAGTGTTGGGTGCTTCCTGTCACCAACAGCAGGGGCGCGCTTGGGGGCACTAAAACAGAGTAGCATACATAATAATAATAATAATAATAATAATAATAATAATAATAATAATAATGATGATGATGATGATGATGCGTGTGGCCTCAGGAGAAGCCTGATGCAGTTCTTTCGAGTTGACGCCGTATGGGTGATCCGCGCGTTTGTGAGGAGGGGGCCCTACCTACGATTAATTCTAATGGTGCAGACAGCACAAACTCCTAGCCTCCGAGCCAGAGGAATTAACTAATGAATGCTAAAATCCCCGACCCTACTGGGAATCGAACCCGGAACTTGTTGGACCAAAGGCCAGTACGCTAACCATTTAGCCATGGAGCTGGACAAAAGAATATTACTAATAATATTATTATTATCCGGCTCGTTTGTTGAATGGTCAGCGTTGAGGCCTTCTATTAAGATGGTCCTGGGTTCGACTCCTGGCCGGTCACACAACTCACCACACTACCTACCACAACAGAAACACGCGATAGTGAATGCATGTAGTTGGTGACAGGATGGGAGTCCGGCCGGAAAACAGGGCCATGTCAACAAGTGCTACACTGTTCACACCCGCGACCCCACCAGGGTGTGGAAAAGTGATAATAATAAGAATGGTGATAATTATAATTATAATAGGAACGATTTCAGAACATCAGCTGAACTCGAACCAGATCATTCACACTGCGAATAAGTGCGCCATTCAATTCCGCTTTTTAAAAATTTCGTGTGGCTATTGCTAGCCTGGCACAGCCCCTGTAAAGTAGAACCTCCGAAGAAGGTGGGAAGCATCTGCCGTATATGGCAAACAGTGCGATAGTATGCTGGAGGGCAATGTTGTGTGTGGTGTACGAGCTGAGTGATGTTAGGGACAGCACAAACACCCAGTCCCCGGACCAAAGACATAAACATTTTAAGATTAACATTCTTCGACCTGGTCGGGAATTGAACACGGGGCCCCAAGGACGGAAAGCCAAGATGCTGGGCACCCAGCCATTGGCCCGGACATCTGATGACACTAAGACGGGATGTGACTGTGATTAAAAATTTATTTTGGTGTAAGACATGCAAGTCCGCCTCTGTCGTGTAGTGATTAGTGTTATTAGCTGCCTCCCTTCGAGGTCCAGGTTCGATTCCCGGCCCTGTCACGAAATTTAAAAAGTGGTACGAGGACTGGAACGGTGTCCACTCAGCCTTGGGATGTCAACTGAGTAGAGGGAGGTTCGATTCCCTCCTCAGCCATCTTCGAAGTGGTTTTCCTATGGTGTCCCATTTCTCCTCCAGGGAAATGCCAGGACGGTACCTAACTTAAGGCCACGGCCGCTTCCTTCCCTCTTCCTTTTCTATCCCTTCCGGTCTTCCCGTCCCCCCGCAAAGCCCCTGTTCAGCATAACAGGCGAGGCAGCCTGAGCGAGGTACTGATCCTCCTTCCCAGTTGTATCCCCACACCCAAACCTTACGCTCCAGGACACTGCCTTTGAGGCGGTAGAAGTGGGATCCCTCGCTGAGTCCGAGGGAAAAACCAACCCTGCAGGGTAAACGGATTAAGAAAGAAAGAAAGAAAGAAAGAAAGAAAGAAAGAAAGAAAGAAAGAAAGAAAGAAAGAAAGACATTCAGTCTAACAATGGACTAAATATAATGATGAGACATGCAGCTGTCAAGTTGCATTCGGAGATGGTGGGCTCGAACTTCACTGTCGGCAGCCGTAAAGATGGTTTTCCGTGGTTTCCCATTTTCACACCAGCCAAATGCTGGGTCTGTACTTTAATTAAGGCCACGGTCGCTTCCTTTCTACTCCTAGCCTTTTCCTATCCCATCGTCTCCATAAAACCTATCTGTGTCGGTGCGACGTAAAGCAAACTGAGAAAAAAATGAAGGCGTACAAATAACGAGATAATGCATGTATGTCTACCCCTTGGTCCAGGTTCCTGATACGGGATCGGGGATGAGGTGATATGAAATTATATGGTAGCCTATGTTTCTACGGCCGGATGCCCTTCCTGCCGCCAACCTCAGTTGGGGAGCTTAAGAAGATGAAATGAATGATGGTGAATGGTAAGGGGGTGGAAGCTATCGGCTGTGGCCTATGAATGAGAACTATCGCGGCATTTGCCTGGAAGTGGAAACAGGAAACCACAGGACAGCCGACGGTGGGTTTCGAAACCACTCGTCTCCCGAATGCGGTGCGGAGTTTCGTTCCATAGCCGTAGCGTATCAACGCGCGAGGCCATCGCTCCAGACAAATAATAAAATAATCACTAGAAACAACTGGTACAAAAATCTGTCAGCGACATATGAGAAATGCATAACTTGCACCAAATTTGCGTTGTTCACTATAAACAGGAAATCATGATATTTAATAGTTCGTAGTTACAATGTTGGAATTCTCATTTTTCGATTTAAACGATGAAGCATCTCATTCATGCGATTAATGTACTTAATCCCCTTTGTGAGGAATAATAATAATAATAATAATAATAATAATAATAATAATAATAATAATAATAATAATAATTCCCGTGTGGGGATTTACCGGTTACCTCCATCGGGCGTGTCCCATTGGAATTGGGGAAGCTCGCTGGCTCTGCCACCAGCAGAGTCAGAGGGTAGTAGGGAAATAAAATACCACCGTGAAAAAAAAAACTGGTCCCTTGCCAGGGTTACGGCGAAGACTGGTAAATGGACAGAAGCCAGAAAACATCTTGAGGCAACCTCTAGGGTTAACAACCCTAGTTGTAAAAGGATGGGTACCTGTCCAAAGCAAAGTCAAGTCAAAAAGCATGATGGCATAACATTTCAAGAAACATACCCCAGGGGGTAAATCTTCGGATAAATCCCTCGTCGTGAACGCCACGGCGCACGAGTCTCGTTCGGATTCAGGGGGAGACTCGACAACATGCAAGAGACGAGTCGGAGCGTCTCGGTGTACCCCAAAGAGTAAAAAACTCAGGCCAAAATCTAAAACCTTTCTAGCAACTTTCAACATAAATTCACTTACACAAACTGGCAAGCTGAAAACCCTCACCAAAGCTCTTCACGAAAATCAGATATCCATAATGGCCCTACAGGAAACAAGGTACCCAGATGAAGAGATTTTTGAATACGAAGGCTACCGATTTTTCAAGAGCAAAGCGCAAAGAGGAATCCTCAATGGAGCTGTGATGCTTGGAACCGCGTTTGCTGTTAGAACCAAGATCCTTAAATCGGTTGCAAATTTCGAACCTGTGAATGACAGATTGTCTATACTCAAAATTAAATGCGCGAACAAAACCTACGCCCTAGTTAACGCACATGCTCCTACAAACGATAAGAACAAGTCTGATCCAGACGAAGTTGATAATTTCTGGGGCCTACTGGATGAAAAATTAAACAAAATCCCCAAACACCATGTCAAGCATCTTTTGGGTGATTTTAAGGCCCAACTAGGTCGTGAACGGAAGTACAAGAAAGTTATAGGAAATTACCCTGCTCACAAAAGAACCAATCCCAACGGCAAAAGACTCGTGTCCATTTGCGAAAATCACAACCTACAGGTCATGTCGACCCACTTTCGCCATCTACCCAGAAAGCAAATGACTTGGCGTTCTCCCGTCCAAGCTCTCGGAGAGTTCCAAATTGATCATGTTGCAATCTCCAGGAGAAACAGCCCTGAGATTATGAATGTCAAAGTAATGAAAGGCATCAATGTGGCCTCAGATCATTATATGTCTCTTATAAAATTCAAACCAATTCCCGCAAACACAAGGAAGACAACCAAACAGATCGCACGCTTCGACAATGATAAACTTCGGCAAAGGGTCGAGGAGTTCCAGGAGAAGGCTAGACCAAATGACTGTGACTTTAACAACGCCAAAAGTCTCCTTGTTGAGGCCGCCAAAGACGTTGCAGAAATCAAGAGAAGCAAAAAGCATGCCTGGTGGAATGGTACCTGTGAATCAGTCCTCCAAGAAAGACTCAATGCGTGGAAACAGTACTACTCTACGAAATCAGAAAATTATTGGGAAACCTACAAAACCCAACGTGCCCAAGCAGCTAGGGTGTTCAGAATTGAGAAACGTAAAGACGAAAAATCTCTCATTGAAAAGATAGAACAAAACTTTAGGAAGAATGAAAGCAGAGAGTACTACAGAGCCTTCAAACGCAAACTCACTGGCTATAAACCACCATCTCTATGCTTTGAGCGAAAGGACGGCTCACTGGCGACGTCAAATGAAGAAAATTTCAGCATTCTGGCAGACTACTTCAAGAATTTACTTAATTGTTCTAAACCGCAAAGCCCCTTTGAAACCAAGGAACCCTTACTCAGGTACCCAGATTTCCGACCACCCGTAGAGATGAAATCAAGCGCCACATTGCCCGTCTCAAAAATAACAAAGCGACGGGGGAAGACTCAGTAGTAGCAGAACTATGGAAATATGCCCCAGAGGAATCACTTGATATCTTGCAAAAGCAAATAGAAGAAATTTGGAACAAGGAGACCCTACCCGAAGATTGGAAAATAGCTTTGATCCATCCATTACACAAAAAAAGCAGCATGAAGAACATCAACAACTACAGAGGAATATCTTTGCTACCCGTGACTTACAAAATTCTATCACTTGGCATCCTGGAGCGTTTGGAAGCACAAGTCGAACATCAAATAGGTGAATACCAAGGAGGGTTCAGAAAAGGTCGCTCAACAGCTGAACAGATACAAAATCTCAAAACGATCATCAGATATTGTACACTAAGGTCCAAGCAGTATGTGTCTGTCTTTGTGGACTTTAAGAAAGCGTACGACTCCATTGACCGGGAAGTCCTGCTAAACATCTTAAATGAATTTGGAGTTGATTTGAAGCTGCTGGCATTAATTAGAGCCACCCTGACCGATACAAAATCCAAGGTGAAGTTCCACGGATGTCTCTCGCATTCCTTTGACATCAAAACAGGAGTCCGACAAGGTGATGGGCTATCCCCGATACTCTTCAACGGTGTTCTTGAAAAGATCATCAGAACCTGGCGGGTGAGATTACAGGAAACCAACTACAGTCCATTGAGAATAGGAACCAAATCTAAGGGGATCGCAACAGACTGCTTAGCATTTGCCGATGATATTGCTGTTCTCTCAAACGACATAGAAACCGCTAGAGCTCAAGTTGAAATTGTAAAGGAAATTGCCGAACAAACTGGTTTGCAGATATCGTTTGAGAAAACAGAAGTAATGACTAACATCAAAGAGGCTCCACCAAAACTCCATACAAAATACGGGGACATCACCCGAGTAGACAAATTCAAATACCTGGGTGAGATCATCATGAAAAATGGACTGGACAAAGAAGCACTTCAGGAGCGAGTACGCAAACTGGAAATAGCCTACCAAACATCCCGCACAATCTACAACAAAAAATGCCTTTCCCAAAACACCAAGATACGTCACTACGAAACAGTTCTGAAGCCAGTAGTTCTATATGCAGCCGAAACCCTGTCTCTAAATGCCAACAAAGGACTCCTTGAACAACTGGAGAAAAGAGAACGCAAAATTGTGAGAGGAATCTTGGGATCAAAGTACAGAAATGGAGTCCATCAAAAGAGATCCAACAAGGAAGTCTACAGAAAAATAGAGAAAATTACCGACACAATCAGAAAAAGACGGGCACGATTTTACGGTCATCTGAAAAGAATGGACGGAAGAAAGTTAACTAATATTTCACTTTTTTGATTCAAACCCCAAAACCACAATTCCCTGGTTTAGAAATACCAAAGAAGACCTTCAAATGCTACATATCTCAGCTGAAGACGCCATTAACAGAGATCTCTTCCGCATGAAAATATTGACGAACGGGCTAAACCGAGACGAGCAACCGAAGAGAAGACACGGTGCCCCTTGGACAGAGGAGCGTAAGCAGGCCCACTCACAAAGAATGAGGGAAATTTGGGCTCTAAAGAAGGCCAAGTTCAGTGTCAAATGCAACAAGACTTAACGTGGTCCTTGATGGCCCTAGCGAATTATGTATATATATAATAATAATTTGCAATTTGCTTTACATAGCACCGGCAATAGTAGGGTATTTGTACGGGTCCTGCGGCAGGATCAGAATCGCTCGGCCAAGTTAAGTTCTGCCAAACTCAACCTCGATATCGATTGATTGATTATTGCTTGATTGTCAAGTGATTGATTGAATGATTGGTTATGACGTAACCTACGAGGGCAATTCAAAAAATACTTAGCGTTAACTAAGAGTGAGGAGTTAGCTCATATTAACCTCACTAGCTGCCCTCCTCAGCTGCTGTTTTTACGTCTGGCTGCCCTTCCTGACGTCGCCTACGAGAGTCAGTCAAGAAGTACTTAACATATTTAGAAGTTAGATAAGAGTGCGTAGTTAATCTCACTGACTGCTCTTCCTAGCTGCTGTTTTTACGCCTATCTGCCTTTCCTGAATTCACTTGCGACGTTCATTTAAAACGTACTTAACCTAATTTAACGTTAGCTAAGAGTGCGTAGTTAATTTCACTGGCTGCCCGGTTGTTTTTTTACGCTATGTTATCCTTGTTGTCGTCACCTACGGGGGTCATTTAAAAAGTAGGCTACTTAACCTAATTTAACGTTAGCTAAGAGTGCGTAATTACCCTCACTGGCTGCGCTTTCTAGCTGATGTTTTCTACACTCAACTGCCCTTCTTGACGTCACCTACGCGGGTCATTCGAAAAGGATTTAACCTAATTTAATGTTAGGTAAGGGTGCGGCGTTAACCTCATTGGCTGCCCTGCTTTATTTTTATGCCTGACTGCTCTTCCTGCTGCGTCACCTACGAGGGTCATTTGGAAAGTACCCATCATAACTTAGCCCTAAGGCTAGCTGAGAGTGTGAGCTTAACCTCACCAGTTGTTCTTCCTGTGAACAGGCTGCCCTTCCTCATATTAGTCTGGGTGACCTTAGGGATAGATTGAGTGACTGGTCACCTACGAGAGTCCTTTGAAAAGTACTTAACGTCAGCTAAGAGTTTGGCATTTACCTCACCAGCTATCATGCTCTTTTTACGCCTAGCTGCCCTTTCTAACGCCACCTACGAGATCCTTACACGATCCTGACTAGATCCTCGCTTGATCCTCACCTGATCCTCACTAGATACGCACTGGATCACCACTAGATCCTCAGCTACTCTTCACTAGATATTCTGAGAATCACTTGCTTTTGATTGACTTATTTGAGGATCACCTGCTTCTGACCGCTTATGTTGTGATAGGCCTCGGTTTCGTGTGCGGCTTAACCTTATGTAAAGGTGGTAGATTACTGGCAAGATAGCTGCTATACGTTAGTTATATGGCATTAACTGACCTACAGGCTAAGATGTATGAGCTTAATTTAGCGGTTACATCTACCACGTCCGTTCTGCTTATAGCTTCTACTCCGCGCACTTCCACCAACTTCGCATAGTCTCCATCGATGTTTTTCCCAATTTGTAACAAACCTTCATGTTTATGCATTGCTCCATTGCACTACGACACGAGTCTTCACACGCACTATATTCGACTGGCTACAGGAAACTAATCTGCTTCAATTCCGTGTATTCAGCGCTACGCGGCCCTTCTCGAGATTTCCCTCTATTCACATGCATATGCACGCAGTGTTAACACACGTTACCGTTGCGATATCTGTCCATTCTACGTACGTTTTAGACACACCTTCTATTTACTTACAAGTGGCTGACGTATTTGAGCACCATCAAATACTACCGGACTGAACCGGGGTCGAACTCGCCTACATGAGCTCAGAATACCAGTGCTCTACCGCCTGAGCTACTCAGGACGGCTTTGTGTGAGTACTGTAGAAGGATAACAGATAAGACTGTATTTCATCTGAGATGCGTTCAGTTTTGTTCCTTTCCTTTTACACACATGCATGGTGTGCCGACATAAACATTCAACACTGCCCCACTGAAACAAAGCTTCATCGCTTATAGAAAGAAGTCCGAGATTTACAATTTGTTTGCATATGAATTTTATAATCCACATGCAAAAATTAAGGACCGGGTGAGTTGGCCGAGCTGTTAGAGGCCCGCGGCTGTGAGCTTGCATCCGGGAGATGGTGGGTTCGAATCCCACTGTCGGCAGCTCTGAAGATGGTTTTCCGTGGCTTCCCATTTTCATACCAGGAAAATGCTGGGGCTGTACCTTAATTAAGGCCACGGCCACTTCCTTCCAACTCCTAGGCCTTTCCTATCCCATCGTCACCATAAGACTGTGCGACGTAAAGCCACTAGAAAAAACAAAAACAAATGGCGACTAGTGTGATGAGTGAGTAATTTTCGCTCCGTAAACATCCTACTCGATTCGCATAATAAGTTGCAGAAAGCGTTTCATCTGTGCATAGTTGTGGAACATAAATTGACAAGCGTCAGTTCTACACTCCCGTCATGGCTTTGAAAGAAGCAACTAGGAAAATAACTGAATTTGAAGAAGTGATGAAGGACTTTCAAGCTCGCTTGGACTCCGCTGTAAGTGCTGCCAACCCTCCGACTGTACTTCAAACGCTGGACGGCGAATTCCAGGCATTCAAGTCGCAAGTAACAACTGCAATTGGTGACCTGAAGAAACAACTAAGCGCGATAGAGGATAAAATTCAGAAACAGGATGAGGCATTAGATGAGGCAGAGCAATATAGTCGCCGAAATTGCCTACTGCTACACGGCGTCCCGGAAGAACCGTCTGAAGATGTATATAATAAGTCTTTGGATATAATAAAAACTAAATTTTCGATTGAGCTCTCAATGAGTGATGTTGACCGCTGTCACCGGCTGGGGCGCCGATGCCGGACCTCTGCACAAGTGGTTGCGCAAGGAAATCGCCCGATTATAATTAAATTCCTGCGCTATCATGATCGTGATCGTGTGTGGCGAGCCAAGCGTGCACTGAAGGGGAGTGGACTTCTTATCACAGAGTCCCTCACAAGTTTGTGGAAAAGTATATTAAATCGTGCTAGGGACTTTTGGGGACCAAGAAACTGTTGGACTCAGGACGGGAGAATATGTGTTTTGAAAGATAACACAAAGTTTCAAATATGCACGATTGCGCAACTAAATGCCTTAGCTGTGTAGGATGAACGAGTGGACTGTTAAATTTTATTATGTGTGTTTTCAGTAGTTTACGTTTGTGTGTGAGTGAGTGTGTGTATGTAATAGTCAGTGGATGTATTCAGTGCTGTTCTCAGGTAAGCTCATCTTATTTCATGTACCTACTATTAGTTTTCCTGTTATGTTGGTAGACGAATCTATCCCTTGTGTCAATGACCTGCATTCCTCGCCTCCCCTCTTAACTCAACCCTCACCCCTCCCATACTCTGAAGCAACGGGATCCATTCTGAGGCGACAGCTGATGAATCACCCGAGAGCTCTCTCGTGTCGTCACCTAAAATCACTATCCATTGCAGCTCACCTAGAAGAACTACAGGCAATTTTCGAAAATAATAAGGTGCATTGTATTGGCATATCAGAAAGCTGGTTACGTGGAGATTTGCCGTCATGTGCTGTAAATCTCGACGGATACTCGCTCTTACGACATGACCGTACTGACAGACGAGGTGGTGGAGTAGCCTTTTACTACATGAATGATTTAAAATGCAAGATTATCTGCACCTCAGACCCAAGCCTTCCCCTGCGACCTGAGTATATGTTTGTTGAACTCGACTGTAATAAGAAAATATTAATAGGAATTGTATATAAGCCACCTAATATTAGACAAATGGGGGAATTCGAAGCAGCTTTAACTGATCTTATCTCGGTCTACGAAGATGTCATAGTCATGGGGGATTTTAATACTGACTTGTTAAAACAAACTAGTGAATCGGATAAGTTGTGTCACATATTCCATGCTCTGAACATGGAAATCCTACCACTTAACGCTACGAATCATGTCTACTACCCTGACCACTCGACTCACACTTTAATTGACCTTATAATTTCAAATCAACCCCAGAAAGTCGTTAAGCACGGACAGATCCCAGCTCCTGGGATTTCAACTCACGACTTATTGTACTTATGTTACTCTATCAGAGGACCGAAGTATAAAGCACGCTACGTTATTTTAAGAGACATAAAACATATTGAATTAGATGACCTACGTAATGACGCATATAACTTACCATGGGATGACATACGTAATTTTCATGACATTGACTCAAAAGTCAACAGATTCAACTCATTAGTGCTGAACTTGTATGACAAACATGCTCCGGAGAGGCAGGTAAGATTTACCCGCCCCCCTTCTCCCTGGCTGACGACCGAGATAAGATCTGTTATGGCCAGCCGTGACCGTTGGTACAGACAGTTCAGACGAACACGTGACAAAGATGACTTTGAGCAATACAGGATACTTAGAAACAAAGTTAAACAGCTAATTAGAAACAGTAAATGCCGCTACTTTCAACAGTTAGCGAGAAATAATAATTTAAACCAAACCTGGAAGAAGTTACGATCTCTGGGCATAGGCAAAGCCGTAGAAGAGCACATTCCCACCATATCTCTAGATACCTTAAATGATTACTTTTCTCAGCCTAAAGTCGGACCAGTTCCATTACCAGCTAATCCCACAAACTTAGCACGCTCTTCCGAGTGCGACCAGTTCTCTTTCCACACCGTTAGCGCAAATGATGTTAAAAGTGTGCTGTACTCTAGCACTTCTGATGCGACAGGTAATGACGGTATCTCTATAAAATTAATTAAAAACATCATCGGGGCTGTACTACCAATACTGACTCACATATTCAACTACTGCCTGACCAATGGAGTATTCCCTAACGTTTGGAAAGACGCACTAATAAGGCCTATCCCGAAAAACAATACCTTGGATTCTCCATCAGATTACCGCCCTGTGTCCATCCTGCCACCCCTCGCAAAAGCACTTGAACGTCTGATTCATGCACAAATCACTGTATACCTGACCCAAAATTCCCTCCTTGACCCTTTTCAATCCGGCTTTAAAAAAGGACATAGTACCGCGACAGCATTACTGCGAGTTACGGACGACATCAGACAAGCGATAGACCAACGATATGTGACTGTAGCAACACTACTAGACCTAAGCAGCGCCTTTGACACAGTTAGCCCTGGGTTACTATTGCTGAAACTCAGTAGTCTCAACTTTAATACGACCGCTCTTAAATTTTTTAGCTCCTACCTCACTGACCGTCGGCAACGAGTATCAGTAGGAACAATGTTCTCAGGATGGCACAACAAATCCATAGGTGTCCCGCAGGGGTCGGTTTTGGGCCCACTTTTATTTGTTGTTAGTGTGAACGACATAGGGGACGCATTGAAATATAGCAAGTACCACATCTATGCAGATGATCTTCAGATTTATTATCACTCACATCCACAAGACATAGATGTAGCCATTGACAGAGTAAATTTTGACTTACGACGACTGAATGACTATGCAAAAAATAACAGCTTGTTAATAAATCCTAACAAAACTCAGGCTATTATATTTGGTACCAAAATAAACCTCAACTTGTTAAAAAGTAGACATGTACCCCCAATTATTTTAAATAACATTGTCGTGCCCTATTGTACGTCAGTAAGAAACTTAGGCGTTATAATGACTGAGACCCTCAACTGGACTGAACAAGTGACAAATACATGCCGTAAAGTGCAGAAATCCCTTTTTCATCTCAAACGCTACTCTACTATATTTCCAAAAAATCTTAAAATACAACTGGTAAAATCCCTAATCTTACCAATTCTAGACTACTGCGACACTGTACTTACGGACATATCTCAAGACAGTAACAAGATGCTTGAACGGAGTTTGAACACCTGTATTCGATTCATATTTAAGCTGCGATATGGTTCTCACATTTCACCTTATTACAGGGAGTTGTCATGGCTTCGTGTTCATGAGCGTCGCAGTCTCCACATGTTGTCTCTTCTGCATGGAGTTCTAAACACAGGTGTACCGAATTATCTCTCTTCAAAATTTAATTACCTCTCCTCCTATCATAACCACGATACACGATCTGGCTCCTGTTTAACAATATCTCTCAGTCACTCCAGGACCTACAACCGCTCCTTTGTAGTCACTGCCGCGAGGCTGTGGAATACCCTACCTGCTACCATTAGGGATTTGCGTTCTCGTAGGAGATTTAAGATGGATTGCCGAAATCACTTTCTGAATACCTCTAGCTGACTTTTCGATGTGTGTAGTGTGAATGAGTGCGTGAATGAGCATATATTCATAATAATTAGAAATATATTTGCCAGTTATAGGTTTTTTTCTGTGTTTCCGTCTCTTATTATCACTAGTGTTAGTTTTATATTTATTATCATGTACACTTAGATTGTAGTGTTGTACATTCTATAATAGTTTTTTATTACAATCTCCAAATTTTCTATTAGTACCATATTATTTTAAAAGATCTGTTGCATTTAAATATTATATGTACGTTAATCATTTTAAATATTGTGGTTAAGTGTAAGAGAGGGCCTTGAGCCCTAACTTCGCCACGAATAAAGACGAATTACTTACTTACTTACTTACTTACTTACTTAAGGTGCGCAGCCGGATCAGCAGAGATTAATTTATGAGCAACTGACATTTTTTATCGACGAAACTTCAGTGCTTTAAGACTTCTCGCAACAAACCGTCGAGAAAGGTCATATTCTTGCTCAATCAGCCGTGTCAGACTTTTCGGATTAATTTCCATTCTCACCCAAATTTCTTAAAGCCTCTAGGCTGCCAGATCTCGTTTAGGATATCGCTTTTCCTTATCGGAATCGAATCCTCTAGTCACTTCATAAACAGTCGCATCATGTTATTTTTGGAAAAATCGAGCGAGTGGCTGGGGCAGTTTTCGTCAAGTAGCTGTCAACTTGCATTCTTGAGATAGTGGGTTCGAACCCTTCTGTCGGCAGCCTTGAAGAGGGTTTTCTGCGGTTTCCCATTTCCATTCAATCACTAAATCTATCACTACTGATCTGCAGTGGCCAGGTGGCAGATTCCCTACTTGTTGTTTTCCTAGTCTTTCCTTAAATGATTTCAAAGAAACTAGAAATTTATTGAACATCTCCTTTGGTAAGTTATTCCAATCCCTAACTCCCCTTCCTATAGATGAATATTTGCCCCACCGAGCTCGATAGTTGCAGTCGCTTAAGTGCGGCCAGTATCCAGTATTCGGGAGATAGTAGGTTCGAACCCCACTGTCGGCAGCCCTGAAAATGGTTTTCCGTGGTTTCCCATTTTCATACCAGGCAAATGCTGGGACTGTACCTTAATTAAGGCCACGGCCGCTTCCTTCCCACTCCTAGCCCTTCCCTGTCCCATCGTCGCCATAAGACCTATCTGAGTCGGTGCAACGTAAAGCAAAAAAAATGCCCCAATTTGTTCTCTTGAATTCCACTTTCTCTTTGTATTGTGATCTTTCCTACTTTCAAAGACGCCACTCAAACTCTACTAATGTCATTCCACGCCATCTCTCCACTGCCAGCTCGGAACATACCACTTAGTCGACCAGCTCGTCTCCTTTGTCCCAAGTCTTCCCAGCCCAAACTTTGCAATATTTTCATAACGCTACTCTTTTGTCGGAAATCACCCAGAACAAATCGAGCTGCTTTTCTTTGGAGTTTTTCCAGTTCTTAAATCAAGTAATCCTGATGAGGGTCCCGTACACTGGAATCATACTCTAGTTAGGACCTTACCAGAGACTTATATGCACTCTATAGTTGCGAATGGAGCTACAATATGGAACTCTCGCGCCCATAACATTAGAGCCATAAAAAGCTTAAATTCCTTTAAGTCATCTTGCCGTGAGCATCTCCTTGATGTGTGTCGCCAGGTTGGATGGATCTTCCGGAGTGAATGTACATTTACTGCGCTTATGTAGTTTCTAAGTTTAGATTAAGAATATTTATTGTGCTTATTTTTTTGTCATGGTACTTCTAGTTTATAAGATTATGAATATTTTTCTCATATGTACAATGTTAATGAAGTGTGGCTAAGTGTAAGAAAGGACCAGGAGTCCTAACTTTGCCACAACGAATAAAGGCAAATATAATAATAATAATAATAATAATAATAATAATAATAATAATAATAATAATAATAATAATAATAATAATAATAATAATAATGCCGGACTGAGTGGCTCAGACGGTTAAGGCGCTGGCCTTCTAGCCCCAACGTGGCAGGTTCGATCCTGGCTCAGTCCGGTGGTGTTTGAAGGTGCTCAAATACGTCAGCCTCGTGTCGGTAAATTTACTGGCACGTAAAAGATCTCCTGCGGGACAAAATTCCGGCACCTCAGCGTCTCCGGAAACCGGGAATGTAGTTAGTGGGACGTAAAGCAAATAATATTAATAATAATAATTTTTTTTTGCTAGTTGCTTTACTTTGCACCGACACAGATAGGTCTTATGGCGACGATGGGACAGGGAAGGGCTAGGAGTTGGAATGAAGCGGCCGTGGCCTTAATTAAGGTACAGCCCCAGCATTTGCCTGGTGTGAAAATACGGAAAACCATTTTCAGGGCTGCCGACAGTGGGGTTCGAACGTACTAATCTCCCGAATACTGGATACTGGCCGCACTTAAGCGACTGCAGCTATCGAGCTCGGTACTAATAATAATAATAATAATAATAATAATAATAATAATAATAATAATAATAATAATAATAACAATAATAATAATAATAATAATAATAATAATAATAATAATAATAATAATAATAATAATAATAATAATAATAATAATAGTTGTACTGGGGGTACACCTCCGTCCCGTTGAACTGCGCGCCTTCTAGAAGACCATCTGTGCTATGAATCTTGAACTAATGCAATACAAGATACTTGGACCTTCAACCATTAGATGTCTCTACCATCAGCCTTTAGGGAATTGCAATTTTCAAAGTTTGTTAACCTTAGTTTTCGTAGATTGTTTTCTTATGTGCCAAAGTTGTCAACACTCCTATGGCTTCCTTTTTCCTTAGTTATTAAGCAATCAGGAATGCCGTGTATATTTCTCTAGCCAGTTAAAATTGGGGGTGTGTACAGGCATCCTGCCTATCTGAAAAGAGTTCTGGAAACTTCCCCTCAGAAATGCTATAAACTCTGGGCGCTTTAGGTCAGTGTCGTCATCTTCATCGCTCCGGTCTAGAGAGTGCGGCGGATCATTAAGGAGGCAGGGGCTGTCTGTCGTCGTTCGGAAGGCCTAACTACTCAAGGAAATGGCAGAAATTTCTTAACATATGATAGCTTCAGGCAGATATTGTAACTTGAGCGGAAGGTTTCAAACTTCTTTTCTTAATGTAAAGTTCTAAAATCATAGTTTAAATGTACATTTTTGGCAAGTCTGAGGACTCTGTTCAAATCCCTGCTGGGAAACATGTAATAATAATGTTATTTGTTTTACGTCCCACTAACTACTTTTTAAGGTCTTCGGAGACGCCGAGGTGCCGGAATTTATTCCCGCAGGAGTTCTTTTACGTGCCAGTAAATCTACCGACACCGAGCTGTCGTATTTGAGCACCTTCAAATACCACCGGACTGAGCCAGGATCGAACCTGCCAAGTTGGGGTTAGAAGGCCAGCGCCTTAACCGTCTGAGCCACTTAGCCTGGTGGAAACATGTAAATTAAGGGAACAAAGAGTATTCATACTCTGTTGATTCCCATTCAAATTGGTAAGGGGTGACTAAAATTGTCTAAACCTCTAAATTCTCCACACTCCTTCGGCATTTAATATTTCTATTTTAGTCACCCCTCTGTAGTGTAGGCTTAGCCTCTGCAACTTACGAGCCATAAGCCCATTTAGGGTTTTAAGTGCTCTTCTAAAGCAGGGCCTCTCAAACGCCCACAATCTCACGCGTGCAGAGCGAGGCGCAAGAGCTCCGTGCACTGTGCATCGGTGTTGCTCGGCATGGCTCTTATCAACGCTTCGTCTCTGGGCTACCCGGCTAAGCTCGGCTCTACTCGGCTATACTCGGCTATACTTGGCTCAACTCAGCTCGGATTTGGAGCGCTACGGCGCAAGTGGGGCAGACGGAGACAGGCGGAGCGAGCGAGACAGGCGTGAGGAAAGAGAGAGTAAGCGCTATTGCTCCAAATCGAGGAGTGGGGGTCTGCACTCTGGTCAACCAAGCCAAGTCGTCTTTTGCACCGTGCACAGCGCATGCACCCTGAGAGGCCCTGTTCTAAAGGGAGTGCAGTGTTTCACCTCTTAGGTTTTGTTCATGGCCGATCGTGTTAAACCTTTTACTTTTACATTAGGGCCATTCAGTATGGGCATGCATTGCCCCCGTTTAAGTTGTAATTACTGATACACGAATTTGTAAAAGACTGTTAAGCAGAAGTGACTGTAAACACTATATTTGAAGTTTATCTGGCATAATGTTGTAAGAAGTTTGTGCCTCTGAGAGGCTGGACTCTAGTAACTTTTGGAGCTGAGTCTCCTAGAATGTAAGTGAGTGGAGCAAACCTATTCTTGTAAAAGTGTACCTGTTTAGAGCTTATTGCTCATCACTTGTAAATTATCGTACCGATAACTTCCTGTATTGTATCTGATTTTGGACTATAGTCCGCTGCTGTCATCAGAGCTGACGTCCGGCTGCAAGGCTAAATGGTTAGCTTGCTGGGCTTTGGTCACAGGGGTCCCGGATTCGATTCTCAACAGGGTCGGGAATTTTAACCATAATTGGTTATTTCCGCTGGCACGGGGGCTGGGTTTATGTGTCATCTTCATAATCATTTCATTCTCATCACGACGCGTAGGTCGCCTACGGGTGTCAGCTCAAAAGACCTGCAACTGGCGAGCCGAACTTGTCCTCGGACGCTCCCGGCACTAAAAGCCATACGCCATTTCATCAGAGCTGACGAGCTCATTTGTTATTCTATTTAACTGTTATTTATTCCACGTCGCATTTTAAAATCAAAAAAGAAAAGAAGGAAAGAAATAAAATTTCAAAATTTAATGCTTAAACTTATGCTCTGGTTATATCCCTGTCCACCCATTCACCCCGGCACCCTCTTACTCTTCTCTCTTCCACGATATTACCGTAATAATAATAATAATAATAATAATAATAATAATAATAATAATAATAATAATAATAATAATAATAATAATACTTCTGACGGAAATTGGACTGTTTAAGGGCATTTAAAATAAGCCACATTATCATTCTGCAAAGTGCTAGTAGTACTGGTGCCTCCCGCAGGCAGTAGCCTCCAGTGAACGTCAAGACATGTGTTGTGCTGCCCTCTTGTAGCATGTACCCAACTTAACTTGTACTGCATTGTTCCTGTACCAAATACAGTAGAGACAATACACGACACTTACGGATTTCGCCTTGCTAAAATAGGAGACAATTCGACGGTGGCGCTCCTAGTGACTTGACCTGTACAAATCGCGCTAAATTCAAATATGAATGGAAATGTATATACGGAAATGGATAAATAAATTACGTCTAGAAAGAAAGTGTTATTGAGATATTAACTTCGAAGTTTGCTAAAGCAATTCTGGATAAATGCATGAAGAATTATTTAAAAGGTTATTATTCAAAGACTGAAATTAGACATATAAACAAGAAGTGAAATGGACTGGTGTGAAATGGCTTGATCTTTCATTTATGCATTACTTTTTTAGCTTTAGCATTCCTGCCTGAACTCTTACGGTTGGATTTGTCTTTTTTCTCATTTAAAAACATTGTATCATCACATTAAAACACTTGTCAATAAAAATATCGGCACATTCCTTACACATATGATGCAAGGAATTAACATTTAATAGCTGGACAATTTTCCTCTTAACATGAAGCCTACTAACAGAAAGATATTCCTTACACATATGATGCAATGAATTAGCATTTAATAATAATATTTTTTGTCCCACTAACTACTCTTTTACGGATTTCGGAGACGCCGAGGTGCCGTAATTTAGTCCCGCAGGAGTTCTTTTACGTGCCAATAAATCTATCGACACGAGGCTGATGTATTTGAGCACCTTCAAATACCACCGGACTGAGCCAGGATCGAACCTGCCAAGTTGGGGTCAGAAGGCCAGCGCCTTAGCCGTCTGAGCCACTCAGCCCGGCGAATTAACATTTAATAGCTGGACAATTTTCCTCCTAACATGAAGCCTACTAACAGAAAGATAATCTATAAAATCCCGGCTTTAATCTGAGAAGAGGGATAAAGAAAGAAAAGTATGAAAACGTTGTCGATAGTGATGCTTTAAGGAATATTTACGTACAATTAGAGCAAAAATGTAACATACCCTTGGCTGTATTGTCGAGGATTTCTAAAGTCACTGGCCTGGAAATGATCTGAACAGATCTTATAATTCTCATACAAGCGTAACATCCCTTCTTTCTTGTACACTTTATCCAAATCGCTTCTGTGACATTTCAAAACCCACAGATCACACCTACAACAACACATCGGTATTGAAGGTTAACTGCTGCACTATACAATAAAATATGCGTATTATATTTTAAGCCCGTTAAAACATGGGTCGAGCAGGTCAGAAGATTATGAAGTACTATAAAAATCTCTGTCACTGGAAGAATATATATGCAAACACAATATTACTTGCATGTTCTTGTCACGAGGGAACCTGAAGAACGACCGCGCATTTTTCTCTACTTCGTAATTATTGCAGCCAAACACAGCACATACCTTTCCCCTCATGTTGAGAGGAGATATCAAGGAATGACACACGCTACTATTTAATTATGTCAACTCACTGAAAACGCATAAATAACACCAAAAACTTCACACAAAAATACACGTGCTCTTATGACAGAATCAGTACCGTTCAGGTCTATCCGCTAGAGTGAGCTCCAATAGCTGTCCCTCGATATCTCGCTCAGTGTCGTGTATTGTCTCTACTCTATTTGCCTGTACACAACGACGATATTTTCGGTCGTCATCTGTTTTTTTTTTCCTGAATGGAGGATAGAAGAAGAAAAATCTTGCTCTTGCTGCTGGATCTTTAAATTACGCATCAGCAGAGGAAAAAGGAGGAAAATGTACCCTTTTGATCCGGGGTAATTCTATCGCCGTGTGGTGATAGTCACCAGTCGGTTTTGATGTATTTTATTTGTCAACTTGGGAAACTGTAAGTAACTACAATCTTCGTTTTGATACTGGAAGTATATAGATGTGATAACAGTAATTATCAGCGAACTGTTTCGTGTCGTCGGGTATATCTACACCTAAATTGTAATAAGTAAAATTCAATTATTACTGTTAGTGAAAAAGTCGATTAACCAAAGAGACTGAATTTCTGGTTATCTTTATTGTGAATAGGTTATAAACTTTCGTGGGGCTTTTATGTAATTATTCATAGAATGATTTTGGGTTGTTAACCACTCTAGAGATGTTCTTTTAATACGAAAATTAATGTATTCAATGATATTGTGACAAGTTCGTCTCCATACTTCTACTATACCTTCGAGAGTACGTCTTAATTTTAAAAGGAGGTATTATGCATTAATCCTGTCTGGAAAATCTTTAATATCTTACTATACGAAGCATTGTGTGAAAATGGGAGAATGTACGAGTAGAAAAATTGTTTTCAAATGACTGGTTCTAGCTTTGGTTGATTATCTTGTAAGGGTAGCCATTTCCTTGGTCATGTGACCGGTTACCTTGGTTACATTCACAACCCTTGGTTGGTGAATGTAATTATTATATTTTGACATTTGACGTCTGATACGACTGTTGCTGGTGGACATATGACGTGAGTTGAGTGTTTTTTGTTCTGGTTGGGTATGTGAATTAGAGTTCGTGCTTCGTATTTCTGCGGTTCTTGGTGTTCTAAAGTATTAACATTTTAAACTAAATAATTAGTTTACTTGGTGGCTTTTATTTCTAATTTCTCCTCTATGTTTTATTAATATTACGTGCGCCTTATCTGCTCTTGGTGCTTTTTGGGGATCTGTAACTTGGCTTTTCTGATTTATGTTGATGAACTTCTGAAGTAGTCATAGAAAAGCATTTTTCTACTCTACTACCATAGTGTAATCAAACCAAGATTTTAGGGTTGGAACTTTCTTTAAGTACTACGTTTCCTAATTTACCCTGAAATATATTCCAGATTTATCCTACGATTTGAATAGTGAAAGCAGTTTCTTTTGATTTTAATTTGAATCTAACTCGATGTCCAAGGATTCCTAATTTAATTTAATCTTCCCTGTGTCTTATATGCAGGACTTATTATTTGATTTGTGTCAATCTTTTCTTTCCTATTATTAACGTTCCTGTTTAACTTAAGGCTGTTGTTTTATTTTAGTCAGTATTAACTTCTTTTACTTAGTAGTAAATTATTTATTCTTTATCCACCTGACCTTGGTGGGCCCTAGTATTTTCCACGTGTTGCTACGACCTTCTATTGGGTATTTCCGTGTTTATACTACCATGGTCGTGCAAATAGGCTACTATCGTGATATACCTCCTTGAAAGTACGCGATATACTAATAATAATAATAAGAATAATAATAATAAATCGGATTTAAAGGGGATCGAGAGATTTCACCGTTATGTCCAGTACGTCGTTAAAAGCGATGTCGCAATAAAGGGTTTCGACTATACAGAGTCTCTCTTATATAAACCCAGACCGTCCAGTGGCGATTCTGCTCTCGGAGACCTAAGCAGCTTTATGGGAGGCGCGCGTATATTCTTGACCTTGCAAGGAGCGTGCACGTGTTCGACCTCGCAAGCATCAGTCGCCAGTCTGAATCTCAGCTGTTAACATGGTGAAACAGTTATCATTGCAACACCTTATTTTCGTGTGTAAATGTTATTTTAAGTAAGAGTCGGCTCGATGCATTTGTTCAGCAATTTCCAGGTGAAGTGCCACCTTCACGAGCACAGATTCGCGTAATTGTGAATTCATTTGAAATTACTGGCTCAGTGCTCAATAAAGAACATGCGTGCACACGAACTGTTTCGACAGAGGAAAAGCTAGATGACATTGGTGCGAATCTTGAACGCTCACGGAATAAATCACTCACAAAATTAGCACAACAAGTGGGGGTTACGGTTTCTTCTGCACACAGAGCTACAAAGCTGTTACACATCAAACCGTGCAGGTTTACACAGGCCTACTGTTTAAAACCTGTTGATCCTGCCACAAGAGTGAGATATTGTGAGTGCTATCTTGCATCATTGAATGATCGTTTATTCAACCCACAGCTTGTGTTCTTTTAGGATGAGGCCTGGTTTCATCTTAATGGTCGTGTGAACACTCATAACTCTCGCTATTGGTGTGCAGAAAATCCTAATGGTGTTTATGAAGCCTCTCATTATGAAGGATGACAATTCCAGTATCTTTTATAAGATTTCATATAAGATTGTATACACGCTTAAAGCAGGGCGGTCGCGCGCTACGTAAGTTGGGCTGAGGCAGCTGCTGTGACACAGAGTACTGTGTAGAGATGAGAAGAATGCAAGAATGAGGAATGTGGCCTGCAAGCACGAACTTCCTGTTCTGCCTAGACAGAGCGGCTCTTATCTGCTCGTATCTGCTACACGAAAACATTCACTCACACTTTGCAGTTTGCTGGATTACAACTGACAAGAGCGAAGAGCTGCCAGTAGAAGATAATATAAAATCGCCTGGATAGTAGCGGAGTTGCTAAGGTAACCATTGCGTCACTGGCTCTGCTGGTGAAAACCCCTTCGCCCTATGCCTCACCGGGCATGTGCATTCTTCTGATCTCCCAACAGTACAAACACCGTGCGCTCGATCTGGGTTTATAAAAGGAACCCTGTATTTCAAAACTGGGGAAGCGGAGAGATGGAACTCATAGTCGTAATAATAAACACTTACCTTGGACGACAAGCTGGTATTTTATGTGGTCCTTCCCGTGCTCATTGGCTACATGGCATGTGTATTCCCCTTGGTCACTTCTTTGAGCATTTGATAACAGGAGAGATCCATTAAGAGCTACATCTAATCTCTGCCTTCCGATTGGTGCATCACCACTTTCTCTCCACTGTCGAATAGGATCGGGGATGCCCACAGCTTGGCACGGCAAAACCACGTCATCTTTCCAGGCCACTAATCGCATCCCTCCGAAAGAGACGACTCTTGCTGTAACTAGATATTAAAATGTATTTAGAACACACTTTGTTTATATCCTTTTATGAAGTTCAAGTCAGATACACCATATCGATGGCCTAATTCGAAAACCTTGTATCTCCCAATGCTCTTCCTATACATTACTTCCCTTAAGACTGGTCACGCCTCCCAGCCACATATGGATATGTAGTCCAACAGAACAATTTTCGTTGTGTTCATTTTCCTATGCTGATGTATAAAGGAAAATGAACCATAAATACATTATACTGTAGGAATGTATATTTGCGTGACATATTTACACATTCCTACAGTATAATGTATTTATGGTTCATTTTCCTTTATACACCAGCATAGGAAAATGAACACAACGAAAATTGTTCTGTTGGACTACATATCCATATGTGGCTGGGAGGCGTGACCAGTCTTAAGGGAAGTAATGGATAGGTAAAACGTTGGGAGATACGTGGTTTTCTAACTAGGCCATCGACATACAATGTATTGTAATTATAATATTCATGAAATAATAGTTTATGAGCACAAAATTTGACAGAATATATTAGCAGAGGGCGTTTGTCCCTGAACACAAATACTGATTTTTGGATTAAAATATTCTACATCTACTGAATTACAGCCTCTGACAAAGTCTAAAATGCCAAGCAAGCTGGCCATGTGGTTAGAGCCACGTAGCTATGAGCTTGCATTCGTGAGATGGAGGATTAGAATCCAAATATTGGCAGCCTTGAGGATGGTTTTCCGTGGTTTCCTCATTGTCACACAAAGCAAAGGAAATTGCTTGCGTAGAAATAAATGCTTCAAGAACGTGTTAGGCAGACTAGTGTTATTTATGTCTTGGCGTATTTTTCTGTTTACTTTTCGTGAAACACGAATTACTGTACTGAATAAAAGTGTAATTAATTACACAAAGTTAGGCTACGTACGCCTGTTGATGCTATACAAATCGTAGTTACCTAAATATTCTGGATCATTGCGGTTAATTACACCAGAACCGTAACATCGTGACTTTTTTGACAAGTTGCTTTACGTCGCACCGACACAGATAGGTCTTATGGCGACGATGGGATAGGAAAGGACTAGGAGTTGGAAGGAAGCGACCGTAGCCTTAAGTAAGGTACAGCCCCAGCATTTGCCCAGTGTGAAAATGGGGAACAACGGAAAACCATCTTCAGGGCTGCCGACAGTGAGATTCGAACCCACTATCTTCCGGTTGCAAGCTCACACTTGCGCGCTGGTAACTTCACGGCCAACTCGCCCGTTATCATAGAACGGACTCACCTTTTACTGATACCCAAAACTAAATTACTTTCGATGAAATGGTGTATGGCTTTTAATGCCGGGAGTGTCCGAGGACAAGTTCGGCTTACCAGGTGCAGGTAACGTACAACTGATATGGATTTTTTACATCTAATATAACGTAAATACAAAGCAACTATGGTGCGATTCAGTCCTGTGTCCTGTGCAAGCCAGGCTGAGGAGTTCAGCTTAGTAGAACGATGGCCTTGTGAGTCCAACTTGGCAGATTCGATCCTGGCTCAGTCTGGTGGTATTTGAAGGTGCTCAAATATATCAGCCTCGTGTCGGTAGATTTACGGGCATATGAAAGAAGCCCTGAAGAACAAAATTCTGGTACCTCGGCTTCTCCGAAAACAGTAAAAGTAGTTAGTGGGATGGAAAGCCAGTAACATAATTAATCACGTGCTCTCTCCAAAATCAGCGACGAACGGCTAACCAGCTACGATCGCCACCTGGTCTCAGTTTACTCTCTAAGGCAAGCGATTCCAACTGAGGTGCTCCCACGGCCCCGGCCGGCCCCGACGGCAGCCCCGGTGCTGTGCTATAGCACTGTTGAGGTGGTGGGGGAAGCAGGGGAAGTGACAGAGGCAGAGCCACAAGTCGTCAAGACAACGCGCAGCTTATGAAAACAATATTATTTATGACAGTTCCGTGAACACATAAACACACAATTTATTCTGTACTTACTTTGCGTTTGCCTTAATGTACATTTAGCGTTTAAGTCGATTGCTGACATCGTTTTGCGGCAACTAATTTACCAATAATGGGTACTGTACAATCGATTTGGCAGTAGAAATTCTAAGTACAGCCTCTAAGTCCGCATCAGACAGAGAAGTCCTAGTTCTCCATTTATTTAAATTCAGAATTGAAAACATCTGCTTTTTTTGCAATTGTCAGAGCAACAATAGCCCATAACGTGCACGAACTGCGCCTTCTAAAATATTGGCTTCAAGTATCTGTGGAACAGGGAGATAAAATAATTAAAATGGTTATCTTTGTGGGTTCTTTTTTGCAATAGGTCTTATGGCGATGATGGGATAGGAAAAGGCTATGAATGGGAAGGAAGCGGCCGTAGCCTTAATTAATTGGTTTGAAAATGGGAAACCACGGAAAACCATCTTCAGCGCTGCCGACAGTGGGGCTCGAACTCACTATCTTCCGGATGCAAGTTCACGGCTGAGCGCCCCTGACCGCGCCGCCAACTCGCCCGGTGTTTTCTCTTAGCAGCACATCTAAGTCTAATTCTAAACAGTTCTTAATAATACAAAACCAAAAACGAAAACAAATCTCCTAAATTGCAAGTAAAACAATTCCTAATGAGTAAGTTATTACGTATCTCTGAAGAACTTAGCAATTCCAATTTTAACTTAGCAATTTGTTCGGTTCTTGCAGCGCCAACAATGTCATCATAGGTGGAAACACGTTTATTGTGGTAGTGTCGCCGAACGGTTGAAGACTGTACGCTTAAAATGACATGACAAATTAAACAGTGAGCTTTCCCTTCGGCATTGAGAACAAAATATTGAACCCGAGTGACTTAGGCCCATAGTCAGTCATGATTTGATTGATAAAATAATATATGGTACATTTATTGAAATACAGAAGTGTAGTTGAAAATATTTCATCTGTGTAATGTCGAAATATGAGCGAAGGAAGGACGACAGACTGGAGCCTGACGGATTAGCTCGACACAACAACATTTAGCTACTTCACAGCAGGGGATCTCATTAGTTGGCGAACAGGGAAATACAAGTCCACAAATAAGTCTTGGTCAGAAAGAGAAGGGGGCAGGTGACACAAAGGAAGCTCGCAACATGAGTAATGCGCTGGGATATTTTTGGCAGGACGGAGATTCCCGTGACGTCATGGAAAGCTACAGCGGTTGCGAGGACATTCGCCAGCCTAGGTTCCGGCAGGTGGAGATTTAAATCACGTGACCGCTTGCCGGCCAATCGCTAAAATTTGATGGAAGACTCAGGGATACCATCTTAAGAAATGATGGATGAGATATTCTCGTAACTTCAAAAGTAATCAGTAATAAATTATTGTGAGCACACGGATCGATGTAATGAATTTATTAGATGTCACGCATGGAAAAATAATCAATAATTATTGGCAAATTAAATAAATTGAAGGCTGGATTTCTTGGAAACCAGACAGCTTGAATGTCATTGGCTAGACGAAGACCATGTTGTAAGGGACGCTTCTAAAGGCGCGAAATGTGAGGAGCTAAATCCACCCGTATCTCCTAAATCTGTGATCGTTAGGAGTTCATATTTAATCCAGCAAATATGCTAGCGGAGTGGATTAATTTGATATAAATTTTAACGTCCAATTCGGAGTGCAAGTACCGATATTAAAAATCCACCCCCTCCCTCAGGGGTATGACGTCAATGAATCCGCGAGGAAAAGCTTCATCCATATATACGGGACAAGGGATCCCCGCCACCACACTTGAAATGAGTCTCTGGAGCTGAACCATCGGTCGCAGCTAACTTAGAATTCTACGGGCGTACAGTAACTCAACATTTAATGGCGCGAGCATCCGCCAGTGTTTAGAAAATGTGATCGCGCTCAAGCAACATGAACTGGAAATAGTTAACGTAGGACAGTGTTTGTCAGTTATAAATATCAGTGAAGTAAATTAATTGCACTGTAAGAGAGTAATATAAATTGTACCACAATAAGTACGTAAATAACAGACTGTGTGACGAACAGTACTTTAAGGGAATAATAGCCTGTACTTTGCAATATCGAACCGCTATCATGAACACTTCAAGAAGGCCGTATGAAACAGGCGTATCGCGTCGGACGACATAAATCGCGACGGGCGTAAAATTTGACACCTCGTCGTACGTGTCCAGGTCCATTGTGCGGTAATTGGACGAAGATTAAAATAGTGTAAATATTAAATTTTTGGGTCTAGGATATTAATTTGTTGTATAAAAGTTAGTGTTCAGTGTTAACGTTGTCAATGGTGAAGTTGTGATAATTATTTATTTATTTATTTATTAATGTCTTTCTGTACATGGCGGGGCTCAGGCTATGAAGCCTGCTATTATGCCAAACCATATAATTATGCACCTGTATAAACATAATATACTGAACATTATAACTACTTAAAAATAAGTTAATTATAATTTAAAGTTAATGTGAAATGTAATTTGTATGAAATGTAAACCATCATAAAAATCATTTTAACATTTTAAAATTAATTTATAATAATTACTATTATTAGAGCTATATCTCGAAAAATATAAACTATAATGTTTCTAACCTTACATTGACATTTTATTCATTTAACTTAATAATCTAAAATTTAAGAGTACTTCTAAGAGTAAATCAATCTGAGTGTAGGTAAAATTTCCAGCACATTCTTCTGAATAGCTTTAGGTTGCTTATGTCTCTAATTTCAGCCGGGAGAGAATTCCAGGAACGTATGGTCCCGGTACAAATGACTTGTTAAACGTACTACTGTGATGAGTGGGGATGGACAGCAGGGTTTGTACTGATGACCTTGAGGGTGTTCTGCTTGAGGGAGAGAGGTAGTTGAAATCTATTCTCAGATAATGTGGTTTACCTGTTCGCAGTATTTTGTGAAGAAGAGAAACAGCATGGTATTTACGTCTATCACATAATCTTAACCAGGACAGCTGATGGAGGAATGGGCTGATGTGGGAATGGAGCGGAACATTTAGAATGAATCGAATGCAGGCATTATGCGCCCGTTGAAGTTTAGAACCAAGTGAACAACTTATGTTATTATAGACTACATCACCATAATCAAATATTGGTAGTATTAGTCCTTGAATGAGCAGTTTCCTGGTTTTGACAGGTAGAAAATCTCTCAGTTTGTATAGTGAGTGTAATGAACCGAATACACGTTGACAAATTTTTGTTACGTGCTCTGACCAACTTAAATACTTATCAAAAATTATTCCAAGGTTCTTAACGGAGTCTTTCAGTGCTATAGGTGTTTCATTGATCTTGACAACCGGTACGTTGATGCTTTCTAACTTGGCATGCGCTTTTCTAGATTCTATTATGATGGCTTGCGATTTTAATGGGTTTACTTTCAGGCAGTGGCTACTAGTCCATTCGTTAATGTTAAATAAGTCTTCGTTTAATTTCATGGTTGCTTCTTGTATGTCATTCGGCTTGGTATGAATAAACAATTGGATATCGTCAGCGTATAAGTGATATTTACAGTTCGTCAGTTGTTCTGATAGGTCATTCATGTATAGCGAGAACAGAAGTGGTGATAACACCCCACCCTGTGCTACCCCCATCTCAGTATTTCGCCACCTAGACACATTGTCTCCCACTGACACACATTGTTTACGTCCACTGAGATAGGAACGTACCCAGCATAATACATTATTAGAAAATTTCATCATTTCTAATTTAGCTAGTAAAATGTCTTTATCTACGCAATCAAATGCCTTTGTGAGGTCGAGAAGAGTAAGAATTGTAATTTGTCCGTTATCCATTGCTAGCTGAATGTCGTTAGTTACTTTTACTAATGCTGTGCTGGTACTGTAGTTCGATCTAAACCCTGATTGATATCTGTCGAGTAAGTTATGATGTAAGAGATAGGCTGTCATTTGTTTGTGTACTAATTTCTCCAGTACTTTTCCTAGTACAGGGAGAATACTAATAGGGCGGTAATCGTCAAGGGTTGTGGGGGTACTGTTTTTCTGCAAGGGTCGGATGATGGCATTTTTCCAGTTCCCAGGAAAGATTCCCGTCATAAGAGAGGTGTTAATAATATGCGTTATTGTAGGAAGAATGATGTCTAGAATTCTTCTTAAAAGGGACAGGTTTATTCCATCGTGTCCAGTAGACTTTGATTTTATGTCATTAAGGGCGCTCTTTACATCACCTGGAGTCACGTGAGAGAAGTAGAATGTTTCACCACCATGCTTTCCCTTTGAAAATATTCTGTCAATAGTGGCTCTCTTGGTATTTCCGTTCGTCTGGACGTTTCTTGACCTAAAATACTCATTCAGATCATCCAAAGGTACATTACAGTTACTGTCCTTTGTCTTCGTTTTACTTAGACCCATATCTCGGAGAGTCTTCCATGCAACAGCAGAGTCATGTGTATTTAAAATTTCGTACGAGTAGCGTATTTTAGCGTTTCTTATCATCTGCGTGGTTTTATTTCGAAGTTTTTTATAATTCTCAAAATTTTCCTGCGCTGGATGTTTTACGTAGTAGCTATAGGCTGAGTCCCTATCTTTCATTTTATCACGAATTTCTTGATTGAGCCACGGGTTAGAGGGTCGCTTTACTCGAGCAGTACGTAATGGGGCATGTCTGTCGTATAAAGTTAAGAGAAGTTCGTTAAAATGAGATACTTTGTCGTCAATGTCCTTTATATACTGAATTGTGTGCCATGGTGTGCTCACAGCGTCCTCAATGAGAGCTCCGTCGTTCAAATTTTTGAAATCCCTGTATTTGATTATCTTAGGCCTGTATTTTGGACATTTTAAAGAGTATGCAGCGTAAATCATGTCATGGCGGGAAAGGCCTGGCACAGGCATCTGTCCATGTGTCAATATACGGTCATTATTGTTTGCAATGATTAGGTCGAGGAGTGTGTGCGAGGTTGCAACATGGTGTGTGGGTTGCAAGGGCAGAATTGTCATATTAATTGATTCAAACATGCATGTCAGTCGCCTAGTCTCAGTGGTTTCATTTTTCAGGTCAGTGTTGAAGTCTCCCATTAAAATCATATGTTCATACCTGAATATTAAATCCTGTAGCGCTTCTTCTAAATCGGTGATGTTTCCAGTCTTCGGTGGGCGGTACACTACACCGAGTAAACACTTCGTACCACGAATTTCAATTTCTACAAACAAGAACTCCGCTCTGTGAGAGTATTCACTTGGCGATTTAAATATTACCTTGTATTTCAAATCATCGCGTATAAATATTCTGACTCCGCCTCCAGGCTTTCCCTCTCTGTCGTTCCTAATTAAAGTGTATCCACTCATTTTAACCAGCGCTGAAGGTATAGATTGACGCAGCCAGGACTCTGAAATCATTATAGTATGCAGATTACAGGTTGAAAATATTTCGGAGAATTCTGAGAAATGTGGGACAATGCTCTGTGTATTGACATGTGCTATTTGTAGAGAAGTAGGGTAGGGCGCAAGAATGTCTTTGAGACGGTTAGCGGTATTCTGCGAGGGGGCTGGCACGACGGGGTAATGACCTGCCTGGGACAGTGGTGAAAGGAGGCTGAAATTAGAGACATTTGTTTCCTGGTATTAGTGTAAAATGGAAATGTGCCAGGAAATCTTTTGTGGAACTACGCCATCAAGAATGGAGGAGTAAAATGCAGAGAGGGGCCGAAAGGAGCCTCTCATCTGCAAAGCTGTAATGGAATACCGAGAAACTAAGATGAGTACATAATGTAAACAATATTTGGGAAATGTTATCGTGATGGGAAAAATGGGAATTATTTGATTAGACTTGTTACCTTCTGTAACAAGATGAGTCGCTTAACGATCCCATCCTAAATTTGTAGCACGGACAGTAGTAAATAATAACAATGTAAATAATCGGGTCTTTTATGTATTCAGTTTGTTGGAGATGTAAATTTTGTAGATATAGGGTAGTTCGTTAAGTCATGCATGCATTCATATTTTCTTTGTATTCAAGAATATTTTCTTTACATTTGATTTTGGTTATTATAGTTAAATAGACCCGATATGTGCTTTTCTGTTTGTCATTTTAACGAGCTATGTAATGACATTGAAGGAAAGTCCAGCTTCGTCATACCAGTTGTGTTGTGTTATTGATTAGTATGTTCACAGTTTCAAAGTGAAGTTGTTAAATTTGGGAGAAGCGATAATAATAATAAAATTTCCAAGTAAATCATATCTGGATTGATTAGTGCCAGAATAAATCGAAATTGTAAAAGGGGTTATGCGTTAAACATATTAAGAGTGGACTACCGTGTAACAGGCGAAAAATAATTTTTTAATTAATAATAATAATAAATAAAAATAAAAATACTTTTTTTTGAAGAAGATTTTTTTTAATAAATTGGATATAATAATAATTCATGTGATATCGGAAATTTAGTGAGCCGTGCGTAATAATAAAGTTTAAGGGATCAGGTGTTGAGTTTGTCGGGAATCATTTAATGACGGGAGGTCGTTTTTTTAATTCGGAATTAAAGTGTGTGGTAATTTAACTTGATAAATTAATAATATTGAAATGTAGATCGGTGCTAAGAATCCGTACATGTTAATGAACGTGTGGTTTAAATTACGGTCCAATATTTTTCTTTACGAATAAATGTCATGTCTTAAATTTGCAATTCATTAGCCGGAACACGTAGGACTAATATTACGAAACCATGATTGTCAAATTTTGGTAAATATAATTTCAAGATGTTACGATTATTTGTGGAGAATGAACTACGGCGTAGATCAAAATGAGATAGAAAAATGTTAAAGAATCTGCAGTCAGATAATAAAAGGTCGTACGATGTCAGAAGTAAATAAATAAGTCAGTTGATAATTCTGTGAGAAATAAATGAATCACGGAATATTGAGATAGAAAGGGATATAAATTCCGTACGAGAGACACTTAGGATATTGAAATGAGTGTAAAATGTACGGGCAGTGTCACAGAGAAATACTGAGTTACGTAGCGGGTAGAATTCGAACCCGTGACAGCATGTACGAAATAAATAGACTGCACCGCTATTCGTTGAGATACTACGGATTTAAGGATAATGAGAGTTCAGATTCCACATAAATGATCGTATATTGTAATCATTGTAATGACGAGTGATGACAATCACGATGTCGTGATAATAATAATAATAATAATATTGCAGATAAAGGTTTGGACCGCTTTAATTAATTGAGCGTTGATGAAGATGTTAAACGGGAATCTAAATGATAATATGCAACCGATAATAATAATAACAATGTTAGGACGATGTCAAATCATCGCGGTCAGATTAATAATAAATTGTCATAATAATAACAGTAATGATGCCGTTGGTTGATCAGTGAAATATTTGTAAGTGCGACCGATATCTTAATATATTTTGACGGAAGTGACCGATTCATTAATAATAATAATATCTGGAGTCACCTATTCATTAATAATAATAATAACCACAAGAGGGATATAATAATAATCATAACAGTAATAACCATTGGTGTTTGCGTCCCGCATAATAATGACGATATTAATCAAACGTGACAGTGCCAGGAACCGTTGAGTGTAATAATAATAATAATAATAATAATAATAATAATAATAATAATAATAATAATAATAATAATAATAATAATAATTTCAAGGATGATCATTTCATGGATAAATGAATATTCTGACGATAGTGGATTAAATTAATTGGTGACAACATCCCTCTACTCTTATGTTTCAATAATAAGAGTGTGAAATATTATAGTCATTTGTTACCTCGTTATCGTACGGTTTCCGCACGGTATTTCCCACCGCTTCTCGTTATCTCATTTGTGGCAGTAGTCTACTGAGGCTACTTTGTAACATCTCAGATCATGTGTAAATAAAATATAAATGCTAATTCAGTGGTATGGCATCAGCTGGACATCGTAAGATAGGAACTGTCCGTGTAATCCATTTTTCGTAATTCACGAGAAACATTACCCAGTCCGAGTACCGGTCTCGGAAAAATGTATATAGCCGGAGTACATCATCTTAGTTAAATCGAGAAGCCGACCGTAACATGGGTTATGCTCGGGCTCCCGATAAAAGGAAGCTATATCCTTGAACAACGGTTCGATTCAAATGGAATCGACCCATAAGTTATACTCCAATTGTAATTTCTTTCAGAAGCAACCCAGCAACATATTGATACCACTTGCGGTATAGCAAGTGATTTATTTATGTAACATGTGTGGGAATTTAAATATCGTTGCCAAATGTATCAAAGTTTCGTACGTCGGATGGCGTAATAAACTGCTCCTTCTGGCAAATTATTTCAAAGGAAACCATTCTCATAATCTTTTTATTGTAGTTAGATGGTACCCTTTTTAAAGTTAACAGTCAATTCCTAGTCCTATCATGGAGTCCTTAAATTCAAGTTTACAATCGAGCCTTCCCCATTTTTAATTTTAAATTGCTCCGTTCATTCCCGTGTTCATTGATGCCGCTATATTTATATTTGATGACTTAAATAATGAACCGACACCCCTGAGATAAATGCTAGTCTGGGACTCGGGAGGTGGACGGGTGCAATATGAATCCACCCATGAAGGATTAAACGACATTTTTAAGGAAGGTGAAACCAACTGCTCCACTGTCTGTTCTATCGAATAGATTCCACTGAGAATGACACACACACAGAGAGAATGAGATGAATGTACTGTCTCTTACGCACACATGCACCACCACTGCGCGGGGTTGGAGGGGAAAGGTGCTGTTGAGTGCAGCGCTCGTGCGCCCCGGCACTAAGTGCTCGAGTTGGAAAGGCCTGCTCTAAGGGAATGAGTATGTTCCCTTCCCTGATTCCAATACACGACAATAAATTGCCACGATAGAGTCATAGTAACCTACTGTAATATAACTAAGGAGCGTAATCATTTCACGTTTTCCACAGTTGGCTGGGAGACCGTATTTCAGCATTTCGGGTTTCCGATTCTAAAACAACGCACGTTTTTTTCAGTAGTAAGATAAGGGTGTATTCTGCCCGAAGGCAGGTCCGAACCTCCGCAGAGTTGCGCCTGAGCCGGAGTTTACGTACAGTAGGGTGGCCAGTTCCTTTCCGCTCCTCCATTCCCTTACCCACACCCCCACCAAGAGCGCGTGGCAACCCAACCAAATCTTGACTACGCCCGATGTTGCCTAACTTCGGAAATCTCATGTGATCCGGTGTTTCAACACGGCTACGGCCGTTCTTTCCAGTAGAAGATCTGGAATATTCTGCAGCGCCGTCTTTGGAAAACCACAGCTCCACAAATTGTCACTGTAAGAGCTGGACAACTACATGCTTCTACAGTACAAGGAGTAGGATAAAAAAAAGGAAACACGCTTGCTTGTACACTACTTAGGTCACTGAAGATGGCAGTCCAACAAATGTGGCATTTCATCTTTTTTACAAGTTCTTTTACGTCGCACCGACACAGATAGGTCTTATGGCGACGATTGGACAGGAAAGGGATAGGAGTCAGAAGGAAGCGGCCGTGCCCTTAATTAAGGTACAGCCCCAGCATTTGCCTGGTGTGAACATGGGAAACCACGGTAAACCATCTTCAGGGTTGTCGACGGCGGGATTCAAACCCCCCTTTCTCCCGAATAGCGGATACTGGCCGGACTTAAGCGACTGCAGCTACCGAGCTCGGTATGGCATTTCATACTACACGGCAAACGGATGGGAATTTTGAGTGTGGAAGTGGATTACTATTAAATGCCCCATAATGTATAACTGGAATCTCCGACTCCTTGGCTGCATGGTCAGCGCTGAGGCCCTTGGTTAAGAGGGTAACGGGTTCAATTCTCGGCCGGGTCGGTGATTTTAATCGCGTCTGATTAATTATTCTGGCTTGGGTGCTGGGTGTTTGTGTTTGTCTCAACACTCTCCTCTTCATATTCAGACAACATACCACACTACCAACCACCACAGATACACACAATAGTGATTACATCCCTCTACACAGGGTTGGCGTCAGGAAGGACATCCGGCCGTAACACAGGGCCAGATATACTTGTTCTAGACAGTTCGAACTCGCGACCCCACAGGTGTGGGGAAAAGAGATAGAAGAAGATTGTACAATTGGAATGAGGAATAATATAATATTTTTAATGCTATTTGTTCAGGGCGTCGCCCTAGGGAAGATCTTTTGCCTCTACTTGCACCATATGAGAGGAACCTGTGTATACTATGTAAATGGCGGTAGTGTATTGTGTTGAATGTGAGGAAAAGAACATTAAAGACGACACAAACACCCAGTCCCCAGGCCAGGGATATTAATCCTTTACAATTAAAAACCCCTGATCCGGCCGGGAATCGAACCCGGGGCCGCCGGGTGAGAGGCGGACGCGTTGCCCCCTAAACCGCGGGGCCAGACTATAATATAATACTTTTATTCTTTCAAATACGCAGTGGATGTTCATTTATTAGACTATCTGGATAGTGTTTAATAATTTAAGAAGCGACTCTTAATACCGACAAAACCCCAACAAACCAACAAACTTTAGGTTATTAACGGATCAAATACTCATAAATTAATGTTTAAATTACAAAGAGTTACATTTATCTTTGTGTCACCCCAACAAAATATAATATACATATTAACAATACCACCAAACAAAATACGTATAATCTCATATAAAGATCTATAGGGTCTTCTCGTCTTTCATGTTTACTTTAAGATATATCAGGAAATACGAGTGTACTGAGCAAATTGACTACGCGGCTCACAGCTCAAGGCGTGTAGCCGTTAGCTTGAGGGTCATTTTTTCGAAAATAAGTTTAGGCTAGCAAATGGATTGACCGTTACAATCTGCAAGGGTAGGGAAGTAGTTTTGTGCAGAAAGGATGATGGTTTAGCTATTACCAAGTTTCAGAGTAATGCTATACTTTACAAGAAGAATGAACGTAAGGTCAGCCAACACAACAAGGATGACAGTCATCCCGGCATGGTGGCAGCGCGCTCAGTCTTGTGGGTGTGTTTACGTTCTAGTTTGGTACACTGTGCTGGCTATACTCCGCACTGCTTTATTTCCAAACTGACGTTTTGGCCGATTTTAGCCCTGTCTGGTGGTTATCCGCTGAAACATAGATATCCAACCAATCCCAAGCTGCCATTCATATCTACTTATATCGACAGAGTACGCTCTCGAAACCTAATTGCCAAATCTAATATTTACATTCAGCACGTGGTTGACGTATCTCATTCAGCGTGTATAGTATTCGCTACTGGTTCGTGATCTTTTGCATTTTTCTTCAGTATTTAGTGTTTTTAATATTAGTATTTATCTCTTTAGTGTAGTACAGTATAGCGTAGTTTGAAGCCTCGCTGTTTCTCGGGTGTGAATTAATTACCGGTCACGTACGAAAGCAACTCCCGAAGTCGCGGATGACAAACTCCATTTACGAATTTCGGCTGCATGGTATTGACGAGAAGTTTCAATGCTGCTTGTTGTTTAAACAACAAGCATATTTTAAAGGGGCCTAACATCTGAGGTCATCGGCCCAAGTTTCAACGTGAAAGGAGAAAAGGTTAACCGTAACAAACTGAAGAGACTAACGAACGAACTTTTTCCAAAGGTGTTCACGGAGGTATGTTTTTTGTTTCATTATAGTATGTACTGTATCCTGTCTTCTAAAGAGTTACTATAATAAATGTTATAATTAAAGTGATGCCGTAAAATAGAGTTTGTTTGTGTAGTTTTAAGTACTGTAATTTTTTTTTTTTTTTTTTTTTTTGCTAGTTGCTTTACGTCGCACCGACACAGATAGGTCTTATGGCGACGATGGGACAGGTAAGGGCGAGGAGTGGGAAGGAAGCGGCCGTGGCCTTAATTAAGGTACAGCCCCAGCATTTGCCTGGTGTGAAAATGGGAAACCATGGAAAACCATTTCCAGGGCTGCCGACAGTGGGGTTCGAACCTTAAATACTGTTAAAAATAATGTATTCAGTATAAGCCCGTAGATACATATGATTCAATTATGTGCTGTACATGCTCAAAAACAATATATCTCGAAATTTTCCGAGATATTGAGGTTCCACTGTAGTCACACAAGTACGTACCTTTGGTTGCTGCTGTGAGAGGTGCAACAGCCGTGCTCTTTCCTTCCCCCACTTTCGTGAATGCTGTTACCCAAAACTCATATCGGAGCTGGCGTTTGAGTCCCGGTAGCTGGTATTGAAGACGAGAAGTGATTAAGTGGGGAATGGAACGGGCGTCAACCTGACGTCCGTTCTCCACTACACGCACGTACACATTGTACTTTATGATGAGTCCGTTTGGATGAACAGGAGGCAGCCATGCGACCAGGGCCGTATCAGGCTTCTGCAGCAGAGCTTTGATGTCACTAGGAGGTCCAGGAGCTGCAACAAGAAAATATGTAGTCTAACACAGTTCAATCTTTTGACTTCACTAGATATTAAGCCTTAACTGGTATAATTCTTTCTTCTGACCTAACTGATATCATGGGGTTTGTCAGACCGCTATATCTTTGAGCAACTGAAATAACATCCTTTTGAGCCCTACAATGCATGCGTATTTATTTTCTTCTTCTTCTTCTTCTTCTTCTTCTTCTTAATCTGTTTACCCTCCAGGGTTGGCATTTCCCTCGGACTCAGCGAAGCTGAGTGAACCCCGTTCTAGCCGTCGTACCACTTTTCAATCGAACCCGGGCTTTCGGGGGTGGCAGCTAATCATACTAACCACTACACACCAGAGGCGGGTATTTATTTTCACCTTATTTTAATACTAGACATGCATTATCTATTCTAGCGTAAAGGAAAAGTTGTTTATCAGTTCTTAGAGTGGTTTTGGCAGATTTATAACGTGAAAACTCACGTGACTAATTAATCCCGTAATGCAATGACGGCAAACACTCTTTCTTTTACAATTTATTTTACATCACACCGAAACAGATAGCTCTTATTATGACTGTTACCGTGTTTTTGCGGTAGTTATGCGTGAAAGAAGGTGCGGGGTGGTGAATAGGTCTCAAGCTACGAAAGTAAAATTAATTTAAAATTTTACAAGGTTATATTTTTCTTTCAAAATAAAGAAATAACAAGCATGGCAGGTACAGAGTAGCAAGGCAACAAAGAGCAACAATAGTATTTACAGGTTTTGGGCTTCAGGCCCCGAACTTCCTATTCTCGAGCAGTTAGCCCGAATTTACATGTACATAAGGTTCAGCAAAGGGGCAGAAAACCCCAATTATGCCCAGGAGTACTTGCTCCAAATTACACAGTAATATCTCCTAGAGGCACGCAGAAACAAATTGCAAAAGACCGATCCGCTCTCAAGGTTTTAAGCCTATCACAAGGCCACACCTAACTCCACCTTCAAGTTGTCCTCTAAGGACATATACACAGGGGTAAAATACCCAACCTACTGAGGTCTATTAAATGAAAAGAGGGATAATTACATGACCTCTAAAACACCAAGTTGAGAGGAGGCGAACTGCACTCCTAATACATTTTGTTTTTAAAACCTAATTTGGCTCTAGGCCGCAAATGCAAGGGATAATCCCATACTAAAGAGGTGACTTAAGAAAGAAACAAATTTACATTACGTTAAGGAAGAATCGGTTGTGAGAAGTAAGTTCACCTCAAAACAATATGATTGGGAGCTCGAGAGGGTTAAGCACTCTCTATCCCGATATGCCTTTTAAAGATAGAATATATACATTTTAAGGAAGGTTACATGATGGAAAAACTTCGGACCCGCCCCGAGAGTTAAACTGCTGAGCAAGCAAGAAAAGAAGTAATTAATCGGCCATTACCTGGTAGTTGACCGCTGCCGGAGAAAGAGGCGCTTCCCGCCCCCTGCTATGTACTTTACACACAGAAAGATGGAACAGAAGTGGCCCGGAGACCCAAAAATCAGCAGTTTATATCCTCTCGCGGAAGGTTCGAGGCGTTAGGGGAATGAGAACACCCTCCCACAAACTCTTTATTGGGTAGGATTCAGCAACATATTCAAGTTGGGGGAAGATACATCGGATTGGTCGGAAATTAATAAAGGAAATTAGGGATAGGCTAAATACAAAACAAGGGGAAAGAGAGGGGTATACAGCCAACTTAAACAATAACAGAAAGAAATTTAACAAGAAACAAACTTTTGAAATAAAAATTTCTCCAAAAAATAGTTCTTTCACTCCGCACTAGGGTGCACTATTGTTGATCTTCAGTAGTGTCCTCTAGAAGAGAAAGTTCACACTTCTTACTACAAGCAAAACAAAAATACGTCGAAAATGACACAGTTCAAAAACTCTAAAATTTCCAGGTAGTGACATCTTCTGAGAAACTTGAAAATTAATACCGTCAATAAAGTTCAGACTTCCTCCAGCAGAGGAGTTTCAACTGGCGCACATTTTAAATTAGCGGCGTGGAGGTGTACCGCCCGGTACAGACCTCCCCCCCCCAAAGTTCCTCCAGGGGTGACACATGAAATCTGTTTGAACCAAGGTCCAAGTTATGATGTGGATATGAAGATTGATTGCAGAAGCATTTATAAGTTTTCTTAATTTGGTTTGATTCAGTTTCAAAAAATCTTGTAGTAACAGCGGAAGTACTGTCTTAATGTTTGTAGAAGGTTGAATTGAGAAGGAAAACTTTAGTGTTAAAGTTGAGGAAAAATTTTCTAAGTCCACCAGATAGAGTTGTTGAATTCTCAGGTATAGTCATTGCTGATAGTAACTGTCCATGTAGTTGATGTTGATTAAGTTGGATGGCCAGACCGGCCGTTGCAGCTTGCTTCCAAAGGAGGCCGCTCGGACCCCACAAGTACCCTGAGATACCGCTCGCCCGCACTATGAGGGGAGCAGAGGTGTTGAAGCACGCCGCGCCCGCGGTGAACATATACAGGCTGCGGGCCAGTGGCAGGTCGTGCGCCGCACATCTGCCTTGGCCTGGAGGAGAGCTCCGGCTCGCCGTGCACATGTGGTCCTCGCTGGGGAAGAGGGGGCCCATCCTCTAACCCAGTCGCAGCACGGCGCCGCGCGGCTGCGGGGGCACTGAAACATTAAAGCTAGGCGGCAGAATGTGTTGGACCATCATCTTTTTTGAGGGCACAGGCTTTGTGGAGAGGTTGAGGAGCCAGCGGCGTGCAGATATCCATGGCATTTAATATAAGCAAGCCACAATGTGTATAGCAGGAGACGGGAGCGTGGTAATGGCCGTGGTAAGGACAGAATGGCAGTTTAACGGTGCGGGGAGGGTTTACAAAAATACTTACATATGAAACAAAATATTATAGAAGGGGCAGAATGCCTTAAAAGTGAAAACTCAAAAAAAATATGACCTTTATATTCCTTTCAAAATAATATGAAGCAAGTTAACACAGAAATTATACAGGTTTCACCTGTGACAAGTGAACCCTAAATATCCTCTCGGTGGCTGGATTGCTTAATAACAAGGTAACCGGCGTAAGGAAATCGAGAATGACACACGGCCCATGGAATCTGGGGGCAAGCTTGCCCGCGGGAACAAAATTCTTGACCATTACTTGGTCACCTACCTTCAAAGGGGTGGGTCTCCGTCCACGATCATACCTTTCCCTAACCTTTTCATGAGACACTTTAAGATTGGCTTTAGCCTTCTTCCAAAGATCTTTAATGTTGTTCGGATCTATTGTCTCGGGTAGAATGTCACTCAGAGACCAGAGGTTAGAGAGCGGCGTGTTGGGAACAAACTTGAACATCAAAGAGGCTGGAGTAAATTTATGTGATTCATGAACCGCCGAATTCAAAGCAAAAGCTAACCAATGCAGGGACGTGTCCCACCTGGAATGATCTTCATGATGATAGGCAATAAGCGCGGACCTGAGATTACGGTTAACCCGTTCAGCCAGAGATGGTTGAGGGTAATAAGCAGAAGTAGTTACATGAGAGATGGACAAGTCAAAACAGAATTTACGAAAAAGATTTGATGTGAACGCCTTAGCATTATCAGACACGATGTATTGGCACGGACCAAAAGAGGCAAAAATAGAATTTAAGCAAGTAATGGTAGACTGAGCGGTAGCCAGCTTAGTCGGAAATAACCAGGAAAATCTAGTAAAGCCATCTACGCACACAAAGATGAACTTGTTGGCATTTCCCTTTGACTGGGGGAAGGGTCCTACATAATCAATATACAGGCGTTCCATGGGGCGCGACGCTTGATGAGAAGACAAAAGGCCTACCTTGGTGGACATGGTTGGTTTACTAAGCAAACAGGATTTACAAGCCTTCACTAGTTCACGGATTTCACCGTCCATACCTTTCCAGATGAACATTTCACGAATCTTTTCACAAGTTTTAAAGATACCAAGATGCCCTCCTAATGGGGTCTCATGATAATACTTGAAGATCATAGGTACAAGAACAGCTGGAACGACAACTTTCATCATCTTATCATGCCTCGATGGGCAACATAGAACACCATTCCTCAGAACATAAGGGACAACATGTTCCCCAGAAGAAAGGGTTTCCATTATCGGAGCCAGCGTCGGATCTTCACGTTGGTATTTCTCGATATCCCTGAAGAGCATGGGAGCATCTGTTAAGATGGCATTAACATCAGATAGTATGGACTCGGAAGGTGATGAACTGTCGACCGGTTCATGGGTCTCGACGTCGTTGGAAAACATACGGCTGAGTCCATCAGCAACAACATTTTCGGTACCTCTGATATGCCGGACATCGAATTGGAAGGCAGAAATACGGATGGCCCAACGGGCTATACGACCAGTACGACGCGGCCTACCTGAGACCCAGCTTAAAGCTTGATTATCTGTCTCCAGGTCGAATTTGACGTGTTCCAGATAGAGACGGAACTTTTCTAAGGCAAATAAGACTGCCAAACCTTCGAGCTCATAGATGGAATACTTGGCTTCTTGAGCCGACAAGGTCCTAGATGCATAGGCGATGGGTCGCCTCCCTAGTTCAGTCTCTTGAAGAAGGACTGCAGCTACTGCTGACGACGACGCGTCGGTTTGGACGATGAATTTCTTTGAGAAATCAGGCATATCAAGGACAGGGGCATTACAGAGAGCTAATTTAAGATCTTCAAAGGCGGCTTGTTGAGAAGGTCCCCACTCGAATTTGATGCCTTTCCTACGAAGAAGGTTTAAGGGCGCCGCTCTATTAGCGAAGTTAGGAATAAACTTCCTGAAGAAATTCACCATACCAATGAACCTGGCGATACCTTTAATGTCCTTGGGAGGTTTAAAATCACGGATGGCCTGTGTTCTAGAATGATCGACAGCTACACCATCAGGTGACACAATATGCCCTAGGAATGACATAGAGGGCTTAGCAAAGGCAACCTTGGACAACTTGACAGTTAACCCAGCCTTACGAAGGCGATTGAGAACTTCTCGCAGATGATCTAGATGTTCTTCAAAAGTCTCTGAAAATACGACGACATCATCTAAGTAGTGGTACAAGTACTCAAATTTGATGTCGGAGAAGACCCTATCTAGCAGCCTAGTGAGTACAGCTGCTCCCGTGGGGAGCCCGAAAGGCACGCGGTTGTATTCGTATAAATTCCAGTCCGTGGCAAACGCTGTAAGATGTTTAGACTCTTCGGCAAGGGGAATTTGATTATAGGCCTGATTCAAGTCCAAGATAGTAAAGAACTTGGCCTTACGAAACCATGAAAAACAAGAATGAAGGTCAGGAAGGGGCACGGATTGCAACACCACCTTCCGATTGAGAGCCCTATAATCAATGACAGGCCTGAAGCCTCCTTGGGGTTTCGGGACTAGAAAAATAGGTGACGAATACGCCGACTTAGAGGGCCTAATAATACCATCCTTCAACATTTGATCGATGATTTCTTTCAATGCCTTCATTTTAGGTGGAGATAGCCTATATGGTGGAAAACGGACAGGAATCGAATCCGTGACCTCAATTTTGTATTCAATAAGGTCAGTAACACCAAGAGTATCAGAGAACACCTCTGGAAACGACTGACACAGCTTACGAATACTATCAGCCTGCTCCTCAGGTAGATGTCTAAGGTCTAACAACATCTCATCCTGGGTAGGCGAAATAGATGAACATGATACAGCATTACACTTTAATAAGGGAATTTTACAATTGGACGCAAATTTGAATGTGCACGACCTACTCTGGAGATCGAGCACAAGACCAGTGTGAGAAATGAAGTCCGCTCCCAGTATGATGGGGCAAGACAAGTGCTTAGCCACAAACAGTTTGATTTTCCATGTAAATTTAAAAATACGAATTTTGACCAGTAAGGAACCTAAAATTTCTAATGGAGATGAATTAGCCGAAACATATTGAACAGTAGATGAGCCATAGTCAGGTAATTTACAAGCAGATTTCAATTTAGAATACCATTGGTCCGAAATAATAGAACAAACACTGCCTGAATCTAATAGAGCGGTTATAGGCTCGTTATTTAACTCAATCTTGAGAAAAGGGACCGGTGCGGGGGTATCCGCCGCAATCCTAAGACACTCTTTGGGGCATTCAAAAGAAGGATTTGCAAATGGAACGTTCCCTGAAGTTTCGATCTGTTTACCAGGGGCTGAGCCTCGGGAAGAGGGATTAGTCGACTCAGCCGAAGCCGCTAGTCACATTTTATTATTGGCATTGGTGTAATTTGCACCAGAATTTGAGCAGGAGGGGGTGCTATTTGAGTTTGGGCAATTCTTGGCGATATGTGAGAAAGCCCCACATTTAAAACAGCCGTGTGATGAACCAGCCCCATTCCTTGTCCCACTCGACTTGATCAGTGGACACTTATTGCGAAGATGGTCAGGCGACCCGCAAGCATAACATTTACGGGGATTGACTGCTCGGCGAGGTGGAGGCCGAGGATTACTAAAAGAAGGAGGGGGTTCTTTCGCGACACGCAAAGAATCGGCGTATCTAACTCCTTCCGCTGAGACGGCCAATGCTTCAAGTTCAGAGAAAGTTTGCGGGCACGCCGCGAAACACAAATACGACCTATAGGATGGTGAGATACCTTCCACAATGGCTTGTACAATCTGATCCTCAGGGAAGTGAAGAGCAAACACCCTAGTATAAAACTTAATGTCCTGTATGAAATCAGCCAAGTTTTCATCCAAGCGTTGTACACGATAATAGTACTTCTGAATCAGAGATGACCTCGCGCGAGCAGGAATAAAATTTGCAAGCAAGTGTGCATGAAAATCTTCAATAGATGACTGTTCGGCTATGGCTCTTACTATTTTGTCTGAGAGAATACCAGTTGCATAAGGATAAATTATTTGCAAAATTTGACACGGAGAAAGAGAAAAAACAAGGGCATGATCCTGAAATTCAACTAAAAATCTTAAAAATGAAATTACTTCACTGGTGGTATTAACGGAAAACTTAGAATTACCTCTAAGCAACATTGCCAATGGATGAGGCAAGCTGCTAAACCCGGGTGACATCGTCGGTAAAGGTTTAAGTGGCAAAGAAGCTAATTCAGAACGTACGTTATTCAATGAGTTACGGCGTTCAGACTCGTTGTCCAATGGGGCAGAGATGGTTTGAGCAGCAACGGTTATCTTGTTGACTTCTCCCTTAGGAGGCTCTTCCTCACTACCTACATTCACTGTGGTGGGTAGATCGCTTTTGGGAGGAACCTCCCCAGTTAACAATTGAGTGACCTTGCTAGATAATTCAGAAATATTTTCAAGCAGCGTACTAGCTTCCTTCTTCTGAACGTCATTCAGCTTTAGAGACAGCAGATCGTTAACTCTATTTGAGAAATGAAACAGCCTGGCTTGCACACGCTTAATTTGATTAGGAGAAGGATCATTTTCATCAAAAAAACTAACTACAGATGCTAGCCCAGTAATATTCTCGACGATCGTGGAAAGAGAGTCGTCAATTTCTTTCTCTCCCAAGGTGGGGATGGAAATGGGCAAATCAAGGGACTCTCTAAGCTTGTTTGTGTCTACTGCAACCGTGCCTCCAGATTGCACATTTCTAATAGTTAATTCGTAGATTAACTCCTCTTTGCGCAAATAGTTAAGATGGAGAACATTGCGAGGGCCGGGCATGATGACAGAACAATTTTGAAAAAATAAAAAAATTCCAGCAACTGAGAAAATAGTTAAAGTTGTAATCAAAGCAATGTTTAGCCGTCAAAAGGCTAAAATGAGACCCATTCAACCACGCTCTGCTACCACTTGTTACCGTGTTTTTGCGGTAGTTATGCGTGAAAGAAGGTGCGGGGTGGTGAATAGGTCTCAAGCTACGAAAGTAAAATTAATTTAAAATTTAACAAGGTTATATTTTTCTTTCAAAATAAAGAAATAACAAGCATGGCAGGTACAGAGTAGCAAGGCAACAAAGAGCAACAATAGTATCTACAGGTTTTGGGCTTCAGGCCCCGAACTTCCTATTCTCGAGCAGTTAGCCCGAATTTACATGTACATAAGGTTCAGCAAAGGGGCAGAAAACCCCAATTATGCCCAGGAGTACTTGCTCCAAATTACACAGTAATATCTCCTAGAGGCACGCAGAAACAAATTGCAAAAGACCGATCCGCTCTCAAGGTTTTAAGCCTATCACAAGGCCACACCTAACTCCACCTTCAAGTTGTCCTCTAAGGACATATACACAGGGGTAAAATACCCAACCTACTGAGGTCTATTAAATGAAAAGAGGGATAATTACATGACCTCTAAAACACCAAGTTGAGAGGAGGCGAACTGCACTCCTAATACATTTTGTTTTTAAAACCTAATTTGGCTCTAGGCCGCAAATGCAAGGGATAATCCCATACTAAAGAGGTGACTTAAGAAAGAAACAAATTTACATTACGTTAAGGAAGAATCGGTTGTGAGAAGTAAGTTCACCTCAAAACAATATGATTGGGAGCTCGAGAGGGTTAAGCACTCTCTATCCCGATATGCCTTTTAAAGATAGAATAGATACATTTTAAGGAAGGTTACATGATGGAAAAACTTCGGACCCGCCCCAAGAGTTAAACTGCTGAGCAAGCAAGAAAAGAAGTAATTAATCGGCCATTACCTGGTAGTTGACCGCTGCCGGAGAAAGAGGCGCTTCCCGCCCCCTGCTATGTACTTTACACACAGAAAGATGGAACAGAAGTGGCCCGGAGACCCAAAAATCAGCAGTTTATATCCTCTCGCGGAAGGTTCGAGGCGTTAGGGGAATGAGAACACCCTCCCACAAACTCTTTATTGGGTAGGATACAGCAACATATTCAAGTTGGGGGAAGATACATCGGATTGGTCGGAAATTAATAAAGGAAATTAGGGATAGGCTAAATACAAAACAAGGGGAAAGAGAGGGGTATACAGCCAACTTAAACAATAACAGAAAGAAATTTAACAAGAAACAAACTTTTGAAATAAAAATTTCTCCAAAAAAATAGTTCTTTCACTCCGCACTAGGGTGCACTATTGTTGATCTTCAGTAGTGTCCTCTAGAAGAGAAAGTTCACACTTCTTACTACAAGCAAAACAAAAATACGTCGAAAATGACACAGTTCAAAAACTCTAAAATTTCCAGGTAGTGACATCTTCTGAGAAACTTGAAAATTAATACCGTCAATAAAGTTCAGACTTCCTCCAGCAGAGGAGTTTCAACTGGCGCACATTTTAAATTAGCGGCGTGGAGGTGTACCGCCCGGTACAATGACGATGGGATAGGAAAGGCCTAGGAGTGAAAGGAAGCAGCCGTGGCCTTAATTAAGGTAAGCACTCGGTAATATATTACAATATTTATTCTGAAAGTTCAATTCCTATTTTATGTTTGCTTACTTGAGGCGAACGTCCTTAAAACAGTTCGTTTTGTTTGTGATACACAATATTAAATCACACTTTTGACAAACTTTCCCTTGCATGAAGTAAATTTGCACTGTTGTTGAGTGTGTGTGTGTATTAGCCAGTATTCCAAACGATCTCGTCGGACTGGCTGTGTAGGGTAAACTGCTGCTGGGGCCTTCCTTCTCTCCTTTATGAGCTCTCCTTCAGCTTCAAAACATGGCTGTCCTCATTTTGGGGGTGTTTGATAGCCCCACCTGATAGAGTGAAAGTATTAAATCTTCTCGGAATGATACCATTGTCTTGGTATTTTGAATACCCAGCCGGGCATTAACTCGTCGATAGAAAATCCAGGCAGTCACAATTGTGACATCTAAGAAATGGTAGAAGAGTTTGATGTACCATTTCTTGTTTAATCTTATGATTTTCTAACATGCCCATTTGAGTCGAGTAAGTCCACCCGACCCCTATGACCAAACTGTAAAATGGGACGAATTACCAGGTGTATGCTTAAGTTTTTGCAGGATTTTTGGTAAAGGAAACACGTAATTTTTTGAGGGAAATTCATTTTTTTGTCTATTCAAAACATTGGTCATCGGCTTCTACACACTTCGTCCATCTTTTAGGTAAGTTATGAATACCATGCCAGAAAAGCTGCTTGGCTTTTGCGGCAAACCATTCGTCGAGTCATTTTCCAACTTCCTCGAAATTGCTGAAGTGCTGCTCTGCGAGCGCGTGCCCCATTGATGCGTAGAGGTGGTAGATGGTGCCAGGTCGGGGCAGTACGGCGGCTGCGGGAAGATGTCCCATCCAAGCGATTTCAAGGTGTCTTTCACTAGTTTTGCTATGTGAGACGGCGCATTGTCATGTAACAAAATCACTTTGCCATGCCTTCTGGGTCATTCCGGTCATCCTTCGATCAATGCGTAATTTAATCATTTGTTGGCGATAGCGTTGTACATTAACGGTTTCGGCAGGCTTCGTCTGCAATTGCTCGTCTTCGCGCTTTTGTGGTCCTCCAGAACGCGCACTGTCTTTCACATTGAAGTCACCACGTTTAAGTTCTCGAAACCATGTCTCACATGTTCTAATCGATGGAACATGTTCACCACATGTTTCTACCAGCAAACGATGACTCTCCAATGCCATTTTCTTTGTATTAAATAAGAAACGCAATGCGTGTCACAAATGCTCTTTTTCAGGCACAAACGTCGACATGATCACTGAACGATATAACACAGACGCTAGTGTTTGACGGACTCAACCTTTGTGTGTTGGTAGGTTAATGTCAGGCGAACAAACTGACGTATGTGTCAAATTCATACGCTGCGTACCGTTCGCTGGCGCCATCTCTTAGTGAAACCGGAAAAGACATGCATACACCTGGTAGTCACATCGTCATATTAAGGAAAGGTCTAAACCAAATACCAAATCACTTTTATTAGATAGATAAGAAATGGGTGAGCCCTGTTTTCGCAGAGCTCCACACGTAGGTCTATGAAGACCCTTTGTGCCCCTTGAACGGGTTTGCCTAGTCCAGCCCTAGTGCTCCTATGAAGGATACCAGTGTCCGGATTTTGGCGTTCCTGATGTCCTCCAGGCTCACAAAATGTGAGCCCAGGAATCGATGTCTAGTGCTTGCAAAAGCCTCGCACTGACATAACACATGCGCGGAGGTCTCCTCCTCCTTACCGCATCTTCTACACATCGGATCCTGGGTGATTTTCATGATGTGTAGGTGTCTCTGTAAGGTATTGTGGCCTGTTAACAGTCCAACTACCATTCTCATTCTGGTCCTATTCAAATTCATTAGGACCTTTTTATAGCTTTGACTAGGCCCTTTGATAAGTTCACGTGCCTGTCTTGCTATGGTTAACCTCTTCCAAATATCTAGGTGAGACTGGTTTATCCATTGGGATATTGCCAGTCTCAAACTTCGGAGTAACACTCCCAGGAAGGGCTCTGGTCCTATGAAGGAACCCATTGAGCCCTGTTTCGCTAGTTTGTCAGCTTCTTCATTTCCACTGATACCTGTGTGCCCAGGAACCCATAATAGGGTAACTGAGCTAAGCTCACACAGCTGATCTAACATCCTTTGGCATTCCCATACCAGTTTTGATGTTGTTTTAACTGCACATAGTGCTTTTAGCGCTGCCTGGTTATCACTACAAATAGTGATATGTTTTCTGTGTCCAGGCATATTCCATATATTTACAGCACAGGCTAGTATTGCTTATACTTCAGCCTGGAAAACAGTAGCATATTTACCCATAGGAAGGGAGAGCCCTGTCTTAGGCCCCCAGACCCCGGCGCCTGCGCCCGTCTCCGTCCGCGAGCCGTCCGTGTACCACGTACAGCCCCCAGACTTAAGATGGGCCCCAGCGTCCGCGGCCCACTCCTCCCTTGTGGGTATCACCACTGTAAATTTATAATTCAAATTAAAGCTAGGCTTCATCAGATCCCCGATCATCATTGTCATAGGGCAAGTCTGGTGAAGCCTGGTAAGAATAGAGGCATGACCTCTATTCGGGTTTTTGAAGGACCATCCTCCGAGTGACCAAAGGCGATAGGCACTCATTCCCGCTATTACTTTAACATATAAATGTAATGGGGAAAACCTAGGATGGCCTCCATTGCACATAATGGTGTAGTATCCAGTGCCCCTGTTATTCCTAGACACGCAAGTCTTTGGACACTGTTTAACTTGGTACTCACAGTTTTGCTCTCTGAGCCTGGCCACCAAACTATAGATGCATAGGTGATCGTGGGCCGTACAATAGAGATATAGAGCCACTGGACCACCTTAGGTCTTAGGCCCCAAGTCTTCCCGACGGCCCTGCGACAGGCCTACATAATCGTGCGAGCCTTATCCACCTTATGATCTATGTGTTTCTTCCAACTCAGTCTTGCCTCAAGGATTACCCCTAGGTACTTAACCGAAGTTGTCTTAACTAATTTTTTCCCAAATAGGAAAGGCTCTGACAGTCCGTCTAGCCTCCTCCTCTTGGTAAATACCACAAGCTCCGTCTTATCGGGATTAACCGACAAGTCTGTCTCGTGGCACCATCTTTCCACCCTACGTAGAGAGCCCTGTACGAGTTCAGAAACCGTACTGGGGAAATTTCCTACCGCCATCAGGCTTATGTCGTCCGCATAGCCTTGGGCGTATATTCCTCCAACATTTAACCTGGTAAGTAGTTCATCCACTACCAGACACCATAATGTTGGTGATAATACTCCTCCCTGTGGACACCTCCTGTCTATATTAGCTCTCAACATTACAGCGTTGAGGGTAAACAGAACTTGACGGCCCTGCAGTGAGGCCATAATCCATTTTATGAGCATGCTGCTCACTCCTCTTCTCTCTAGACTACGTTCTATGGAGCCCAAAGATGTATAGTTGAAGGCCCCTTCTATATCTAGGAATACAACCATGGCAAGTTGTTGTTGATCCAAGGCACTCTCCAGCTTAGAAACCAGCTGGTGCAGTGCCGTCTCAACCGACTTCCCTGGTTGATATGCATGTTGGTGGGAATGCAGGGGAAAGTCTCTTAATACTTTCTCCCTGATATGTCTATCCACCAGTCTTTCCAAAGTCTTAAGTAGAAAAGACGTTAGACTAATGGGTCTATAATCCTTAGGTCTAGTATATGAAGACCTTCCGGGTTTAGGTATAAATACCACCTTCGCCTGACGCCACAAGGAGTACACGTACCCCATAGTGAGACAGGCTCTAAAAATTCTAACCAGGTATGGTATAAGGACCTCTCCCGCCTCCTGAAGAAGCGCCGGGAAGATTCCATCCACACCTGGGCTTTTATAAGGGGCAAAGGATTCTAATGCCCAATCACTTTTATTATATTTGAATATGGGCAGAAGATTTGCCAGCATCATTATGGCTTTTCTTAGTGGCACAAGGTTCCAATTTTATGCTATTATTGCATGTGATGTCAGGATCCATGGATAAATGGTTAGTGTGCTGGCCTTTGGTCACAGGGGTCCCCTGTTCGATTCCCGGCAGAGTCGGGAATTTTAACTCTAATTGGTTAATTCCCCTGGCACGGGGACTGGGTGTATGTGTCGTCTTCATCACCATTTCATCGTCATCACGACGGGCAGGTCGACTACGGGCGTCAAATCTAAAGGCCTGCACCTGGCGAGTCGAAGTCCTTGGACACATCACGGTACTAAACGCCATACGCCATTTCATGTGATTTTAGCGCTTGCTCCGGAGGACATTAAACTATTTCCTCCCGCTAAAGTGTTGCTGCCAACCTTATGGAAAATAAATTCTTTCCGCTCATTTACACAGATGTTCCACCTTTGTCTCATCATGCACGAAAGATTACTTTATCTTGCGTAAGTATAGTGAGTTAGAAATATTTATCATGTGCTGGAATCGTTCTAACGTGCAGTGTAGTGTTAACTTTAAGAAGTTTATTGTACTATGTAATCGTATACAATCTAACTAAACATAATATTGCAACTAGTATAGTAACTGAAAACAGATTCTGAGGTTCACTCGGACTACACTAGAAATTACTACCAGGTTATATCCTGCGTTTAACGTGCTCAGGCTTAGGGCTAACTACTCCATCACACCTAATAACGAGATTAATCCTTCAAGTGTCCTCATGGTCTATACGGAGATGGCCTTCCTTGATTGGTAATAACTAGAGCCCGGAAGTTAGGCATTTATTTTTGGTTAAAATAGGCAGGCAAGAAGGCACTTGAAATACTGAAAATAGGCAGTACTGTAATTAAAATAGGCATTTACAGTATTAGGAGTGAAAGCAAAGAGGAATCTCACTCATTATTAATGAAAATATGTATTTTAAATACTCATTCATTTTTTATCACATATTTAGCGTACTTACTTTTACTTTCCTTGGTTACAAGCAACAACAAGGTGCTTTTTCAAAGTATCAACTGTCATAGACAGACGCTTGTCAGAAATAATGTTTTTCATCATGGAAAAGGAACGTTCTACTTCCACTGAAGAGATTGGCGCAAATTTGAAACAAGCTATTTCGGAAGGACACATGCCAGTTAAAACAGAATTTTCACCTTTCAGAACATCACGAAAGTTCTTCATTTTTTCAATGTCCACATTAGCACTCAGAACACGTTTACACTTTTCACCAACACTGCTCCCTTTTTCTCCTGGTGCTTGCAGCCGCTGATTTATTGCATCTTCGAAGATCGCCATAGATGATCCAAGCGAATCATCTCTTTTCTCCAACTTCAAGATTGCTTCCGGTATCACACTATAATGTGCTGCTATAAATGCCAGATCATTGGTGAGCTCTTTATGGTCTAACAAGATTTTTACCTCGCGAACTGAAGCAACTTCGTCTACTGATACAGCATGAAGTACCTCACGTATCTTGTCCAAATTGTTGCTGTAATGTACAGTATGACTGCTGAGATCCAGGTTCCCCATCTGGTGACAACTGGCTGTGGAAGTAAAGGGAGCTCTGGTGCCACGTCCTTCAAAACCCGGATTCGGGAGGGTAATTTTAGGAAGATTTTCTTGATATTCGAAACTAACTTATCCACGTGAGGATACAAACTTCTTATCTCTTCAGCAATTCTGTGCAGTCCATGGGCTAGACATGTGAGGTGGAGCATTTTAGGAAAGAGAACTTTCAAGGCTGTAGCTGCTTTCTTTCATGTAAGGTGACGCATCTGTGACAAAAGTAGGACATCATCATGCCGTATTCCATCCGGACTGAGCAACATTAATGAATTTGTGAACAACTGTGCTACTGTGGAACAATTTGCTCTCTCCATCTCTTATGTCATCAGAAGAAATACTGATGATAGGTCAGTTCGTTTGCTTCCATAGTTCCAATCATGACGTTGGCCATGTAACGTCCCATTGCATCCGTAGTTTCATCAATGGAGATCCAGATCTTCTTTTCTGCTTTTCTTAATGTGGATTCTGACGGAACTTCTTCTTTAGTGTACTTCTCCAGAAACGTCCTGAGGGATTGATTTTCCAGTTTCCAGAACGGAATTCCTGAGTCCAAAAAAGCTTTACATAGATCCAGGGAAAACTGAGATTGTCTGATGGACGTTGTGACTGCTGTTGATATTAAATTGATCTTAGGGCCAACAATACTTAACCTAGACTTATGTTTCGTTGTTGCGAAATGTTGAATTATAAAGTACTTTTTTCGCGATTAATAGATTTTTCACAGATTTTGCAAAAGAATACAGCTCCACCAGTAGAAAGTGTATCCAAACCGAATTCGGGAACATAGCCATGTAATTTACCACGCAACGATGAAAATTTCGGCATGATAAACAAGTCAGCACGAACACCCGAGTTGCCCTTAACAAGTTCAACAGTAGACTAACAGCTCCTTTTCAGTTTGACCTGTTAGACAGAAGTGATTTCTTTCCGTCCTCTGCATTATCCTATAATTTCGAAATCGGGAATACCAGGTAATTACGCATTGTCACAGCAAAAGGGTTGCGAGGAAGGAGAAGAGACGTACTTCCCTCATCCTCTCCCTTTCCAGGTATTCATTATGCTTGTGCATTCCTTTCACTAATGAAGGTTCTGCTATCTACAGAGGTTAAATGAATGTGTTGAGAAAATAAGCTTTCGAATGCCTGAAAACAAATAAACGATTTACAGGGAACAATATTCTAAATAGATATTTGTGACGGGAATACGTAATTTAATTTATGCAACATTTTTTTTTGTCTTCGATGTACGGAAATTCATTATGTGCTTTTCAAAATGTGTAAATCGCAGAAAAGAATTGCATAACGATCAAAAAAAGGCAAATAAGGCTTTAAATCTTTAAATCTTAGGCAACGGAAGCCAAAATAGGCAAAAAAGGCAAAATAAAAATTGTCTCTACACTTCCTAAATGCACGAAAACATATTTATCTCTATCTGATTTACAATATATCCATCAGATAAAAAGGCATTTTGCCTAACTTCCGGGCTCTAGTAATAACATATAAATCGAATTTCATTATCTTGATTATTCATTAAATATGGGAGAAATGTAAGATCAACACAGTAGCCGGGAGGAACTAAAATAAACTGTAATGCAATTCCCAGGAAATACGGAAGAACTGGTCACCATTCTTGTCATTGTTCAAAGGAATGGCTCAAAAATATCAGTTAATTCTAAAGGCCATTCAATACAGTATTTAAAGGTTTTATTCTCGTCTCACTTCAGAAGATTAACTCAACAGGCCCGGTAACTAAGTGCATATGAATTCTGATCGATATTCGGTCTGTTGTTGTATATCTCTCAGTCAGTGTACTTGTAATTATCAGTTGGACTAAAAATGGCCGACTGGGCGAGCTGGCCGTGCGGTTAGAGGCGCGCGGTTGTGAGCTTGCATCCGGAAGATAGTGGGTTCGAATCCCATTGTCGGCAGCCCTGGTTTCCCTTGTTTACACCAGGCAAATGCTGGGGCTGTACATTAATTAAGGCCACGGCCGCTTCCTTCCAACTCCTAGGCCTTTTCTGTCCCATCGTCGCCATAAGACCTATCTGTGTCGGTACGACGTAAAGCCACTATAAAAATGGCCGAAACCTTAAAATCAAACATTCCAGCATTATTCTGAAATTAACAGGAGGGGAAATAATGCAACCAGTTTCAAATATGGCGAGCACTGGAATCGAATTCACCACTCTTTCGCGTCTATGAGTACTCGTCAGACCGTCTAGCATTGCAACGCCACACTGTTCGGTGGATATTAAGGATGTTTTTCCACAAAGCAAGACATGAAGTTCAAGAAGTTTTCGAGTTAATGGTTTCAGTAACGAAGGCATGAGTTCCTGAACTTATACTTTTGATTCAGGTGTGGTAAAACACAATAGTGATGTTTGGAGTGACAGGTAATTCTAGATTTTACTACGAATGGGAAATAAATGACAACAATACCATTCACCAGCTGAAGTGCATATTTTTAGTAGGAGTTCCTCGTAACTCACTGGTTAGAAGGTTCCACAATATTCTTACTTGGCTCAGTTTTGTGGAAACCACGAACCTACTACGCTGGCGTAGCAGGAGGAGAGGTGATACTCCCACGTGACGCGTCCCAGGTGGCGGACAGGGGGCTCCTAACCGGCTTGCCGCGGACTTAAGGGAAATAAAATACCTCTCGCGGACCAAACACACTACCCCCTGCGGGTGGGGGACGCACATGTAGAATACACCGGCGGTATCCCCTGCCTGTCGTAAGAGGCGACTACAAGGGGCGACCAAGGGATGATTGAATTAGAACCATGAAACTACTCTTGATTCGTACGATCATGCGGGGAACACCATGGGTTGCATGTACTTGCGAGTAGTATCACGAAATTGGTACGAAATAGGTTTGTGATTACTTGCAGTAAAAAGCCTGGCCTGGTGGATTCCAGTACCCGTGTGTTGTACCCATGTGAGCAACACTGCGGGTCTGGGCGTAGCCTGTGAGTTCTACCGCTATATGTGCGGCACCGTAGGTCAGCGTTGCCTGTGATTGGTACCCACTATGTGAGGAACACCACGGGAATACCGGCGCCCGTGACTAGTACACCTAGGTGAGGAACCTTACCGGTTTGCGTTGGCTATGAGTGGCGCCATTGTGTGAGAAACACCATAGGTCTGCGTTCCCTGTACGAATTGCAATACTTGTGAGTAGTACCATCTTGTGTGGACCACCTTGAGTCTTCGCTACTTTTGATTAGTACCCCAACATGACAAATACCATGGTTCTACTTTACTCGCGACATGTACCATTCTGTGGGGCCTCAGACGTGAATTTAGCACCCCTTCAGACATCAAGCCTCATTGTGCTTTATAAATGGTCCCTTACTCAGTAATACTCTAATTAACTACCTTCTTTTTGAGTCGGATCCACTGTTTTTGTTTGTTTGTTTTTGATTTTTGTAGGTTTCATGTCCATCCATTCATTCTTCATGACATTTTTTATTTTATTTTAGTCAGTGGATGAATTTGATTTTTTTGTTATTTCATTTCGTACCATTAGGGGCCGATGACCTCGATGTTAGGCCCCTTTAAACAACAAGCATCACCATCATCATCATCAGTTTTGTGGAACAGTACTTGAACTGATTAGTTACTATGTTGCAGATTGTGTTTCTACATCTGACACAAGTCCACCTTTGAGATAGCTAACATACCACCTGGAGCGGGAGCGATAGTGCCTTAGCATGTATTAAACATTATAAATCCATCTAAATACGCTGCTCAAGAATATATTTGGTCACTTTGTTTATATGTTCATACCTTAATGATATGCACACATGTTTAAATGAAAACAGGGAATGAAAAGAAACATTCTTCTATGCAGCAATTAAGGATTGAAATAAAACGATTTCCTTGAACACTGAATACACTACGTCAATGCACAACACGTCATACCACAATCCCTGGTCTTACATTAAAATGGCTATATGTTAATTAAGCGTCTTCAATCAATCACCACTGACCTGCATTTAGGGCAGTCGCCCAGGTATCAGATTCCCTATCTGTTGTTTGCCTAGTCTTTTCTTAAATAATTGCCAAGAATTTGGAAATTTATTGAACATCTCCCATGGTAAATAATTCCAATCCCTAATTCCTCTTCCTATAAACGAATATTTGCGCCAATTTCTACTCTTGAATTCAAACTTTGTCCTAATAAGGTATATTGCCAGCTCCTCGCATTGATGACAGTTGACAACGCCTTCTTATGCATCTGACAAGGCGCTGGACGTTTAATTCAGTCAGACGTCTCCTTTCTTCCAAGAGGGCATCTTCAAGTGCTTGTAATGTTTGGGGTGGTGGATTTAGCGCTCGGTTGTATTGTTCCATTTGGTCTCAGACTTGTTCAGACGGATTCAAGTTTGGACATCTGGATGATTACTCCATTCGTTGTATGAATTCTTGCAGGAATTTCTGACCGTTGTTGGCATCATGTGCTCTTGCTTTATCTAACGTGAGTATTGCGTTTTCTCAAAATTTACTCACGTGATGAACCACATGTAGCACTATAATTTCATCAGTATACCGTCGAGAAGTTAAGGATCCATTGCGAATGATCAGGAGATCGATTTTCGTGTCAAGACGTATGCCTGCCCAATCCATAACATCCGCCTACATAAGCAAAGGTAGTTTGCATGGATGTCAGATAAAATCGCTCCCCAGGTCTTCTTCAGATTCTCAGACGACCATCTGAATGATATTACGCGAAACGGAGTGCATCCAAGAATAGTACAGGACACCAGTGTCTTAGCGACCAGTGCAGATGATATCTGTCAAACTGCAGTCTCCTGCCACGATGTCATCTGAGCAATGCAGGTACTTGATCGGGTCGTCGGGATCAAAACTTGGCCTCTAGAAGTGTATTTCTGACTTTTCGGTCACTAAATCGTACTCCTGTAGGTCCATCTGTTGTGCTCTTGCTGTAAATTGTCAGTTTCGGAGAGCTTTTAGACGGACAAACGACCTTTCCCCGGTGTTATTTTCCTGTAAACGCTTCCAGTCTCCTGGAAACGTTTACATATATACCAAATGGTATTTTGAGCAACCCCTAGCATTTTGGCAACGCGTCTCTGCGAGTAGCCTCCATGAAGCAGTGTAATTACACGAGCGGTTTCATTCTATGACAACTACTTTCTCCGTTGCAAACCTCGATCCGCATGATCAGCCATGACTACACTGAACACAGACGAACCTTCTCACACACTTTGAATTGAGGTACTCATAACCAACTGATACTGATACCTCCCGAACATTCGGAATACATTGGAGTCTTCTGTTATTGCCGTAATAATACAATTCCCACCCCACTATGCATTCGTACATTGTAATTAGGAACATCTAAAACGTGACCAGTTTTCTTTTTTTTTTGAGAAGTGTATTTTGAGAGATGGTGCAAAACATATAGTTATTACTGTACCGGGCGGTACACCTCCACGCCGCTAGTTCAAATATTGCGCCAGTTGAAACTCCTCTACAGGAGAAAGCCTGAACTTTAACAAACTGTATTAACTCAACAGTTTCTCCGAAGATAGCTCTGTGTTAATTCTGATGTGTTTTTGTTTGTATTTGATCAAGAAGTGTGGACGTTTTCTACCAGATGTCTCTACTAAAAACTATGATTACGCACTCTGTTGCGAAGGAATGAACTTTCTTTAAGAAATTTAGTATTCATAAGTTTTGTTTTTACTATATTTTGTTCTGTTATCTTTGGGTTGGCAACATTAATCCTTTCTATCCGCCTGTTTTGAATTTAGCCAATCCCAAATTTCTTTAATTTATTTCCAACCAATCATGTATGTCTTCTTCGACATAGATATGTTGCTTTAAGCTATCCAATAAAAGCGAAAGGGTGTGTCTACTCATTCCTGAAAGGTCTCGAATTTTCCACGAGGGTATAAAAACTGCCGATTTTCTTGTCTCGGTGCCACTAGTATAACATCTAACTCAGTGTGTGAATATGTAGCAGGGGGCGGGAAGCGCCTCTTTCTTCAAGCAGCAGTTCTTCTACAAGGTAATGGCCTGTTAACATCTTTATTTCTTGCTAGCTCTGCAGTTTAACTCTCGGGGAGGGTTCGAAACCTTTAGTATGTAGCCTACCTTTTCAAAATGTAAATTCCTTTTCTGTCTATGAAAAATCTATAAATTTCTTTTACTGTAAAACGGGGATAGAGAGTGCTTTACCCTCTCGAATTCCCCTTCATTTCGAAATTGAGGTGACTACGTTTTCCTAACCGTTTCTTCTCTTCCTTAACTTATTAACGTTTTCTCATACGGTTCACCTCCTTAGCTTGGGATTAGCTCCTGTGTTTCGGCCTAGAGCCACTTAGGTTTCAAAAGTGTATTTGGGAGTGAAAGTTCATGCCTCCAATCCCTTCTGTACTTTGGGCCAGTAACTTAACCTGATATTTTGTTTTCTTCTTGTGAAGGTCCAGTAGATTGGGTACGAGGTACCCCTGTGCCATTATATGTGTGCCTTGAGGGCTGTTAGTGTAAAGTCAGTTTATGGCCTCTTAAATAGGCTTGAGGACTTTGAGAGCGCATCTGCTCTTTCTTGTGTGTGAAAGGTGCCTCTGGGAGGCTTGAGTTAAAAGTTTGGAGTAAGGGCTCCATGCATTTAGGGGTCTTCTGCCCTTTAGCAATTGTGGTGGTGAGCTGAGAGCTAAGAAATTAATATTGGGGCTCGAAGCCCAAATCTTGTAACGAACTATAATTTGTTAATTTGTTGATCTGCTACTTGGTACCTGTTATACTCCGTTATTTGTTGATTTTGAAAAGAAAATATAACCTTTGTTAAAGTTTTAAATTAACTTTAATTTTGTAGTTGAGACCTATTCCAACCAGCACCTTCTTTCACCTCTGCTGATCCACTAAAACACTGTAACAATTACATTGAAGGAAGCATACACATTCTAAGCAAGACTCCTTCAGATATAAGATAAATAGTCCTTGTTTTGTAAATTTAAATGCGAGAGAGTATATAACTTATTGTGACGTGAGCGTCCCTTACATTTGGAGCATCTTAAATCTTAACTCGACTCTACAATTACCATTTATTTTCAACAGAGTTGTATTGTAAATACCGTACTATATTTTAAATTATATGAGTGCCTTCAAGGATATTCTAAATCGGGAGTTCATTTATTTTTTCTTCATGTTGAATGCACCCACTCTGCATTGAAATTACAAGGTGTACAACTTTGCTTCCGCCGTTTTGCCCCAACACTGGAGGCTTTAATGAAACAGATTACTTACACATGTATCATTCAAAGTAGTGACCATCGCTGGCCACGACTTTCTCCCATCTTTCGGGCAGTGTTCGAATCCCGTGTCGAAAAAATTGTTCATCTTTTGATGCGATCCACGAATCGATCCAATTTGTGACTTCTTCATGAGATCGGGGGTGTCGGTCAGCCAGGCCATGCGCCATTGATCGAAACAGGTGATAATCAGAGGGAGCAATGTCTGGAGAATACGCCCCCTCGTTTGTGCTTCTACAATTGTAGGGGGCTAACCCTGGTTACCCTCTTCAATTGAAGATCCTCTTCGTGATGAGGGGGACTAGTAGCTCCTCTCTTGCGATGCCGAATGGAGCCCCATTGGGTAACCGTTCGGTATACAAGGAGGAGGAAGCTAAAGCACCGCCCAACCCTAAGGTGTAATGCGACCCGTGCCGATGGGGTGCATGGCACATGGGAGATGTGTCTTGAACGGAGCCTTCGAGATACTTGGCGCCCTCTCGAAGTAAGTAGCCTTACCCAGGTATGCGGGGCTCTGCCTGGGCGGACATATATTTCCCTAGCTACTCGTGGGACTTGAATGAATACGGCAGCCATCCATAAACCGGAGAGCTCTTCTGGGGCCTCCGAGAGAAACACTACAACAACAACAACCGAAGGGGACTCTTCGGAGATATCCTCGGATAGTTCATCTTCGACAGTTAGAGGGCTCACTCAAGAGGTGGGCAATCTACAGGTCCAGAAGAAGAAGAAGAAGAAACAGCGCTCTGGCGCTGAGAAGAGGAGATATAAGAAGGCCTTAAAGGCCCGGGAGCAGGCCAAAGAGGGCTTAACTCCAGGAGCTGAGGGGCCTTCTAATACCACGACAGTAACAACTGTGGGGGGATCCAATGGGCACAAGAGGCGGGACCCTGAAAAGGGCTCTGCTTCTAGGGCACAGAGGACCCCACCCACTAAGATGCCAGCGGGGAAACGACTTCTGTCGGGGGCAACCCCAGAAGAAGATCTGCAGACCCGCAAAAAACCCAAGGTGGAATATGCCAGGATAGCTAAATCTGGGATCAGGATGGCCATAGTACCCGTAGGATATCCTGACCAGCAGCTAACCGAGAAACAGGTGGAAGCTGTGGAAGAGGCTATCACCAATCTGATAGACTAGCTTCCGGAGCAGGGGCCCAATAAGCCTCAGTTTCTGGATTGCTATCTGTCGAGAGGTGCGGCCGTCATCGTAGCCGTGAACGACGAGATTGTAGCATGGCTTTCCAGTCTTGTTACAGGTATACAACCGTGGGAAGGAGCCAGGCTCACAATTGTGGGCATGGATAAACTTCTTTCCTACAAGAGAGTCATGGTCTGGATACCAGGACAACCAAAGGACAATAACGTCCTTTTGGGAAGAATGGCACGCCAGAACCATGGCTTAAATCCCACCAGCTGGAGGGTCTACGACCGCAAGGAGGAGAAGAGAGGTGTCCGACTTGTGGTTAGCATGGACTCCAGAGAAGTGGAGAAAGTGGTGGGGAAGAAGATCTTCTGCGGGGTGCATGTGGTTACCTTCACCTTGGTGGAGGGCAAGCGTGACAAGCAGAGGACCAACCCCACCACAGAAAATACCGAGACTAACGGCGAAGAGCAGGAGCCCGGACAGGAACCTGAGCCAGCCAAGCCTCAAGATTCATCGCGGGAGTCGGAGCAGCACGTTCCGGAGACCGCAAGAGGTAAAGTATTGCATGAAGGTAAGAATGATTACTTTCATACAAGCAAATATACAACGTTGTATAGCGGCCTCTAGGGTACTTATTAGAAGTATCCAGAAGGGCAGGTTTTCGGTCGCCCTGATACAAGAACCCTGGTTTAGACAGGGGCATATCATGGGACTAAAATGTGCAGGTTTCACTTTATTCAGTGGAATAGCAGAGGAGAAGCCTAGAGCATGTATACTAGTTAAAGATCACAACGCCTGGGCTATACCAGGCTTCATTACTAGAGACCTGGTAGCAGTCCTAGTGAGATATGAAGAGGGCGGACAGCCAAAAGAATTGGTTGTCTGCTCTGCATATTTCCCAGGAGACTCTGAATCTCCACCCCCGCCGGAGGAGTTCAAGAGACTAGTGATATACTGTAGGAAACAAGGATTAAACCTCATAGTAGGATGTGACACCAATGCTCATCACAGCATTTGGGGAAGTAAATATACAAACCGAAGGGGAGAGGACCTCATAGAATTTCTATGTACAACTGATCTTGAGATCATGAACATTGGTGATACCCATACCTTCATTAATAATAGGAGTGAGGGGATCATAGATCTTACCCTGGGTTCCATGGGAATCATACAGGAATTTAAAGACTGGAAGGTTTCTTTGAAGCGTTCCTTGTCAGATCATAGACACATTGTGTTTTATATAGAGGGCTCCCTCGAGATCCCGTCTTACAGAAACCCTAGACGAACCGATTGGACGTCTTTTAGGGAGGACGTGCGGAGGGGACTGGAGGGAGGACCCTCAAATATAATTTAAAAAATAGGAGCTGGAGCTCAGAGTGAGTTTTCTCACACGGACACTGGT